>NC_091291.1:100514770-101114770 GCF_032444005.1 Ranitomeya imitator
CACACAAGTTTTATTGGCAATTTATACTGCTGGTGCTCTCTGTTGTTTAACTAAATTACGATATGTTACTTGTATTTACACCCCTAAAAACCCAGATACATTCTGGATCATTACTTCTTTTTCTTTGTTTTTTTTTTTGTCTGGGTTTTTTCCCTTGATCAATTCCGGACGTACCGATGAGATTTCGGGCTGATGAAGGAATTTTCTCGTTTTTACCTTGGATTTCACTTTAAGATGTTGGTCCTGTTCATCTGTAATCTATGTATTCGTTCTTCCTGTTCAGTAATTGTTGCATAGATAATAGTTTGTAATCCACTTGAGTGGAAGTTTTATAGTCCTGAGCACATTCTCGTTTCTGGCGCTGGCAGGTCATGAATCAGGATCTGTTTCCCTATTGTTAGTTTTTGTTTGCAATAAACATAAGTCACCTATCAAATCTTCATTTCCCTCATGTGCTGGAGATGCAGCTAATATATTGTATATCACTGCCTCCAATCCTCCCGTATTAAAGGGAACTCATCACGAGAATATTTATCTGAAGCCAGGATCCGCGTATCTTCTGTGCGGCTTGGAAAGTAAAATCGTTAAAAGATTATGAGGGTAACGATAACCCAATAGCAGTTCTACCGGTCTACTGGGTTTGGTATTTTTAAGTCCCAAGGGTATGTTCCTATGAAGCATCACTGCCATGTGCTGCGCTTTTCATTCAGTCATCTGGGTGGAGCAAGAGCACTGAAAAAATACGTATATACTCACTAACTCGGCTGTATTCACACCCATTGTTCCATGATTGATGTCCCATTGCTTGACTTGTGATTGTACCAGACCAGTGGGTATGATTACCGCCGAAACACTGAATATAGATGTGACGGTTCCGTCCTGCTGTTGTTCCTTTACCCTTATACTGTGACTAGCTATTGAACCCGTTCTACGCCCGGGTGGCGAGAATTTTTATTGGTACATCTATACACTGTCTTCAATAAAATGGCGCTAGAGATTGCGATATGCCCATGTGCTGACTCCAGTGCAATCTATGTTAACGTCGTAGTGGAGTTCTTCAATAAAATGGTGCCTAAGTCAACATGTGCGTGTATTGCGATATGCGGCACCATTTTGTTGAAGACAGTGTCTGTGAATTCGCATACACAGCTTCTTGATTAAAATGGTGCCGTAGTGTAGTATGCGCATGCGCTGACTCTGGAGCCACCCTTCCTGGCTTCGGACAGAAGGATGTATCCACTGTTATATAAAAGACTAGCTATTGAACCCGTTCTACGCCCGGGTGGCGAGCATTTATATTGGTATATGGTCTCCATCCTGGTATGTGCTGCTCCATCCTGCGTCCCCATCCTGTCATGTGCTGCTCCCATCCTGCGTCCCCATCCTGTCATGCGCTGCTCCCATCCTGCGTCCCCATCCTGTCATGCGCTGCTCCCATCCTGCGTCCCCATCCTGTCATGCGCTGCTCCCATCCTGCGTCCCCATCCTGTCATGCGCTGCTCCCATCCTGCATCCCCATCCTGTCATGCGCTGCTCCCATCCTGCGTCCCCATCCTGTCATGTGCTGCTCCATCCTGCGTCCCCATCCTGTCATGTGCTGCTCCATCCTGCGTCCCCATCCTGTCATGTGCTGCTCCCATCCTGCGTCCCCATCCTGTTATGTGCTGCACCCATCCTGCATCCCCATCCTGTCATGCGCTGCTCCCATCCTGCGTCCCCATCCTGTCATGCGCTGCACCCATCCTGCGTCCCCATCCTGTCATGCGCTGCTCCCATCCTGCGTCTCCATCCTGTCATGTGCTGCTCCCATCCTGCGTCCCCATCCTGTCATGCGCTGCTCCCATCCTGCGTCCCCATCCTGTCATGTGCTGCTCCCATCCTGCGTCCCCATCCTGTCATGTGCTGCTCCATCCTGCGTCCCCATCCTGTCATGTGCTGCTCCATCCTGCGTCCCCATCCTGTCATGTGCTGCTCCCATCCTGCGTCCCCATCCTGTCATGCGCTGCACCCATCCTGCGTCCCCATCCTGTCATGTGCTGCTCCATCCTGCGTCCCCATACTGCCTCTGACCCGCTCGGCCCCGGTGCCTCTGACCCGCTCGGTGCCGAGTGCTGGGGGGCCTGAGCAGGCGGGGACACCGGCGCGCTGTGGGGGTCAGGTGCCGGTATCGCCGCCAGCTCAGGCCCCCCAGCACTTACTATATTCACCTGTCCTCCGTTCCACCGCTGGGCGCCGCCATCTTCCGGCTCCTCTGGCTGTGACTGGTCAGTCAGAGGGCGGCGCCGGCGCGCATTAAGCGCGTCATCGCGCCCTCTGAACTGAAGGTCACAGGCCGAGGACCGGGAAGATGGCGGCGCTCAGCGGTGGAACGGAGGACAGGTGAATATAGGCGATACTCACCCTCCTGGCGGTCCCTGCTTCTCTGTTGGAGATCGCGGTGTGCGTTCAGTGTGAACGCATACCGCGATCTCCCGGGAGCGTCACTCTGTGAGGCCCAGACTGCGCCGGCGCTTGCGCAGTCTATAAAGGATTCGGACAGAGTGACGCTCCCAGCGTTATATTATAGATGGTCAAGGTTGCTAAGAGAGAACACAAGACACTGCTTTCTTACCAGTAATATCACCAGAGCTGAGTGTAAGGCATCACAGTCACCCTGCTCTGCAATGATGGAAAGCAAAAAACCCCAAACAGTGCTTTCAACAGATGGATTTCTGGCTTGGCTGTTGTGAGCTATTTTGCAAATTTTTTACTTGTTGCTTTGCATTGAAAATAAGTGTCCCCCTGAAACTTGTTCTTCATTGAGACTTAAACTGCCGGTGTCCATAGATAGCTTGCTTGGTGAGGCCTGTCTGTGTCCATAGAGAGCTTGCTTGGTGAGGCCTGTTGGTGTCCATAGATAGCTTGCTTGGTGAGGCCTGTCGGTGTCCATAGATAGCTTGCTTGGTGAGGCCTGTCTGTGTCCATAGATAGCTTGCTTGGTGAGGCCTGTCGGTGTCCATAGAGAGCTTGCTTGGTGAGGCCTGTCGGTGTCCATAGAGAGCTTGCTTGGTGAGGCCTGTCGGTGTCCATAGAGAGCTTGCTTGGTGAGGCCTGTCGGTGTCCATAGAGAGCTTGCTTGGTGAGGCCTGTCGGTGTCTATAGAGAGCTTGCTTGGTGAGGCCTGTCGGTGTCCATAGAGGACTTGGTGAGGCCTGTCGGTGTCTATAGAGAGCTTGCTTGGTGAGGTCTGTCGGTGTCCATAGAGGACTTGGTGAGGTCTGTCGGTGTCTATAGAGAGCTTGCTTGGTGAGGTTTGTCGGTGTCCATAAAGAGCTTGCTTGGTGAGGCCTGTCGGTGTCCATAGAGGACTTGGTGAGGCCTGTCGGTGTCTATAGAGAGCTTGCTTGGTGAGGCCTGTCGGTGTCCATAGAGGACTTGGTGAGGCCTGTCGGTGTCTATAGTGAGCTTGCTTGGTGAGGCCTGTCGGTGTCCATAGAGGACTTGGTGAGGTCTGTCGGTGTCTATAGAGAGCTTGGTTGGTGAGGTCTGTCGGTGTCTATAGAGAGCTTGCTTGGTGAGGTCTGTCGGTGTCCATAAAGAGCTTGCTTGGTGAGGCTCTTTAGTAGTAGAAGGGATCCTTGATCCTGCAACCTTCGATTGCACCCCCCACCCCCTAGAAAAAGTGACCTTTTGTAAGCAATTCTTTGCTCTTTTTTTATTATTGAATACTAATACGCTAAAAAGCATAGAAAACCATAATAAATGATAATAATAATAATTTTTATTTATATAGCGCCAACATATTCCGCAGCACTTTACAATTAAGCGGGGACATGTACAGACAATAAATTTGGTACGAGTTAAGACAATTTAAACAGTGACCTTAGGAGTGAGGTCCCTGCTCGCAAGCTTACAATCTACAAGGAAATGGGGGGACACAATAGGTGAAAAGTGCTTGTTATTTCAGGTCTGGCAATTATAATAGAACCAATAGAAGCAATTAACCATAGAAATTGAATGGATCTGAGAAATCTTTGGTTCAACCTTCACTCTGTGCACAGATTGGGATCTGACAAGTGAACCGTAGGCATCGTTCCAGGAGCTGACATATTATAGAATGGCCGCATTATGGGCACAGTGTTCATATCGGAACGTGGAGGAACTGGGTGTGAATGAAAGACAATGAACTGCTGATGGCTGTGGGCACACAATGCGCAAAGTGACCTTGCCGTAATTTAATGACTGTGTATAAAGGTTTATTCACTTGATGCTGTTTTTACCATACTTCTCCACTTTTTTATTGTTACAAGAAAAATGTAAAAGAGTAAAATATGTGCAACCAATTACTGGCAACCTTTTTTTTATGAATGTGAAGCATTTGGCCTCAGAAGTGATTGTGGTGTCATTAGCTCCAGGCTCTCGGTTGGTTAGACGGTGATAGGGCGGCCTGCTTGGTAAAGCCGTGGGATCACATCAGTCCCGGGTGACCTTGGCTTTGTGTCCTAGATAGATCTGTTTGGAAAGTTTTTTGGTTTTTTTTGCTACTTCTCTATATAAAAATTGAAATCTAGTGGACTAAGTTGATTTGTGTTTGAAAATACTGTACGTGGCCCTTATCTCCAAAAAGTAGGACCTCAACAGAATGGGTTGGTGGTCGACTGTTGTATTTTTTTTTTTTCTTCCAAAAACCTTACATATATGGCTGTGCTTAGAAGTTTAGCTTCCTTACAATCTTGCATTGCCCTGATACCTTTCCTTTTCTCCGTTCCCTTTCATAGTAAAAAATTTTAAACGTATAAACAAGTCTTCTTCAGCATGTGGCCCAGAAGCTCAGCTGTGTCTTTTTACCTCCTTTCTATTCTGTCTGGTTTTAAGAAAATGGTCTGCAGCAGGAGCCTCTCCCCTCTGCCTTATTTTCAGTAGGATACAAAAAAGCTAAGCTCCGAGCCCAACCCACTCTCTAGTATTTCCCCATGTGAACTAATAAAAAAATCACTCAAAAATGTTTTTTTTTTTTTTTTTTTTTTTTCATCATAAACGATGACTAGCTCGATTTGCAGTATCGCCAATCAAAGCTTGTTGCAGGTAATTTATTCCGATTTTCTACAAGACTGTGTTTTGGGATCTTGCAGAAAATCCTAAACACTGACAAACAGCAGGGTCAAGGTTATCTCCTCTTTATTTTTCATTCATTTCTTTTTGTAGTGTTTCTTTAAGGTCACCAATGTCATTAATTTGCTTACCTCTTAATTTTTTAATTTTTTTTTTTCAGGCTACCCAGGAGGAGTTGAAGGCATCGTACCGCAGACTGTGCATGTTATACCACCCCGACAAGCACCGAGACCCTGAACTGAAAAAGCAAGCCGAGCAGCTCTTTAACCTTGTCCACCATGCCTATGAAGGTCAGTGGATATTTAAGATTTGCTAAAACTGCCATGGTGGCAGATATTGAATTTTCTCCCAGCCCTTGAATTGTGTGTCTGGCAGGAGAGACGTTCCTTTGAGGGTTTTGTAAGATGACGGCTGATTTTGCACCTTTGTCTCACCTAGGTCTCTCCGATCGATGTCTGCTGCTGGAAATTAGCGATGTGACTAATTATTGAAATAATTATTTTTTAAATGGTGACAGGTCACTAATGTTTGAGTCGCAGAGTTATAAATCCAATCCGCAGACAGATCGTTATTCAAACAAATTAGGATTCGTTAACCCCGGGCGATCGGTTTTTGTCAGGTCTCCAAAACAAGGAACGCATATAGGGATTTGTCGTCTTAACTTTTAGCCTCATGTCTTCATATTCATTAGTGTTGCTTTCTTTATATTTTGTATACACGATTACAGATCTTCCACGCTCAGAATTGTCTGCTCACTTTGTATGCTGTGATGTTAAGATTGGTCACTGCCATTTAAAGAGGTTGTCCCCTTTCAGAAAAGTTTTTCCTATACAGTGGCTTGCTAATGTATTCAACCCCCTTGTCATTTTTTGTGTTTTGCTACCTCACAACCTGGAATGTCACTGTTTTTTTAGGGTTTGCATCAGTTCATGTAAAGAACATTCCTACAACTGTGAACATTTGGTTTTCTTTTAACCCTGCTGTTCTGTTCGGTCAAAAATGACCGTTTTTGAACTGATATTTTTAAAAAAAATTCATTATGCGGTTCTGAAACTTGTGGTTACTTCTATTTTCCTAATTTGAGGGGTTCTTTCTAAGGGTCCTTTTTTTTTTTTGGTTTAGTTTTTGCGCCACTTTTTTTTTTTTACACTGGTACTGTTCCCGGTCAAAAATGACCGAATAGCATTTTAGCTAATTTCAGCCATTTTTTGAGTAAAACAAATGAGTTATAATTTCTTTTGAGACTACTTATTGCATCTACTATTGTTTATAAAGTAAACAGTTGCTTTAGGTGCAGATTTACACATGCAAACCATAAAATTAGCTAAAATGCTATTCAGTTATTTTTGACCAGGAACAGTACAAGTGTAAAAAACAAACAAACCATATTGGCTTTCAGTACAGTTCTGTGCAAACAAGCCTGAGCTTCCACAAGGTATTCTCAGCAAAAGAGGTGTACATAGTTCCATGTTTTATTTCACTCAAGACACAACCGTGGTTTATGTTCCCAAAAAAATAAACAAGTGATACTTATGAGCACAATGCACAATGATGATGCAATAAGCAATCAAGAAGATAGAAAGCCGGACATGATAATGGACTAGGCAGACATGTGTATTATTGTTGTCCTGAATGTAAACAATAGAATTATGTGAAGATTTTCTGAAAGAAAATAAAACTGATTTTTTTTTCCAAAATGTTTGCACGCAGTTAAATTTTATACTATAGTTAATTTTAGTTATAGTTAGTTATAGTTGTTATAGTAGTAGTTGTTTTAGTTAGTTAAGCTCAAATTTGTAATTTATGTGTAGAATTCAATATTCCCTTGTAACCTTTATAAACACAAAATAAAAAAATTGAGTTTTTTACGTATTTTTTTTTATAATGACCAACCATGCTCAAATACAGTATAATAATGCAACAGGTATTCAAAAAAAAAATTTAAGTAGCTAAAACAGCATTTTAATAAGTTCCGGTCAAAAATGATCAAAGCAGTACAAGTGTATAGTGGAAACGAACAGAACAGCAGGGTTAATTGTGACACAAACAAATTTGACAAAATAACTGAAAACTTCAGTGTGCATAACTATTCACACCTCTGAAGTCAGTACTTTGTAGAGCCTCTTTTTGTTGCAATTACAGCTGTAAGTCTTTTTAGATAAGTCTCTGTGAGCTTTCTACATCTTGCCATTAGGATTTTTGCCCACTCCTCAAGGCAAAACTGTTCCAGCTCCTTCAAGTTAGATGGTTTCCTCTGGTGAAAAGCAATCTTCAAGTCTGGCCACAGATTCTCAATTTGATTAAGGTCTTGACTTTGATTGGGCCACTTCAAAACATTTACACGTTTCCTCTTAAGCCACTCCAGTGCTACTTTAGCAGTATGCCTTAGGTCATTGTCTTGTTGGAAGGTGAACCTCTGTCCCAGTCTCAAATCACTGATAGACTGAAACAGGTTTTGCTTAAGAACGTTCCTTTATTTCACACCATCCATCTTCCCTTCAACTCGGCCCATTTTCCCTGTCCCAGATGCTGAAAAACATCCCCACAGCATAATGCTGCCACCACCATGTTTCACTGTGGGGATGATGTTCTTGGGGTGATGAGCTGTTGGTTTGGCACCAGACAAAGCATTTACCTTGGTGGTCAAAAAGTACAATTTTTTATTTCTTCTCACCACTGCACCTTCCTCCATACATTTGGGGAGTCTCCCTCACGTCTTTTGGCAAACATTAAACGAGCCTTACAATTTTTGTGTGTAAGTAAAGGCTTGAAGGGAATTGCTTGCACCAAACATTTCTAGGGGCTTCATAGCAAAAAAGAGTGATTGCATATGCACATTACAGTTTTTAGTTATTTGATCCCATAAATGTAATTTATTCCTATATTTTTCTCACTTTGCTTCACCATTTTAGACTATTTAGTGCTGATGCATCACACACACATCACGTTACAAAAATACATAAACACAGGTGGTAATGTAACAAAATAGGTGTAAAGCCAAGGGGATGAATACCTTTGCAAACCACTGTAAGTCTCCGACGTTGCACTCTGTGTCTGTTATTGTTTGCAGTCAGCGCTGCAGACAGTAACATGCACTGAATCTAACCTGGATTGGCAGCTAGCAGTGGAGTGTGTCCAAGCTCTATTGGAAAGAGCTTGGAAGCACTGCTCATATTCAGCCACCACTGCTAGATTTTGAGTGGCTGGTAACCTAGGCAGTGAGCTGTAATCTACTCTAAAGCAAATTAATGAAAAGCAAAGGCAACTTTGTTTACACAGAAACTATCATCTTAGATTAACCTATTGTTTAAATCAGGTTTTTGTGCGACATGTATGTTGTGTTTTTTTGGCAATTTTTTTGTTTATATTTTTAATCTTTATTAAAAAACAAAATTTGTAATCTTGCAGTTTTCACACTATGCTTTTTTTAGACCCCAAGTTCATGTAGTTTCAGGAAATGCACATGTATATTAGCCACAATGAACAGATTCTGACCCTATATTTTGTATTGAAGCATCTAATGAGCGTGTGCTGACATCACTAGGAAGGGTGAGGGAGCAGGGTCGGTCAGCTTGACAAATCTGGGCTTGAGTATCAATACATTTAACAGATATCACATGGACGACCATTTACACATCTGATCATAGCTTCCGTAGCTGATCGTAGCCATGGGTTCATTTCAGTTCCCAAAAGTTTCAAACTATCTGTTTTGCCATTTTAAAAGGGCATCCTTTTTTTTTTTTTTTTTTTTTTTTTTACGGTATATACCATGATTTCAATTACTACAAGAACAGAATGATTATAAATAACTAAATGTTATACTATAAGTGAGACACCCATTGATTTTTGGGTTTCTCACGTATTTACTGATGAAAATCAGTCTTTTTAAAGAGGATTTGGGGTTTTGGTAATTATTGAAGGGAATAACGTAAGGTGAAGAAAGTTATACAGGAAGAAGTGAAAACCATTAGGCGGCTCTAGGTAAAGTCCTATCACAGGGATAATATTGGAAATATTGGGTACATGCAACAAGCAGAAAGTGTGACATCTGCTCCCCTCATATCACCAGATTCTGTGCAAACCATTGAACATTCGCTGATGATGACTGCGGTTCTGTGCAGAGCAGATACTGGAAGCCCCACTCTTGTTCCTCCTGTACAGATCAATAGTATTTGCTTTTTTTGTCAGGTTCCTGCAGGTTGTCGCCAGGAAAGTGTTTTGTTCTAGATCTTAATTATCAGTGGGAGATTATATACTGAGGCCCGATTGTTCAGCATTGTCCAAAACAAAAGCCGGAAGTGCGAAGGTCCGCGGCTGCGGTGAAAGCAAAGACTTGTCCAGGTAGCAGTGAAGAATTGTCAATATAAAGGGTTATTGTAGGCAGCAGAGTTGTCAACCCTAAAATGGACACTATCCCTTTAATTAAGAATTAGTAAATAGAATACTAAGTTATCATTCTTTTTATTTTTTATCTTTTTCACAACCTGACAAATGAATCATTGTAATAAAATCACACAAGTGGACAAGTGGCAACCAAATGTCTCCGCTCGCATTGCAGCTCTTTCTCGGCTGCAGTTATCACATGATTTTTCTCGCTTGGAGACATGTTGCAATGGAAGTGAATTATCCCTTTAGGCTTATGAAGTCGTATATAAAGCCAAAGTAGCAGCTGTACATGTTACTATTATATTACCAGCTAATGAACCCGTTCTTCCTCCGGGTGGCAAGCTCACACAGCCAAGCCAGATCTCGCACTTTGCACTGACCAGGGGCAGTACCTCTAAACACTGTTTCTGCAAATTGAGATTTTGATTTTGGCTTTTATGCTAAGTCATGTGACAAGGCTCGTTAGAGAGTCGATAATGATTTTTAGGATTGCTTCTCCCAATAGCAGGCACTAGAGTTCTAGTCCTCTTCCCGTCTGAAGAGACAATTTGCTTTTTTCTCCATGCATACCTTTATCATTGTGGCCAAAGAGTTCTATTTTAACCTAATCAGTCATCAGGACTTGTTTCCAAAATGCATCAGGCTTGTTTAGATGTTCTTTTGCATAATTATGATGCAGAAATTGATGGTGAGGACACAGGAGAGGTTTTCTTCTGGTGACTCTTCCTTGAAGGCCATATTTATGCAGGTGTCATTAACAGAGGATCAATGTACCACAACTCCAGAGTCTGCTGAATCATTCTAAAGATCTTTTACAGTCAAGCCGGGGTTCTGATTTGCTTCTCTAGCAGTCCTACGAGCAGCTCTCGCTGAAATTTTGTCTTGATCTTCCAGACCTTATCTTGACCTCCACTATTCCTGTTAACTGCCATTTCTTAATTACATTTCTTACTAAGGAATCCCTTTTAAAGATAACTTCATCTTCACCCTTCTTAACTGTTCACAATAACCGTAATTTTGACCAGGGCTGCCGAAAACTTTTACATGCCACTGTACGGGAAACGTCTACATCCCCAAACCATTTATACATCCGTGTAGCGCTTCAAAAGATAAACAAGTTTGTTTTAATTTACTTATATAGTGCGATCATATTCCACAGCGCTTTGCAGACATTATCAAGTTAATCTCTTTATGACATCAAAGCGATGCTCCAGCAGCACGAAACCATGTTTTGAAGTTCTGTATATAGGTCTCTGTAAGTGCACTGGGGCGTGAGGATGCACTTCCAGCTCCTCAGCCTCACACTGTACTCCCTGCAGTGTATCAGGGCCAACGACCTGTCAATCAACCAGAGGAGAGTGGCGCTAGTCAGGGAATACAGCGTGAGGCTGAGGAGCTGGAAGTGCATCGTCACACCCCACTGCACTTCCAAACACTCATATACAGAATTTTTACATGCGATTTCTCGCTGCTGGAGCATTGTTTTGGGATCAACTTGCTTATCTTTTAAAGGGCTTCGCAGTCAAATATCTGATTTGGAGGTGTAGAACATTGACAGGTTGCCTTTAAAATATGGTCACTCCTCTGATTCTCCCTGCTCGGCGCTTCCTGTCTATAACATCTGGTCAGCAAATCACTGACCTCGGTGGTCTATTGCCGTCTACCTTGGCATTACCACTGCATCCCTGGCTGTAAACCTATGGGGGGCTGATGGAAGAAGAGGAGTATAACCACACACTCTTCCATTGCACCATTCACACTCATCCTTACCGCGGACTGCACCGTTTTCTTCTCCATTCACATCTAAGGCTAAGTTGAGAATTTATTAAACCTCTTGTTTGTTGGCGTCTTGCCCTTGTCTGTTTCCAAAGGTGACCAAGAGGATTTTTGTACGCAGCTTTGCTTGTGTATGGAGGAAAGGACTTGGAAAAAGTAAAAAAAAAAAAAAAACAGAAAAAAGTTTTTACGAAGTTGTCTAACTTTTGTGTAGAACTGCAGAAAATTGTAACTTCTCTTGTGGTGCTAAGTTTTAACTCGCCACCCCCAGTTTTGAGATCTGGTCGCCTGGATTTAATTTTCTCTGTTCTGCAATTTTTGTTTTTGCTAATCGCCCATATACAAGCAGGGTGTGATGTAGAAAACGCAACGTCATTCTCTCATAATTAGGCAGAGATGGAACTTACGAACATCATGTACCACAGCCTGAAGTTTGAGAGCGGTGAAAGTGCGTCAGGAGTCCTGTATTTTTTATTTTTTTTTTACCATCGTGTCTTGAAATGTGTTTTTAATGTGTAAGCCCAACAGCTTCAGAGTGCGGCAGATGATAAATTAATGTAAAGACAATACATTCTTATCCGGCGTAATGTACCCATCCATGGCAGACATACAAAAATCAATTTGCAGAGTGGTTTTGATCTAAACAGCCGCTCTGATTATACCACCGCTATCTTTGATTTCCCCCCTCCTTTCTTCTTTTGAATTTTTTTATTTCAATTGTGTTATCTCTTGCATTTTTTTGTTTCATGTAAAATACTTTATTAATGAAGCATTTATTTATTTTTAGAACTTGCAATTCGAAAACATAGTGGAATGATTGAGATGATTCCCTTTGCTGGGAGCGGCGCTCTCTGCCTGTCGGGGCATATATACAAGTTCGGAGACCCCCAGTATTGTGATCGCGGCCCTGGATAGTCACACACTGCCTGTGCCATCATTCCTCGTGTAACGGCCATGCTGTTTTATGGCCGACTGTATCTGCTGCTTCATTGACAGAATACAGGCAGAGGCAGCCATGCTCTGAGTTTTGGTTTCCCAACAACCAGAGAACCCCCAAGGTTTAGACCGCGACCCTGGGGAGTTGCACATTGTGTCACACCATGCCATCACTTTTAACCTATCGCCTGTTTTATGGCAGACTGTATCTGCTCTTCTATGGACAACATATAGGCTGCCACGCTGGGAGTTGTAGTGTCCCAACAATTAAAGAACTTTCTGGGTTTAGACTACTGCCATCCCTACACCATCATCCCATGTGGTTTTCCACCACCAGGTTGTTTATCCTGTATATGCTGCTCCATGGACAGAATACAGACTGCCATAAACAGCATTCTGATGATAAGCTTACAAGGCAATTTCAGACGCTGCTACCCTTTACAGAAGCAATTCCCAGATCTTTGCTAATTCTATTCAACAGGACTTGCCCACCTTAAAATTCTTTCCTTCCCAATCCACACCAACCCCTCTCTCCACTCCGCGGATACAGATGTGTTGCAGTAAACCCGCAGGGGATAGATAGGGTACTGTAGCGGTCAGCAAAAATCATGGATTCCCTGCAACCTTTTTTAGCTCGTTTGTAAGTTGCTGCAACCCTGTGTGAATAGGATCCACAATTCCCAAATAATACGGATTCCCTTCCCTCCTGCACTTCATCAAGGTTAGACTTTCCGTCTTTGAACCGATCACAAAAGCGGTTACCAGGCTCCTCGCTTCTCGCTCTACTACCTGCACTAGTGACCCTATTCCCTCTCATCTCTTCAAGGTACTTTTCCCAGCTGTCACTGCCCACCTACCGAAAATACTTAACCCCTCTATTTCATCTGGTATATTTCCCCTCTACTTCAAAAACGCCATCATAAACCCTTTTCTTTAAAAAAAAAAAAAAAAAAAAAAAAAAAGAAAGAACCCTTCCCTCCACCAGAACTGTGCTGCTAACTATAGACCTGCCTCTAATCTTCCCTTCATTTCTAAACTCCTGGAATGCATGGGACTCTCTATGATCCGCTATCTTTCAATTACTTCCTTTTCTTTACCCTTTACAATCCAGTTTCTGCTCTTTACACTCTACAGAAACTGCCCTCACTAAAGTCTCTAATGATCTAACAGCTAAATCTAATGGTCACTACTCCCTGATGATATTCCTGGATCTCTCTGCAGCATCTGACACTGTGGATCGCCAACTCCTCCTCACTATGCTCCACTCCATCGGCCTCAAGGACACCGTTCTCTCCTGGTTCTCCTCCTACCTCTCTGACCGCTCTTTCACGGTATCTTTTGCCAGCTCTTCTTCCCCTCCTTTTCCCCGTACTGTCACTGTCCTCGGGGTTCAGTCCTAGGTCCACTCCTCTTCTTCTCTATTCACTGCCCCTATTGGATAAACCAGTGGTCCCCAACTCCAGGTCTCGAGGGCCGCCAACAGTGCAGGTTTTCAGAATTTCCTTAGTTTTGCACAGGGGTTGGAATCATCACCTGTGCAGATGATCACATTACTACCGATGCAATACTAAAGAAATCCTGGAAACCTGCACTGTTGGCGGCCATCGAGGCCTGGAGTTGGGGACCCCTGGGATAAACCATCAGTAGAGTTGGGTTCCAGCACCATCTCTATGCTGACACCCAATTATACACCTCTTCTCCTGACATAATCCCCACCCTAATCTATATATGAGGCATCGTGATTACTCGCTAATCCTGCCCCCTGCACAGTAGCTCTGCACCCCGCCGCATCCCAACACATAATCCCGCCCCCCACCACATTACCACACACAATCCGCACCATATCACCACACACAATCCCGCCCCCCCACCACCACCACACAATCCCGCTCGCCCACCACACACAATCCTGCCCCCACCACATTACCACAGATAATCCCGCCCCCCACCACATTACCACACATAATCACGCCCCCCACCACCACACATTATCCCGCCCCCACCACATCACCACACATAATCCCGCCTCCCCACCACATCACCACACATAATCCCACCCCCCACCACATCACCACACACAATCCCACCCCCACCACATTACCACACATAATCACGCCCCCCCACCACACACAATCTCACCCTCCCACCACATCACCACACATAATCACGCCCTCCCACCACATCACCACACATAATCACGCCCCCCACCACATCACCACACATAATCACGCCCCCCACCACATCACCACACATAATCACGCCCTCCCACCACATCACCACACATAATCCCACCCCCCACCACATCACCACACACAATCCCACCCCCACCACATTACCACACATAATCACGCCCCCCCACCACACACAATCCCACCCTCCCACCACATCACCACACATAATCACGCCCTCCCACCACATCACCACACATAATCACGCCCCCCACCACATCACCACACATAATCCCGCCCCCCACCACATCACCACACATAATCCCACCCCCCACCATATTACCACACAATCCCGCCCCCCCACCATATTACCACATCCCGCCCCCCCACCACATTACCACACTACCACACATAATCCCGCCCCCCACATTACCACACGAGGCTCCGTCCCCACACATTACCACACGAGGCTCTGCCCCCGCACATTACCACTCAAGGCTCTTCCCCCGCACATTACCACTCGAGGCTCTGTCCCCCGCACATTACCCTTAGGGTTAGGGTTATGATCCCTTAGGGTTAGGGTTAGGATCCCTTAGCGTTTGGGTTTGTGTTAGGGTTAGGATCCCTTAGGGTTAGGGTTAGAATCCTTTAGGGTTAGAATCCCTTAGCGTTTGGGTTTGGGTTAGGGTTAGGATGCCTTAGCGTTTGGGTTTGTGTTAGAGTTAGGATCCCTTAGGGTTAGGGTTAGGATCCCTTAGCGTTTGGGTTAGGGTTAGGATCCCTTAGCATTTGGGTTTGTGTTAGGGTTAGGATCCGTTAGGGTTAGGATCCCTTAGCGTTTGGGTTTGTGTTAGGGTTAGGATCCCTTAGCGTTTGGGTTTGTGTTAGGGTTAGGATCCCTTAGGGTTAGGGTTAGGATCCCTTAGGGTTAGGGTTAGGATCCCTTAGCGTTTGGGTTAGGGTTAGGATCCCTTAGGGTTAGGATCCCTTAGGGTTAGGATCCCTTAGCGTTTGGGTTTGTGTTAGGGTTAGGATCCCTTAGCATTTGGGTTAGGGTTAGGATCCCTTAGGGTTAGGATCCCTTAGCGTTTGGGTTTGTGTTAGGGTTAGGATCCCTTAGGGTTAGGGTTAGGATCCCTTAGCGTTTGGGTTAGGATCCCTTAGCGTTTGGGTTTGTGTTAGGGTTAGGATCCCTTAGGGTTACTTTGGATCCTAACCCTAACTATTTCTGTTTATAGTGGGTTTTCTTATTGATTTTGATGATTGGCAGCTGTCACACACTTCTCATCATGCGTTTCAAAAACGCAAACGCAGGAAAAAAACACATGTAAACGCGTCAAAACGCCGTGTTTGTATTAAAACATACAAAAACGCTCGCGTCTTAAAAACGCAGCGTTTAAACGCGTTTTTTCACCAAATGCGTTTGCGTTTAAAACGCTGCGTTTTTAAACGCAAATGTGAAACCAGCCTAATATAATTGTTCCCTGTTCTCACTTAGTAAATTTTATGTTTTTTTTTTATTGCAGTGCTTAGTGATCCTCAGTCAAGAGCCATCTATGATGTGTATGGGAAGAAGGGCCTGGAGATGGAAGGATGGGAGGTAAGATTTATTATATATATTTTTTTATATTATTTTAAATGTTGCTTTGTGATTTTTAGGATTACCATAATCTGGGTAAGATTTAGGTTATGCTCATTGTTCAGAGTAAATGTGTTTTTTGTTGTAGTTTTTTGTTGCAAAAAAATCGCTGCAGTTAAACCGTTCCAGTGAAGTGGATGGGATTTCTTGAAAACTCATGACCATTGTATGTTTAACTCCTTGTCTCCGCAACCAATGTTTTTTTACGGCTACGTTTTTCCAAGCAGAATTAAAGCTTTTATGCATTAAAAAACGCTTGAAGAAAATGCCGCTTCATAGCCAAAGTAAAAAGGAAAATGCATCAAAAACACAATAAAAAGAGCTATTACCAAACTGTAGCAGGAATCTTTCCCGAATAACCCCCAAAAAATTGCATGAAAAAGGGAAAACTAACAAATCCACCATGTCTTTCCACCAATAAACTTTAGGGTAATTGGTGTAAAGGCATTGAATCACCGTAGCCGCAACATAATCCTATATGCAGGATGTGTATTCTGAATTGAGGATCATGCAGGTGTTCGTGAACCTTGGTATCTAGCATGGACCGCAATACATGGACTGCCCGCGGTTCTCCCAACTGTAACTCGACAGCCTTATACATTCCTATGAGGCGGTCAGGTTCGTGTCGGGAGACCCACGAACAGTCCATGTATTGCGGTCCGTACTTCGACCAAGTGAGGCTGTTGTGTTTGGGACAGGAGACTCACAGACCATCCATGTATTGCAAGCCATGATTGGACCAAGTGAGGCTTTTGCATTTGGGACAGGAGACCCACGAACAGTCCATGTATTGCGGTTCGTGCTTAGACCAAGTGAGGCTGTTGCGTTTGGGACTGGAGACCCACGAACAGTCCATGTATTGCAGTTTGTTCTTCAACCAAGTGAGGGTGTTGCGTTTGGGACAGGAGACCCATGAACAGTCCATGTATTGCTGTCCGGGCTTCGAGCAAGTGAGGCTGTTGCGTTTGGGACAGGAAACCCACGGACCATCCATGATTGGACCAAGTGAGGCTGTTGCGTTTGGGACAGGAGACCCATGAACAGTCCATGTATTGCTGTCCGGGCTTCGAGCAAGTGAGGCTGTTGCATTTGGGACAGGAGACCCACGGACCATCCATGATTGGACCAAGTGAGGCTGTTGCGTTTGGGACAGGAGACCCATGAACAGTCCATGTATTGCTGTCCGGGCTTCGAGCAAGTGAGGCTGTTGCATTTGGGACAGGAGACCCACGGACCATCCATGATTGGACCAAGTGAGGCTGTTGCGTTTGGGACACGAGACCCATGAACAGTCCATGTATTGCAAACCGTGATTGGACCAAGTGAGGCTGTTGCGTTTGGGACACGAGACCCATGGACAGTCCATGTATTGCAAACCGTGATTGGACCAAGTGAGGCAGTTGCGTTTGGGACAGGAGACCCACAGACCATCCATGTATTGCAATCCGTGATTGGACTGAGTTATATCAACTTCTACATGAGCCCTTAAGGTATGAAGGGCTGCTCCCAGCTTAAAAATCCTACAGGGTATGCTATAAATGTGTTAAGTGGGACCCACCTCTATCGGGGGACCTCCACCTGCCTGTTGTAGGAGGTAGACTACAATAAGAGGTGGAAGTCTGAGGGTTACGATTGTTTCCATAGCTCGTGTAGACAACAATGAAGGGAGTCACATATGGCACTGAGAGTGTTGTAGATCTAGCACCTCAAACCCTATTATCTTCCATCAATTTCTCCATGTGATACTAGTAGATTGAAGGGTTGCCAGCACCTTGGCTTTGGGAAATATTTTTCCATGGATACCACAAATAACCTATTAGATCTCATTGATGATCTGTCCGGTGTGTGATCCAAACAGCAAAGATTATGATGTAACTGTAAGTGTACGTGACGTGCCCTGTAATAATGGAGGGTGGCACTCCAGATCATGTCCTCGGGTGGGTGTAGAGTACACCAGGCTGACACTGATGATGGAAAGCTTACTATGGTCTACAAGAAAGCCTGGCATAGTCATATCTGTTGTGAATTCTGTGGCAGAGCTCCCTCCTGTGGTCACAAGTGGTACTTCGGCTGATTCTCTCTGTGAGCTTCCGTTGGTGGAGGAGAGTGGTACTGCGGCTTCTGAGTTTCCTTCCTCAGGTGATGTGGTGAAGTCGTTAGGTGCTGCTCTATTTAACTCCACCTAGTGCTTTGATCCTGGCCTCCAGTCAATGTTCTAGTATTGGACCTGTTTCCTCCTGGATCGTTCCTGTGGCCTGCTGCTCTGCATAGCTAAGTTCTGCTTTTGCTATTTTGTTTGCTGTTTTTTCTGTCCAGCTTGCTTGTTTGTTTTTTTCTTGCTTGCTGGAAGCTCTGGGACGCAGAGGGTGTACCTCCGTGCCGTTAGTTCGGTACGGTGGGCCTATTTGCCCCCTTTGCGTGGTTTTTTGTAGGGTTTTGTGTTGACCGCAAAGTTACCTTTCCTATCCTCGCTCTGTTCAGAAAGTCGGGCCTCACTTTGCTAAATCTATTTCATCTCTACGTTTGTCTTTTCATCTTAACTCACAGTCATTATATGTGGGGGCTGCCTTTTCCTTTGGGGTATTTCTCTGAGGCAAGGTAGGCTTATTTTCTATCTTCAGGCTAGCTAGTTTCTCAGGCTGTGCCGAGTTGCATAGGGAGCGTTAGGCGCAATCCACGGCTGCCTCTAGTGTGGTTGGAGAGGATTGGGGATTGCGGTCAGCAGAGTTCCCACGTCTCAGAGCTCGTTCTATGTTTTTGGGTTATTGTCAGGTCACTGTATGTGCTCTGACTTCTATGTCCATTGTGGTACTGAATTACCTTATCATAACACATATCCCATCCATCCACCACATTACAAACCACTTATAAAACCTATTCTTGGTTCCACGTAAAATTGCTGCCACTTTATAGTTGACAGAAAGCGTCTGTTGTCGCGGATTGTTATAGTTTACAGACTGCGCTAATTACTACATCATTATGAATAGTAGAGCTGTTTTGTTAAATTCTTTTCAAAAAACCCTTCAGATACT
The DNA here is from genome assembly GCF_032444005.1 of Ranitomeya imitator. Lineage (NCBI taxonomy): Eukaryota > Metazoa > Chordata > Amphibia > Anura > Dendrobatidae > Ranitomeya > Ranitomeya imitator. The sequence continues at coordinate 100,533,799 of NC_091291.1, forward strand.
GTTTTTGTTGCCTCCCCAAAGACTCCCATTCACATAGCGCCCAACAGGTAGCGGCGTCGTCGTTCTAAAGTCGTTGTGTAATGCCGGCGCTTAATAATGTGTATTAAGCTCCGTAATCACCGCTCCGGCGAGTCGACGAGTACAAAGAGTCCTGCCTGGAGACTCATTATTCTCTTATAAAGCACCATCTTGTTAGGATTGTTTTAATGATATGAAGTTTTCATTCTGGCTTTCAAAGGGGAAAGTTAGAGTTCTGCAGGGGTTATAAAGTTAGTTAGGATGTAAATACATGGCGACGTTTCCGCACATAGACGGCTGATCAAAGAAGCGTACAAGGTAGCAGAGGGAAGGCAGACGAAAGAGGATGAATGAAAAGGCATGCATCCTCCAAAGGAAAGCTGCAGTTTGCAACTACCACGTACATTAGGGAATTGCGCTACTAGCAGTTTCCCAGTGTGCATGTGACAATGACATTTTTAGGGCAATTTATATATGTCTTTTGCCTGCAGAAGTAGATTTTATCTAAAGACTATAGACGCGTTTGACATGGTATTTTTTTTCCATATGTTAGAGGTTACCTTTAATTAATAACATTGTATTGTTTCAGTCTGCAGTCTTCACTCCTTCATTAATTTTCGGAACCTCTTATACGCACTTTGCAGCTTGATCCAAGTTTCCGATTTTTCTCCTATGGGAGTGACCCTCCCAGTAATATAGGCTGGATATGAGATTTGTGTGTATCCAGTGTTCTGCTGTTGGCTCAGCTTCTACCCTGAGCCGACTTCCTCTTCATATTCTTTCCTCCTTTTCTACAGCCCGTTTTCTTTGCCCTGTTATAGTCTGTAAATGGGTTACCTCCTCTTCACACAGATCTGTGCACAGATGTATATCGTTTTTGAAGAGCGCTTGGCTAGATAACGGGCTTACTGACACTCTTAAGCGGCCAAGAGTTGGAACATTTTTAATGAAGACTATTTAGAAAGTTGCCACATTTTGGAAACAAATGAACAGTAAAAAGAAATTCTATTTGACCAGTGTATGAAACGAGGCTCACATTTTTATCATAATGTCCAAAATATGGGCAGATTATTTTCTTTATACACCTTTTATATTGGCTTGAGGTTTTTTTCTTTTCTGATAAACCGATCCAAATTTCTTTTATAGACCTTGATGTTATCAGAAACATGGCTGCTACTGTTGCCGCTGGTGGAACTCCCTGCATTCCCATGTCTCAAGTTTAGGTGCTCCCTCTAGTGGTGGCGGCTGGTAGCCAGGATTTTATCTTTTTGTGCACACATTGCAGATTTGACACGTTTGCGCAAATTTGTCACAAAACCTGAAGGGTTTCCTGATGCCAGCAAAATGAGTGAGAAGCGTTTTTGCTACAGATTTCACCCATACTAATGAATGGGGAAAAATCTGCAGCAAGAAACGCTGCAAAAAACGCACCTGTTTTTCCTGCCAAGAAATGCATAAACTTCTGCACCAAATACTTAACCCTTAAAGCACAGTTATAAAAGATCCTTGAGTGTGCTTAAAATAATAAGTTTACTTATAAACTTCTATTATTGAAGGTGCACCTTTCTGAAGAAATCTGCCAGTCCGGGGCAGCTCCACTTACTGTCTTATGTCAAGCAAAAGCCGGGTTTGCAGTGCTCTCATCAGCTCAACAGAGAAGGGGGCTGGCTAGGACTGGATCAGATTTCCTCTCCTCAGATTGGGACATTTTGGGTAATTGAAGTAGATTAGTAAATTGGAGTAATTAGCACCAGTTTTTTGGGTGCACTGCGGACTGTTCGCTGCAATGAGCAAGCAGAGATTTTGCGCCATTTTTAGGAATTTCGTGTTAAAGATGAAATCTACATGTTTTGGAAACAATGCCCACTTACTTTTGTTACTTTGTAGATTTTTCCTTTATGAGAAAAGTTGCATATTTTTTGTGCAAATGTTGGCATGCAGATTATTTCTCCTTCAGTTTCCACTACTTAAATGTGAGCCGAAGGACTAAAGTGCGGTATAAATGGGTTATTTTCTTGATAGCGAGTGTTATTTATTTTTGTCTTACAATGAAAAAGTCTTCAACTGTTTGAAGTTACGTCAATAATTACAAAAGCCCGCTATCCTTTGTCTAATGTCCTTGTTCTAGAAAACATTGGAGGGCTGAGAACCCACACCACGCTGATGAAAACCTTTCAGATTGGAGGACTGAGAACCCACACCATGCTGATGAAAACCTTTTAGGGTTTTTTTAGGCAGCTATTTTTTTTTTTTTAAGACCACCCTGTACAGAAGGTCCAAATCATAGGAAATAAGACGTGGAGGTCACGTCGGGTTCTTTTAGAAGGCCTCTGGTTGTTTTCAGGCCCTGCTACATTACATATTCTTGAACTATCCATATTTTATGCATTGTCTGTATTATCAGCCTGTGCAAATATAGATTACGCAGCAGCGGCGGCCGGGGAAATCCAGAAGTGCAGGCAAAACGTAGAACAAGTGTTTACTTCATCTTAAGAGTCTGGTTTTCTCTACAGACACACTTCAATACGTCTCTGTAAGTTTTGATGAGAACTACGGCTGCCAGACATTTTCACCTTGCGGTGAGCCCTTCAGGACGTCTCCTAAATTTGTAAATCATGTTACAGTTTGATGCCTTGAATTGAAAAGTACCACCATCTTTTTCTCATTTTTTTTCCCCCCTTCTTCTCTCCAGTATATCACCAAAACTGTCACGGATAACGTAATTTAGAGTTATTAATTCTCCCTTGTAAAGGTTAAACTCTTTCGATTCTGTACAACAAATCTTGGCCTGTTACCGCTCAGCCCTTGCCCACCTTCTGGCGGGATCACTCAGTGTGAGCCTAAATCCAGCCCATGTAATAAGGAAAGTCGAATAGAAGTTAATTCAAGTCACCACTGCCATTAACTGTTAAGATTTGCAATAAAAAATAATCACTGTATCTTTAAAAGAGTGGAGAGTGATATGCTGTGTAAGGAGACTTATAGGCAATTAAATATAGAAACTTTTAGGTTTGCTCCTTCCAATAGGTAGCACTAGACTCCGTGTCTTATTCCAACTCTGAAGGGGCAATCTGCATATTTAATTTATTATAGGAGCATTACATGGCCTATAAGTCTCCTTCCACTGGCATGTCAATCTTCACAAGGAGAGACGTTACACCCTATAGATAACTGCTGAGTAAAAAAAAGTTGAAAGTTGCAGCTATATTTTTTTTACTTTATTGCTACAGATTGTTGACCGGAATGGTTCAGGAGACAGTACTATCTGTGCCGACATCATTAACTAGGAGATAGTACTAGCTATATATGATCTACAGGCAGTATATGTGAACTCCAGCATTCACAATCTGTACGTAAATCATCATTTACATTGATGGGAAGACAGGATTTTGGTATTTCCGTCATTTCCAGGGGGAAGACAAAATAAAAAAGTAGCACTATCTGTGCTTACATCATTTACAAGGAAATAGTAATAGCTATACGTGATTCACAGACAGTATGTTTGTGAACCACAGCACTCATGATGAGTTTGAAAGTTTTATTCCATGGTATTAAAAACATTCATTGTGCTATAAAAAAAAATCTAGGAAGACACTAAGAACAAACAAAATAGTATTTTTTCACAGCTTTGCCTCCACTTCACATTCCGTCAGTAAACACTCAAGTGTCAAAGAAATAATAAAATGGGAATAATAAAATTTCCCTTATTTTCCAACCAACCAATCCCTACATCAGCAAAAAAAAGAGAATTTTACAATGACCTAAAAAGAAAGCCCCCATATCACAGAAAAAGGACGCAAATATTACTTAAATATTCGAACATTTTACAGCTCTTTAAACCGTAAATTGCCATGTGTTGTTAAATCAGGTTTTTGTGTTAAATGTTTTGTTTCTCCTATCTCTGTCTGTGTTAAAAATGAAAAATATAAATGTTGCAGTTTTTACACCGGCCACTGGGGTTATTTTTTAGACTCTACGGTAACTTTCTTTTGTTTCAGTCAATGCACACGTACATTAGCAGCAGTGATCAGATTCAGATCCTGTATTTTGTATTGAAGCATCTAATGAGCGTGTGCGAAGTTCATTGTTAAGCTGTGATATCACCTACTGTGATTGTCAACTGTATATAGAGGCGATGGCTCACACTGTAATCCTGCCTCTGCTGATAAGAAAACTCTGGTAAACCGTTTCTGAAAGGACAGGAAATATTTGTCTGAAAAAAGAACTCCAGTGGCTAGTGTGAAAATTGCAAGATTACTAATTTTAATTTTTAAAAAAAATAAAGATCGTGATATGAAAAAAAAAATCCATTTTTTTTAAGCACATGCAACAACGTAGAACTTCTCTATAAGTTCCAAAATGACTAACCAGACAGCAGCACAGTGATATATATATAAATTTTTTTTTTTTTTTTTAAAGAAAACATGCTCCAAATGTATTATTGTATGATATTCCGGGTACAAACAGTGGTCAGGGCTTCTATTAGTTAAGGCTTCATGGGGCTACATGTACTCTGCAATATTGGTCACAATGGCTGATCATTGGAAGGTTGTCTGGTGGTCTGGCGCAGGACATCTCGAGAGGACGCAGCACTTCAGGTCTGACTCTCTTCTCTTGGAAAATGTTGATGCGCCTGAGCTAAATCCTGTGGTCAGAGACATTTTTTACAGATTTTATGTTACTTGCAGAGAGATTTTTATTATTATTCCTTATCTGAAATTAACCATATTACAAAAGAGCATTGTATTAAACCCTTACATTTCATTACACGTCCCGCGTCCGCTCTGATTCTAAGCCTCTTAATTGACTGCAATAACAACGATGATGAAGACCTTTTATATTCTGTAATTAGAAGAGTGCTGTCTAGATGTCCGCTCCGCACTGGCACCGAGCAGCTCCACGACCCTGCTCACCCCATGAAAGTGGCATCGCTGCCACAGTAAAAAAAAATCATAATCGGGCAGTGGTGGAGGGGGGGGGGGGGGGGGGATGTAAGGAGCAGACTGGAGGGATATTCCTGCAACTGCTCATCATACAAATCGCACCATATTTCCATCACATCCATACGGATGCCCTTATCTTGCAGGTACGGATCAGTGGAGGACGTGGACCCCTTTTTGAAGATTTTCAGTGACCATACTTTTATAATATATATTTTATAACATATATGTGTCATATGATGACAAAGGAAATGTGTGTGTGTGTGTGTGTATAATAGAGATATATATATATATAGAGAGAGAGAGAGATAATTTTTTTATATATATATATATATATATATATATATATATATATATATATATATATATATACATATATATACATATATAGTTTGTATATACGGTGTATGTATGTATATATATATATATATATATATATGTATGTATGTATATATATATATATATATATATATATATATATATATATATATATACACACACATGAAACATATATACACACATGCATATATACACATAAGGGAAGTGATTGGTTTGATTTTCCCTTTTTGAGATTTTAGGATATGCTGGATTTACAGTGGCATGTAAAAGTTTGGGCGCCCCCTGGTCAAAATTACTGTCATTATGAACAGTTCAGCAAGTTGAAGATGGAATGATCTCTAAAAGGCCTAAAGTTAAAAGCCTACAAATTTACTTTGTATTTTAGATTAAAAAATATTTATATTTTCATCTTTTACATTTTAAAAATTACAAGAAGGAAAATGGGCCGATGCAAAAGTTTGGGCACCCGTGAATATTTGTGTAGTCTGATAACTTTGACCAAGGTTTCAGACCTTAGTGAGCCTGTTAGGGTATCTTTCCACGTTCAGGAAACGCTGCGTTTTTGACGCTGCGTTTTTCCGCAGCGTCAAAAACGCAGCGTCCAGATGTTACAGCACAGTGGAGGGGATTGAATGAAATCCCGTCTCCACTATGCGTGGTAACACGCACGCGGCGGCCCTGCGACTCCGGACATGCTGCGCGTCTTTTCAGATCGCAGCATGTCCGTATATCTTGCGGCGACGCTGCGTCGCCGCAAGATATAGCACAGGGCCCTATGGGATGGGTGCAATGATGCCGGATGTGTGCTATGAACACATCCGGCATCATCGCGTCCCAGAAGGGGGCGGGGCTTACCGCAGAGCGGCAAAGCCGCTCCGACGATACCGCCGGCCATCCTGATCGTGGACACATACCCTTTGGGTTCTGGCTTGTTCACTATCTTCATTAGGAAAGGCCAGGTGATGCAAATTTCCCAGCTTCTAAAAAATCCTCTAACCTTGTGCCAAAAAGTAGGAGGATTCAGACGTCTGCAGTCAAAGAGTGCCTGCAGACTTTATCAATTTAGACCGAACAACCCCTTTAAGGAAGGTTTCATTCACCATATTGTTTGTATTTTCCAGTTTGTGTTGGTCCGTTTTATGGTCACAATTCCCATCCCAACCAAAAGTCTCATGACCTGAAATAACAGGATCATATATGTCTATAATACGGATAGCTCAGACAGGGACGTAATAAAATGCTTAAGAATATACATCTGCAATACAGTTGTATGATCGGGAGCTTCTGCGTTTGAACGTTGGATGAAATAAGAAGCTTAGCATCATTTATTTTGTGATTTTAGCACTACATTTTTTTTGTTCCCCTCTTTTGCATGATCCCTTTACTCTGAGATCAGCATGACGTAGGGGCAGAGAACCTGATTCCAGTGATGTGCCATTTACTAAGTTGTGTGTTGCTGTTTCAATACAAACCGTGTTTTATCAGCAGGAGATTATCACTGCAGGACTAGGTATCTCGTGCTTCCTAGTCCAGCCACGCCCCCAGCACTGATTGACAGCGCCCTGTCACTACACAGTGTACACAGAAAGCTGCCAATCACTGGTGTATTGACAAAAAATATATATTAATATATATACCCCATAAAATTGAAAAATATCAGTCCCTTTTTTATATTTGTGATTCCAGTCTTGTCTAGTGTAAGGGTATGTGCTTATTAAGATGTCTTTAAAACTCCAGCTTACCCGCCAAGTTTTTCAACCAGAAGATTCCTCAGGAAACTCTGGCATTTTCTTTTTCCCTGACTGGTCTTTTGTGTTATCTTTTTGGACATTTCCTGAGCGTTTTTCTAACTGTTTTGGCCAGTAGCGTTTTTATCCCCCCGAAGGAATAATGAGGAAATTGGCCGAATTTTTTTTTTTTTTTTTTAAGCTAAAATGGTGGCAAAACTGTCGGAAGAATTAACCTGTGTCTTCTTTTAGCCCCAAAAACTGTTTGCACTCAGAGCTTTTTTTTTTGCTGAGTTTTTGACACAGAAACTTAGCGGAAACTCTAAAAAAAAAAAAAGTTTTGAGATTTAAAAAGTTTCTGCTCCAAAAACTTCTCGAAAAATTACGTATGCGTATAGCATAAAATTTAAAAAAAAAAAAAAAAAGCGTCTACTCTTTCTTTTATGCCACCCCTGTCTATGGACTGTGTTCGGTACTGCAGTTATTCTCCAATAATTTAGCCTGCAGTACCAGACACAGCCTATGAACTGGTGGGGCGCTGTTTCAGGTATAAAAAATAAAATGCATCTAAACCTGGCCAGTAGATATATGAATCAATGGTACTTAAGCCTAACTAAACCTCATAATAAGGGTAATTAGATGTCTTTTAAAAAGGAGATAAAACCCATTTTACCAGGTGTTAAACGAATGGTAATAAATGCGCGAATCCGTCATATCTGTTTTCCGCTCCTATATGTAATAAATTGTGTCCCAGCATTAGTAAACCTGGAGTCTATAAAATTGATTTAAGCTAACTGAATAAGTTAGCGGATTATCTATAATTTGACTCTGAACTAGGCCTTTATTTTATTGGTCTTGGAGAGATAACATTGGAAATGAAATACCAGCCGAGTGATAAATCTGAGCGCCGCTGATTTTCAGAAATTGTCCTTCTAAAAATAGGATCCTCTTTCTGTCGCTGGATTTGGCAGGAAAAGATGAGGGAAATGGGCCAAGTACGAACCGTTTGCTATATCGGTTAGATATAATCTGCTTAATGTACAGTTTGAGATTTGTAGTGTCTATTGCAGGCATTTTTCTATCACACTCATTAGTGTCTCCTAAAGATAAGGAGATTTAGACAAAAGGCTCTCGGCTCAGGATTTTTTTCTTTTTTTTGCATTAATTACCTGCACTATTGTCTTTTATTATTTCGTCCTTTGCAAAAAAAAGTTTCAGGTGGACCCTGGAGCGGAGAGGTCATCGCTTTTCTAAGTAGCTTCATCTGTGAAAGGTTGGCGAGTCTACCCCGAGAGCCATCTTTGCATTGTCAGGTCTACGGGGCATTCATCTGGGCTTTGGCTCGCCTGTGTGGATGATACAGAGCTTAAAAAAAATGTTGTGGCTTTTTAGACTTTTATTTGGGTTTGCTAACGGGTCATAATGTGGTTAAAAAAATAAATAAAAATTCCTGGGGCGTGGCTTGCACGGGCTAGGGAGCAGACCTGTGTCTGGGTAGCTCCTGCTAAATCCCGTATAATTAGCTACTAATAGCCTACTTCTTGGGGACGTAACACCACCTAAACCTGTCTAAAGCTACCAGGAACAGGACAGAACGCTTGCAGAGCTACTTTAATAATGGTATACACAGCAAAAGGACACCTAAGCTCCAGCCGCGGCCTTGCTGCAGGCCCGCATACTCAGAGGCCCAGAAAACCTCATCCAACTAAGCCCTCAGGCTTCAGCCCGGACTCAGACAATGGAGGACCACCGGAGAAGCCCGCCGTAGCACCCGCACTGAAATCTGCGGCTTATGTGGCTGCCGCTGCTCGGACCGGAGCCGGAGCTACCTCCGTTCATAGGCCTGAAGCCGCGGCCTTTCCTAAGCCGTCGGAGCCGAGGTACGGAGGAGAAGCCTTAACCCCGCCCACGACTCCGCCTACAATGCATACCAAAACAGCGGCCGAAGACAGAAAACATAGCAGCGCTGCAGCGAAAACGCTGGGGAGAGATACAACAGGGTCGACTCCCGCCCGGAGACACTCAGGACCAAGTACCCAGCTTTCCCGGGCAGGCACAGCATCGGGGAACTTACCGGGAGCCGCGACACTGCATGCACCGGCGGGGACGAGAGGTAAGAGTGACGCCGCGGCCCCGCCCATAACCCCGCCTACCTCGCGCGGCGACCCAGTTCCAGAGGCACGGAGCTCCAAGACGGCAAAGGTCCCTCCACCTGCGATCGCTGCCCTGAAGTCCCCGAAACCCCTGGCCGCAACCACTCAGTCTGGAGCAGCCGCCGGGAAGGGACACAGAGCCGCGGCTCCATCTGTACAGGCGGGACCGAAACTCAGAGGGATCGCCGAGGCTCCGCCCATCACTCCGCCCACGGCCTGCCGCGAAATCACACCGGGAACCAAGGACAGGGTCTCGGCTGCAAGAAGCACATCAGCCCGGTCCGCAGCACTCGGCGGCACAGATTCCTTAATCACACATTTGCCGGCGGGGACTGAGAAAGGGTGCAGAGGGGCACAGGGGAGATCACTCGAACGGGGAAGAGAGAGACAGGATGAGACCCCACCCCCAACTCCGCCCACTGACCGCAGCTGCCCAGCTTCTAACAGCACTAAAAATCAAGCAGCACTAAGATACGATGCCCCTTCATTCACTCCGCAGACCAGACCCCACTTAGACCAAGAGAGGAAAGACCCCACACTAAACACACCATGTCCATTAATTGGCTCAGCGGAGACAACGACAACTAAAGGGCCTCCTTCTAGAAGGGACTTTGATCATGTACTGGAACAACTCCGTGAAGTGATAAGGGATAGTTTGGAGGAACACCGTATTGACATCAAACAACTTTTCTCTTTCAAATCACCCAACACAGAATCAGATGGAATGGAGACAGCGTCTGAATCCTACATAAGAGACGCACTGTCCTCTATAGCAGAGAGCATTGGCTCCTCCTCATCGGCTCCTTCCTCTGGGTCCTCCCAAAGTGATTGCTCATCGCTCATATACGACACATATCCACCCTCCGAATGTTCATCCGACACCAGAGAAAGGATCTTCCATCCAGGAGCCTAGATCTTACACACTCGGCCAGCTTGAGGACCCCTTCTATACTGGAAACCAAAATGGCTACTCTTCAAAAAGACTTAGACACCCTAAAAAGTAATGAAAACACAAAAAAGCACAGTAAAACCAAAGACACACTGTTGCAAGAAAATCACAGTGGACAGCAAGTGCTAGTAAAAAGATGGAAAAAACAGGGTATTTGGTTGATACGTTTTTTGCAAAAAATGTATATTAAGCCGCTCTACCAAACGTCAAGGTATACCCATATCAGAGCAGTCCTAACTAATTTATGTAATCCCTATCTGATGTATTTAAAACCTGGTCATATGTACAATACCTGTATGAGCAGGATTCAGAAAAGGAATGTCCATGTGGACACGCTGGACAGAACGGCTCTACGGGCTTGTTCACTGTGCGCGCAGCTCATGTGTTCTGGTTTCATATAATTGTTTTCTTGTGTCCACAAGACTGGGGAGGCCTCCACCCCTCTTTTTTGAGCTGTGCGCACAGGAGCCGTTCTGTCCAGCGTGACCACAGAAGGAGAAATAACGTAAAAATAAGAGGAGTTCCTGAATCTATTAAACCGCCACATCTGAAGAACTATATTCTTAAAATGATCCACAAATTCATCCCTGAGGCCAGTGAACCGAACATTATTGAAAAAGCCTTTCGAATCAAAAGACCAGCGTTTCTCCCACAGGGCGTACCAAGGGACATCATCGTCTCCTTCTTCCCAGCTTGGATCAGGAGTAAACTATTCGATCTCCCCTCTGACAAGAACTTCCAGCTCTCCTCATATGGTCAACTATCTTTTTTTAGAGACTTATCTAGAGCCACCCTGAAAAAACGCAAAGACTTTGCACACATTACACAAGAGCTACGGAGGGCACATTTTACATATTCGTGGTCCCCCTCCTCCACTCTTACAATAAAACTTTTGTCGGGTAGCGTCCATGTTACAAACCCTGTGGAAGGCCTGTCCTTTCTTCAGCACTACGGCCTCAACCCTCCGAGTATGTCCAGCCAACGTGTCCTTGAATCCCGTAAAGCATACAATGGTCCTGAATAAAATGTAGTTTTACACTATATACATCTTCTCCTACTTACACCACACCATTATATCCAATAGGTGTATTAGTCCCAATGATTAGCCTTAATCCTGAGCCAAATATTTTTTCCGCCCACATAGCCACAGGATCATCTTTGATGTCCCCTGATATAAGCTACTACACACCATACAAAAAGCAAAATTTACAATAGGCTTTCATGTTCTACTATCTACTAGTTAATCACCACAGTATTAGATACTTACTTAACGATACCTCAAACATCTATGGCTTAACATATGTGTATGCAATGCTTGTTATTTTGCCGTGTTTACTTTACTCCACTGTATGATTGCCTATTTCCCCCCCCCCTTTGTCAGGGGGTGTTTCTTTCCTACCTTCACTCCACCCCATTTTCCCCTCCTCCCCTCCCCCACTTACCTTTACCTGTTAAAGTTAAAATTTAATAAAATATTTTGAAAGCAAAAAAATAAATAAAAGAAAATATTTTAAAAATGCATTGAAAAATAAATGTTAAAAAATGCATTAAAAAATAGAAAGAAAATAAATAATTAAAAAATGCATTGACAAAAAAGAAACTCAATATTTAAAAAATGCATAAAAAAAGAAAATATTCAAAAAATGCATTGAAAAAAAGAAATATTTTAAAAATGAATTGAAAAAAAAGAAAGTAAATAATTAAAAAATGCATTGACAAAAAAGAAACGAAATATTTAAAAAATGCATTAAAAAAGAAAATATTCAAAAAATGCATTGAAAAAAAGAAAAATATTTAAAAAATGCATTGAAAAAAATGTAACAAATGCATTGAAAAAGAAAAGAAAAGAAATATTTAAAAAATGCACTAGAAAAAAGAAAATATTTAAAAAATGCATTGGAAAAAGAGAAAATATTTAAAAAATGCACTTAAAAAAAATAAAAAATGCATTGAAAAAAATAAATAAATAAATAATTAAAAAATGCATTAACCCCTTTCTGCCATTAGACGTACTATTCCGTCCATGTGGGGTGGGCTTTACTTCCCAAGGACGGAATAGTACGTCATAGCCGATCGGCCGCGCTCACGGGGGGAGCGCGGCCGATCGCGGCCGGGTGTCAGCTGCTTATCGCAGCTGACATCCGGCACTATGTGCCAGGAGCGGTCACGGACCGCCCCCGACACATTAACCCCCGGCACACCGCGATCAAACATGATCACGATGTGCCGGCGGTGCAGGGAAGCATCGCGCAGGGAGGGGGCTCCCTGCGGGCTTCCCTGAGACCCCCGCAGCAACGCGATGTGATCGCGTTGCTCCGGGGGTCTCCTACCTCCCTCCCTGCATCAAGTCCCGGATCCAATATGGCCGCGGATCCGGGTCCTGCAGGGAGGGAGGTGGCTTACCAAGTGCCTGCTCAGAGCAGGCACTTGGTAACGCTGCACTGCTCTCAGACAGATCGGTGATCTGTCAGAGTGCTGTGCAAACTGTCAGATCACTGATCTGTGATGTCCCCCCCTGGGACAAAGTAAAAAAGTAAAAAAAAATTTTTTTACAAGTGTGTAAAAAAAAAAAAAAAAAAAAAAAAAAAATCCTAAATAATGAAAAAAAAAAAATATTATTCCCATAAATACATTTCTTTATCTAAATAAAAAAAATAAATAAATAAAAGTACACATATTTAGTATCGCCGCGTCCGTAACGACCCGACCTATAAAACTGGCCCACTAGTTAACCCCTTCAGTAAACACCGTAAGAAAAAAAAAAAAAAAACGAGGCAAAAAACAACGCTTTATTATCATACCGCCGAACAAAAAGTGGAATAACGCGATCAAAATGACAGATATAAATAACCAGGGTACCGCTGAAAGCGTCATCTTGTCCCGCAAAAAATGAGCCGCCATACAGCAACATCAGCAAAAAAATAAAAAAGTTATAGTCCCCAGAATAAAGCGATGCAAAAATAATTATTTTTTCTATAAAATAGTTTTTATCGTATAAAAGCGCCAAAACATAAAAAAATGATATAAATGAGGTGTCGCTGTAATCGTACTGACCCGAAGAATAAAACGGCTTTATCAATTTTACCAAACGCGGAACGGTATAAACGCCTCCCCCAAAAGAAATTCATGAATAGCTGGTTTTTGGTAATTCTGCCTCACAAAAATCGGAATAAAAGGCGATCAAAAAATGTCACGTGCCCGAAAGTGTTACCAATAAAAACGTCAACTCGTCCCGCAAAAAACAAGACCTCACATGACTCTGTGGACTCAAATATGGAAAAATTATAGCTCTCAAAATGTGGTAACGCAAAAAATATTTTTTGCAATAGAAAGCGTCTTTCAGTGAGTGACGGCTGCCAATCATAAAAATCCGCTAAAAAACCTGCTATAAAAGTAAATCAAACCCCCCTTCATTACCCCCTTAGTTAGGGAAAAGTAAAAAAAAATTAAAAAATGTATTTATTTCCATTTTCCCATTAGGGTTAGGGCTAGGGTTAGGGTTAGAGCTAGGGCTAGGGTTAGGGCTAGGGTTAGGGCTAGGGTTAGGGCTAGGGTTAGGGCTAGGGTTAGGGCTAGGGCTAGGGCTATGGTTAGGGCTAGGGTTATGGTTAGGGCTAGGGTTAAGGATACAGTTAGGGTTAAGGCTACAGTTAGGGTTAAGGCTACAGTTAGGGTTAAGGCTACAGTTAGGGTTAAGGCTACAGTTAGGGTTAAGGCTACAGTTAGGGTTAAGGCTACAGTTAGGGTTGGGGCTAAAGTTAGGGTTAGGGTTTGGATTACATTTGCGGTTGGGAATAGGGTTGGGATTAGGGTTAGGGGTGTGTCAGGGTTAGAGGTGTGGTTAGGGTTACCGTTGGAATTAGAGTTAGGGGTGTGTTTGGATTAGGGTTTCAGTTATAATTGGGGGGTTTCCACTGTTTAGACACATCAGGGGCTCTCCAAACGCAACATGGCGTCCGATCTCAATTCCAGCCAATTCTGCGTTGAAAAAGTAAAACAGTGCTCCTTCCCTTCCGAGCTCTCCCGTGTGCCCAAACAGGAGTTTACGCCAATATATGGGGTATCAGCGTACTCAGGACAAATAGGACAACAACTTTTAGGGGCCAAGTTCTCCTGTTACCCTTGGGAAAATACAAAACTGGGGGCTAAAAGATAAGTTTTGTGGGAAAAAAAATATTTTTTTAATTTTCACGGCTCTGCGTTAGAAACTGTAGTGAAACACTTGGGGGCTCAAAGTTCTCACAACACATCTAGATAAGTTCCTTGGGGGGTCTAGTTTCCAATATGGGGTCACTTGTGGGGGGTTTCTATTGTTTAGGTACATTAGGGGCTCTGCAAACGCAATGTGACGCCTGCAGACCATTCCATCTAAGTCTGTATTTCAAATGGCGCTCCTTACCTTCCGAGCCTTCCCATGCGCCCAAACGGTGGTTCCCCCCCACATATGGGGTATCAGCGCACTCAGGACAAATTGCACAACAAATTTTGGGGTCCAATTTCTCCTGTTCCCCTCGGGAAAATACAAAACTGGGGGCTAAAAAATAATATTTGTGGGAAAAAAAATTTGTTTTATTTTTACGGCTCTGCATTATAAACTTCTGTGAAGCTCTTGGTGGGTCAAAGTGCTCACAACACATCTAGATAAGTTCCTTAGGGGGTCTACTTTCCAAAATGGTGTCACTTGTGGGGGGTTTCAATGTTTAGGCACATCAGTGGCTCTTCAAACGCAACATGGCGTCCCATCTCAATTCCTGTCAATTTTGCATTGAAAGGTCAAACGGCACTCCTTCCCTTCCGAGGTCTCCCATGCGCCCAAACAGTGGTTTACCCCCACATATGGGGTATCAGAGTACTCAGGACAAATTGTGCAACAACTTTTTGGTTCCAAATTCTTCTCTTACCATTGGGAAAATAAAAAATTGGGGGCGAAAAGATCATTTTTTTTACAAAAAATATTTATTATTTTTACGGTTCTGCATTATAAACTTCTGTGAAGCACTTGGTGGGTCAAAGTGCTCACCACACCTCTAGATAAGTTCCTTAGGGGGTCTACTTTCCAAAATGGTGTCACTTGTGGGGGGTTTCAATGTTTAGGCACATCAGTGGCTCTCCAAACGCAACATGGTGTCCAATCTCAATTCCAGTCAATTTTGCATTAAAAAGTCAAATGGCGCTCCTTCGCTTCCAAGCTCTGTCATGCGCCCAAACAGTGGTTTACCTCCACTTATGTGGTATCAGCGTACTCAGGACAAATTGTACAACAAGGTTTGGGGTCCATTTTCTCCTGTATCTCTTGGCAAAATAAAACAAATTGGAGCTGAAGTAAATTTTTTGTGAAAAAAAGTAAAATGTTAATTTTTATTTAAACATTCCAAAAATTCCTGTGAAACACCTGAAGGGTTAATAAACTTCTTGAATGTGGTTTTGAGAACCTTGAGGGGTGCAGTTTTTAGAACGTTGTCACACTTGGGTATTTTCTATCATATATCACATCAGTGGCTCTCCAAACGCAACATGGCGTCCCATCTCAATTTCTGTCAATTTTGCATTGAAAAGTCAAACGGCGCTCCTTCCCTTCCGAGCTCTCCCATGCGCCCAAACAGTGGTTTACTGCCACATATGGGGTATCAGCGTACTCAGGACAAATTGGACAACAACTTTTGGGGTCCATTTTCTCCTGTTACCCTTGGTAAAATAAAACAAATTGGAGCTGAAGTAAATTTTTTGTGTAAAAAAGTTAAATGTTCATTTTTATTTAAACATTCCAAAAATTCCTATTAAACACCTGAAGGGTTAATAAACTTCTTGAATGTGGTTTTGAGCACCCTGAGGGGTGCAGTTTTTAGAATGGTGTCACACTTGGGCATTTTCTATCATATAGACCCCTCAAAATGACTTCAAATGAGATGTGGCCCCTAAAATAAAATGGTGTTGTAAAAATGAGAAATTGCTGGTCAACTTTTAACCCTTATAACTCCCTAACAAAAAAAAATTTTGGTTCCAAAATTGTGCTGATGTAAAGTAGACATGTGGGAAATGTTACTTATTAAGTATTTTGTGTGACATATCTCTGTGATTTAATTGCATAAAAATTCAAAGTTGGAAAATTGCAAAATTTTCAAAATTTTCGCCATATTTCCGTTTTTTTCACAAATAATCGCAAGTAATATCAAAGAAATTTTACCACTATCATGAAGTACAATATGTCACGAGAAAACAATGTCAGAATCACCGGGATCCGTTGAAGCGTTCCAGAGTTATAACCTCATAAAGGGACAGTGGTCAGAATTGTAAAAATTGGCCCGGTCCATAACGTGCAAACCACCCTTGGGGGTAAAGGGGTTAAAAAAGAAAATATTCAAAAAATATTTAAAAAAATGCATTTTTAGAAAAAAGAGAAGAAAATAAATATTTTAAAAATGCATTGAAAAAAAAAAAGAAAATAATTAAAAAATGCATTGGCAAAAAAGAAACTAAATATTTAAAAAATGCATTAAAAAAGAAAATATTCAAAAAATGCATTGAAAAAAAGAAAATAAATATTTAAAAAATGCATTGAAAAAAATGTAACAAACGCATTGAAAAAGAAAAAAAAATAAATATTTAAAAAATGCACTGGAAAAAAGAAAATATTTAAAAAATGCATTGGAAAAAGAGAAAATATTTAAAAAATGCACTGAATAAAAATAAAAAAATAAAAAAATGCATTGAAAAAAAAAAAAAATTTTTTAAAAATGCACTGAAAAAAAGAAAGAAAATAAATATTTAAAAAATGCATAAAAAAAAAAGAAAATAAGTTTTAACTCCAAGACGTTTAAGAAAGAGATTAAAAACTTTATTTGTTATCGCAATGGTTCCTGTTTTATAGACTGAAAAGAAGTTTTCTATTTCTCTGTTAGGCCTCATTCAGACGTCAGATTTTTCTTGACATCCCGGAAAAACAGACCAAGTTTCATCAATGATTTTCATCAATGTCAAAAGAGTTTGGCCAGAATTTTATCAGTTTTTTTTTTTTCCTTCACAAATGAGAAGAAAAAAAAAAGTTACTCATATCCATCTGTCAGTGAATAATGGACAGGACATGGATGGCATCTGTCCAGTTTTTTTCACGGACCCATAGACTTTCATTGCCAAGTGTGATCCGATACTTGGATCAATATCTGACATGTTTCCGCAGTTTTGCGCAGAAGCGGAGTGACAACAGCTATGATTGACAAGCTGGCTCTAATCCGGGTAATTCTTAGAATTTCTTGAATGGTCAAGCATTAGCTAAGCTTATGTTCCTCATGCGGGAGTGTCTTGGGCTCAGACTCGGACCGGCCCACAGGGAATCCTCCGGTAGACCCCTATGAGACCGTGCCGATGAGCAGGACTGTTGCACTTGATTAACAATTTGCAGATAAAGGTATCATCTAATTGTTTAGTAAACAAGGTAGCCAAATTAATATTACACAGAAGCAAAAGTCAATCAGGTCATTTGTGCATGTGGCCTAACAGAGGGCTCAAAGAGTCCGTGTTATTGGTGGGCCTATGCCAAACCACTCCGACACTGCTTGTTAACTAGATTTCCAAAAGTAGTTTTTATCATTATTTATTTTATCATCCTCATGTTTCATATAAGTACGGTAATTTTGATGTTTTTTGTAGCTTCTTTTTTTTTGTTTGTTGTGGTTTTGTTTTTTAGTTTAGGAGCCCAGATTTTAAAGTGCATTGTTTTATAAAACTTCTGACATGTCATGTGATTTTAATCTGTATGGGGTCCAGAAATGTAATGTATTATTTATGCGGGTGTTTTGGCTTTGTATTTTCCTGAATTTGTAGAATTAATGTCCAGGGCTTTATGGGCAGCAAATGATTGTAATTTGAGTGTGTGGTACATCCCAAAGCTAGAAGTTACCAGAATAACGCCACAGCGTGCCTTACAATTATACTTCAGTTCTATGTACTAAGTATTATTATTATATTATTATTATTACTATTATTATATCTATTATATGTGTTTGTTTTTTTTTCTCAATTGTTAAGGTGGTGGAGAGGAAGAGGACGGCAGCCGAGATCCGAGAGGAGTTTGAGAGGTTGCAAAGGGAACGGGACGAAAGGCGGCTTCAACAAAGAACAAACCCCAAAGTAAGTTCTGAATATGTTTTTTTTAAGCAAAACCTAAAAAGTATGCAGTAGAGAGATGAGCAAAAAAAAATCAAACTACTCTAGTAGAGCGTCCAATTTGGTCTTTGGTGGCAACTAAACTAAAGAAGTGTTCATGTCTATGATGGCAACTCTCTTCCTGGTATCCTGGGTGCTAGGCCTCTGCGACGTCATGACATTGACGCCTAGTGACCGGGTGTCCCTCCATATCAGGACTTTGCGAGGACCTAATAAGTGGCGGAGGTGAACAGAATAGAATCATAGAATGTTAGAGTTGGATGGGACCTCAAGGGTCATCGATGCTGGTGTAGAGAATGAATGAAGATTGCCATTACTGGCTGCCACGGGGGACCAAACCGGACCCCAGCCCAGAGTAGCTTAAATGCATTATTACTAGTGATGAGCGATCGTGCTCTGATGAGGTGTTATCCGAGCATGCTCGTGAGCTAACAGAGTATCTTCGGCCTGCTCGAATACTATGTTCGAGTCCCCGCGGCTGCATGTCTCGCTGCTGTTTGACAACCACAACACATGCAAGGATAGCCTAACAAACACGCAATCCCTGCATGTGTTGCGGTTATTGAACAGTCGCGAGACATGCAGCCGCGGTGACTCGAACAGGCCGAAAATACTGTTAGCTCATGAGCATACTCTGATAACACCTTATCAGAGCACTCTCGCTCATCGCTAATTATCACGTCTCTGTTATGTCGGTCACCTTCAAGTCCAGGCCAATATGGGTCTACGAGAAATAGAGTATGGTGGGACCTACGTCTCCCTGCTCTGTCACCTGTGGATGACTATCCATCCTGTGCACAATTATAACTCTCAGTACGTCTTGTTAGCTTGCACCTCTAATTAGGAAAGATAACGATGTATTGTAAAATGAATCCTCACCAAACTTTAGACCAATTTTAAAAAATCAAAAGCACTGTACCAGGAGTCCCAGATAAGACTCATGGCGTCCATGGAAGATCCAAGGTCTAATTAGAATATACTTAGATTTTATGCATCTATTACATAAGACTTATTATTATTAATATCTCAAACAAAAGGGTTAAATAAAAATTGTCGGCCACCCTCTGCACTCATGGAGGAGCACAATTCCGGAATGTATTGGAATTCTCCCCCTGGAAGTGTCAGGATCAGAGCCAGAGTGGTATACTGCTTCTTCCCTCGCTGGCAGGGGCTTTAATAAATAACACTATGTAAGTTTTCACATGCCACATTTTTACTATTACTGTCTCTTTAATTTATTTCATCCGGTATCACATTTTACGACGGCGCTCATAGCTTCTCCCAGCTAAATATTCTTTATCGTTTAGTCGTATCTGTCACCGCACTGTTTTCGTATGGAAAATATGTTGCAATAGCCAATATCAAGAACCCAACAAAGTGGCAGCGGGAGCGTCTTTCCCCAGCAAACGCCATCTGTCTACCTTGGTTCGGAGCCTCACCACGGAGGTTGTGCACTACCTGTTTTATCACAGCGCCACAAATCAAAGAACTGTAGGTTATAACTCAGCAACTGTCTGATCTGCAGCTAATTATACCCCGTGCGGTGCGCGATGCCGGCAGCTCGCCCAAGATGCTAATTAAGACTCTTCTACAATGACGTCTCGCTGTAAATAGTCATTAATTATTTTTTTATTTTTTATTATATTTTATTATTTTTGTCTTTTTGTACCTTTTATGCTGTTTCGTCACAATCCAGGATTCCATCACTTGGATTGCTAAATGGCGGCCATCACTGCTGCCGCGGTGGGTCTGGGGCCTCGCTATCCTCATCCCGGTAATATATCACACCCCCGCCACTCGCTTTTAGCGATGAACATTTTTTTTTTTTTTTTTTTATAAATCAATCGCAGCTTTTTTAATTTCATCAACAATAAAAGCTGATACTCGAGTCATAAAACTGTAAATTGAAACCTATAGTCATCCGTGTCGCGCATACGATACATTCTACTTCTTAACGAGAAACTGGGGAGATCGTACGCGGAGACGGATGGGCGACGCCGAAGAGCGGCACAATCTGTCTGTGGTTAACCCTTTGCCCGTCCCTTACTTACCAAAGGATTAAAACTTCTGCGGCAGCCAGCAAATCGCAGCCGCTTCCTTCCATAGCGTTGCAGTCGCCTGACCGGTACACGGCAAACCTTTACGTGCCGCTGCTCGTCTCATCAAGAATCCAAGCCTGTTATATCCAGGGTAACCTATTTTCTATAACTTTTTGAAAAAAGACCTAAGGTTAAAGGGGTTGTTAAAGATTAAAAAAAAACCATGGCTGCTTCTTCCTGAATCGAGATGTGTTTGATAATGCTGCTTAGCCCCAGTAAGGTTGAATAGATGCTACTTGCAATGCCATACTCAACCTGCAGACAGGGGTGGCGCTGTTTGAAGAAAAAGTAGCCATTATGTCCTAGTTTTTGGAAAACCATTCTCACAGCTACCTGACAGCACCCTATTGTAGGTCCTGGATCCATTTGAGACATCATAACACTGGTGCGAGGCAGAGAAACCTAGAGCAAGAAACGCCAAATGTTGTATCGGAAGCGATTCCTTAGTAAGCAATTTCTTTTTCATGCTTTTTGGGAGATTTTTTTGCATTCTTTCAACAAGTCTGATCTGTTTATCTGCTCCCCACGGCTTGTCAGCGAGGAAGCGCCTTCCCCTCCAGACAAAAGAGCGGATTTCTCCAAAACTGCTCGCCTCTAGTATCGGTTCTCACCTCTTATAAAAAGAGTCGGATGTAATTTGGGGGATTGCTGTTTAAGGCTCCTTTCACACTAGCATCGGAATCTCCCCGTCGCAATGCGTCGGGGAGAGATTCCGACGCTAGCGTTTGCTGCATTGCACAATGGGTGCAGCGGATGCATTTTTCCGGCGCATCCGCCGCCCCATTGTAAGGTGCGGGGAGGTGGGGGCGGAGTTCCGGCCGCGCATGCGCGGTCGGAAAAAGCGGTCCGTCAGGAGAAAAAAACGTTACATGTAGCGTTTTTTTCTCCCAACGGTCCGCAAAAGCACGACGCATCCGTCGCTCGACAGATGCGACGTGTGGCAATCCGTCGCAAATGCGTCATCAATGCAAGTCTATGGGGAAAAAACGCATCCTGCAAGCACTTTTGCAGGATGCGTTTTTTCTATAAAATGACGCATTGTGACGGATTGCAGAAAACGCTAGTGTGAAAGTAGCCTAAGCTGGTGTTATTGGTGTTATTTCTGCGATGACTGTACTACTATGGCCACAATTTAGTAAGCCAGACATGTCCGGGAAGCTGACAGGTGTTCATTAAGGCAGCGAGGTGCATATTGGGGAGGACCTGCGCCAGGGTTCCAGCAAATTTGTCATAGATTATCACTGTGCCTTGGCTCCGTCACCCTCTCTGTCTCTAAAGTTAAAGTGATTAGTAGTGAGCAGTCACATCATCCAGATCACAGCCGCCAGCCAACGAAAATCGCTTTCTTTTTTTTTTTCTTTTTGAAGGGGTTAAGAGTTAACTCGCCTCTCCCTGCCACTTATTAAATCATCTCCGTGTCGTTGGAACGATTGACATTTTTTTTTCTACCTTCCTCCGAAATGTGTGCACCCATAAAGCCCTCTAGTGGAGATCTGAGAAAATGGCTGGATGTACATGTATGTGCATTTTATCTGTGCCTTTTGCAGCCCTCCCCGGTTTTCCTTCTTCTTTGTCACCCTCTCATTCCCAAAACTCTGTGAGCTGTAAAAAAATAAATAAAAGCCAGGATTGGAATTCGGAGTCGATGTGTCCTGTGATAAAATTAGCCATCTGGGGTGTTTATAGCAATTGCTTATTGGGATTCAGTCACAATGTATCTCCGGGCAGTGCTCGCATTGAATTAGGCAGGGCAGCTGCTATGATTTCATACTAGATTGGAAGTTAGTTGAAAATCTCCAACCTTTTATTGGTTTCAATAAAATGACTTGAGATAAATAAAACATTTCTAACCAGAAATGTTTAGCCATAAACAGATGCACGTTATGGAGCAATTTACAAGGGGAAAAAAAATTGATTTTTGTTTATGGATTTTTTTTTTTTTTATTTTACTTTTTTCTTTGATTAAATGGGGACACCAACTATTTTTTTTTTCTCAGTAAAGGGTGCATTCTCCCACCGTGCAAGCAAATAACGTCAGAGGGTGGAAAGGATTTTTAATGTTGTTTTTATTTAATTTTTTTTCTAAAATCGAAAAAGATTGCCCAAATTACTTGATATTAAAAGTCCCCTCCGTTCTCAAGAACGAAGGGATTTTTAATTTGTAGTGATCACTGTGCTTTGCCAAGTTTCACCCACCACCTCTGTAGTCTATCAGAGGTGGTCGGGCTCTTCGGCGACGAGCGCAGCGCTTACAAGTTCTTTGTTTCAGAGCTTGCAAACATTGCTACGAAATTTGCCAGATCGAAAGTGTGCAGTTTGAGGCAGTGGCTCAGTCATGCTGTGATCTGAACTATCAGTCATCAATCCCCTAGGAAGCTGGTAGGTTTTTTGTTTGTTTGTTTGTTTTTTTTTAACTTAAATGCATGTATTTTGACATAAGCATTATTTTTGCAATTGGGTTTTATTAAAAATGTGTCTTTTATAAGTCCCCCCACCCCCAATAATGGCTGCAGAATGAGTTAACAGAGAATCCATCAGTCAGCTACTTCTGATTAGGAATTTATAACTTTTATCTGTCTTTTTTTTTAAGCTGCTTTCTATTGATTTATGACAACATGAAAGTTCAGCTCCACTTTGAAGAAAACGTTAAGTTACAAACTGTCCATCAGAACGAGCTCGCTGACGGATTCTCAAAGATCCCATTCTGCAGCCAGCAGTAGACCGTGCAGCACTGAGGGTGTAGAAAGGCAAACATTTTATTGAAGACCAATTGCAAAAATTGCTTCTAGCCTAAAATATATGCATTTAACTTAAAAAAAAAAAAAAAAAATT
Source organism: Ranitomeya imitator (assembly GCF_032444005.1). NCBI lineage: Eukaryota > Metazoa > Chordata > Amphibia > Anura > Dendrobatidae > Ranitomeya > Ranitomeya imitator. The sequence continues at coordinate 100,557,019 of NC_091291.1, forward strand.
AAAAAAGGCCTTTTAAGCCGGTTTCACACGTCAGTGGCTCCGTTACGTGAGGTGACAGTTTCCTCACATACCGGAGACACTGACTCACGTAGACACATTAAAATCAATGTGTCTCTGCACATGTCAGCGTGTTTTCACGGACCGTGTGTCCGTTTGGAAAACACGGAGACATGTCACTGTTCGTGGGAGCGCACGGATCACACGGACCCATTAAAGTCAATGGGACCGTCTAAAACAGGTACTGCACACGGATGCTGTCCTTGTGCAGTCCATGTGCCGTGCAGGAGACAGCGCTACAGTAAGCGCTGTCCCCCCAGTTTGTGGTGCTGAAGCCCCATTCATTTTTTCTCTCCAGCAGCGTTCGCTGGAGAGAAGGAATGAAAAATCATTGTTTTGGGGTTTTTTTGTGTTTAAAATAAAGTTCCCGGTAATCTCCCCCCTCCCTCCCCCTGTGCGCCTGCCCGCTGGCATTAAAATACTTACCCGGCTCCCTTGGTCGCTTCCATCCTCTCAGCGTCGCAGCTCTTCCTGTATGAGCGGTCACGTGGTGCTGCTTATTACAGTGATGAATATGTGGCTCCACCTCCAATAGGGGTGGAGCCGCATATTCATCACTGTAATGTGCGGCACCACGTGACCACTCATACAGGAAGAGCTGCGACGCTGAGAGGATGGAAGCGCCGAGGGAGCCGGGTAAGTATTTTAATGCCAGCGGGCGGGCGCACAGGGGGAGGGAGGGGGGAGATTACCAGGAACTTTATTTTAAACACACGCAAAAAAAACCAATGATTTTTCATTCCTTCTCTCCAGCGAACGCTGCTGGGAAGAAGGAATGAATTCTGGATTCAGCACCCAAAGCAGGGGACAGCGCTTAACTCTAGCGCTGTCTCCTGCACGGTGCGTGTGGTACCCAGTCGGCACACGGCTGCCGCACGTGTGCAGCACTGATGTGCCAGGTAAGCACACGGACACGGATAACTCCGGTAACGATTTTTCTGGTACCGGAATTATCTGGACGTGTGGGACAGGCCTTACTTGTAATCCTTGGCAACATTGTTTCTGGCATCATTTACGCCCTTTATGGCCATGTTTACATGCAGCGTTTCTGCTTCTTTTTTTCCTGCAGCCAAAATTGGCATTCTTTGCTGTAAAAATGCTTCGTTTAAAATGCTGCAAAAATACTGATAGTACTGACATGCTGAAGTTCTCAAGGTAGGTAGAGACTCTGGTACGTCAGCTCAGATGTTTGTTGTTTTTTCATCTCCAATTCCTTTTGTAATATGTTTTTATTTTTTTTGATTCAGACTCATAATAGACACAACAGAGTTGACTTTTTCTTTTCGGTTCTGAGAAGTAATTGTCCTGGTTTACTGATTCCAAGTATTCTACACACAAGTATTGAGTTGAAATCCCATTACAGGATGAAGCGCTGGCGGAACTGATGACATCATTCAATGAAAATGTAATTGGTGACCTCTCCAGAAGGGAAATACATACCGAACGTGCTCTGCGATCGCTGCGTCCTGCCTAATTGTGTAAGACATATTGTAGCAGGGAGGATTTTATGAAGTGTGCTGGGTTTGTGAGCAAGTCCTGGGGATGACACTGTTCTCTTCCAGGATAGTTTGGAATACTTGGCGTGCCGCTTCAGGGATTTGTTTTTTTCTTTATAATAATCTTTGCATCATTGCAGCTCTTGTGTATTCATAAAATCGCTTCTAAAATTCTCCTGATTAAAAACTTTTTATAAGCTGAATGCAAAGGCTGGCTTCAATACACATACATACCATCAGGCAGTCCATAGCCCTGTGCTTCCCTGTATTTCTAAGCATCATTTATGGTTTATTGGTAAATTAATCTATATAAAAAGTTTAGCAACTTTCTAAATAAATTACATCCAGCACTAATCTTTATACTCCAGAGCTGCACTCACTATTCTGCTGGTGCAGTCACTGTGTACATACATTACATTACTGATCCTGTACTGATCCTGAGTTACATCCTGTATTATACTCCAGAGCTGCACTCGCTATTCTGCTGGTGCAGTCACTGTGTACATACATTACATTACTGATCCTGTACTGATCCTGAGTTACATCCTGTATTATACTCCAGAGCTGCACTCACTATTCTGCTGGTGCAGTCACTGTGTACATACATTACATTACTGATCCTGTACTGATCCTGAGTTACATCCTGTATTATACTCCAGAGCTGCACTCGCTATTCTGCTGGTGTAGTCACTGTGTACATACATTACATTACTGATCCTGAGTTACATCCTGTATTATACTCCAGAGCTGCACTCGCTATTCTGCTGGTGTAGTCACTGTGTACATACATTACATTACTGATCCTGAGTTACATCCTGTATTATACTCCAGAGCTGCACTCACTGTTCTGCTGGTGCAGTCATTGTGTACATACATTACATTACTGATCCTGAGTTACATCCTGTATTATACTCCAGGGCTGCACTCACTATTCTGCTGGTGCAGTCACTGTGTACATACATTACATTACTGATCCTGAGTTACATCCTGTATTATACTCCAGAGCTGCACTCGCTATTCTGCTGGTGTAGTCACTGTGTACATACATTACATTACTGATCCTGAGTTACATCCTGTATTATACTCCAGAGCTGCACTCACTGTTCTGCTGGTGCAGTCACTGTGTACATACATTACATTACTGATCCTGAGTTACATCCTGTATTATACTCCAGAGGTGCACTCACTATTCTGCTGGTGCAGTCACTGTGTACATACATTACATTACATTTCTTTATTACATTCCAGAGCCATATTTCCAATTTCGCTTATTACCACAGCTTTTCAATGAAATGTTCCATTAAATCGTTCTTGCCTCATGATGTGCGGTTACGTCATTGAGCAGGTGCGGGTTATGGAGCGAGATCAGGAGCTGAGCCTTCTCCATGTGAGGTGATGTTTGCTGTGTTACACAGCCAGCAGCTTCCTCCTTTTATCCGCATCAAGCAGAGTGATCGCCTATCATTGCTATTAATTCATTAAATGCCGGTCACTGACATCATCATTTTAACTGCTCCATCCTATCCAGTGGTTGTTCTGGGCATCCATTACCTCCCGTCCTCACCCCTTCCCGTGATGCCTGCCATGACACCACTCTTGTGATGATCCGCCTGTGGCTGGGCTAATAAGCAGACCAGGGTTATGACTGTATACTGCAGTACTTTGCTATAGTCATAACCAGAGATGTATCCTTCTGTCCAAAGCCCCGACACCTGCACAGTGTGGCGCCTGAGTCAGCGCATACCGCACTATTGCGCCATTTTATTGAAGTGTCTTCATTAAAATGGCGCAGTAGTGCATCTATCGCCGACGTCGGCCTCTACTTCAGCTGGAGGTGCGTCTTCGGATGGCCCGCGTTGGCACTCTGTGGCCCGCGTTGGCACTCTATGGCCCGCGTTGGCACTCTATGGCCCGGGTTGGCACTCTGGCCCGCGTTGGCACTCTATGGCCCGCGTTGGCACTCTATGGCCCGCGTTGGCACTCTGTGGCCCGCGTTGGCACTCTGTGGCCCGGGTTGGCACTCTATGGCCCACGTTGGCACTCTATGGCCCGCGTTGGTGCTCTGTGGCCCGCGTTGGTGCTCTATGGCCCGCGTTGGTGCTCTATGGCCCGCGTTGGCCCTCTATGGCCCGCGTTGGCACTCCATGGCCCGCGTTGGCACTCCATAGCAGCCGAATCAGGACAGTGTGAACTTCCTCAGCCGAAATTCTGAATTCCGACATCCGGAGCACGTCTTGTGATTACTGAGGCCCACGACACCACATCATCACGTGAAGCCTAGTAATCCTAAGAGGTGCTCTGCATGCCAGGATTGAATTAACAGCCATGGAAGTTCATCCTGCACTAGTCTGCGTGCCAGAGAAGATGTTCTGCAGCTCCCTCATCGGTGATCTTGGTGCCCTGAACAAGATGTAGAAGCGGTGCACTCTCTCCACCCCCTTTTCATACTTTGCAGGAGCCGATAACTTTTGTCTTCGGCAGGTGATTGTTCTATTAAAGCGTATTGACATTTGCTGTGTTTATTTTCTGAAGTCGGGTTTGGCAGTCTCCAGAGCTGCGGGCTCCTTCCCTTTGTATCCCCCTCTTTTTCTTTTTTTTTTCCTTCCTGCCCTTGTAACACAACACCTGCCGCTTTCCTTTCTAAGCGCAACTTCGTCAATTTCCTTACTCTCTTCGATTTGCTGATGCGCAGGTTTTTCTCCTGCTGTGACTTCCTACAAATGGGCCCCAGTATGCCAATTCCTCGAATTGCTCTGTCTTTTATCAAGATCATTCATTTGCATTATCGGCAATAACCATTACATTTATCTGAAATTTTAATTCACTGCCGCAGAACGCCTCGTGCGATCGCCTCCTGCTGTTTGTTTACATTAACAGTCAAATGTCCAGTTGCCATTAACCGTCTTCACTTTTATGATTTCATTTTGTTTTATGGGTCGTTATTTTTTTTATACTTTTTTTTTTTTTTTTTTTTTAAAGGAAAGCTTGAAACAAAAAGCCCCTTACCTGTGTGTTGTAGAATGCTTTGTTCTGCCTGTGTTCGCTGTAACAGTATGGTTTCTACATTCTAGCAGCTTGTTTTTTTTTCTGTGCGACAACTATTTCCCCATCCCAGAAAATGTATAAAAATCAACCCTTTACGTTCAAGCTTTGTTTGTTGTTGTTTTTTAACCCCTTTACCCCCAAGGGTGGTTTGCACGTCAATGACCAGGCCAATTTTTACAATTCTGACCACTGACCTCTGACCTTTATGAGGTTATAACTCCGAAACGCTTCAACGGATCTTGGTGATTCTGACATTGTTTTCTCGTGACATATTGTACTTCATGATAGTGGTAAAATTTCTTTGATAGTACCTGCGTTTATTTGTGAAAAAAACGGAAATTTGGCAAAAATTTTGAAAATTTCGCAATTTTCAAACTGAATTTTTATGCAATTAAATCACAGAGATATGTCACACAAAATACTTAATAAGTAACATTTCCCACATGTCTCCTTTACATCAGCATAATTTTGGAACCAATTTTTTTTTTTGTTAGGGAGTTATAAGGGTTAAAAGTTGACCAGCAATTTCTCATTTTTACAACACCATTTTTTTTTAGGGACCACGTCTCATTTGAAGTCATTTTGAGGGGTCTATATGATAGAAAATGCCCAAGTGTGACACCATTCTAAAAACTGCACCCCTCAAGGTGCTCAAAACCACATTCAAGAAGTTTATTAACCCTTCAGGTGTTTAATAGGAATTTTTGGAATGTTTAAATAAAAATGAACATTTAACTTTTTTACACAAAAAATTTACTTCAGCTCCAATTTGTTTTATTTTACCAAGGGTAACAGGAGAAAATGGACCCCAAAAGTTGTTGTCCAATTTGTCCTGAGTACGCTGATACCCCATATGTGGCAGTAAACCACTGTTTGGGCGCATGGGAGAGCTCGGAAGGGAAGGAGCGCCGTTTGACTTTTCAATGCAAAATTGACAGGAATTGAGATGGGACGCCATGTTGCGTTTGGAGAGCCACTGATGTGCCTAAACATTGAAACCCCCCACAAGTGACACCATTTTGGAAAGTAGACCCCCTAAGGAACTTATCTGGATGTGTGGTGAGCACTTTGACCCACCAAGTGCTTAACAGAAGTTTATAATGCAGAACCGTAAAAATAAAAAATCATATTTTTTCACAAAAATTATATTTTTGCCCCCAATTTTTTATTTTTCCAAGGGTAAGAGAAGAAATTGGACCTCAAAAGTTGTTGTCCAATTTGTCCTGAGTACACTGATACCCCATATGTGGCAGTAAACCACTGTTTGGGCGCATGGGAGAGCTCGGAAGGGAAGGAGCGCCATTTGGAATGCAGACTTAGATGGAATGGTCTGCAGGCGTCACATTGCGTTTGCAGAGCCCCTAATGTACCTAAACAGTAGAAACCCCCCACAAGTGACACCATTTTGGAAAGTAGACCCCCTAAGGATCTCATCTTGATGTGTTGTGAGAGCTTTGAACCCCCAAGTATTTCACTACAGTTTATAACGCAGAGCCGTGCAAATAAAAAATTTTTTTTTCCACAAAAATTATATTTTAGCCCCCAGTTTTGTATTTTTCCAAGGTTAGCAGGAGAAATTGGACGCTAAATGTTGTTGTCCAATTTGTCCTGAGTACGCTGATACCTGATATGTGGGGGGGAACCACCGTTTGGGCGCATGGGAGGGCTCGGAAGGGAAGGAGCATCATTTGGAATGCAGACTTAGATGGATTGGTCTGCAGGCGTCACATTGCGTTTGCAGAGCCCCTAATGTACCTAAACAGTAGAAACCCCCCACAAGTGACCCCATATTGGAAACTAGACCCCTCAATGAACTTATCTAGATGTGTTGTGAGAACTTTGAACCCCCAAGTGTTTCACTACAGTTTATAACGCAGAGCCGTGAAAATAAAAAATCTTTTTGTTTTCCCACAAAAATTATTTTTTAGCCCCCAGTTTTGTATTTTCCCAAGGGTAACAGGAGAAATTGGTCCACAAAAGTTGTTGTCCAATTTGTCCTGAGTACGCTGATACCCCATATGTGAGGGTAAACCCCTGTTTGGGCACACGGGAGAGCTCGGAAGGGAAGGAGCACTGTTTTACTTTTCAATGCAAAATTGACAGAAATTGAGATGGGACGCCATGTTGCGTTTGGAGAGCCACTAATGTGCCTAAACATTGAAACCCCCCACAAGTGACACCATTTTGGAAAGTAGACCCCCTAAGGAACTTATCTGGATGTGTGGTGAGCACTTTGACCCACCAAGGGCTTCACAGAAGTTTATAATGCAGAGCCATAAAAATAAAACAAAATTTTTTTCCCACAAAAAATATTTTTTAGCCCCCAGTTTTGTATTTTCCCTAGGGTAACAGGAGAAATTGGACCCCAAAAGTTGTTGTCCAATTTGTCCTGAGTACGCTGATACCCCATATGTGGGGGGGGACCACCGTTTGGGCGCATGGGAGGGCTCGGAAGGGAAGGAGCGCCATTTGGAATGCAGACTTAGATGGAATGGTCTGCAGGCGTCACATTGCGTTTGCAGAGCCCCTAATGTACCTAAACAGTAGAAACCCCCCACAAGTGACACCATTTTGGAAAGTAGACCCCCTAAGGAACTCATCTTGATGTGTTGTGAGAGCTTTGAACCCCCAAGTGTTTCACTACAGTTTATAACGCAGAGCCGTGAAAATAAAAAATCTTTTTGTTTTCCCACAAAAATTATTTTTTAGCCCCCAGTTTTGTATTTTCCCAAGGGTAACAGGAGAAATTGGTCCACAAAAGTTGTTGTCCAATTTGTCCTGAGTACGCTGATACCCCATATGTGAGGGTAAACCCCTGTTTGGGCACACGGGAGAGCTCGGAAGGGAAGGAGCACTGTTTTACTTTTCAATGCAAAATTGACAGAAATTGAGATGGGACGCCATGTTGCGTTTGGAGAGCCACTGATGTGCCTAAACATTGAAACCCCCCACAAGTGACACCATTTTGGAAAGTAGACCCCCTAAGGAACTTATCTGGATGTGTGGTGAGCACTTTGACCCACCAAGGGCTTCACAGAAGTTTATAATGCAGAGCCATAAAAATAAAACAAAATTTTTTTCCCACAAAAATTATTTTTTAGCCCCCAGTTTTGTATTTTCCCTAGGGTAACAGGAGAAATTGGACCCCAAAAGTTGTTGTCCAATTTGTCCTGAGTACGCTGATACCCCATATGTGGGGGGGGACCACCGTTTGGGCGCATGGGAGGGCTCGGAAGGGAAGGAGCGCCATTTGGAATGCAGACTTAGATGGAATGGTCTGCAGGCGTCACATTGCGTTTGCAGAGCCCCTAATGTACCTAAACAGTAGAAACCCCCCACAAGTGACACCATTTTGGAAAGTAGACCCCCTAAGGAACTCATCTTGATGTGTTGTGAGAGCTTTGAACCCCCAAGTGTTTCACTACAGTTTATAACGCAGAGCCGTGAAAATAAAAAATCTTTTTGTTTTCCCACAAAAATTATTTTTTAGCCCCCAGTTTTGTATTTTCCCAAGGGTAACAGGAGAAATTGGTCCACAAAAGTTGTTGTCCAATTTGTCCTGAGTGCGCTGATACCCCATATGTGAGGGTAAACCCCTGTTTGGGCACACAGGAGAGCTCGGAAGGGAAGGAGCACTGTTTTACTTTTTCAACGCAGAATTGGCTGGAATTGAGATCGGACGCCATGTCGTGTTTGGAGAGCCCCTGATGTGCCGAAACAGTGGAAACCCCCCAATTATAACTGAAACCCTAATCTAAACACACCCCTAACCCTAGCCCTAGCCCTAACCCTAGCCCTAATGGGAAAATGGAAATAAATACATTTTTTTTATTTTTCCCTAACTAAGGGGGTGATGAAGGGGGGTTTGATTTACTTTTATAGCGAGTTTTTTAGCGGATTTTTATGATTGGCAGCCGTCACACACTGAAAGACGCTTTTTATTGCAAAAAGTATTTTTTGCAATACCACATTTTGAGAGCTATAATTTTTCCATATTTTGGTCCACAGAGTCATGTGAGGTCTTGTTTTTTGCGGGACGAGTTGACGTTTTTATTGAAAACATTTTCGGGCACGTGACATTTTTTGATCGCTTTTTATTCCGATTTTTGTGAGGAAGAATGACCAAAAACCAGCTATTCATGAATTTCTATTGGGGGAGGCGTTTATACCGTTCCGTGTTTGGTAAAATTGATAAATCAGTTTTATTCTTCGGGTCAGTACGATTACAGCGATACCTCATTTATATCATTTTTTTATGGTTTGGCGCTTTTATACGATAAAAACTATTTTACAGAAAAAATAATTATTTTTGCATCGCTTTATTCTCAGGACTATAACTTTTTTATTTTTTTGCTGATGATGCTGTATGGCGGCTCGTTTTTTGCGGGACAAGATGACGCTTTCAGCGGTACCATGGTTATTTATATCTGTCCTTTTGATCGCATGTTATTCCACTTTTTGTTCGGCGGTATGATAATAAAGCGTTGTTTTTTGCCTCGTTTTTTTTTTTTTTTTTCTTACGGTGTTTACTGAAGGGGTTAACTAGTGGGACAGTTTTATAGGTCGGGTCGTTACGGACGCGGCGATACTAAATATGTGTACTTTTATTGGTTTTTTTTTTTTATTTAGATGAAGAAATGTATTTATGGGAATAATATATATATTTTTTTTTCATTATTTTGGAATATTTTTTTTTATTTTTTTTACACATTTGGAAATTTTTTTTTTTACTTTTTTACTTTGTCCCAGGGGGGGACATCACAGATCAGTGATCTGACAGTTTGCACAGCACTCTGTCAGATCACTAATCTGACATGCAGCGCTGCAGCCTTCACAGTGCCTGCTCTAAGCAGGCTCTGTGAAGCCACCTCCCTCCCTGCAGGACCCGGATCCGCGGCCATCTTGGATCCGGGGCTGGAGGGAGCAGGGAGGGAGGTGAGACCCTCGCAGCAACGCGATCACATCGCGTTGCTGCGGGGGACTCAGGGAAGCCCGCAGGGAGCCCCCTCCCTGCGCGATGCTTCCCTGTACCGCCGGCACATCGCGATCATCTTTGATCGCGGTGTGCCGGGGGTTAATGTGCCGGGGGCGGTCCGTGACCGCTCCTGGCACATAGTGCCGGATGTCAGCTGCGATAAACAGCTGACACCCGGCCGCGATCGGCGGCGCTCCCCCCGTGAGCGCGGCCGATCGGCTATGACGTACTATCCCGTCCAGGGTCAGATAAGCCCAGGGCACCTCGACGGGATAGTACGTCTAAGGTCACAGGGGGGTTAATATCACTTTTTTTTTTTAAATATTGCCTGCCTCCTTTATAGAATACCGAACTAGATACAGAATACTGTAGGGGTAGAAACCCTGATTCCAGTGGTGTGTCACTTACTGGGCTGCTTGCTCTAGTTTTGGTAAAATCCCTGTTTTCCCTGCTTCAGATCCAGCAGTTCTCTGAATGCTAAGCTCAGTATAACACCAACCTCACCACTAATTGGCAGCTTTTGGGTACACTGTGCATAGGCAGAAAGCCGCCAATTAGTGGTTGTGGCCCCGGTTACACCGAGCAGAATCTCCTGCTGATAAAACACTGATTTTATTAAAACATTATAAATTATCTCAATAAGTGATAGATCGCTGTAATAAGGCTATCTGCCCCTACATCATGCTGCTCTCAGATTACATAGCAAAAACCTCCTGGCACAGTCTCTCTACTGGAAATGTTTTTCTGTTTACTTTTTTTTTTTTTTTTTTTTAGCAGATTCTAGTTTGTCTTATCAATCTTTGTTCATGTTTTTTTTAAGTCTATGGAAATCTGTCAAAAACAGATAGAAACCGGAAGACATCAGTTTTCCGTCCGTTTTTAACTTATCCTTTGCTAATTCTCCTTGGAAGAAAAAGATTCATTTTATAAAAAGCTATAAAAAAAAAAAAGTTTGTAAAAGAGTCACAAATAGATGAGACATTGAAGAACTGTCCATTTTTGATGGATATAAAAATGGAAAACAGATCCGTGAATGTAGCCGAAAGCTATGTTCATGTTTCTACAGTGCACTCCACTGGACGTATTCATCTGAAAGGGAAAAAAAACATTAAAAAAAAAACATTATCCAGACAGCGTGCCCATAAACAAAAATGGGCAAAACTTTGTTAAAAAAAAAAAATTTTGACTACGTTTTCTGGTTTATGTCCTATTGTGTTGTTTTTTTTATTGTGAGCCCCAACGGGGACAGCGATGATGTGTGCAAAATATAAAGCGCTGCGGATTATGTTAGCGCTATATAAAAATAAAGATTATTATTGTACAAGAAAGTGAGTTGGTTCCTCAAAAACAGTATAAAAGACATACCGGTACTTTTTTCCTCTCTTATTTACAATGGGAGGCGTAAAACAATACATTTCAATACATGGGTCATTCCATTTCAAGTGAACCAGTACAATTTTCCTCTATATTTTTTTTATTCTTTTGAGGATTTGTTCTCTGGTAATAGTGTTAGTGGGTTTTTTTTTCATATTTTGCATTCTCTATTTTCTTTAGGTTTTTTTTAATTGATTTTCAAAGTTTTTAAAAAATGTGAATTTTTGTGTTGCATGCCCTTACGTGTCTCCTCATAACTCAAGCCAGGACCAAGATAGAGAAACACAGAAGACACCATTCCACTCAGAACTACACAGGCTTTCACCTGATATGTCACAAGACTATATTTGTCAATATTTTACCCACGAGAAGAGGACTCAAATGCAAAATTTTGATAAGAATTTCTCCCCCCAAAAAACTATATGATATAAAGTTTAAAAAAAAAATGCTCATGTGCCTCCTATGCTCCTAGCCACATCTGTACCAAGAAACCAGTTGGGATCTCAAAGGGATCATAACCGTGTCAAATTGATAATCTCGAATTCAGACCTGTTCAGCCTGTGGTCTGAAAGCGTAGGGTCTATGTTTTCCAAATTAAAGAAAAAAAAAAGTTTCTTGACTTGTTCTCATCTTAAAGCAGACAAATCATTAGATAAATCTATAGTGGATACAGTGAAAGTTTTTTACCATAGTGATGAAGAAAGCCGAATTGTACCTGGCAAGAAAGACACTGTCTATGAAAGTCATCAGTAAGAAAACTAATGACTGTAAGAGGCTGATTCTTGTTATTTGTTTTTTTTTTTTTTTTAGTTTTTTCTTTTAGTTTTTTTCTTTTATTTTTTTTTATTCAACTTCTGCCAAAATCTGATTTTGAAAATGTGCTGACCTAAGATTGGTGTCCTGGCTGGTGGTTGTGGTGCACACTCAGTATGTGTATGTACAGCGCACCAGAACACTAAGCATACGATCGAAGGATACTCCGATTGGGGAGTCCAACCTTTACTGATTACAAAGTATGTGTCTGAAATAGTGTGTCCAGAAAAGGGTTCAATCTGTTACCCAAATATCTGCAAAAAACGTCCTCCAAGAAAAAAGTTTTAGGGTAAGTTCACACAGGGCGTTTTTGCTACTTTTTTTTTTTCTACAGCAAAACCTGATCATCTTGGCAGGAAAGAAGCTGCGTCAAAAACGCAGGTATAGGTGCGTTTTTGGTACATTTTTTTGTTGCGTATTTGGTGCGTTTTTTTTTTCTTTATCCAGGCTAATGTCCTTGGCTTTTCAGCAGCAAATAATGATACCTGCGTTTTTGCTGCACCCATTCAAGTCAATAGGTGAAAAAACGCAGCAAAAATGCTGAAAGAAGTGACACGCTCTATGTAAAAAAAAAACGCAGCAAAGCACAAAATACTGATCAAGCAAAAAACCAATGTGTGTGCATGAGATTTCTGAAATCTCACAGGCTTTGCTGGTACTGTAAAATGCAGCTGAAAATTGGCATAAAAAAACGCAGCAAAAATACGCAGCAAAAACGTCTTGTGTGAACATACCCTCAGAAGAAGCCGTGGTAGATAGTAGAACTTATAAACAGTAGATACCTGGTGACAGATGCACTTTAGTGTAAAAAGACCAAAAATCAAAAGTAAATTTCAATTAACCTCCCAAAACCCCCCTTACTTCATCTGTCGCCCTGACATGAAGCCTCATCAGTGGCGCTGGTTTCAGACATGGGCCCTGCTCGGTCTCCCTTGTGCAGTATCTCCCCCAGCGCCCTGTGCGATGAGCGCAGCGTCTGGCCTGTTGTCCTCTTAGATGAATAGTAATATCTAATATCCATTAGATGAATATTAATTACCATAGATCAATAGTAATGTTCATCTAATAGTAATAAGCCAGCAGCAGAGCGGGGTCACTATACCCGTCCCCGCAGGGGATGTCACTGGTCCGCTCTGCTGCCGGCTTATTACTATTCATCTAAGCAGACAGCAGACCGGACGCTGCGCTCATTGCACAGGGCACTGGGGAAGACACTACATAAGGGGGACACCGCAGAGTCCAGTCTCCCCACACCTCAATGACATTTCTGCAGAGCAGTGCGCAGTCAGAAGACGCTGAGGTGAGCTCAGCAGCAGGGAACGAGGAGAGGTGAGTATCTGATTTTTTTTTTTTTATGTATGTAGCAATATATGGGGCCATTGTACTGTATGGAGCACTATATCAGGCCATTCTACTGTATGTAGCAATATATAGGGCCACTATACTGTATGGAGCATTATATGGGGCCGTTGTATACTGTATGGAGCACTATATTGGGTCCATTATACTGTATGGAGCAATATGTGGGGCCATTGTTCTATATGGAGCATTATATGGGGTCATTATATACTGTATGGAGCACTGTATCAGGCCCATTATACTATATGGAGCACTATATCAGGTCCATTATATTGTATGGAGCAATATATGGGGCCATTATTCCATATAAAGCATAATTTGGGGCCCATTGTACTGTAAAGGAGCATTATATAGAGCCTGTTATGAAAGGCAATTCAGTACTACAATGGACATAGCGGTCAGAGCACATACAGTGATCTGACAATAACCCAAAATCATAGAACGAGCTCTGAGACGTGGGAACTCTGCAGACCGCAATCCCTAATCCTCTCCAAACAACACTAGAGGCAGCCGTGGATTGCGCCTAACTCTGCCTATGCAACTCGGCACAGCCTGAGAAACTAACTAGCCTGAAGATAGAAAATAAGCCTACCTTGCCTCAGAGAAATACCCCAAAGGAAAAGGCAGCCCCCCACATATAATGACTGTGAGTTAAGATGAGAAGACAAACGTAGAGATGAAATAGATTCAGCAAAGTGAGGCCCGACTTTCTTAACAGATCGAGGATAGAAAAGGTAACTTTGCGGTCTACACAAAACCCTAAAGAAAACCACGCAAAGGGGCAAAAAGACCCTCCGTACCGAACTAACGGCACGGAGGTACACCCTTTGCGTCCCAGAGCTTCCAGCAACAAATTAGACAAGCTGGACAGAAAAAATAGCAAACAAATAGCAAAGAAGAACTTGGCTATGCAGAGCAGCAGGCCACAGGAATGATCCAGGGAAAAGCAAGTCCAACACTGGAACATTGACAGGAAGCCAGGATCAAAGCATTAGGTGGAGTTAAGTAGAGAAGCACCTAACGACCTCACCAGATCACCTGAGGGAGGAAACTCAGAAGCCGCAGTACCACTTCCCTCCACCAACAGAAGCTCACAGAGAGAATCAGCCGAAGTACCACTTGTGACCACAGGAGGGAGCTCTGCCACAGAATTCACAACAAGAGCCATTATATACTGCATGGAGCAATATATGGGGCCCTTTCGCCTGGGACGCACGAAAACCTGGAGCCGGCCCTGCTGGGTATTCTCAAACGAAGTGTCATAGGAAGTGGGTAATATAGATAGAACCCTAAGTTGCAGTACAGGGTAAATGGGAATTTTGCCCTGAGTTAAAGGGAACCTGTCACTCCAAAAATCGCATATGAGACAAGGCCACCGGCATCAGGGGCTTATCTTCAGCATTCTGTAATGCATTCTGTAATGCTGTAGATAAGCCCCCAATGTAACCTGAAAGGTAAGAAAAACAGGTTGTATTATACTCACCCAGGGGCGGTCCCGTTCGATGGGCGTCGCAGTCCGGGGCCTCCCATCTTCTTACGATGACGTCCTCTTCTTGACTTCCTGCCAAGGCCCCGGCGCAGGCGTACTTTGTTTGCCCTGTTGAGGGCAGAGCTAAGTACTGCAGTACTTTAGAAATCTAGAAAACATTACCTAATGAAGATAAAAAAATGTTAAATTATTACTTTTAATTCACTAAAGTAACACTTAAAATAAAAAAAACAAAGAAAATAAATATCCTAAAATGTCGGGTAAAAAAACAACAACCCTGATTTGGATCACTTGACATGGAATGATCCACATCTAAAATGTAAAAAAGTTTACTGCTCAAGGCGCAACCACTCCACCTCCCATTCCCGAAGGGCAGGGTTGTCAAACTGCATTCCTCGAGGGCTGCAAATAAGTCATGTTTTCAGGATTTCCTTGTACTGCGCAGGTGATAATTTAATCACCAACTCATTATTTATGTAGGTGATTAAATTATCACCTGTGCAGTACAAGGAAATCCTGAAAACATGACCTGTTTGCAGCCCTCGAGGAATGCAGTTTGACACCCCTGCCGAAGAGTGTTGACCTCGTTAATCAAAAAAGGACATTTTTCTTTTTTTGTTTTAGTATAAAAAATATATTCAGATATTTGATGGACGAATTAAACACATTAAATGGATACATCGACATTCAGGCAGACCTAGATCCGAGTATGCAAACCTGTTCATACGTCGTCCTTTTGAGTTCAATGAATGAGCTGCTGTAGCACTCCTCCGGGGCAGCGGTAAAGGGTTACATGCTCCGATGCATTAGCCTTTACATTCATTAAAGTGTCAGTATATACTGTACCTCTGGAATTATGTCAATGAATCCGGGAACTGAACTCTACAATAAGTTCAGTGCTTTATTTTTAAGCAGCATCCTTATTGATAAGTAGCGCTGCATCTGTGGTGTAAGTCGTTGCAGGATAACTAGACAATTACTATTTTTTTCCAATTCGCTATGATCCAGAGCCTTGCATCAGTGTTTTGTGCCCCATTTATATCGGGGACAGTGCAGTTTTTGTCAACTTTCCTTCCAATGTCCACAACTGACAAGTATTCAGATTTTTAGTTTTTTTTGAAAGAACGAGGTAGAAATCGTTTAGACGGGCTCTTTGTAACAATAAATAATCTGTTGAGTTAAGGGTTCTCCATGGAACTGAAGGTTTACAAGCTGACACACTGCCAAGGAGATTGGCAGCTAATTTCTTAGTGTTTTCAGCAGCCCTGCACTGTGCGGTAACACGGCATTAACGCGAGGACGGCCCCAGGGAAACGGCAGAACAGAGAGAAGTTTTCGTTTGCTCTCAAAGACAAAGTGCAAAAACTCATATATCATGTACAGCCCAGATAAGGAAGTATTGTTTAGGAGAATACACATCGTACATGTATGTATTAGAATATGTACGCGTGGATATATAGAGGTCTATAATCACTGATCAGTAATGGGGACCGATGGATTGACAGGGACACGACAAGTATTTTGGGCCCACTTGCCCATGGACCGTGAGCACTCCATGAGTCCCTTCCACCTGTCTTGTATTGATCCACTTATACCCCAAGCCCATATATTGTATATTAAACCTCTGGCAGCATGAATCACAGCCTGGCTCCACGACTGCTCCAGCATTAAAGAAAATACCCTTTGAAGTTCCAGCCGGGCACCAGAGACGGGACTTGCCCACAGCCAATAAAGGTGATTGTCCGGTTGACAGACAAGTCTAGTCTCTGGCTATGGTCCCCGACTGGAACTTCAACGTTTAGTTTATCTGAAGTGTTGGAGCATTTCAGAAAAAAATAAACCTGGGTGCCATTGTGCAGTCAGGCTTTGACTCCTGGTGGCTGCGGTTCCTTTTAAAGGGGATGTCAACTACTAGGACAACCTCTTCTCAATCTGAATGTTTGCCTCCTTTAAAATAAAACCACCTATGCTCAACTCAAGTGCCGGCGCCAATCCAGGTTATGTCACGTGATCTCTGCGTCCAATCAGCGCTGGTGTCACTGTCCCCATCTTCAGACGTATCAGTAATCAAGAGGTAGTGACAGCAGCCGCGACTCTGACTTCCTTTGGATTACTTATTCTTCTAAAGGCAAGGACTGTAACGCCAACGCTGATTGAGCGCAGGGCTCGTGACATAACCTCACGTGTGTCGTGGGAATGTGAGTGCTGACACCGTCGGAACAGTGCCGGCAAAGTAAGTGAGTATAAGTGTTCTTATTTTAACTGGGGCAACCATACATATTGAGAAGGGGTTGTCCTAGTAGTTTTTCACTGATATTATATATATATATATATATATATATATATATATATATATATATATATATATATATATTACACATACTAGCTGAAGAGCCCGGCGTTGCCTGGGCATAGTAAATATCTGTGGTTAGTTATAGCACCTCACTTCTCTCATTTTCGCATCACGCCTCTCATTTTCCCCCTCACATCTCTCATTTTCCCCCTCACATCTCTCATTTTCCCCTTCACATCTCTCATTTTCTCCCTCACACCTCTCATTTTCCCCCTCACTCCTCTTATTTTCCCCTTCCTCTCATTCCCCCTCACTCCTCTCATTCCCCCCTAACACTTGTTATTTCGACCTCACATCTGTCATTTTCCGATCACTCCACTATTTTCCCTCACTCCCCTCATTTTGCACTCACACCTTTTCATTTTCACCTCACACCTCTCATTTTCCTATCGGTATATACATGTTTGTCATCTCCCTTATATATAGTATACACCTGTATGTCATCTCCTGTATATAGTATATACCTGTATGTCATCTCACCTGTATATAGTATATGCCTGTATGTCATCTTATATACAGGTCCTTCTCAAAAAATTAGCATATAGTGTTAATTTTCATTATTTACCATAATGTAATGATTACAATTAAACTTTCATATATTATAGATTCATTATCCACCAATTGAAATTTGTCAGGTCTTTTATTGTTTTAATACTGATGATTTTGGCATACAACTCCTGATAACCCAAAAAACCTGTCTCAATAAATTAGCATATCAAGAAAAGGTTCTCTAAACGACCTATTACCCTAATCTTCTGAATCAACTAATTAACTCTAAACACATGCAAAAGATACCTGAGGCTTTTATAAACTCCCTGCCTGGTTCATTACTCAAAACCCCCATCATGGGTAAAGGCCCCTTCACATTAAGCGACGCTGCATCGATACCGACAACGATCCGGATCGCTGCAGCGTCGCTGTTTGGTCGCTGGAGAGCTGTCACACAGACCGCTCTCCAGCGACCAACGATGCCGGTAACCAGGGTAAACATCGGGTAACTAAGTGCAGGGCCGCGCTTAGTAACCCGATGTTTACCCTGGTTACCATGCTAAAAGTAAAAAAAAAACAAACACTAGATACTTACCTACCGCTGTCTGTCCTCCAGCGCTGCGCTCTGCTTCTCTGCTCTCCTCCTGTACTGTCTGGGAGCCGGAAAGCAGAGCGGTGACGTCACCGCTCTGCTTTCCGGCTCACAGCCAGTACAGGAGGAGTGCAGAGCACAGCGCTGGAGGACAGACGGCTGTAGGTAAGTATGTAGTGTTTGTTTGTTTTTTTACTTTTAGCATGGTAACCAGGGTAAACATCGGGTTACTAAGCGCGGCCCTGCGCTTAGTTACCCGATGTTTACCCTGGTTACCAGTGAAGACATCGCTGGATCGGTGTCACACACGCCGATCCAGCGATGTCTCCAGGGAGTCCAGCGACGAAATAAAGTTCTGGACTTTATTCAGCGACCAACGATCTCCCAGCAGGGGCCTGATCGTTGGTCGCTGTCACACATAACGATTTCATTAACGATATCGTTGCTACGTCACAAATAGCAACGATATCGTTAACGATATCGTTATGTGTGAAGGTACCTTAAGACTAGTGACCTGACAGATGTCAAGAAGGCCATCATTGACACCCTCAAGCAAGAGGGTAAGACCCAGAAAGAAATTTCTCAACAAATAGGCTGTTCCCAGAGTGCTGTATTAAGGCACCTCAATGGTAAGTCTGTTGGAAGGAAACAATGTGGCAGAAAACGCTGTACAACGAGAAGAGGAGACCGGACCCTGAGGAAGATTGTGGAGAAGGACCGATTCCAGACCTTGGGGAACCTGAGGAAGCAGTGGACTGAGTCTGGTGTGGAAACATCCAGAGCCACCGTGCACAGGTGTGTGCAGGAAATGGGCTACAGGTGCCGCATTCCCCAGGTAAAGCCACTTTTGAACCATAAACAGCGGCAGAGGCGCCTGACCTGGGCTACAGAGAAGCAGCACTGGACTGTTGCTAAGTGGTCCCAAGTACTTTTTTCTGATGAAAGCAAATTTTGCATGTCATTCGGAAATCAAGGTGCCAGAGTCTGGAGGAAGACTGGGGAGAAGGAAATGCCAAAATGCCTGAAGTCCAGTGTCAAGTACCCACAGTCAGTGATGGTGTGGGGTGCCATGTCAGCTGCTGGTGTTGGTCCACTGTGTTTCATCAAGGGCAGGGTCAATGCAGCTAGCTATCAGGAGATTTTGGAGCACTTCATGCTTCCATCGGCTGAAATGCTTTATGGAGATGAAGATTTCATTTTTCAGCACGACCTGGCACCTGCTCACAGTGCCAAAACCACTGGTAAATGGTTTACTGACCATGGTATTACTGTGCTTAATTGGCCTGCCAACTCTCCTGACCTGAACCCCATAGAGAATCTGTGGGATATTGTGAAGAGAAAGTTGAGAGACGCAAGACCCAACACTCTGGATGAGCTTAAGGCCGCTATTGAAGCATCCTGGGCCTCCATAACATCTCAGCAGTGTCACAGGCTGATTGCCTCCATGCCACGCCGCATTGAAGCAGTCATTTCTGCCAAAGGATTCCCGACCAAGTATTGAGTGCATAACTGAACATTATTATTTGTTGGTTTTTTTGTTTGTTATTAAAAAACACTTTTATTTGATTGGATGGGTGAAATATGCTAATTTATTGAGACAGGTTTTTTGGGTTATCAGGAGTTGTATGCCAAAATCATCAGTATTAAAACAATAAAAGACCTGACAAATTTCAGTTGGTGGATAATGAATCTGTAATATATGAAAGTTTAATTGTAATCATTAGAGTTGAGCGACCTTGACCTTTTTAGAGTCGAGCCGGGTTTTGCGAAACCCGACTATGTCCAAAGTCGGGTCGAGTGAAATCGGCCGATTATGACGTAAAGTCGGGATCGACCGAAACACGAAACCCAATGCAAGTCAATGGGGCAGCATAGTCGGCAGTGAGTGGGGGCCAGGAAAACACCTAGAGTGCCCATTTTAATGTCAAAACCATCCATTCTTCTTAATGAAGCTTGTCAAGCGTAATTTACCTTATAATAATTGGAAGGCATTTGAAATTGGGGGTCATTTGGCTAAAGTTGTGGGGGGTAGGGCTGGTTCTAGTAATTAGTGGGCCCAGGAAATCTGGACCACGTCACGGCAGTGGAGCAGGGAGAGGTAAGTATTTCAACTTTGCAAGTGCTGTGAACCTGAGCAAGCAGGGGGGGCCCACTCGTTGGCATTGGCACTGGCACAGGGCCCCTCAAAGTACAGCGGTGTGTTTGCACGGCGGGGGCGCCTCCCACCGGCAGCAACACTTTTGCGTACTATGAGAGGCCCTGTGCCAGTGACGTCGCCAACTAGTATTCCTCCCCCCACCTGATGAAGGAACCTGCACTTTCATCTGCACCTTCCTCTTTGTCCCCGTGTAAGGTGGTATGGTATGCGGGAAGAGCAACCTGACTTTCAGCAGGGTCACAATGTTGTTGTGTAGCGTGCACGGGGAATGTTGCGTTATGGGTCAATGTACCAGCAGACTCATCTATCATTGGCTGGGCAATGGGCACGATGAAGTGGAAACACAGATATAGGCCCAAAGAAGAAAGTGGGCTAAATGCAGTTCAAAATTGGTAACACAGGAATAACCAGGGGGCATTGCAGTGGAGGACAACTGGAATGAGAGGCTGACACAGAGAGTAGGGCCAAATCAGTAAGTAGTCGAAATGCAGTTCAAAATTGGCAACCGTAGTAAACAGGCGGCACAGCTTTGTTCAGTGGAGGAGAACAGCAAGGAGTGGCAGACACCGATAGTAGGCCCCAACCCAACTAGTAGGCCAAATGCAGTCTAACATTAACAACTACTTAACGAGAGGCTGAAAATGGAATTTCAGGACAGGAAACCAGGAGAACAGCAAGGAGTGGCAGACACCGATAGTAGGCCCCAAACCAACTAGTACGCCAAATGCAGTTGTTCCATTTAACCACAATTTAATGAGAGCCTCAAGATAGAAGCTCAGGAAAGGCAACCTGGGGAACACCTTGGAGTGTAACACACCATCTCTCTCCACCCCATACCCATTTTGTAGGCCTAATGCTGTGTACTTTTCTACAACTACTAAACGAGAGTCGGAAGACCGAAGCAATGGCAAGGAAACCTGGGGAACACCTTGGAGTGTAACACACCATCTCTCTCCACCCCATACCCAATTTGTAGGCCTAATGCAGCCTACTTTCCGACACCTACTAAACGAGAGCATGAAGATCGAAGCTCAGGAAAGGCAACCTGGGGAACACCTTGGAGTGTAACACACCATCTCTCTCCACCCCATACCCAATTTGTAGGCCTAATGCAGCCTACTTTCCGACACCTACTAAACGAGAGCATGAAGATCGAAGCTCAGGAAAGGCAACCTGGGGAACACCTTGGAGTGTAACACACCATCTCTCTCCACCCCATACCCATTTTTTAGGCCTAATGCAGTGTACTTTTCTACAACTACTAAACGAGAGTCGGAAGACCGAAGCAATGGCAAGGAAACCTGGGGAACACCTTGGAGTGTAACACACCATCTCTCTCCACCCCATTCCCCATTTTTTAGGCCTAATGCAGCCTACTTTCCGACACCTACTAAACGAGAGCATGAAGATCGAAGCTCAGGAAAGGCAACCTGGGGAACACCTTGGAGTGTAACACACCATCTCTCTCCACCCCATACCCATTTTGTAGGCCTAATGCAGCGTACTTTTCTACAACTACTAAACGAGAGCATGAAGATCGAAGCTCAGGAAAGGCAACCTGGTGAAAACCTTGGAGTGTAACACAACCTGTCTCTCCACCCCATACCAAATTTGTAGGCCTAATGCAGCGTAGTTTCCACCAACTACTAAACGAGAGCCGGAAGATCGAAGCTCATGAAAGGCAACCTGGGGAACACCTTGGAGTGTAACACAACCTCTCTCTACACCACGGAAGGGCTGATTCTTAGGAAGGAAGGCTGTTGTAAATAAGCATTGCGCGTCCGAGGGTGATTATATTCTTATTCGGTATCTACTCACCCTCGGACGCGCCATGCTTCTTGATTTGTAATTAATGTTTATTTGCAATGTGCTTTTGACTTACTCAATTATTTTTTTAATTATTGATTTTATTAAATTAATAGTTTAACATCTTATTGGAAATAATTTAAAGGAGACGCGACAGGACAACACTCGGTGGATGCCATATCTGTGTTAACAACTCCAAAAAACTTTCAGTTAACTTCTTGCAGGAGAAAGAAATTGTAGCTGTTGGACCTTTGTAGTACAGTTCCAGATATTTGTTGTGTGTTTGTTTTGATTGTTAAAATGTCTGCATTTGAGATCTCAACACGATCTTATTTTTTATAATCAAATTAATTTTTTTTATATTTAATGATGTTGGTTCAAGGGGTACACGGGCAGCAATAGACAGGTCAGTGGAGGCCTAGTGGAAGGAGTGACGGCAGACAGGCATCAAAGGCCTAACATTGGGCTGGCTGTAGGCAAGTTAAAATTGGTTCCAGGGGAACACGGCCATCAGTGGCTTGGTCAGTGTAGTTGTAGTTGAAAGAACGGGACGCAGACAGGCTTCGAAGGCCTAACATAATAACATAGGGCTGGCTGTAGGCAAGTTAAAATTGGTTCCAGGGGAACACGGCCATCAGTGGCCTGGTCAGTGTAGTTGTAGTTGAAAGAACGGGACGCAGACAGGCTTCGAAGGCCTAACATAACAAACTTGGGCTGCCTGTAGGCACTTTTAAATTTGTTCCAGGGGTACATGGGCAGCAGTGTATGGTCAGTGGAAGTCTAGTGGAAGGAGTGACCGCAGACAGGCTTCCAAGGCCTAACATAACAAACTTGGGCTGGCTGTAGGCACTTTTAAATTGGTTCCAGGGGTACACGGGCAGCAGTGGTCTGGTCAGTGGAAGTCTAGTGGAAGGAGTGACCGCAGACAGGCTTCCAAGGCCTAACATAACAAACTTGGGCTGGCTGTAGGCACTTTTAAATTGGTTCCAGGGGTACACGGGCAGCAGTGGTCTGGTCAGTGGAAGTCTAGTGGAAGGAGTGACCGCAGACAGGCTTCGAAGGCCTAACATAACAAACTTGGGCTGGCTGTAGGCACTTTTAAATTGGTTCCAGGGGTACACGGGCAGCAGTGGTCTGGTCTGTGGAAGTCTAGTGGAAGGAGTGACCGCAGACAGGCTTCGAAGGCCTAACATAACAAACTTGGGCTGGCTGTAGGCACTTTTAAATTGGTTCCAGGGGTACACGGGCAGCAGTGGTCTGGTCAGTGAAAGTCTAGTGGAAGGAGTGACCGCAGACAGGCTTCCAAGGCCTAACATAACAAACTTGGGCTGGCTGTAGGCACTTTTAAATTGGTTCCAGGGGTACACGGGCAGCAGTGGTCTGGTCAGTGGAAGTCTCGTGGAAGGAGTGACCGCAGACAGGCTTCCAAGGCCTAACATAACAAACTTGGGCTGGCTGTAGGCACTTTTAAATTGGTTCCAGGGGTACACGGGCAGCAGTGGTCTGGTCTGTGGAAGTCTAGTGGAAGGAGTGACCGCAGACAGGCTTCGAAGGCCTAACATAACAAACTTGGGCTGGCTGTAGGCACTTTTAAATTGGTTCCAGGGGTACACGGGCAGCAGTGGTCTGGTCAGTGGAAGTCTAGTGGAAGGAGTGACCGCAGACAGGCTTCGAAGGCCTAACATAACAAACTTGGGCTGGCTGTAGGCACTTTTAAATTGGTTGCAGGGGTACACGGGCAGCAGTGGTCTGGTCAGTGGAAGTCTAGTGGAAGGAGTGACCGCAGACAGGCTTCGAAGGCCTAACATAACAAAATTGGGCTGGCTGTAGGCACTTTAAATTGGTTCCAGGGGTACACGGGCAGCAGTGTATGGTCAGTGGAAGTCTAGTGGAAGGAGTGACGGCAGACAGTCTTCGAAGGCCTAACATAACAAAATTGGGCTGACTGTAGGCACTTTTAAATTGGTTCCAGGGTAACACGGCCAGCAGTGGCCTGGTCAGTGTAGTAGTTGTAGAAAGAAGGGACCGCAGACAGGCTTCGAAGGCCTAACATAACAAAAATGTCAAAACAATGGTATTGTCAGTGCTAGGCATTGAAGGATGTCAGCGCCTAGACTACACATTGGTGAAGCTGTGAGAGATAATTTTGCTAGTGGTAGAGCACTGTTTGAGCTGGGGGGGGGAACTGTCTTGTGGCCGGCGGTACAGGCACAGGGCCCCTCATATTACAACGGTGTGTCTGACGTTGGGTGCGCACCACCACCGCCAGAGACACTTTATTGTACTATGAGGGACCCAGTGGCAGTGCCGTCGACCAAAAGCGGCCACACCCACCTCTTCAGACAAACAGCACTCTCAAGGGTCCAAGCGCAAAGTGGCGATAGCACGGCCCCGTGTGGGGAGTTTGGCCATTTCGTGAGGTGGAAACATGTCGTATGCTGGACAATCAGGTGAAGAAAATTACGAGATTGGAAAAGTCATTCAGAATAGTCCACAGGCAAGACCTTTTCATAGGAAAGCTAGGTGTCAGCCGGGCAGGGTGGGGCAAAAGATTTTGAAATCCAGTTGTGGTTCATTTTAATGAAGGTTAGATCATCTACATTTTGGGTAGCCAGACGAGTCCTTTTTTCTGTTAGTATTGAACCTGCAGCACTGAATACTCTTTCTGATAGGACACTAGCTGCCGGGCAAGCAAGCTCCTGCAATGCATATTCTGCCAATTCTGGCCAGGTGTCTAATTTGGATGCCCAGTAATCAAATGGGAATGACGGTTGAGGGAGAACGTCGATAAGGGATGAAAAATAGTTTGTAACCATACTGGACAAATGTTGTCTCCTGTCACTTTGAATTGATGCTGCAGTACCTGTCCTGTCTGCGGTCATAGAAAAATCACTCCACAACCTGGTCAGAAAACCCCTCTGGCCAACGCCACTTCTGATTTCTGCCCCTCTAACACCTCTGGTCTGCTGGCCCCTGGAGCTCGTGTGAGAACGATCACGGGCGCTGTGTGCAGGGAATGCCAGAAGCAAACGGTCAACAAGAGTTGATTGTTTTGTTGCTAATATTAGTTCCAAGTTCTCATGTGGCATAATATTTTGCAATTTGCCTTTATAGCGAGGATCAAGGAGGCAGGCCAACCAGTAATCGTCATCGTTCATCATTTTTGTAATGCGTGTGTCCCTTTTGAGGATACGCAAGGCATAATCCGCCATGTGGGCCAAAGTTCCCGTTGTCAAATCTGCGGTTGTGCTTGGTTGAGGGGCAGTTGCAGGCAAATCTACGTCACTTGTGTCCCTCAAAAAACCAGAACCCGGCCTTGCCACGCCACCAATTTCCCGTGCCCCCGGGAAAGCTTCCTCATTAAAAATATACTCATCCCCATCATCCTCCTCATCCTCCACCTCCTCTTCGCCCGGTACCTCGTCATGTACACTGCCCTGACCAGACAATCGCTGACTGTCATCAAGGCTTTCCTCTTCCTCTGGTGCAGACGCCTGATCCTTTATGTGCGTCAAACTTTGCATCAGCAGACGCATTAGGGGGATGCTCATGCTTATTATGGCGTTGTCTGCACTAACCAGCCGTGTGCATTCCTCAAAACACTGAAGGACTTGACACATGTCTTGAATCTTCGACCACTGCACACCTGACAACTCCATGTCTGCCATCCTACTGCCTGCCCGTGTATGTGTATCCTCCCACAAAAACATAACAGCCCGCCTCTGTTCGCACAGTCTCTGAAGCATGTGCAGTGTTGAGTTCCACCTTGTTGCAACGTCTATGATTAGGCGATGCTGGGGAAGGTTCAAAGAACGCTGATAGGTCTGCATACGGCTGGAGTGTACAGGCGAACGGCGGATATGTGCGCAAAGTCCACGCACTTTGAGGAGCAGGTCGGATAACCCCGGATAACTTTTCAGGAAGCACTGCACCACCAGGTTTAAGGTGTGAGCCAGGCAAGGAATGTGTTTCAGTTGGGAAAGGGAGATGGCAGCCATGAAATTCCTTCCGTTATCACTCACTACCTTGCCTGCCTCAAGATCTACAGTGCCCAGCCACGACTGCGTTTCTTGCTGCAAGAACTCGGACAGAACTTCCGCGGTGTGTCTATTGTCGCCCAAACACTTCATAGCCAATACAGCCTGCTGACGTTTGCCAGTAGCTGCCCCATAATGGGAGACCTGGTGTGCAACAGTGGCAGGTGCGGATGGAGTGTTTGTGCGACTGCGGTCTGTGGACGAGCTCTTGCTTCTGCAGGAGGACGAGGAGGAGGAGGAGGAGGAGGGGGTGCGAACGGCTACAGACAACTGTTTACTAGACCGTGGGCTAGGCAGAACTGTCCCAAACTTGCTGTCCCCTGTGGACCCTGAATCCACCACATTTACCCAGTGTGCCGTGATGGACACGTAACGTCCCTGGCCATGCCTACTGGTCCATGCATCTGTTGTCAGGTGCACCTTTGTGCTCACAGATTGCCTGAGTGCATGGACGATGCGCTCTTTAACATGCTGGTGGAGGGCTGGGATGGCTTTTCTGGAAAAAAAGTGTCGACTGGGTAGCTCGTAGCGTGGTACAGCGTAGTCCATCAGGTCTTTGAAAGCTTCGCTTTCAACTAACCGGTAGGGCATCATCTCTAACGAGATTAGTCTAGCTATGTGGGCGTTCAAACCCTGTGTACGCGGATGCGAGGCTAAGTATTTCCTTTTTCTAACCATAGTCTCATGTAGGGTGAGCTGGACTGGAGAGCTGGAGATCGTGGAACTAGCGGGGGTGCCGGTGGACATGGCAGACTGAGAGACGGTGGGAGATGGTATTGTTGCCGCCGGTGCCCTAGATGCAGTGTTTCCTACTACGAAACTGGTGATTCCCTGACCCTGACTGCTTTGGCCTGGCAAAGATACCTGCACAGATACAGCAGGTGGTGCGCTAAATGGTGGTCCTACACTGCCGGAAGGGATGTTGCGTTGATGACTAGCTTCATTGGCCGAGGGTGCAACAACCTTAAGGGACGTTTGGTAGTTAGTCCAAGCTTTCAAATGCATGGTGGTTAAATGTCTATGCATGCAACTAGTATTGAGACTTTTCAGATTCTGACCTCTGCTTAAGGAAGTAGAACATTTTTGACAGATGACTTTGCGCTGATCAATTGGATGTTGTTTAAAAAAATGCCAGACTGCACTCTTTCTAGCATCGGATACCTTTTCAGGCATTGCAGACTGAGCTTTAACCGGATGGCCACGCTGTCCTCCACCAGGTTTTGGCTTTGCCACGCGTTTTGGGCAAGATACGGGCCCGGCAGATGGAACCTGTGGCGATGTTGATGCCTGCTGCGGCCCCTCCTCCTCCTCTGCTTCAGAACTGCTGCCGCCTGCACCCTGTTCCCCCAATGGCTGCCAATCGGGGTCAAGAACTGGGTCATCTAATAACTCTTCTTGTACCTCCTGCGCAACTTCGTCTGTGTCACCGTGTCGTTTGGTGGTATAGCGTTCGTGATGGGGCAACATAGTCTCATCAGGGTCTGATTCTTGATCAGCACCCTGCGAGGGCAATGTTGTGGTCTGAGTCAAAGGACCAGCATAGTAGTCTGGCTGTGGCTGTGCGTCAGTGCACTCCATGTCAGATTCAACTTGTAATGGGCATGGACTGTTAACTGCTTCACTTTCTAAGCCAGGGACGGTATGTGTAAAGAGCTCCATGGAGTAACCCGTTGTGTCGCCTGCTGCATTCTTCTCTGTTGTTGTTTTTGCTGAAGAGGACAAGGAAGTGACTTGTCCCTGACCGTGAACATCCACTAACGACGCGCTGCTTTTACTTTTACCCGTTTCACGAGAGGAGGCAAAAGAGCTAGAGGCTGAGTCAGCAAGATAAGCCAAAACTTGCTCTTGCTGCTCCGGCTTTAAAAGCGGTTTTCCTAATCCCAGAAAAGGGAGCGTTCGAGGCCTTGTGTAGCCGGACGACGAACCTGGCTCCACAGCTCCAGACTTAGGTGCAATATTTTTTCCCCCACGACCACCTGATGCTCCACCACTACCACTACCCTCATTACCAGCTGACAATGAACGGCCCCGGCCACGACCTCTTCCACTAGACTTCCTCATTGTTTTAAAAACGTAACCAAACTAACGTTATTTGTTGCAGTCACACAACTTACACGGTGAGCTATAACTTCAGTATGATTTAGCTACCCCTTTACAGGTTGGTGAGACCACAGCGAAAATCAGGCCCAATGTTACACACTCTGTTTTTGGTGGCTGCAAATTAGAGAGATGCCCCACACGCAGGACTGTCACTGAAGCACAAATGTTAATATTAATGTCACACTATTATTTTTTTTTTATTTTTATTTTTTTCAGGAACACTTTAGAAACCCCAAAAAAAAAAAAAAAATAGATTTTTGCAGGGAGAATTTAGAAAACAAATGTAACAAACTATATGCTTTCTATGGGCCACTGAGTGAGAGATGACGCACACAGGAATCAGGAGTGGCACACAAGCCCAGAGGCCAATATTTTTCTACCAATGATTGATGGAGTTATTTTCTCTGGTAGATTTTGGAACCCAAATCAAGGAAAAAAAATATAGGCTTTCTATGGACCACAATTGGAGAGAGAGAGAGAGAGAGAGAGAGAGATGGCACACCCAGGAGTCAAGACTGGCACACAAGCAGAAAGGCCAATATTAATCTCCCATTTTTTGGGGGGGTTTGTTTTTTTTTTTTTTTTTTTTTTCAGGGAGACTTTAGAAAAAAAAATAATAAAAAAAATATGATTTTATCAGGAAGAATTTAGAAACCAAATAAAATGATTTTTTCAGGGAGAATTTATAAAACAAATAAAAACAAAAATAGGCGTTCTATGGCCCACTGACTGAGAGATGACGCACACAGGAGTCAGGAGTGGCACACAAGCCCAGAGGCCAATATTTTTCTACCAATGATTGATGTAGTTATTTTCTCTGGTAGATTTTGGAACCCAAATCAAGGAAAAAAAATATAGGCTTTCTATGGACCACAATTGGAGAGAGAGAGAGAGAGAGAGAGAGAGATGGCACACCCAGGAGTCAAGACTGGCACACAAGCAGAAAGGCCAATATTAATCTCCCACTGTTTTTTTTGGTTGTTTTTTTTTTTTTTTTTTCAGGGAGACTTTAGAAAAAAAAATAATAAAAAAAATATGATTTTATCAGGAAGAATTTAGAAACCAAATAAAATAAAATGATTTTTTCAGGGAGAATTTATAAAACTAATAAAACAAAAAATAGGCGTTCTATGGCCCACTGAGTGAGAGATGACGCACACAGGAGTCAAGACTGGCACACAAGCAGAAAGGCCAATATTAATCCCCCACTGTTTTTTTTGTTTGTTTTTTTTTTTGTTTTGTTTTTTTCTGGGAGACTTTAGAAAAAAAAATAATAAAAAAAATATGATTTTATCAGGAAGAATTTAGAAACCAAATAAAATAAAATGATTTTTTCAGGGAGAATTTAGAAAACAAATAAAACCAAAAATAGGCGTTCTGTGGCCCACTGACTGAGAGAGAGAGAGAGAGAGATGGCACGCTTAGTACTGGCACACAAGCCCAAAGGGCAATATTAATCTCCCTTTTTTTTTCAGGGAGAATTTATAAAACCCCAAAAAAAAAAAAAATAGGCTTTCTATGGCCCACTATTTGTGAGAGAGATGGGACGCTCAGGACTGGCACAGATGGCACGCTCAGGACTGGCACAGAAGCCCAGAGGCCAATATTAATCTCCCTTTTTTTCTGGGAGAATTTATAAAACCAAAAAAATATTTAAATAGGCTTTCTATGGCCCACTATTTGTGAGAGAGATGGCACGCTCAGGACTGGCACAGATGGCACGCTCACAACTGGCACACAAGCCCAGAGGCCAATATTAATCTCCCTTTTTTTCAGGGAGAATTTATAAAACCAAAAAAAAAATTAAATAGGCTTTCTATGGCCCACTATTTGTGAGAGAGATGGCACGCTCAGGACTGGCACAGATGGCACGCTCACAACTGGCACACAAGCCCAGAGGCCAATATTAATCTCCCTTTTTTCAGGGAAAATTTATAAAACCAAAAAAAAAATTAAATAGGCTTTCTATGGCCCACTATTTGTGAGAGAGATGGCACGCTCACAACTGGCACAGATGGCACGCTCACAACTGGCACACAAGCCCAGAGGCCAATATTAATCTCCCTTTTTTCAGGGAAAATTTATAAAACCAAAAAAAAAATTAAATAGGCTTTCTATGGCCCACTATTTGTGAGAGAGATGGCACGCTCAGGACTGGCACAGATGGCACGCTCACAACTGGCACACAACCCCAGAGGCCAATATTAATCTCCCTTTTTTTTCAGGGAGAATTTATAAAACCAAAAAAAAAAATTAAATAGGCTTTCTATGGCCCACTATTTGTGAGAGAGATGGCACGCTCAGGGCTGGCACAGATGGCACGCTCACAACTGGCACACAAGCCCAGAGGCCAATATTAATCTCCCTTTTTTCAGGGAAAATTTATAAAACCAAAAAAAAAATTAAATAGGCTTTCTATGGCCCACTATTTGTGAGAGAGATGGCACGCTCAGGACTGGCACAGATGGCACGCTCACAACTGGCACACAAGCCCAGAGGCCAATATTAATCTCCCTTTTTTTCAGGGAGAATTTATAAAACCAAAAAAAAAATTAAATAGGCTTTCTATGGCCCACTATTTGTGAGAGAGATGGCACGCTCAGGGCTGGCACAGATGGCACGCTCAGGACTGGCACACAAGCCCAGAGGCCAATATTAATCTCCCTTTTTTTCAGGGAGAATTTATAAAACCCAAAAAAAAAATAAAATAGGCTTTCTATGGCCCACTATTTGTGAGAGAGATGGCACACTCAGGACTGGCACACAAGCCCAAAGGCTAATATTAATCTCCCACTGTATTTTTATCAGGGAGAATTTATACACCCCACAAAAAAAAATACAGAAAAATGAAAAGGCTTTCTATGGCCCACTATGTGAGAGAGATGGCACACACAGGGATGGCACTCTAGCAGAAATGCCAAATTGCCAATCTTAATCTCCCACCAAAAAAAAAAAAAAACAGGGAATGTCCTACAATTACTATCTCCCTGCCTGCAGTAATCTCAGCCAGGTATGGCAGGCAGCAATAAGGAGTGGACTGATGCACAAATCAAATAAAAAGTGTGGACAAACAAAAAAGATAGCTGTGCAGAAAGGAAGGAACAAGAGGATTTGTGCTTTGAAAAAAGCAGTTGGTTTGCACAGCGGCGTACACACAGCAATGCAGCTATCAGGGAGCCTTCTAGGGCAGCCCAATGAGCTACAGCGCTGAGGGGGAAAAAAAAAAAAAAAACTTCCACTGTCCCTGCACACCGAGGGTGGTGTTGGACAGTGCAAATCGCTGCAGCACAAGCGGTTTTGTGGTTAATGGACCCTGCCTAACGCTATCCCTGCTTCTGACAAAGCGGCAGCAACCTCTCCCTAAGCTCAGATCAGCAGCAGTAAGATGGCGGTCGGCGGGAACGCCTCTTTATAGCCCCTGTGACGTCGCAGACAGCAAGCCAATCACTGCAATGCCCTTCTCAAAGATGGTGGGGACCAGGACCTATGTCATCACGCTGCCCACACTCTGCGTTTACCTTCATTGGCTGAGAAATGGCGCTTTTCGCGTCATTGAAACGCGACTTTGGCGCGAAAGTCGCGTACCGCATGGCCGACCCCGCACAGGGGTCGGATCGGGTTTCATGAAACCCCGACTTAGCCAAAAGTCGGCGACTTTTGAAAATGTTCGACCCGTTTCGCTCAACCCTAGTAATCATTACATTATGGTAAATAATTAAATTTAACACTATATGCTAATTTTTTGAAAAGGACCTGTATAGTATATACCTTTGTCATCTCCTCCTGTATATAGTATATACCTGTGTCATCTCCCCTGTATATAGTATATACCTGTATGTCATCTCCCCTGTATATAGTATATACCTGCTGTATGTCATCTCCTCCTCTATATACCTATGTGTCATCTTTTATATAGTATATACCTGTATGTCATCTCCTCCTGTATATAGTTTATACGTGTCATCTCCTCCTATATATAGTATATACCTGTATGTCATCTCCTCCTGTATATAGTATATACCTGTTTCATCTCCTCCTGTATATAGTATTTACCTTTGTCATCTCCTGTATATAGTATATACGTGTGTCATCTCTCCATATAGTATATACCGGTGTCATCTCCTGTATATAGGTGTGTCATCTCCTCCTGTATATAGTATATACCTGTCATCTGCCCTGTATATACCTGTGTCATCTCCTCCTGTATATAGTATATACGTGTGTCATCTCCTCTGTATATAGTATGTACCTGTATGTCATCTCCCCTGTATATAGTATATATGTGTCATCTCCTCCTGTACATAGTATATACCTGTGTGTCATCTCCCCTGTATATAGGAAAGGAAAAGGGAATATCCAGCACGTTAGGCAGAGAGAGTCTCCCTCTCTCTTTTTTAATATTGTTTTTTAAAATGCTTCAATAAATTTTGGATATTTTACTTACACTGGATGGACGTGCTGGATATTCCCTTTTCCTTTCCTCTACTTCAGCTGAAATCACCAGCAGGTACTGCACCCACCAGTTACATTCATTTGCAACGGCTTACAGATGCATATCTCGGCGTGTCAAGCTCCTAACTTTTCCTCTCCCCCCCTCCTCTTTTCTTGAATGTCCCCTGTATATAGTATATACCTGTGTGTCATCTCCCCTGTATATAGTATATACGTGTCATCATCTCCTGTATATAGTATATACCTGTGTCATCTCCTCCTGTATATAGTATGTACCTGTATGTCATCTCCTCCTGTATATAGTATATATGCGTCATCTCCTCCTGTATATAGTATATACCTGTGTC
Organism: Ranitomeya imitator; assembly: GCF_032444005.1. Classification (NCBI taxonomy): domain Eukaryota; kingdom Metazoa; phylum Chordata; class Amphibia; order Anura; family Dendrobatidae; genus Ranitomeya; species Ranitomeya imitator. Next base: position 100,589,961 of record NC_091291.1, read on the forward strand.
ATCTCCTCCTATATATAGTATATACCTGTATGTCATCTCCTCCTGTACATAGTATATACCTGTGTCATCTCCCCTGTATATAGTATATACCTGTATGTCATCTCCTCCTGTATATAGTATATACCTGTGTCATCTCCCCTGTATATAGTATATACCTGTGTCATCTCCTCCTGTATATAGTATATACCTGTCATCTGCCCTGTATATACCTGTGTCATCTCCTCCTGTATATAGTATATACGTGTCATCTCCCCTGTATATAGTATATACCTGTGTGTCATCTCCCTTGTATATAGTATATATGTGTGTGTCATCTCCCCTGTATATAGTATATATCTGTGTGTCATCTCCCCTGTATATAGTATATATCTGTGTGTCATCTCCTCCTGTATTAGACCTCGTTCACACGTTATTTGCTGAGTATTTTTACCTCAGTATTTGTAAGCTAAAATGGCAGCCTGATAAATCCCCAGCCAACAGGAAGCCCTCCCCCTGGCAGTATATATTAGCTCACACATACACATAATAGACAGGTCATGTGACTGACAGCTGCCGTATTTCCTATATGGTACATTTGTTGCTCTTGTAGTTTGTCTGCTTATTAATCAGATTTTTATTTTTGAAGGATAATTCCAGACTTGTGTGTGTTTTAGGGCGAGTTTCATGTGTCGAGTTGCGTGTGGTGACATGCATGTAGCCACTTTTGTGAGATGAGTTTTGTGTGGCGACATGCGTGTAGCAACTTTTTGTGTGTCGAGTTGCATGTGACTATATAATTGTCTAAGGGTCACTTCCGTCTGTCTGTCTGTCCTTCTGTCACGTATATTCATTGGTCGCGGCCTCTGTCTGTCATGGAAATCCTAGTCGCTGATTGGTCGCGGCAAAACAGCCACGACCAATCACACGACTGGCACAGACCGGAAGAAAATGGCCGCTATTTCCTCCAAGCAGTCAGTGCCTGGCGCTCGCATACTCCCCTCCGGTCAGCGCTCACACAGGGTTAATAGCAGCGTTGATCGCGGTGTAATGCGCTCGGTTAACGCTGCTATTAACCCTGTGTGACCAACTTTGCCTATGCAGCATGAATAGTAAAAAGATCGAATGTTAAAAATAATATAAAATAGTTATATACTCACCCTCTGGTGACGCACCGGATCAAAGCGGTTACCGATGCCCCTCGCGACGCCCCGGTGACCGCTCCATGCATTGCGGTCTCGCGAGATGATGACGTGCGGTCTCACGAGACCACTACGTCATCATCTCGCGAGACCGCAATGCGCTCTTCAGACCGGAGCGTACGAGGAGCGTCGGTAACCGCTACAATCCGGGGGGACACCAGAGGGTGAGTATATAACTATTTTTTATTTTAATTCTTTTTTTTTTTAACAGGGATATGGTGCCCACATTGCTATAGACTGCGTGGGCTGTGCAATATACAACGTGGGCTGCGCAATATACAACGTGGGCTGCGCGATGTAGTACGTGGGCTGCGCGATGTAGTACGTGGGCTGCGCGATGTAGTACGTGGGCTGCGCGATGTAGTACGTGGGCTGCGCGATGTAGTACGTGGGCTGCGCGATGTAGTACGTGGGCTGCGCGATGTAGTACGTGGGCTGCGCGATGTAGTACGTGGGCTGCGCGATGTAGTACGTGGGCTGCGCGATGTAGTACGTGGGCTGCGCGATGTAGTACGTGGGCTGCGCGATGTAGTACGTGGGCTGCGCGATGTAGTACGTGGGCTGCGCGATGTAGTACGTGGGCTGCGCGATGTAGTACGTGGGCTGCGCGATGTAGTACGTGGGCTGCGCGATGTAGTACGTGGGCTGCGCGATGTAGTACGTGGGCTGCGCGATGTAGTACGTGGGCTGCGCAATGTAGTACGTGGGCTGCGCAATGTAGTACGTGGGCTGCGCAATGTAGTACGTGGGCTGCGCAATGTAGTACGTGGGCTGCGCAATGTAGTACGTGGGCTGGGCAATGTAGTACGTGGGCTGGGCAATGTAGTACGTGGGCTGGGCAATGTAGTACGTGGGCTGGGCAATGTAGTACGTGGGCTGGGCAATGTAGTATGTGGGCTGCGCAATATACTACGTGGGCTGCGCAATATACTACGTGTACTGCGTGGGCTGCGCAATGTACTACGTCGGCTGTGCTATACACTACGCACACATATTTTAGAATACCCGATGCGTCAGAATCGGGCCACCATCTAGTATATATATATATCTCCATACTTAGATTTCAGAAAAACTGTCAGTTTCTCAAAGCGTAAAAGTAATTACAATGGTAGTGTTTTGGCCGTTTTTTATCTATTTATTTTTTACATTGGACGCTTTTTTTATGTTTGGAGCATCTCAGCAGATTCCTGTGACTCTTCACAATATCACAAGTGAGACTAGAGGCAGGCCCTTTGTGGCTCATGGGATTGCCTGGGGCTGTGGCTCATGGGATTGTCTGGGGGTGTGGCTCACGTGATTGTCTGGGGGTGTGGCTCATGTTATTGTCTGGGGGTGTGGCTCACCTTATTGTCTGGGGGTGTGGCTCACCTTATTGTCTGGGGGTGTGACTCATGTGATTGTCTGGGGGTGTGGCTCACCTTATTGTCTGGGGGTGTGGCTCACGTGATTGTCTGGGGGTGTGGCTCACATGATTGTCTGGGGGTGTGGCTCACATTTATTGTTTGGGGGTGTGACTCACCTTATTGTCTGGGGGTGTGACTCACGTGATTGTCTGGGGGTGTGACTAACGTGATTGTCTGGGGGTGTGACTCACGTGGTTGTGGGTGTGGCTCATGTGATTGTCTGTGGGTGTGGCTCACGTGATTGTCTGGGGGTGTGGCTCATGTGATTGTCTGGGGTGTGGCTCACATGATTGTCTGGGAGTGTGGCTCACGTGATTGGGGGTGTGGCTCACGTGATTGGGGGTGTGGCTCACGTGATTGGGGGTGTGGCTCACGTGATTGGGGTGTGGCTCATGATTGGAGGTGTGGCTCACATAATTGATTGGGGTGTGGCTCATGTGATTGTCTGGGGCTGTGGCTCTCATGATTGGGATGTGGCTCGCTTGATTGTGTGGGGGTGTGGCTCCCGTTATTGTGTGGGGGTGTGGTTCACGGGATTCTCGGATCCGTGGCTCACAATATTTCCTGAGCATGTCTCACGGGATTCTCGGGGCTCACAGGATTCTCTGGGGTCATGTTTATAGCCTTAACATTTGGGCACCGCCCCCTTATAACGACAAGAAAAATTTGAACTAAACTAAAAGACCATATTCATTTTATGACAGATTTAATAAAAAAAAAAAAAAATAAAACTGAATATTCAGGAAAGTGGTGGGAATCGAAGAAAGGCCAAAACTGGCCACCAGGTTACAGGTCCTTGTCTTGCAGTGTGACCGCCATCATGGATATGAGGATTTTTTTCCCCCGCACGTCCCATAGATGCTCTCTCTACCTTGACATTTGTCGTGTTCCCCAGCAATTTTTGCAGTATAACAAGCGGCTATATCCTGCTGATGAGGGTACGGTCAGTAGGATACCTCTGCCATGAAGCCTGTTTGCCTCTTTTCACGTAGTGCCTGCTGGTGGCATCTCTTCCCCCGGGCAAGCTGTGCAGATACACATGATGAAAAGGCATCCATGGCAGGTGAGGTCAGGTCGCCATCTTCTAGCTGTGACCCTCCTGTATCTGCTCTGCGGGTGTGCGGCCCCATATACATGCCTCTGCCTTATACACACCTCTCAGAGACCCTCTCAGCCCATCACAAGCTTACAATGGTGCGGCATTTTATCAGGCAGCGTGTTAGACAATTGCACTATTTGTTGGTATACTTTCCAGTTTTTAATTTCAGGAGCGGTTGCCCTTTTAAGAGACGTGTACTGTGCCTCCGCATTACTTGGGGTTTAACCCTCACATTAAAGCGGCATCTCCTTTGTGTCGGCCACGGTCCGCGGAGTCCATAACTGAGCCGTGATGGAGTGATGTCTTCCAAGCCTTGTAGACGATGGTGAAGATTCATAAGTGCTCCGCAGACAGGAGCCGCGTATTTGTCAGAGTTACCCAAGTGCACGGTCTGGTAATGCCTCAGCGGTGCGCCCGTCTCCTGGGGCCGGGGGGGATGATCTATTTTCATGTGTTGGTTTTTATATGGAGCATAAGTCATCCAGAGCCAGCAACGTGTTACCTTCATCCAAAAGTTCTTGTTTTCTTCTGGCCACTATTCAGTACAGTACAGCATTGCCTTATAAATACCTGCATGGTTTATACAATGAAAATTCCTCACGTGTCCTTTTTATATACGATGCGGCTTCCCACAGTGCTATACAGCGTAGATCATCCAGAGCCTCCTGATTCATGCTGGAAAACGAGAACGGACAGCACCTCCAAAAATCATACATTGATCTAATGACTCCAGGCAAAAATATATAGAACTGACCATGAGGGCCTTAGATTAACATTCTGATCATTGTGATGATTCACGGACATAATGTTAACCCTACCCGGACTGTTACACAGCAGATTTACCGGCTACTCATGGTGGCTGCACCTATGGACATTTTTAAAGGGGTTGTTCGGGATTATGATTTTGATGACCTATGTGTGGGATAAGTCCTCAATATCAGATCACTTTGTGTCTGACACCCGGTATCCTCACCAGTTGGCTGTTTTCGGCTCCGTCAGCTCGATGCAGACAGTGAATGGAGGCGAACCTGCACAGCTCCCATCACTGCAGCCGCAAATACTTAAAAGGAATCTGTCAGTAGGTTGTTGCACTGTATTCCTGAGGACAGCATGAGGTAGGGGCAGAGACACTGATTTCAGGGATGTGTCACTTTTTGGGCTGTGTGCTGTCCTTTCCATACAATGAATGTTTTATCACCAACGTATCATTGCAGAGCACATGAGCCCAGTCCTGCTCTGATCTGTCATATAGGGCGACCAAAGTCTCTACATAGGTGATGTGGTCCCTAAAAAAGCGATTTTGTATCTTTTGGTTGGAAAGTGAGAAATTGCTGGTCAACTTTTAACCCTTATAACTTCCTAACCAAAAAAAAAAAAAAAGTTTTAAAAATTGTGCCGATGTAAAATGTTATTTATTAACTTTTTAACGGCATGAAAGTTTAAAAATTTCAAATTTTTCATCATATTTTCCTGTTTTTTTTTTTTTTGTTTTACAAATAAACGTAAGTCATATCAAAGAAAAATTACCACTATCGTGAAGTACAATATCTCACGAAAAAACAATGTCAGAATCAGTGGGATCCGTTGAAGCGTTCCAGAGTTATAACCTCATGAAGGGACAGTGGTCAGAATTGTAAAAATTGGCTTGGTCAGGAAGGTGAAAATAGGCTTGTAGGGTAAAGGGGTTAATGGGAATCTGTCAGGGGGTTCACCCCTTCTAAGCCGTCTATATGGGCATGTAGGTCACATAAAAGCTGAATAAAATGATACCTTGATATCTGCGATCAGATGTTTTATTTAAGAGAAATCCACGATATGTAAATGAGCTGTTCCAGGCTATGGGCCGGACATAGATCTCCCTTTAAGATGATTTCCCAGCCGATTTTTGGGGGTCTGCTCTTTTTCTATGCAGCGGGCCACTACATGGGACATGTCTTATTACATGCACCCATACCTATAAATGGGCAAACATATAAAGCATGGACAGGCTGGATCATTTAGATTATGGGGCTGACTGTATAGGATTCCTGAGGATTTCTAGCAGTGTATATGTAAACCGGTGGTCCAGAAGAGATGACCTCCTTCAGCGTTTTGCATTGTTTTTAGGGCTTGCTTTTGGGTCTGCAGCTGTTTTTTACTACAGCGGATGCAATGTGCTCTCTATTACATGATTGCAAGTTTGTGGCTTTCACTGCACACATGTACTGACCCTGGAATACATGGCAGTGCAACCGGCGCCATCTAGAGCCTGTTACAGTGAAGTGCACCTAGCAATCACCAGGAAATATGTCAGTGAGCCGCCTCCTATCAGGTTATTAAAAAGATAATTGTTTCTCTAATTTATATCTCTTGCTCAGAAAGCTGGGTTACAGCCACCATTGTCACCCAGCTTTTCCTGAGCCTAGTTACGTCGCAGGGCATGCCTCATAGGGTTACGTAACTAAGAAGATTGGAAGTTGGGAGACAACCCTCCTCTTTTTTGGTATCCAGCTTTCCAAATCGAAGCCAATGGCAGGTCTGCCTAGCATTTCATCCTACCTGTTATGGAATTGTTTCATAACTAAGTTGATTTGCCGGTCAGGGTGTGGGGAAAGCTGGGAGACAATCCCTGGCACATGCCTATCTTTTATGGAAACTTCTTGAAAAAGAAATGGCAGAATTTAATAAGTGCATGTTCACACTTTGACACAATTTTGTGTTCATCTCAGCAGTATACTGAGATTTCACCTTTAATATTGAATTTTACTTGTTGGGGAGGAGGGGAATGGTTTCAGGGTGCAGCCGAGAATTTCATGCAAAATTGCCCTTGGTTTTACTGCAGGTTGGTGCAGTTCTGCGCCGCAGTGTTTGGAACGTTTTTGACCTCATTATGTATGCACACCCTTTATGTTCAGGGTTTCCTATGGTGAATCTGACCCGTATTTAGTACAGGATCTGCCCAGGGCTGTGGAGTCGGTAAGGCTACGTTCACATTAGCGTCGTTTTGTGACGCATGCGTCATTTTGGCGCAACCGTCAGGGCGCAGAGGACGCTGCATGATGCAGTTTTTTCTGCGCCAAAAATCATGCAAAAAATGAACGCATGCGTCACAAAACGCTGCGTTGTGCATGCGTTTTGCATGCGTTGTGCGTTGCATCACCGACGACGCACCGCACAACGCAAATGTGAACGTAGCCTAAGCCAAACCTCCATGACACCGACTCCACCAGAATTGGCTCCGACTCTAACTCCACCACGGCCCTGGATCTGCCCCCCAAAATCCAGGGCTGACACTTTTGCATCGAATATGCCGACTTTTCCTTGCAGAATGTGCGAAAAGCGTGAACATTCTCATTCTTTTCTGCAACACTGATTAAACAAAAAAAAAACTGCTCAGGTTCTTCCCAGAGCCTCTAAGGGGAAAATGATATTGAGATGAAAAGTATCGTAAATGTGGGTGCAAACTTCAAAAGAGCGGAAGCCCAGGTCTCCAAGGAGTAGAGTAATCCAGAGACGGCGGCGCTCCAGGATATCCGGATGATTACAGATTAAAGTTGTGGATTTTTTTTTCATCCTCAGTTCCATCACAAAGGGAGATGAAAACGCGGGTCACATCTTCTAGAGTCTTGGAAGGAAGAAAAAAAAAAAGATGACGCAAAGCTAGAAAATGTTAGAGCCCCGTAGTGTTTAAGGAGCGAGCGCTTCATAAAGCGGCAAGCGTGCCAACGCCAGAAAACGTACAGATAAGTTTGTGAGCAGGAATAAGTGAAGATATAATGAGTACAAATGGAAATGCGAATTCCCACATGTGTTTTCCCGGCAGCTTGTAAACTAGCGAGATCCGAGGCAAAGTCTAGGCCCGGGGATCAAGCCTTGAAAAATGCCCTATAAATAGTGCGGCTAATCACGCGGAGTAGACTACGTGGATTAATTTGGGCGTAACATTCGTCATAATTGAATGGGGCGAGGAGGGGGCCGCCTGATGAAGTGTTAACCTTTTCTCCCCGTTTTAAGCTGAGAGCGCCGTCTTCGGAAAGGCCACAACCACTGTAAAGAAGTGAAGGAAGCAATACCATTAAGCTGCATGGCACCGTAATGTGTTGTCGACGTTCCCCTGGCTGCAAAGTTAATCAGTTGACTGGATTTAGCGCGCCTCATTTCTTTTAATGGCTGTTGCTTTGCTGATCCATCTTACCCAATTTTTTTTTTTTTTTTGTACTCTCAACTTTTTAAAGGACAACAGAATTCCAAAAGTTGTATTTTACTATAAGTGGCTCTTGAAAATGTAAAACTTTGCACCCGTTTAGTTTGTAGGTTTCCTCTGTCCCCCGCTGATCCCAGTTGCAGTTAACACACGGACTGATGTTAATGTGTTCGCTCACATGAGCGGTTTTTTTTCACACGGACCGGTGACTTGCATGAAAAGAAATCACAGCATGCTCTAGTCTCATTCCTTTTTTCGGATAACGCTCACCTGTACTTTTCGATGGTTGCAGTCCGGACACCATCCATATGGCTTTTGTTTTTTAATGCATCCATGGCTATTATTAAATACACAGGAAACAGTTTTTGGGTCTTGTATGATTTTTATAATTATTGAGATATAAAAATGGATTCGTACACATGTCAAAAGTGAACCTACAGATGGCACAAGGGTGATTAATCGGATGCAAAATGTCTCGATTATTTTTTATACGGCCACATGAAGTTAGGTCAACGGTGATTTCTCCTCTTTTGGGTATGCCACCAGAGTCCGACCCCTGGCAGGGACACTTACCATGGTGACACGGTCCTTGCATTTTTCCCTTTCTAGTTGTCTCCCAAAATTAACAGCGATAAGTACGTTTTTTTTATCCAAGTCACAGGGCAAAATTATCCATTGAAGTCCATGGATCTGTGAAAATCACGGACAGCACACACACGGCATCACGCTATAGTCCATGTGCAGTCCATGATTAATATTCCAGTGGGTTTGAGAATATTTACAATTCATTTATTTTTTCATACCTGAAATCACTGATGGTAAATACTAACAAACAATCCAAAAATCCAAAGCATCGGGCAATCTCCTTCAAAAAGCGCTAAGAGGTGACGTTTTGGCCACACAGGGCATTTATCGAGCCATACAAGAGGACTGATAAAGGCCCTGTGTGGCCAAAACGTAACGTCAGTGTTTTTTTTTTTTCTGTGTGTACACTGGTGTCGATAAAACGTTTTTGAAGGAGTTTACTCGGTTCTGGGATTGTCTGATTGTTTGCAGTTTTTGCAACCTCCTAGTCTGCACTGCTCACAGTGGTGCACGGGCTATACCTTGTATACAGGTAAAACCTGGCACACGGACCAAAGTCTGATGAAAATCGGGTCCAAAACACTGATGAACATCGGCACTTGTTGTTATCTAGGAGAAATTTACAGACGTCTGACTGTGGCCTAAATCCGTACAGATTTGAGCCACTGAATATAAACGAGAATGTCAGCTAGCAGAGGCCATACTTTTTTTTTATCGACGTCTTAGGGCTTCTTTCATTAGAACCATTTTGACCTGTTAGGCACATATTTACAGCAAATCGTAAGACCTCTGTGGGGTCTCATGACAACCCATTGATCATGTCACGGGGGGCCAATTGGCTGACAGAAGAAGCCCAGTTCACTCATATCAAACACCTTATACTCTGATATGGACTGCACCATCTAAGGGCTTACGTTCTTTCTACTTTAGGCTGTTGCAGTGTTGCTGTGCATCCAGCCACAGTCCCGCTGCAGCGTTTCGGGTGCACTGGTCAGTACCCAAAAACCTCCTAACAATGGATACATTAGTCACCGTTGCAAATTGAGCACTGTTTATTAAGGGGTTAAAAATAAGCACCCCTTTATCTCGAGTAAGAACTAATCTGTATAAAATAGGGTTTACAGAGGTCATAGCAACAAATTCTATTCACCGAGTATGATTTGTAGGAGAAAAGCCCTCTGATTAGCACAAAGTCACGTGTCACCTGTGTGTGATGGAAAATGGCTGTCACCAGTTGTCGGGTAATTGTTCTCGCCCCTCTTGATACATGTTGGTGTCCGGCTCCGCTCGCTGCTATGTGTGCTCATATCCAGTGTAATCTCTGCTGTTCCTACTGATCTTTGAATGTATTTATTTCCCCTCATTTTCCCTCTTTTTCTGCCTTCTCAGGGGACTATTAGTGTTGGCATAGATGCCACAGAGCTGTTTGATCGCTATGATGAAGATTTTGAAGACCTGCCTGGAAGTGGCTTTCCCCAGATTGAAATTAACCGTATGCACATCTCGCAGTCTATTGAGGTACGCACAGCTAATGTCTCTCCATATAAAAATATATCTGAATTTGCAAGGCATAGCAGCCCCACGAAGCGCCTAAGTGAAGCTGAAGTTTTATTCTTCCTTTTCTGGTCTCATCTTTATTTATGATGAAGATTTAATTATTAGCTTATCCACAGAGCTTCATCTATCTATTTATTTTTATTTTTTATGCATTGCTTATACAGCGCTGTCATATTTCACAGCACTTTACAGTCATTATTATCACTGTCCCCATTGGGGATCACAATCTAGATTCCCTATCAGTATGTCTGGAGCGTGGGAAGAAACCTGGAAACCCACACAAACACGGGGAGAACATACAAACTCCTAGCAGATATTGTCATTGATAGGATTTGAACCAAGGACCCCAGTGCTGCAAAGTCTGTGCTAACCACTGAGCCACCGTACTGCGATTTTGTGATACTGCATCGGTGATAAAGCAATAGGTGCAGGAAAAGTCATAGGCACAAAGACCATTATATACCAAGTTTAGAAAAGACTAGCCCTCTTCTCCCATAAATCACTATACTATGGTGAAATGGGGTATCCTGGCTTTATAGAAGGGGGCTGCCCATCCAAGATTTTCACCAGTTAGCCAGCAACCAAAAAGCGTCTCTCCATGCATTACTCCTACAAACCACGGTTTTCAAAAGATCAACAAACTGGCACTGTTGCAAGTATATACCACTGGAGTACGGTTTGAAGAGAACGCCAGACATGGTGGTGCCCAACTGTCTTCATAAATTACGAGAATAGAAGAAAAATGAGTGACACTCACCACCGGCGCTTTATTTTATGTATTACTTTATGCACATATAGGAATATAGAGTAAGGACACACAGACTGGGCTCCAGCTGTTTCGCATCTAATTACGCTTCATCAGGCCCTGACTCCTTTTTCACCAGATGCAGCTAAACTAGATGCGAAACAGCTGTAGTCCAGTCTGTGCTTTTGCTCTCCATTACCATGGAATAAGAAGACACAAAATAATGCACCGGTGGTGAGTTCCACTCATTTTTCTTCTATTCTCACAAACTTTCTAATACTTGGTCTCCCTTTTGGTGGAGCTGCAAGGAAATCGAACACTTATTTTTCTGTTCTCCTAGAGATTAAGGCTAGAGATACACAGCAAATTTGGCCACTGCATAGGTCAAACACTCATATATCACTGTATGACGGTGCTACTTTGCAACATAGTGTAAGTGAATGTGGTCGCGTTGTTCGAATTCCCTGCAGCGTCAACACAGCAATGATCTGTATGAATAAGGCTGGGGCCACATGGGGAGTTCGGATGCGACCAAAGTTCACTAGATGTCGCTGCTACATCGCAATGTGAACGAGGTCACACTGCAAATCCTGGGGTGCTGCATCCTATCTCCACAAACTTTTACAAGCAGAAGGTATTATTATTTATTATTATAGCGCCATTTATTCCATGGCGCTTTACATGTGAGGAGGGGTATACATAATAAAAACAGGTACAATAATCTTAAACAATACAAGTCATAACTGGTACAGGAGGAATGAGGACCCTGCCCGCGAGGGCTCACAATCTACAAGGGATGGGTGAGGATACAGTAGGTGAGGGTAGAGCTGGTCATGCAGCGGTTTGGTGGATCGGTGGTTACTGCAGGTTGCAGGCTTGTCGGAAGAGGTGGGTCTTCAGGTTCTTTTTGAAGGTTTCGATGGTAGGCGAGAGTCTGATGTGTTGTGGTAGAGAGTTCCAGAGTAGGGGGGATGTGTGGGAGAATTCTTGTATGAGATTGTGGGAAGAGGAGATAAGAGGGGAGTAGAGAAGGAGATCTTGTGAGGATCGGAGGTTGCGTGCAGGAAAGTACCAGGAGACGAGGTCACAGATGTATGGAGGAGACAGGTTGTGGATTGCTTTGTACGTCATGGTTAGGGTTTTGCACTGGAGTCTCTGGGTAATGGGGAGCAAGTGCAGGGATTGACAGAGGGGAGAGGCCGGGGAATAGCGGGGGGACAGGTGGATTAGTCGGGCAGCAGAGTTTAGAATAGATTAGAGAGGTGCGAGAGTGTTAGAGGGGAGGCCACAGAGCAGGAGGTTACAGTAGTCGAGGCGGGAGATGATGAGGGCATGGACTAGGGTTTTTGCAGATTCTTGGTTTAGAAATGTTCGGATCCGTTAAATATTTTTGAGTTGAAGGCGGCAGGAAGTGGAAAAGGCTTGGATATGCGGTTTGAAGGAGAGATCAGTGTCAAGGATTACCCCGAGACAGCGAGCTTGTGGGACTGGGGAGAGTGAGCAGCCATTTACTGTAATGGATAGGTATAATTTGATCCCTCACTGTAGACAAATATTTAGACTTATATTTGAGTCATTTTTGAGAGTGAAGACGCTGCAGGACAGAGCAAATCAGGCCAGAGTTCTGTTAGGAAACTGCTTGATGAATCGGGCCCCAAATGTTTTTCATATATATCATCCAGACCATATTTAATATCCAGGTTCCCAGGCAATAAACATGGTCACCCAGGGCCTTGCCCCATAATCAAATGGGTGCAAACTTAAAATAATAAATATTATTGTGATTTTTTATTTTTCTTCTGACAGATTTATCAGCACTTTGTTCTCTCACTACCAGGCTCCACTGACAGCCACAGATACGGCCATTCTCTCCGGGAGCCTCTCCACTCAAAATGGTAACGGGGGAGGATCAATAAACTTAGCTTTGAGACGAGTGACCTCGGCCAAGGGATGGGGAGAGGTAAGCACCGTGGAAAATAAACACTGAAGATCTCTACATCCGCCCGAGCGAACAAACAAGAAAACGCACACACAGCACATTATGAATATAAATTGCCAAACAGGACGGAAAGGTAGTTTGCAAACTGGTGTTTATATAATTATGGCTGTCTACCATCCTGTCAGACACGGAGGTTTTATACATCGCTGCCTCTGTGTGAAGGACAAAACTAATGGGATCTTCTTCCAGCGCCCAGCCGCTCGTGCTGTACAACAAGCCCTGTATCTGTGTAGGTGATTAAGGGGGTATCCATCATTACCAAGACCCCCGAGGCGATTAGTTAGTAACTTCTGCGGAAGGCGAAATATGCTAAACCTGCCTGAGAGGAATCATCTGATCGGGGAAATCATATCCACAAAAGCAAAGAGCTTCACATGGCTGCAGCCTTATAGCTTGTGTATCTCTGTGCTGCTCCTCTATATACCGTCATCTGGAGGAACATATATTGTCTTGCAGCTTGTGTATCCCTGCGCCGGCCCTCTATATACCGTCAGCTGGAGGAACATATATTGTCTTGTAGCTTGTGTATCTCTGTGCTCGCCCTGTTATGAAAGGCAATTCAGTACTACAATGGACATAGCGGTCAGAGCACATACAGTGATCTGACAATAACCCAAAATCATAGAACGAGATCTGAGACGTGGGAACTCTGCAGACCGCAATCCCTAATCCTCTCCAAACAACACTAGAGGCAGCCGTGGATTGCGCCTAACTCTGCCTATGCAACTCGGCACAGCCTGAGAAACTAACTAGCCTGAAGATAGAAAATAAGCCTACCTTGCCTCAGAGAAATACCCCAAAGGAAAAGGCAGCCCCCCACATATAATGAATGTGAGTTAAGATGAAAAGACAAACGTAGAGATGAAATAGATTCAGCAAAGTGAGGCCCGACTTTCTTAACAGATCGAGGATAGAAAAGGTAACTTTGCGGTCTACACAAAACCCTAAAGAAAACCACGCAAAGGGGGCAAAAAGACCCTCCGTACTGAACTAACGGCACGGAGGTACACCCTTTGCGTCCCAGAGCTTCCAGCAACAAATTAGACAAGCTGGACAGAAAAAATAGCAAACAAATAGCAAAGAAGAACTTAGCTATGCAGAGCAGCAGGCCACAGGAATGATCCAGGGAAAAGCAAGTCCAACACTGGAACATTGACAGGAAGCCAGGATCAAAGCATTAGGTGGAGTTAAGTAGAGAAGCACCTAACGACCTCACCAGATCACCTGAGGGAGGAAACTCAGAAGCCGCAGTACCACTTCCCTCCACCAACAGAAGCTCACAGAGAGAATCAGCCGAAGTACCACTTGTGACCACAGGAGGGAGCTCTGCCACAAAATTCACAACATCGCCCTCTATATACTGTCAGCTGGAGGAACATATATTGTCTTGTAGCTTGTGTATCCCTGCGTCGGCCCTCTATATACCGTCAGCTGGAGGAACATATATTGTCTTGTAGCTTGTGTATCTCTGTGCTAGCCCTCTGTATGCTTTCAGCTGGTGGAACATATATTGTCCTGTAGCTTGTATATCTCTGTGTTGGCCCTCTATATACCGTCAGCTGGAGGAACATATATTGTCTTGTAGCTTGTATATCTCTCTGCTGGCCCTCTATATACCGTCAGCTGGAGGAACATATATTGTCTTGTAGCTTGTGTATCTCTGTGCTCGCCCTCTATATACTGTCAGCTAGGGAACATACATTGTCTTGTAGCTTGTGTATCTCTGTGCTCGCCCTCTAAATACCGTCAGCTAGAGGAACATATATTGTCTTGTAGCTTGTATATCCCTGCGCCGGCCCTCTATATACCGTCAGCTGGAGGAACATATATTGTCTTGTAGCTTGTGTATCTCTGTGCTCGCCCTCTATATACTGTCAGCTAGAGGAACATATATTGTCTTGTAGCTTGTGTATCCCTGCGTCGGCCCTCTATATACCGTCAGCTGGAGGAACATATATTGTCTTGTAGCTTGTATATCTCTCTGCTGGCCCTCTATATACCGTCAGCTGGAGGAACATATATTGTCTTGTAGCTGGTGTATCTCTGTGCTCGCCCTCTATATACCGTCAGCTGGAGGAACATATATTGTCTTGTAGCTTGTATATCTCTGTGCCGGCCCTCTATATACCGTCAGCTGAAGGAACATATATTGTCTTGTAGCTTGTGCATCTCTGTGCTGGCCCTCTATATACCGTCAGCTGGAGGAACATATATTGTCTTGTAGCTTGTGTATCCCTGCGTCGGCCCTCTATATACCGTCAGCTGGAGGAACATATATTGTCTTGTAGCTTGTGTATCTCTGTGCTAGCCCTCTGTATGCTGTCAGCTGGTGGAACATATATTGTCCTGTAGCTTGTATGTCTCTGTGCTGGCCCTCTATATACCGTCAGCTGGAGGAACATATATTGTCTTGTAGCTTGTGTATCTTTGTGTTGGCCCTCTATATACCGTCAGCTGGAGGAACATATATTGTCTTGTAGCTTGTATATCTCTCTGCTGGCCCTCTATATACCGTCAGCTGGAGGAACATATATTGTCTTGTAGCTTGTGTATCTCTGTGTTGGCCCTCTATATACCGTCAGCTGGAGGAACATATATTGTCTTGTAGCTTGTGTATCTCTGTGCTCGCCCTCTATATACCGTCAGCTGGAGGAACATATATTGTCTTGTAGCTTGTATATCTCTGTGCCGGCCCTCTATATACCGTCAGCTGGAGGAACATATATGGTCTTGTAGCTTGTGTATCTCTGTGCTGGCCCTCTGTATACTGTCAGCTGGAGGAACATATATTGTCTTGTAGCTTGTGTATCTCTGTGTTGGCCCTCTATATACCGTCAGCTGGAGGAACATATATTGTCTTGTAGCTTGTGTATCTCTGTGCTCGCCCTCTATATACCGTTAGCTGGAGGAACATATATTGTCTTGTAGCTTGTGTATCTCTGTGCCGGCCCTCTATATACCGTCAGCTGGAGGAACATATATGGTCTTGTAGCTTGTGTATCTCTGTGCTGGCCCTCTGTATACTGTCAGCTGGAAGAACATATATTGTCTTGTAGCTTGTGTATCTCTGTGTTGGCCCTCTATATACCGTCAGCTGGAGGAACATATATTGTCTTGTAGCTTGTGTATCTCTGTGCTCGCCCTCTATATACCGTTAGCTGGAGGAACATATATTGTCTTGTAGCTTGTGTATCTCTGTGCTGGCCCTCTGTATACTGTCAGCTGGAGGAACATACAGCTCTGGCAAAAATTACGAGACCACTGCAAAATTTTCAGTTTGTCCGATTTTACTATTTATAAGTATATTTTTGAGTAAAATGTAAATTGTTCATTTATTCTGTAAACTACTGACAACATGTCTCCGAAGTTCCAAGCAATACATTTTGTATTCATTTTCTGAAAATGAGAAATTGTCAAAATAACAAAAAAATGCTTTGCTTGCAGACCTCAAATAATGCAAAGAAAACAAGTTCATAATCATTTAGAAACAACAATACTAATGTTTTTACTCAGGAAGAGTTCAGAAATCAATATTTTGTGGAATAACCATGATTTTTAATCACAGCTTTCATGCGTCATGCATGCTTTCCACCAGTCTTTCACACTGCTTTTGGGTGACTTTATGCCACTCCTGGTACAAAAATGTAAGAAGTTCTTTGTTTGATGGCTTGATCACTGATCCTCCACCGAATTTCACAGTGGGTGCAAGACACTGTGGCTTGTCCGCCTCTACAGGTCTCCGTCTAACCATTAGATGACCAGGTGATGATTTGGGGATGCTGCAGCAAGGCTGGAATTGGGCAGGTTAATCTTTCCGAAGGACGTATGAATCAAGCCGCATACAAGGTTATCCTGGAAACAGTTGATTCCTTCTGCTCAGGCGATGTTCCCCAACTCTGAGGACTGGCTTTTCCAGCAGGACAATGCGCCATGCCACACAGCTAGGTCAATCAAGGTGTGGATGAAGGACCACCACATCAAATCCCTGTCATGGCCAGCCCAATCTTCAGACCTGATCCCCACTGAAAACCTCTAGAATGTAATCAAGAGGAATATGGATAGTCACAAGCCATCAAACAAAGAAGAACTGCTTACATTTACGTACCAGGAGTGGCATAAGGTCACCCAAAAGCAGTGTGAGACTGGTGGAAAGCTGCCAAGACGCATGAAAGCTGTGATTAAAAATCATGGTTATTTCACAAAATATTGATTTCTGAACTGTTCATGAGATAAAACATTAGTATTGTTGTTTCTAAATGATTATGAACTTGTTTTCTTTGCATTATTTGAGGTCTGAAAGCAATACATTTTTTAAAAACATTTTGACCATTTTTCGTTGTCAGAAAAAAAATACTTAATGTATTGCTTGGAAATTCGGAGACATGTTGTCAGAACTTTATAGAATAAGAGAACAATTTACATTTTACTCAAAAATATACCTATAAAGAGAGAACACTTTACATTGGTCTCTTAATTTTTGCCAGAGCTGTGTATATATGTGTGTTATGAAAATTGTACATTCACACTGAAGGCATCAAAACTATGAATTAACACATGTGGAATTATATATTTAACCAAAAAGTGTGAAACAACTGAAATTATGTCTTATATTCTAGGTTCTTCAAAGTAGCCACCTTTTGCTTTGATAACTGCTTTGCACACTCTTGGCATTCTCTTGATGAGCTTCAAGAGGTAGCCACCGGCAATGGTCTTCCAACAATCTTGAAGGAGTTCCCAGAGATGCTTAGCACTTGTTGGCCCTTTTGCCTTCACTCTGCGGTCCAGCTCACCCCAAACCATCTCGATTGGGTTCAGGTCTGGTGACTGTGGAGGCCAGGTAATCTGGCGTAGCATCCCATCACTCTCCTTCTTGGTCAAATAGCCCTTACACAGCCTGGAGGTGTGTTTGGGGTCATTGTCCTGTTGAAAAATAAAAAATGATGGTCCAACTAAACGCAAACCAGATGGAATAGCATGCCGCTGCAAGATGCTGTGGTAGCCATGCTGGTTCAGTATGCCTTCAATTTTGAATAAATCCCCAACAGTGTCACCAGCAAAGCACCCCCACACCATCACACCTCCTCCTCCATGCTTCACGGTGGGAACCAGGCATGTAGAGTCCATCCGTTCACCTTTTCTGCGTCGCACAAAGACACGGTGGTTGGAACCAAAGATCTCAAATTTGGACTCATCAGACCAAAGCACAGATTTCCACTGGTCTAATGTCCATTCCTTGTGTTCTTTAGCCCAAACAAGTCTCTTCTCCTTGTTACCTGTCCTTAGCAGTGGTTTCCTAGCAGTTATTTTACCATGAAGGCCTGCTGCACAAAGTCTCCTATTAACAGATATAGAGATGTGTCTGCTGCTAGAACTGTGTGTGGCATTGACCTGGTCTCTAATCTGAGCTGCTGTTGCCCTGCGATTTCTGAGGCTGGTGACTCGGATAAACTTATCCTCAGAAGCAGAGGTGACTCTTGGTCTTCTTTCCTGGGGTGGTCCTCATGTGAGCCAGTTTCTTTGTAGCGCTTGATGATTTTTGCCACTGCACTTGGGGACACTTTCAAAGTTTTCCCAATTTTTCGGACTGACTGACCTTTATTTCTTAAAGTAACGATAGCCACTCGTTTTTCTTTACTTGGCTGCTTTTTTCTTGCCATAATACAAATTCTAACAGTCTATTCAGTAGGACTATCAGCTGTGTATCCACCAGACTTCTGCACAACACAACTGATGGTCCCAACCCCATTTATAAGGCAAGAAATCCCACTTATTAAACCTGACAGGGCACACCTGTGAAGTGAAAACCATTCCCAAAGACTACCTCTTGGAGCTCATCAAGAGAATGCCAAGAGTGTGCAAAGCAGTCATCAAAGCAAAAGGTGGCTACTTTGAAGAACCTAGAATATAAGACATAATTTCAGTTGTTTCACACTTTTGTTAAGTATATAATTCCACATGTGTTAATTCATAGTTTTGATGCCTTCAGTGTGAATTTACAATTTCCATAGTCATGAAAATACAGAAAAATCTTTAAATGAGAAGGTGTGTCCAAACTTTTGGTGTGTGTGTGTGTGTGTGTGTGTGTGTGTGTGTATATATATATATATATATATATATATATATATATATATATATATATATATATATATGTGATATATGTGATATATGTGTGCACGTACACACATTGATGCTCGGTGTGTTTTCCCTACCATGTTCCCTGGATATGATAACCGATGACCCTTCATATAAATAGCTGATTTCCAGCTTTTATGTAGCAGGTATAAATGTGCTTTCTGGAGAATGCATTTGCAGCTAATTGCACAGACTCTATGTAGCCAAAGGCAAAGTTGCATAACAAACTCTGTACTGCAATAACAATCCATACAGCCGTCCTCCCTCCTTCCACAACAACTGAAATTGTGAATGGCATAAGAGGCGCACAATGGGACATTTGGCTTAAAGGGAACCTGATATTTCCAGAAACACTAATTGCCCGCAGATATAGGGTGTAACAGGCTAAAGCTCGGTTCACACAACCAATGTCTCCACATCTGTGAAAATTGGTTCTATTATTCTGATCAGACTTTCTTCAGAGTGGCGTCAGTTTTTATCCAACGTGGAGAGAAAAAAAATTATCTCCACCGTCTCCATTCAGTCAGTCCGTGAATATTGGATTGCACTTAGATGTCGTCTGAGTGCAGTCCGATATTTTTTTTTTTCGCCGACCCATAGACTTGCATTGATCCGACATCGGATCAAACTGGGACATGTCTCCAATTTTTTTTCTCCCACCGACCACTCGGTCTGAGAATAATAATGTGTACAGCCCTATAGAATATCATAGGCACGGGGGCTATCCGTGCCGGGGAGTGACTGTATAGTGAGCCATGATGTAATTGCTCCCATGCACCACCCTGATGGCTTGTAAAGAGTGGTTTCAGAGCGATTAATACTTGATTATTTTTTTACCTGTAGCTGCACGTTGCAGTAAGTCGGCTGCCTGCAGATTTACCCTATATCTTCACATATATGGTGTTTCTGGTCATGTCAGGTTAATTTTTAAATATTACCATTAATTACAACAATATATTGTAAATAAATAACTAAAATTTGGCAAGCAGCTATTATTTATCTCCTCGCCAGTGCTAATGAATGTATGCCAAGCGATAATTTAAAGGGGAGAGGGTTGGTTTAGTTTTTGCCTGGAAGAAGACTTGCAGCTGAATCCTCTAACTGCAGATGAAACTAACCAGCCCCTTTTAGCCAAGCCCTGCCGCTTCCCAAGCTGAAGATGGATGGGACCGATAGGAGGGAGAACATTTCAAGACGGTTTCTGGAGCTTAGAGAAAGTCTTGGCGCCGGACAAATAGGTGTTCTCCTTCAGAGTGTTTCTCGTTCATCTCAAGGTTTAGTGTCCCTTTAAGTGTTCCCAGCTCTGTCTGTAATTTTTAGCGAGTATATAAATACTGCATCTTTAACAAGCGTTCGGTACTGCTGAGACTGAAGAATGTCAGATTAACATTGAAAAGCCGATGTGAAAGTCACCCACAGTATAGAAAATGAGACCGCTCCAACTTCAAAGGCTGCGCTCAAGCAGAACTGCTGACATGGTTTAACATGAGACTCTGGAGAGCAGTCTGGAGCCACCTGTGAGACCTAAAATACAGTGGAGTGTAACCAAATGGAAATGCAAAAAAGCAGCGATTCATCCAAAGACCCTTAATTAGATTCCGAGAGGAGAAGAGTCAGTTATCAGACTGCCGGGTCTTCTCCAGAGAGACCTCTCTCCTTTTATTCCAGAGCGCCGGGCCCAGCAGAGAAGTGAAGACTCCGCTGCCAAATCAAGAGATGAGATTGAATAAGATACACCAGCTATAATTTAAGGGTTGAATGGGGCGGTGGCCGAGGGCCAGAACATTTCCATCTAGGATGAAAAACAAAGACATTTAACTGATTACGTTATTCAGGAGCTGCAATCTTCCAAATCTGGAGGGGGGGGACTGCATAAGAGGATGAGGAGACAGATGAGTAGGATGGACCAGATTCTAAGAAAAGTTTAGAAAAGGAAAAACAGGGAAAAGTTTGGTAAGTGAGGAGATAGGCCTTTCTAGAGAGATGTGTTTTTAAAGCTCTCTTAAAAATGTGAGGGCTCTGTATTAATCAGATCGTTTGGGGTAGTTCATTCCAGAAAGCTGGCGCAGCATGAGATAAGTCTTGGAGATGGAAATGAGAGGTTCAGATTATTGAGGATGTTGTTCTTGGATCAGTTGCAGAATGGAGGGCACGGGCAGGGTGATACAGAGATGAGGAAAGAGATATAGGGTGATGCAGAACTGTGGAGCGCTTTGTGGGTGAGAAAGATACGTTTGTATTGTGCTCTGTAGTGGATGGGTAACCAGTGTAATGACTGGCACAAGGTGGAGGCATCAGTGAAGTGGCTGGACAGAAAAACAAACTTGGCTGCCATTCAAGACAGATTGAAGAGGAGAATGTTTGGTAAGAGGGAAACCAATCAGTAGAGAGTTACAGTAGTCCAGATGAGAATGAATAAGAGCGACAGTAAGTGTTTTTTTAATTTTCAAAGTTTAGAAAAGGTCAGATTCTAGAGATGTTTTTAAGATGCAGGTTGGTCATTAAAGAAGCACTCCCTTGAAAGTTTTTATCCTGTTAATATATTGCAGTCATCATATTATACAGCACTGTGCACTTACAATTGCTCATTTTGCATTTCTACCCAGATAATTCTTCTCTTTACTCTGCTCTATGTAGCTGCATTTTGATTATCGGTGTATTAGATATTTAATATCCTGCATCCATGATACGACAGATCGGATGGTCTGTGACAGCTCGACTCTTCCATGGAGGCGATAAAGCAGTTTTTCTCCTCTTTATGGCACTCGGTGGATAATGTGTATGAAATGCAGAAAGCGGCAGTCCTGCCTCTGTACTCAGGCCGGGATCTCGTGACATATCACATCGTCCTTGGGATGTCATTGCCGGGTCACAGGCCTAAAAAGACCGAGATCAGCACTGAATGTGACAGATGTCACAATCCCACAACCATTTTTCCCTTTAGCTGGTGGATGCAGTGTCAGACACAATCACATGGCAAAACTATAGATCTAGCATTATATATGTGCAGATGGAGAAGTAGAATTGCAGAAAGGTAATAGAAGCAATCCTTTCCAGTATATAGAAGATGAGGGCAAACATGGTTTTAAAAACACTGATAAATGACTAAAACCAGGGAATCCAAACTATGGGGAAATAAAAGCATATTGACTTGTTACAATGTATAGTAACTAAAAACCTATGCACAAATCAAAAATGGAACAACTTTGCAAATGTTTTTGATAAAAGAATTCCTACAGCTCTTCTGAAAATGTGTGTGTCTATGGTAACAGACTACATTGTGTGTGTGTCCATGGTAACAGACTACAGACCCTGCGTTGTCACATTCCCTTTTTCATCGATTCTCTAATTTCTGCTAGCCAAATTAATTTATGACCGCAAAAAGTAAGAGATATAAGAAAATATGGCTGTGGTGCGACTACACCCAGTTTGCGGAGTTTTGAGCCTTACTTAAGGCTTTTCATCCCCCATATCTGTAGAGGGCATTTTTACATGAAGATTTCGCAGGGTTAATCCTTGTATAATGCCTGTTGCTGAATCCGATGTGGTACGTGACGTGTCACTTTTTGAAGCAGTCGTCAAAGCCACAGTGGAAAAATCCAGGGCTGTGGAGTCGGTGACATGGAAGTTGAGGAGTCGGAGGTTTGGCTTACCGACTCCACAGCCCTGGAAAAATCTGCCGCTGTGTGAACGGTGACCCTGATTTTGCATTGAGGTGGTTTGTAGGCAGCTTTCATGATATGACCCGGACATATGCCAAATTCTGGACATAACCTAAGGATCTGTGGTTCGGTACTGCGGAGCTGTAGGCACTCGGTGAGCTGACACCTGGTGCCTTGTGTAACGCAGCATCTGGTGGAGCGTGTTTTCCGTGGGTTGTCAGCCTTCACTTAAAGGGAATGTCTCATCAAGTTTTGCTATGTAATCTGAGTGCAGCACGATGTAAGGGCAGAGACTCTGATTCCAGCAATGTGTCACTTACTGGGTTCTGTGTTGTTGTTTCAATAAAACAAGTGTTTTCTCAGCAGGAGATTATCAGAACAGGACTAGGTGTCTCCTGCCTCCTAATCAACTGCTCTGTTTATCCCCGCCTCAACCACTGATTGGCAGCTTTCTGTCAATGTAAAGTATACAATCAGAGCTGTGGGCGGGGTTATAAAAGGGCTCAGCATTCCGAGCTCTGCTAGATCTGCAGCAGAGAAAACTGTAATTGTATCAAAATGACAACAAAGTGACACATCACTGAAGCCATGGTCTCTGTCCCTGCTTAATGCTGCTTTCAGATGGGATAGCAAAAACCTGGTGACCGATTCCCTTTAAATGGGGCAGAGTTGCAGTACCAGACACAACCTGTAGACAAGAGTGTCACTGTTTCTGGGGGAAGGCAAATGTTTTTGTCACATCATACAGTCTCTTGAAGACCTAACTTTCCCTGATAATGAGGCGAGTAACGTATTGTTTATCCTTGGTGTTTGTGAAAGTATGTATATTTTATGAAAACTATTTAAATACATATGCAAAGAAAACTTTAAAAAAAAAAAAAAATCAGGTGTGTTGGCGGCTCCAGCGTAATGAATGTGCATGTATCAGCATATTATAGAGAGGTGGTTATATTTCAGCTTTTGTGGATGGCTGCTGCTCACCTTTGTCAGTCTCCCGAGTGTATGTCTCCACATGCGAATATGCAAAGCAGAAAATAAATAAAAGTCGGAATTTGACTGAATACAGCTCATGATCCCAGATTATTTATATATATATATATATATATATATATATATATATATATATATATATATATATATATATATATTTATGTATATATTTATATATATATATATATATATATATATATATATATATATATATATATATTAGTATATCGTTTAGTGTGTGAGGAAGGGGTAGATGCTTCTGCATATAATATTGCAACCCAATTATTAAATTCCACACATCACATTTTATAACAATGCAGTTCTGTTGTGTGTCATGATGTTATCGCAGACCAGGAATTTGTGTCCAAACATATGTATTATCTGTCCTTAAGAAGAAGTATAGTATTTCGAAACACGTAGACAAAATTAAAAAAAAAACGCATATTATCCTAGTGTGGACCTGATCTGTTACCATCTACCAGCAGCGCGGAATTTTCCACTTTTTTCTTTCCACATACCGTATTACTACCTGGTCTTTGGACCAGTGGAACTGTTGCAGCTGGGGATTACATGCTCATTTAAATGTTGTGTGAACATATTGTGTCAGAATAGCATAAATTATAATAATAATCTTTATTTATATAGCGCCAACATATTCCGCAGCGCTTTACAGTTTTAACAGTTTCAAACACAACAGTCATAAGTAACAACGTTAACAATACAATAATTAAAGTGAAATAAGATGACCCTGCTCATGAGAGCTTACAATCTACAATGAGGTGGGGGAGATACAAAGCACAGGTGTGTATTTACAATGATGTATTTACAATCATGGTTCAGCCATCTTCAGGGGGTGGGGGATAGATGGAGATAGTGAATGGGCTACACACACACAAACATAAAATGACTTTGATTAGTGAATGTGATAGGCCGCTCTGAATAAATGTGTTTTGAGCGAGTGCCTAAAACTATGCAAATTGTGGATGGTCCTAATATCTTGGGGTAGAGCATTCCAGAGGATTGGCGCAGCACGGGAGATGTCTTGGAGTCGGGAGGGGGAGGTACGGATTAGTGCAGAGGTTAATTGAAAGTCATTTGCGGAGCGCAGTGGTCTGTTAGGCCGATAGACCGAAATGATGGAGGAGATGTACGGGGGTGCCGCACTGTGGAGAGCTTTGTGGGTGAGAACAAGTACTTTGAATTGTATCCTATAATGAATGGGCAGCCAGTGTAACGACTGGCGAAGAGCGGACGCGTCCGAGTAACGATTAGCCAGATGGATGACCCTGGCTGCTGCATTAAGGATGGACTGGAGAGGGGAAAGTCGAGTAAGGGGGAGGCCAATTAGTAGAGCATTACAGTAGTCCAGGCGGGAGTGGATCAGGGCGACAGTGAGGGTTTTTGCTGTTTCCATGGTGAGAAAAGGGCGGATTATAGAGATGTTCTTTAGGTGTAAGCGGCACGAGCGGGCAAGAGATTGTATATGGGAGGTGAAGGAGAGATCGGAGTCAAACATAACACCCAGACAGCGCACCTGCTGCTTGGGTGTTATTATGGTGCCACCCACGGAGAGGGAAATGTCAGATTTAGGGAGGTTGGTAGATGGCGGGAGCAGAAGTAGTTCAGTTTTGGAGAGGTTGAGTTTCAGATAGAGAGCGGACATGATGTTGGAGACTGCAGACAGTTAGTGGCGTTCTGTAGTACAGCGGGGGAAAGGTCAGGGGATGACGTGTATAGTTGTGTGTCATCAGCATAAAAAAGGTACTGAAAGCCAAATCTGCTGATGGTCTGTCCAATTGGGGCCGTGTAGAGAGAGAAGAGAAGGGGGCCAAGGACTGAGCCCTGAGGTACCCCGACAGTGAGAGGAAGAGGAGATGAAGTGGAGCCAGAGAACAGAACACTGAAGGAGCGGTCAGAAAGATAGGAGGAGAACCAGGAGAGAGCAGTGTCCTTAATGCCTAGTGACTGGAGCCTAGAGAGTAGGAGAGGGTGATCAACAGTGTCGAAAGCTGCAGAAAGATCGAGAAGAATGAGCAGAGTGTGGTCACAGTTACGTTTTGCTGTCAGAAGGTCGTTGGTCACTTTGATGAGTGCAGTTTGTCGAATGTAGGGAAACCGGACTGTGAAGGGTCTAGGAAGGAGTGAGTGGAGAGGTAAAGGGTAAGGCGGGAGTAGATCAGGCTCTCCAAGAGTTTAGAGATGAAGGGGACATTGGAGACTGGTCTGTAGTTGTTTGTGCGGAAAAGACCCTATTGCGCTTTTCTTTTTTTCTTAGTTTTACATCATATATATAGAGAGAGAGGGAGGCAGTACTATCTGTGACTACATTATTTACCAAAGCCATGTAGCCTGTGCCTACAT
This sequence comes from Ranitomeya imitator, assembly GCF_032444005.1. Taxonomy (NCBI): domain Eukaryota; kingdom Metazoa; phylum Chordata; class Amphibia; order Anura; family Dendrobatidae; genus Ranitomeya; species Ranitomeya imitator. The sequence continues at coordinate 100,615,855 of NC_091291.1, forward strand.
TTTTACAAGTAGAGGCAGATAACCAGCATTATCTGTTCCTAAATAATTTACAAAGATAGGAAGGCAGTACTAGCTGTGCCTTTTTTTTAATTAACAAGTATCTGTACCTAAATCATATGCGGGAAGAGACAGTACTATCTGTAACTAAATCATTTAGCGAAAGAGTTCCGCCTAAATAATCACTGTGCCTAAATAATTTGCAAGGAGAGACAGGAAGGCAGTACTATCTGTGCCTATCTAATTTACAAATCAAGGCAATAGGGTGCCTAAATTATTTGCAGACAGAGCAAAGCAGTACTATCTGTGCCTAAATCATTTACAATTGGAGACCGATAATTAGTGTTTTCTGGATCTAAATAATTTATAGAGAGCGAAGCAATATTATCTGTGCCTATGTAATTTGTAAATAAAGATAGAGGATAGTAGGATGTATGTCTAAATCATGTACAGGGAGAGGCAGGGAGTTGGTGAGCTCTGTGCATAAATCATTTACCAAAAGACTCCGGTAATATTATGTGTCCCTGTATGATTTACAGAAAGAAACAAGGAGACAGTACTATCTGTGCATACATTATTTAGAGGAAGAAACCGTGAAGCAGTACTACCTGTTGCTATATCCTTTAGAGGGCGAAGCAGGAAACAGCGCCACCTGTGTTTACATAATTTACAAGCAGAGACCGTGAAGCAGTACTATCTGTACCTGCATTATTTATAGAGAGACAGGACGGTTGGGCTGTTTGTTACCAAAATCGTTTCTAAAGAAAAACTATTCTGATTTCTGTGGCAAGTTATTCACCAAACTATGTGCAAAAAGAAAAGCACAGATGCTGGTCGCTCCACCCCAACACTGCGGATGCAGACTCATTGTAAAAGCATGAAACCGGAAATCGGAAAGCATACACCCTAGAGCGCCGCACCTTTGTCTATAGATTGTACTCATTCACTTTCCTCTTTCTTTTCAGCTAGAGTTAGGAGCTGGTGACCTCCAGGGACCTCTTTTTGGACTTAAGATTTTTCGAAATCTCACACCAAAATGGTAATTTTATGGATGTATTGTTTTTGTTTTTCGGGTTTTTTTTCCTAGCTGTGCCAACTCTATTAAAGAAAAAAAAAATTAGAGCGCTCGAATGAAAGATACATGCAAATCAGAGTGAAAGTACAATGGGGTGTGTCGGTGCACTTGGAAGACTAAGTGCATTGACTTGCCCCCATTGCACTTCCTGCCAGTTTTGCATATGACTTCTACACATGACTTCTACACAAGATTTCTCATGATGGGAGCGTAAGACCTGTGCATAAAAGGTATCATTTTTATTGGGAGACTAGCACCTTTACAGCCATACCACTAATTCCTGTGTTAATAGGTTCCATTTAGGCTGATTTTTACATTTAATCATTAACAAAGCAACCGGAGAGGGCGTACGGAGGCCAATTGTCCGGTTTACGGCTATCTTCCTGCTTCTTTATAGGAGCCAGTCCTATGTACAGTAAATTTCCAGCTCCCCCTGCAGAATTTATCTCTTGACGATGAAATCTTTATTGTCTTTAATCCATAACTCTGATGTGCCCAGTAATGCCTCCCCCTCCCCCGCTCGGGGCGGCGAAACACATTCCCTTTGTCATCTGTGCTAAACAGCAGCTTTAAAATCCATAATTAGGGTCCTCTGGGCAGGAAAGTAAGGTCACACCTTCACAGCTGAAATGATTCGCACTAGATTAATTTTTAAGGCAGTTTGCGTTTTTCAGCGAGAGGTAATTTATTTCCCATCCTGAATAAGGATATGACCCCCATAAACAGTGTCAATGTGAGACTTTGTTATTTAGGTCACTGTTTGTTTAACATCAGCATTATTCGTGTTGGATCTAGTTCTGCAGCTGCGAATGTAGGACGCCGCTGTCATAAAGATCTTTGTCAGTTGTTACGTAGTACCTCCCTGCTGCCAGTAGAGGGCGTAGTGGCGGCGGGAAGGACTGAAAAAGTCTTCTATAGAGTCTCTCGGCAGCACAGTCCTATAAGATGTAGCAGAGCTCAGTTTGCTTGACAGCGAGCAGAATTGTCATGTGACTGCGTTGTAAGACACGATCATGGTGTGAGGGCTGGAGAGCTGTCTCCTTCAGGATCCCGATGTGTTATATTACAGTTTACATACTGATTACACACAGATACATCTGTAGTCACTGCACCCTCACAGCACAGCTACATTTGCCCCGAACATTAATCGTTCCATATTTTTCTTCTCTTCCAGTTTCTTTACTACAAGTTGCGTTTTGCAGTTTTCCTCCCAAGGAGTCAGACCTGGCCTCACTACGATGGTGGCACGCCATTTAGATAAGAACACAATGGGTTACATCCAGTGGCGCTGGGGCATCCAGTCAGCAATGAACACTAGTATTGTCCGGGACACAAAGACCAGCCACTTTACTATGGCCTTCCAGGTGAGGATGAGACAAAGAGGGGGCATGTCTGTGGGGTTTCAAGATGTCAGCTGTCTTGTGCCTGCTCACCTCATTCCTCAGCTGACTGTTGCCTGCTTTTACCTTTTTTTTTTTTTTTTTTTTTTTTATAGCTGACTGGTTCCTGCTCTACCCCTTTTTGAGATGACTGTCTTTTACTTTTCCCTTTTTTGAGCTGATTATTGCCTGATCTCCCAATCTCAACATACTGCTTTGTTCCCCGCCTGATCTGGCTGGTGCTTGCCTATCCCGCCTGATCTGGCTGGTGCCTGCCCATCCCGCCTGATCTAGCTGGTGCCTGCCTATCCCACCAGTTCTCGCTGGTGCCTGCCTATCCCGCCTGTTCTCGCTGGTGCCTGCCCATCCTGCCTGTTCTCGCTGGTTCTTGCCTATCCAGCCTGATCTGGCTGGTGCTTGCCTATGCCGCCTGATCTGGCAGGTGCCTGCCTATCCCACCTGATCTAGCTGGTGCCTGTTCTCCCCTCTCTTGAGCTGACTTTTGCCTGCCTATCCTGCCTGATCTAATTGGTGCCTGTCCATCCCCCCTGATCTTGCTGGTGCCTGTCCTCCTCTTTCCTGAGCTGACTGTTGCCTGCCCATACTGCCTGATTTAGTTAGTGCCTAATCTTGCTGGTGCCTGTCCTCCCCTCTCCTGAGCTGACTGTTACCTGCCTATCCCGCCTGATCTTGCTCGTGTCTGCCCATTCCACCTGATCTTGCTGGTGTCTGCTCATTCTGCCGGATCTTGCTGGTGCCTATACTCCCCTCACCTTAGCTGACTGTTGCCTGCCCATCCTGCCTGATCTAGTTGGTGCCTACCCATCCTCCCTAATCTTGCTGGTGCCTGTCCTCCTCTTTCCTGAGCGGACTGTTGCCTGCCCATCCTGCCTGATTTAGTTAGTGCCTAATCTTGCTGGTGCCTGTCCTCCCCTCTCCTGAGCTGACTGTTGCCTGCCCATCCTGCCTTATTTAGTTAGTGTCTGCCCATCCTGACTTATCTGGCTGGGGCCTGCCCATCCTGCCTTATCTTGCTGGCACCTGCCCATCCCGCCTTATCTTGCTGGCGCCTGCCCCTCCTACCTTATCTGGCTGGCGCCTGCCCCTCCTACCTTATCTGGCTGGTGCCTTCCTATCCTGTCTTACCTGGCTAGCACCTGCCCATCCTGCCTTATCTGGCTGGCGCCTGTCCTTTTCTCTTTTGAGCTGACTGTTACCTGCCCATCCTGGCTGATCTAGCTGGTGCTGGCCCTCCCCTCTCCTGAGTTTTCCGGTGCCCTCCCATCTCCTGAGCTGACTGTTACTTGCCCATCCTGACTGATCTAGCTGGTGCTGGCCCTCCCCTCTCCTGAGTTTTCTGGTGCCCTCCCCTCTCTTGAGTTTTCTGGTGCCTTCCCCTCTCCTGAGTTTTCTGGTGCCCTCCCCTCTCCTGAGTTTTCTGGTGCCTTCCCCTCTCCTGAGTTTTCTGGTGCCCTCCCCTCTCCTGAGTTTTCTGGTGCCTTCCCCTCTCCTGAGTTTTCTGGTGCCCTCCCCTCTCCTGAGTTTTCTGGTGCCCTACCCTGTCCTGACCTGGCTGTTGCTGCCCTTGCCACCCTTATCTAACAGGCACTGATCTCTCCCTCCCGGAGCAGCCATCCCTCTGACATAGCACAGCACAGACTGGAGCATTTTAAGTGGCTTAGGACTTATTTTTGAAGTACTCATTTGATATAAATAAATGTTTTCATTAAATCATAGGAATTGTCTGCTTCTGTACAGCTCTGTAAGTGCGTAAATAAATTTCCTGTGTTAGGATAGCAAGTGCGCCTCCAGAAAATAATTTATCACACAATGCAGCCTGAATTATACAGTAAGTGATGGTTTCCAGCCTGTCGGGACCAGGAGGCTGCAGAATCCCATATATAATGTACACATAGTAGCCAGTAATAGATTGTGTAGGAGCAGCGCACACAATAATCATCAATGCTACGACATGAGTGCCGCGTCTCCGGATATGAGCCGCACACAGGAAATGCCAGAGACTTTTATTCCGCGCTGATTGTCGTCTTTCGGAGCTGGTTCCACTCCACTTAAGTTGTAATGGAGAGACCGGGTATAATTAAAACCCAAATCGCTGTAACCATGATATGAATGTTTTATGCCTTTCAATTACACTCTTTAATAAATGTACATTTTATGATGCCTTTTTGGGCTATTTTGGCTGATGCATTACTTTCTGCAAAACCCATAAATATGAAAGTGCGCTACATTAAAAAATATTAATGCAGAAGGGGGTGATGTGAGCAAAGAGGATCCCAGCTACAGGCGACAGTGGAAGAACCATCGTCTGCTAAGTGCCGTTCACAGCACTGGCCTATCTCGCACACCCGTCAGCCCATGACGGCAGGCCGCCGCCGCCGCGTAAGGGTCACGGTAAGCAATGCAATTAAACAGCTCGCCTTCCCGTTTATAAACACATCCTTAAATATCGCACGCCTGGCATCTGACTAAAGTGATAGTTAATCTCATTCCCAGCTGGCTGGCTCATACGGCTAAAATTTCAATTAAAAAAAAAAACAACGTGCAGGGACTTTATAGCTGAAGGAAGGTTTTTCTTAGCTTTTTTTTCCTCCTTTGAAACCTTTTGATCCATATAATAAAAGATGTCGGGCTGCAGATAACAAAGCAATTAGCAAACGACGCTCTGAATGGGAGAACTTAACCCGAGAGATGGGTCTGTGGGCATCAGCAGAGGAAGGGTGGGTTCACCTTGCACCGCAAATTACACTAAGATGCATGCAGATGGTGTCTTCAAACCGTCTTGGGGGAGCAGAGGTTGCGTATTCGCACCTCCGCTCCATTCATTCTCTGTGAGACTGATGGAAATGGGCAAATGCTGTACTTGGCCATCTGCAGAAGTCTCGTCGAGGATGGATAAAGTGAAGGTGCGCATGTTCGACCTTTGCTCCATTTTTCAGATTTGGTGACGGTCCCAGTGGAATCAGGCGATTACTCCCGATACCATCGATAGGTAGGCAAGGGGTAACTTGGTACAAATCCTTCAAGTATTTTAGAAAGTTGTCACCATCTTAGCTTTGTAAACCTCGAGAAACCTCTTTATTAGCATGAGTGTGTGCAGATGTCTTGTAACCATGTTGGCGCTGTGTTGTATTTCAGCTGGGAATCCCACATTCCTTTATGATGGTCAGCTACCAGCACAAATTTGAAGACGAAGAACAGACAAGACTAAAGGGATCTATTAAGTAGGTAGCAAGATCTGATTATTCTGTAGCCATTCAGTGCCTGGAGAGCACACTCAGGCTGCGGATCTTCTCATTCATGTCAAAGATGTCTATGAATGTTATAAGAACACACAGAAAGTGCAGGTGCACACGACCATTTTCTCTCAATCTGAGAAAAACGGTCCGATTATGCTGATCAGAGTTTGATCGGAGTGGGATCAGTTTTTCTCAGCAGCGGAGAGGGAAAAAAATAGGTTCTCCACCTTTTCTATGGAGTCCATGAAAATGGGATGTTGTCAGAGTGCAGTCAAATGTTTTCCATGGACCAATAGACTTGCATTGCCAATTTTCATCTTAAACCATTAGACTTACATTGCCAATTTTCATCTTAAACCATTAGACTTACATTGCCAATTTTCATCTTAAACCATTAGACTTACATTGCCGATTTTGATCAGAACCATTAGACTTGCATTGCTGATTTTGATCGGAACTATTAGACTTGCATTGCCAATTTTGATTCGGAACCAATAGACTTGCATTGCCGATTTTGATCCGGAACCAGTAGACTTGCATTGATGATTTTGATCCGGCACCAATAGACTTCCATTGCCGATTTTTATCCGGCACCAATAGACTTGCATTGACGATTTTGATCCGGAACCAGTAGACTTGCATTGATGATTTTGATTGGAACCAGTAGACTTAAGCCCCCGTCTCACATAGCGAGATCGCTGCTGAGTCACAAGTTTTGTGACGCAACAGCGATCTCAGTAGCGATCTCGCTATGTGTGACACGTAGCAGCGATCAGGCCCCTGCTGTGAGATCGCTGGTCGTGTCGGAATGGCCTGGACCATTTTTTGATCGTTGAGGTCCCGCTGGGTAGCACACATCGCTGTGTTTGACACCTTACCAACGACCTCGTTGACAGGACGTCCCATTGAATCATCATGAAATAGCATCGTTCTACAGGTCGCTACAGGTCGCCGCATCGCTGCTGCGTCGTCGTTGGTGAGATCTCACTGTTTGACATCTCACCAGCGACCACATAGCGACGCAGCAACGATCCCTGTCAGGTCGTATCGTTGTCGGGATCGCTTAAGCGTCGCTATGTGTGACGGGGCCTTTACATTGCCGATTTTGATTTGGCACCAATAGACTTACATTGCTGATTTTGATCCGGCACCAATAGATTTGCATTGCCGATTTTGATCGGAACCAGTAGACTTACATTGCCGATTTTGATCCAGCACCAATAGACTTACATTGCCGATTTTGATCCGGCACCAATAGACTTGCATTGCCAATTTTGATCTGTAACCAGTAGACTTGCATTGCTGATTTTAAACCGGAACCAGTAGACTTGCATTGACGATTTTGATCCAGCACCAATAGACTTGCATTGCCGATTTTGATCTGTAACCAGTAGACTTGCATTGCCGATTTTGATCTGTAACCAGTAGACTTGCATTGCTGATTTTAAACCGGAACCAGTAGACTTGCATTGACGATTTTGATCCGGCAGCAATAGACTTGCATTGCCAATTTTGATCTGTAACCAGTAGACTTGCATTGACGATTTTGATCCGGCACCAATAGACTTGCATTGCCAATTTTGATCTGTAACCAGTAGACTTGCATTGACGATTTTTGTCCGGCACCAATAGACTTACATTGCCAATTTTGATCTGGAACCAGTAGACTTGCATTGACGATTTTGATCCAGCACCAATAGACTTGCATTGCCAATTTTGATCTGTAACCAGTAGACTTGAATTGCTGATTTTAAACCGGAACCAGTAGACTTGCATTGACGATTTTGATCCGGCACCAATAGACTTGCATTGCCGATTTTGATCCGGAACCAGCAGACTTGCATTGACTATTTTTGTCCGGCACCAATAGACTTACATTGCCAATTTTGATCTGGAACCAGTAGACTTGCATTGACGATTTTGATCCAGAACCAGTAGACTTGCATTGACGATTTTGATCCGGAACCAGTAGACTTGCATTGACGATTTTGATCCGGCACTCTGATCAAAATCGGACATGTCTCTATCTTTTTCATCAGACCAATTGGTCCAAGGAAAATATCGGACATATGCACAGCCCGATGGAATAACATTGGTACCGGTGCGATCTGTGAAAATAACAGATAGCTCTCATCCAATGTAAACGGTCATTTGCACCTACCCAAAGTCCTATCTCTTTTGTCAGGTAAACTGACCAGCAGCTGCCAGATCCAGTGACCAAGTGGAGAGATGCTTATCCCACGTTTTGATTAATTTCTTGAGTCCCCACCACTCACCCTTTTTTCCCTACTCTATTAATATATTAGCGGTTCTGATGTTTTCTTATGAACCCTATAAGGCCTCCTCAGTCGCACCTTTTATTGTAGCTCTTTGATGGCTATTGAGATATATGAGGCTGCCGCTGTAGTTATTGTAGAAGCGCTCACAGCCATAACGTCCGGGGATTAGTCCTTGCTATCTGTGCTCATTTCATCACCCGGTGTCAGGCCTGTAAAGATGAGAATAGCAGCGTTCTCCTCTTCCACGCTGTATCTGTTCTGACCCCACGTAGCAGTCCATGCACTGACAGTGAATTATGAGCCTATTGCAATCCAATTAGGATTAACCCTGTGGTGCTCTGCTAATAACATTGTGATTATTTTTCTCTCCGCCAATTGATTCATGTGTTGTTTAATCCCTTCAATGTCAGTGGCGTGAGGAGCGAAGTCAAGAGCTTGCCACTCCAGGGACTGAACTTATCGATCGCTCCGACGTCTAACAGGTTCCCAGGGAGTTGGGGCGTTTACTGCGAATCGCTTAGACCAAAAGGCAAAACTGATTAATTGACGGAGGAGGGTTTTTTCCCTTAATTTTATTCCATAGAAGCAGATATGGCTCTATTAGTAATGCTTGCCTGCTCGCTCAAGAGCACTGCTCTGCAAGCCATGGTGCCCCAACTGTTGAGAAACTGCACGTCCCATTTTCAGGATCTGCTGGGAGTTGTAGTTGACCATGAGGTGCAGAACATTGCTCTATAGTGTACCCATCCCCCCATACACATTAGAGGAAAGTTAGACAAACCTGATGGTTTTGGCAGAACCGTCTGACATGTATGGGAGCCCCCCGATTGTTCCCGGGCAGATGATGGTTGGGGACCGTTAGAATTTCTGTGCACAAACCATATGAATTAAAGGGCGATAAGTCCCTTTCCCAGGCGTCTACCAGCACCCATCTCCCCAATTCTGAGCACGTGAACTCTGGAACGAGCAGAGTACTCCAGGGTTCTGGGAGGTCGGGAGCGAGAGCTGTGAGAACGAGTGTATCTGACGTGTAAGGTCTAGTCTCTGCTGTGTCACTACCGACCCATGGTATTACCAGTGGCCACAAAACCAGTGACCGCGTCTCCTGTGTTTCAGGGCAGGCTTCTTCGGCACAGTGGTGGAGTACGGCGCAGAGAGGAAGATCTCTAGGCACAGTGTGCTAGGAGCCACGGTGAGCGTTGGCGTGCCACAGGGAGTGTCACTGAAAGTCAAGTAAGTCATCCTCTACTGTCACGTGTCTCACAGAGGGGTCTCTGGCCACGGAAGGCACAGCAAGAAGGACATTGTTCCCTGTGAAATTGCCGCTGTTTAAACTTTTCTAGGTTTGCAGCAGCTGAAGTGTGTATAATTGTGTTCTGCAGCAGCTGAAGTGTGTATAATTGTGTTCTGCAGCAGCTGAAGTGTGTATAATTGTGTTCTGCAGCAGCTGAGGTGTGTATTCTAGTGTTCTGCAGCTCCTGAGGTGTATTATGAGGTTCTGCAGCAGCTGAGGTGTGTATTAGTGTTTTGCAGCAGCTGAGGTGTGTATTATGAGGTTCTGCAGCAGCTAAGATGTGTATTATTGTGTTCTGCAGCAGCTGAGGTGTGTATTATCATGTTGTGCAGCAGCTGAGGTGTCTATGATGAGGTTCTGCAGCAGCTGTGGTGTGTATTATGATGTTCTGCAGCAGCTGAGGTGTATATGATTGTGATCGGCAGCATCTGAGGTGTGTATGATGATGTTCTGCTGCAGCTGAGGTGAGTATGATGTTCTGCTGTAGCTGAGGTGTGTAGGATGTTCTGCAGCAGCTGAGGTGTGTATTAGGATGATCTGCAGCAGCTGAGGTATGTATTATCATGTTGTGCAGCAGCTGAGGTGTGTATGATGATGTTCTGCAGCATCTGTGGTGTGTATTATGATGTTCTGTAGCAGCTGAGGTGTATATGATGATGTTCTTCAGTAACTGAGGTGTGTATGATGATGTTCTGCTGTAGCAGAGGTGAGTATGATGAGGCTCTGCAGCAGCTGAGGTGTGTATTATGAGGCTCTGCAGCAGCTGAGGTGTGTATTATGAGGCTCTGCAGCAGCTGAGGTGTGTATTATGAGGCTCTGCAGCAGCTGAGGTGTGTATTATGAGGCTCTGCAGCAGCTGAGGTGTGTATTAGGATGATCTGCAGCAGCTGAGGTATGTATTATCATGTTGTGCAGCAGCTGAGGTGTGTATGATGATGATCTGCAGCATCTGTGGTGTGTATTATGATGTTCTGTAGCAGCTGAGGTGTATATGATGATGTTCTTCAGTAACTGAGGTGTGTATGATGATGCTCTGCTGTAGCAGAGGTGAGTATGATGATGTTCTGCAGCAGCTGAGGTGTGTATTATGAGGCTCTGCAGCAGCTGAGGTGTGTATTATGAGGCTCTGCAGCAGCTGAGGTGTGTATTATGAGGCTCTGCAGCAGCTGAGGTGTGTATTATGAGGCTCTGCAGCAGCTGAGGTGTGTATTATGAGGCTCTGCAGCAGCTGAGGTGTGTATTATGAGGCTCTGCAGCAGCTGAGGTGTGTATTATGAGGCTCTGCAGCAGCTGAGGTGTGTATTATGAGGCTCTGCAGCAGCTGAGGTGTGTATTATGAGTCTCTGCAGCAGCTGAGGTGTGTATTATGAGGCTCTGCAGCAGCTGAGGTGTGTATTATGAGGCTCTGCAGCAGCTGAGGTGTGTATTATGAGGCTCTGCAGCAGCTGAGGTGTGTATTATGAGGCTCTGCAGTAACTGAGGTGTGTATGATGATGTTCTGCTGTAGCATAGGTGAGTATGATGATGTTCTGCAGCAGCTGAGGTGTGTATGAGGCTCTGCAGCAGCTGAGGTGTGCATTAGGATGTTCTGTTCTGCAGAAGCTGCGAAATGTATTAGGATTCCTTGGAGCTGCTGAGATTGAGGTTCTGCAGCAGTTGAGGTTTGTTGCGATGCTCTGAAGCAGCTGGGGCACAGGACTTTATAATATCATCCATTTCCGCTGTTGAAGAACGTGTTTTTTATGAGAGCAGGAGTCCAACGTATCGGTCAGTCAGTGACACAAGAAGGAACTTCATGCAATAGTGATCTGTGATAAGCGGCTTCTGCGGGGAGCGATAAGCAACGTCTGTACAGCGCCGCTCTTCTCTTCTATGATTGTCAGGTTCTGACATGCCAAAACGATCAGATGATTGAATGATTACACAAATATTTGCAAAAAATTTCCATTGACATGTACTTTACAGATTTAATGTACTTCTCTCTGTAAAATGTCTTGTTGTGATGCCTATTTTTGTTATACAGGATTTAAAAAGTGTCATTAAATGCAATCTTTCTGCCTTCAGCTGCCACACTTTTCTGCCTGTCTGTTGGTACAGTATATGCATGCATCATTTACTGTGTGTGTTTCATTCTCGGCCACAAGGGGGCACACTGCTGCATTGTAACCCGCGCTGCAGAAATAAGTGGTCTGCAAAGAATATGATAGGACCCCACATGTCTGGGAACATTTCTGACTACTTTCCTTTTAAGAAATATCTGCATTTGTGTAAGGAATTGCGAATTTCTTTTATTGATGATTTTATAGGCCAGCCGGCCGGCAGCTTCAGATAGATGGTCCCGGCATTCAGGCTGACCAGCAGCTACTTATTAGCTGCGCACCCATTACCGGGATGGGGATAATAGATGTATCAAGTTTTGCTCTGGAGGTCAGATGAGATTCAGCATTGGTTGCAAAGTATAAATTACGGCTTGTTTGGTGGCTCCGAGCCCCGCAGACGGTTTCTATTAATCTGTTGCCGCTCTTCTTTATTCCAGGTTGAATAGAGCCAGTCAGACATATTTCTTCCCCATTCACCTGACAGATCAGCTTCTACCGAGTGCGGTGTTTTACGCCACTGTGGGGCCCCTTATTATCTATGTAGCGATGCATCGGCTTATCATCAAACCTTACCTCAAGGCAGAGAAAGAGAAGTAAGTACCTCGCCATGGCTCATCCTATAACTCACCCAGACAGCTCCTCGATGGGCAAGAAAAAACAGATTTGCATTAATACAGAGGGTTTTTTTTTTCCTATAGCTAAACTGGCCAAAGAAGTTTTCTGAGTTTTTGCTTAGAACTTCTCTCCACGATCTTAAACGTACAAACATGTCCCTGACTCATCCTCTATTAAGAGTTCTCTCCTGCCATTTGTAGTAATACCTGGGTGGTTGCTATTATAGGGTTATTTCCAGCTAAAATATTTCTGTCCTATGGTACCTTCACCTGTTCCACCACATTCACAGAATGAATGAAGCATTTACCCAAACAGGCCCAGCAGTCAAGCCAGTCACCGTCTCAAGAATTGACAACCTCCTTTATTTATAGTTGCAGGACATAGTGGTGATTGTTTAGAATTCTGTTGTATTAGATTACTTATTACAAACATGTAAATAACGAGTGTATAAATAAACAAGTAGTATAATAATTAACTAAGGAGCGCTCCTGGGGACCCACCACACCCGACGCGCGTTTCGCACTGAAATGCGTCGGACGTTACTTGTTCATTCTTATTTGCATGTTTGTACATGGTCACATGACACAATTGCACATGGTTATTATACTATGAAATGTTTACTTTGACCACCATTGTTGGAGTTTCTGCCTGGGTGTCCCACCGCTTTTTGCCTGTGCTGTGGTTATATACCCATTATGGACTACTGTTTTTATTATAAGTAATAAAGTTTATATGAATTTTATTGGCCTTGTGTGAAGGTTGTCTTTTGGTGTTTTTTGCTATTCTTTCCCTCAAGGTTTGATGTGCAGGATATATTTAGGTGTTCAAGCATTAAATGGTCAAGAACGCCCTTGGACGTGGAGGAAAGAGGAAAATTGACAGGAGTTGTCTTCAACGGTTGGTGCGAATGGTGGAAAAAAATATCACTTCAAATATCCAAAGACCTGAAGGCCAACTTGGAACAGTCTGGGGTCATGGTTTCAACAAGTACCATACGCCTAACACTAAACCAAGGAGAGTTTTATGGGCGCAGGCCAAGGAAGAAACCATTGCTGAAGAAAATACATAAAAACAAATGACTGATCTTTGACAAAGAGTACCTTGACAAACCACAATTCTTCTGGGAAAATATTCTGTGGATGGATGAAACAAAAATAGAGCTTTTTGGCAATGCAAAGCCACAGTTTGTTTACAGTCGGAATAATGAAGCTTCTAAGGAAAAGAACACCCTACCAACAGTTAAACATGGTGGAGGATTCATAATGCTGTGTGGTTGCTTTGCTGCGTCTGGTACTGAAGTCTTTGACCATATCACAGGAATCATATAATCGGAGAACTATCAAGAGATTATAGAGCGAAATGTCCTACCCAGTGTAAGAAAACTTGGTTTTGAGTTAAAGATCATGGGTCTTCGAGCAAGACAAATAACCCAAATCAAACATCCAAAAGTACACAGGAATCGTTCAAAAAGAAAAAAAAATGACTGTTTAAAATGGCCAGCAATGAGTCCTGACTTGAATCCCATTGAACTTTGTGGTGAGCTGAAATCTGCCATTGGGAAGAAAAACCCTGCAAACAAACAAGAGCTTCAACAAATTGCAAAGGAAGAGTGGGAGAATATACCAACTGAGAAATGCGAGAAGCTTATGGATGGCTGCAAGAAACGTTTGGAGGTGGTCATCAAAGGGTGTGCAACAAAATATTAATTAGGAGTGCCTTTATTGCTGCACATACTTGTAATTCTGTATCTCCTTTGAAATTGTAACATGTAACAAGTTGAAAAACAATGTTTTGTTGTTGTATTACTTTGGACCACTAATTAAAAAATCGTGAGGATATAACTTTGGTACATTTCCATTTATTTCTGAAGATATTGTACAGTTTATGAAAAAAATGAAGGGGTGCCAATAATAGTGAACAGCACTGTACTGCAGAGCTGCACTCACTATTCTGCTGGTGCAGTCACTGTGTTCATACATTACATTACTGATCATGTACTGATCCTGAGTTGCATCCTGTATTATTATTATTATTATTTATTTATTTATATAGCACCATTGATTCCATGGTGCTGTACATGAGAAGGGGTTACATACAAGTTACAAATATCACATACAGTAAACAAACTAACAATGACTGACTGATACAGAGGGGCGAGGACCCTGCCCTTGCGGGCTTACATTCTACAGGAATATACCCCAGAGCTGCACTCACTATTCTGCTGGTGCAGTCACTGTGTACATACATTACATTACTGATCCTGAGTTACATCCTGTATTATACCCCAGAGCTGCACTCACTATTCTGCTGGTGCAGTCACCGTGTACATACATTACATTACTGATCCTGAGTTACATCCTGTATTATACCCCAAAGCTGCACTCACTATTCTGCTGGTGCAGTCACTGTGTACATACATTACTTTACTGATCCTGTACTGATCCTGAGTTACATCCTGTATTGTACTCCAGAGCTGCACTCACTATTCTGCTGGTGTAGTCACTGTGTACATACATGACATTACTGATCCTGAGTTACATCCTGTATTATACCCCAGAGCTGCACTCACTATTCTGCTGGTGCAGTCACTGTGTACATACATTACATTACTGATCCTGTACTGATCCTGAGTTACATCCTGTATTATACCCCAGAGCTGCACTCACTATTCTGCTGGTGCAGTCACTGTGTACATACATTACATTACTTATCCTGTACTGATCCTGAGTTACATCCTGTATTATACCTCAGAGCTGCACTCACTATTCTGCTGGTGCAGTCACTGGGTACATACATTACATTACTTATCCTGTACTGATCCTGAGTTACATCCTGTATTATACTCCAGAGCTGCACTCACTATTCTGCTGGTGGAGTCACTGTGTACATACATTACATTACTTATTCTGTACTGGTCCTGAATTACATCCTGTATTATACCCCAGAGCTGCACTCACTATGCTGCTGGTGGAGTCTGCTCTTACTGTGCAGCATTTTCTCCACACCCGCCTAATACTTTTGCACAGTACTGTATGTGACATATATATCAAAGTGCTGCTTTTAGTAGCAACCCACAAACGTTTTTTGTTTTTATTTCAAGTACCGTATGTTGCTAACTCACAGCAGTATTTTAGCTGTGTAATTTGTTTCATCCCAACTAATTTGCATATATTCATCCTCCTTTTTATGGGCAACTCTGCTTGTAAGTCTGACAACCAGTTCAGTACATGCTCTTCTATGAAGACATAACGTCAGTCAGTAACTTCTGTAAATTATAGAATATCATCACCTATACAATTCTTCATGGCAACTCTTACCCCTCCTCCACCCATTTAACTCCAGCCAGATTTTCTGTATTCCAATGTAATGAGACATTAGGTGAATCAATACAATGCAGAGTTGTTAAACTGACCTGACTTACATGTTCTGTCCAAATACTACTGTATGTGTGAGTGCTGTGTGCAGATTCTCCAGTGTATCGTTTGAGAAGCAGTTCCACACTTTTTTTTTCCAACACCTCCTGCTTATAAAAACTGACAGGGAGACTCCTTTCACATGCAGGAGACAGGGTAGAGAGGCTGAAGTTGCATTAGAGGCTTTGTGGGAAATATAGGCTGCATTACTGGAGACTCAGGGTATGTGCACACGTCAGGATTTCTTGCAGAAATTTTCCTGACAAAAACCGGACATTTCTGCCAGAAATCCGCATGCGATTTTACCGCGTTTTTCACGCGTTTTTTCCCAAATGCATAAAATTGCGGGAAAAACGCAGAAAATCCGCAAAATTAATGAACCTGCGTTGGTTTTTTTTACCGGGATGCGTTTTTTTCGCGGAAAAAAACGCATCATGTGCACAAAACATGCAGAATGCATTCTAAATGAAAGGATGCATAATGTATGCGTTTTTAATGAGTTTTTATAGCATTTTTACCGCGAAAAAACCTGAACGTGTGCACATAGCCTTATAGGTAGTTTAGAAGAATCCATTTCGACAGACGACACATAAATGACACAGTAAGAGCTGGAATAAAAATTTGCTGCACTGTATAGGTTAAAAAAGACTGCAGTGCTGCATTAAAGCAAACTAGTGCTTAAAATGAATAAAAAAACAAGCAAGTATAATGTCATCGACACAAGGTGGAAGTCAAGTGTTTTCCAATACAGCTAATCTGAATCTGGCTTTTTTTTGTCAGTGGACGTTATTTGATCTACAGCTCGCAGTAGACAGCCTTTCATCCAGGCCACTTGTCATGATCTGAGTCAACTACCAACTTCTCTACATTTAAGTTTTTCCTTTTTTATCTTGCTAGAGAATTGGAGAAGCAAAGAGAAAGTTCAGCATCTGACATCCTAAAGAAGAAGCAAGAAGCAGAAGCTGCAGTGAGTATTGTCCCCATTCCCCTTCCCATTATATAATATAGGTTTAGGAGACGCACTGTATAATTATCCAAATCTGTGTCAGAGCACAAGCATTATTACATCTGTGATCATCAGAGGAGATATGTTTCCCTTTATATCCTGTGTGCTAAATCCCCTAACCCTATTTAAACTTTCAATACATTCTAAATGGTAGACAATAAGGCTATGTGCACACGTTGCGGTTTTTGCTGCGGATCCGCAGCGGATTTGATGCTGCGGATCCACAGCAGTTTTCCATGCGGTGTACAGTACAATGTTAACCTATGGAAAACAAAAACTGAAGTGCACATGCTGCGGAAAATTCCGCGGAATAAAGAAGTATCATGTCACTTCTTTCTGCGGATTCCGCAGCGGTTTTCAACCTGCACCAATAGGAAAGTGCAGTTGAAATCCCGCAGAGGAATCTGCAGAAGAACCCGCGTGAAAATCCGCAGTGAAAACATCAGTGGTTTTGCACTGCGGATTTTCCAAATTTGCTGCGGAAAAATCCGCAGCAATATCCGCAACGTGTGCACATACCCTTAATGGTATGCTTGGGGCAAGGAAGCTCTGCTCTACATATAGTGAACCAAAACTAGCTTGACAGTATATACATATTTAAGTATTGTCTTTGTGTTAGTTACTATCCACCTACTTTTGGTTCACCCTGTGTATACATAAATATACACTGCTCAAAAAAATAAAGGGAGCACTAAAATACCATATCCTAGATATCACTGAATGAAATATTCCAGTTGCAATTCTTTATTTATTACATAGTGGAATCCACTGAGAACAATTAAACTTAAAAATTATCAATGTAAATCAAAATGAATATCCCATGGAGGTCTGGATTTGGAATGATACTGAAAATCAAAGTGGAAAATCAAATTACTGGCTGATCCAACTTCATTGGAAATGCCTCAAGACAAGGATATGATGCTCAGTATTGTGTGTGGCCTCCACGTGCCTGTATGACCTCCCTACAATGCCTGGTCATGCTCCTGAGGAGGCGACAGATCTTCTCCTGAGGATTCTCCTCCCAGACCTGGATTAAAGCATCAGTCAACTCGTAGACAGTCTGTGGTGCAACGTGGCGATGGTGGATGGAGTGAGACATGATGTCCCAGATGTGCTGGATTCATGTTTTTGGAATGGGCTGGCCAGTCCATAGCATCAATGCTTTCATCATGCAGGAACTGCTGACACACTTCAGCCACACAAGACTTGGCGTTGTCATGCATCAGAAGGAACCCAGGGCCCACTGCACCTGCATATAGTCTCACAATGAGCCTGAGGATCTCATACCAGTACCTAATGGCAGCCAGGCTACCTCTGGCTAGCACATAGAGGGCTGTGCAGCCCTCCAAAGAAATGCTTCCCACAACAATACTGACCCACTGCCAAACCTACTGGTTTGTGTTGGAGGATGTTGCAGGCAGCAGATCGCTCTCCACGGCGTCTCCAGACTCTGTCACATCTGTCACATATGCTAAGTGTGAACCTGCTTTCATCTGTGAAGGGCGCATGGCGCCAATGTCGAATCTCCCAGTCTTGGTGTTTTCTGGCATTTAAACACCAAGACTGGGAGATTCGACAATCACTGTGCATGGTGTTGGGCTGTGAGCCCTCATACCACCTTCATGGAGTCTGTTTCTGACAGTTTGAGCAGATACATGGATGTTAGTGGCCTGCTGGAGGTAATTTTGCAGGATTCCGGCACTGCTCCTCCTGTTCTTCCTTGGACTAAGGAGGAGGTAGTAGAGGGTCCTGCTGCTGGGTTGTTGTCCTCCATGTCTGGCTCCTGGTGTACTGGCCTGTCTCCTGGTATCTGCTCCATGCTCTGGACACTCTGGTGACAGACAAAGCTACTCTTCTTGCCACAACTCGCATTGATGTGCTACCCTGGATGAGCTGCACTACCTGAACAACTTCTCTGGGTTGTAGACACCTCGTCATGCTACTGTACAGGACGTCTAGGGGTGAGCGCGATGACAAAATGCAAAAGTGACCAAAGCAGCAGCCTAAAACGATGAGAGCAGAGAAATGGCTAAATAGGGGTTGTCTTGCTAATTTCCTATAATACCTACCTGTTATCTATTCTATTTGAACAACAGCAGGAGAAATTGATTCACAATCAGTGTTGCTTCATAAGTGGACAGGTTTATTTCACAGTAGTGTGATCGACTTGGAATTACATTGTGTTGTTTAAGTGTTCCCTTTATTTTTTGAGCAGTCTATATATACACACACACACACACACACACACACACACACTTAAATAACACTACAAATCTTGATGAATGAAAGACTTGAAAAGTTGAAAATGTTTACTGATATAAACTATAGTTTGCTTAGAATAATCT
This sequence comes from Ranitomeya imitator, assembly GCF_032444005.1. Lineage (NCBI taxonomy): Eukaryota > Metazoa > Chordata > Amphibia > Anura > Dendrobatidae > Ranitomeya > Ranitomeya imitator. The sequence goes on from NC_091291.1 coordinate 100,634,614, forward strand.
GACGTATCATCTGTGAATGGAAACCTAAAATAACCCAATTGAGGACTGGGCTCCAAATCATCCTGAAAATCAAAGTACAATACTGAGATCAGGCAGATCCAATTTGCATGAGTTTCTTCACAAAAATTAATAATGTGACTCAGTAGTATTCATAGCCCCCACGTGAATGGTCCTGGGATATCCTCCCAGTCCAGGATCAGGGCACCGGTGACCTGCACCGTCTGTGGCGCTGCTTGGGGATGTTGGGTGCTCTGATACATAATGTCCCAGAAGTTCTCGACTGGATTCAGGGCTGGGGAACGTGAAGGCCAGTCACTGGCAGCAATGCCTTCGTCATCCAGGAGCTACCTAGTCTGGCCACATGGGGTTGGGTACTGTCTTGTACCAGGAGGAACCCAGGAACAACAGCACCAGCGTCAGGTCTGATAATGGCTCTGATGAGTTAATCCTGGTACCTAGCAGTAGTCGGGGTACTGTTAGCGATGTCAGGTTCTCAGACTCATGGAGTCTGTTTCTCGCAGTTTGGTCAGAAGCATGCACACCAGTAGACACTGGAGGTCATTGTGTAAGACTCCGGCCATGCTCCTCCTGGAACTCCTCAAGTCCTATTGCTGAGTCGATATCTTTCTATGCGCCATCCAGCTTTTTTTGTGTAACAGCCCTGGTCTTGGTAACCCTGCAGTGACACGTATGGATGTGCCATCCTGGAGGAGCTGCATTACTTGTGCAACCTGAACAATAGCCTGTTTCAGAATCATGCAGAAAATCCGACATACAGACAATCACAGTGGGGGAAGCTGTCTACTTCTATCATTCATGTATCATTTACTCTTTCATTACATCTTCTGTAATGTCAAGTTCTGCAATATGACCCTCAGTGTATCTTTAAAACCTTAGGTACGATTAATGCAGGAGTCTGTACGGAGGATCATAGAAGCAGAAGAATCTAGAATGGGTAAGATTGAAAAAATACATATTTTTGTTTGTTTTTTATTAATCTGTCATATTTATGTAGTTATGGTGCTGAGCTGGCTAATAATTATATTGTCAGTATGGGAATGGTAACACCCAGTTGTCAGTTTATTCACATGTTTCCAGGTGGATTAACAAAGGAACTGTAAAATGTAGAGTTTTTAAGAAAAGGTTTTCTTATGGTGGATACATGTATTTACTAAAAGGAGAGCTAACAGGCCCTCTATAAATTTCACCACAAAGATATATTTTTGTGTTTAAGGTTTGATAATATTGAATGCCTGGTATGGTAAATTTGTCACCGATAACAGTCGAAGGAATGAGCGTGTGAAAGTCATCGACGTGACTGTGCCCCTGCAGTGCTTGGTCAAAGACTCGAAGTTGATCCTCACAGAAGCTTCAAAGGTAAATACACAATTGTTTTCCATCTGTTTCTTATAGATTTCCCTGGGCATCGGAGCCATGTTGGGTTTTAGTCCGACTTCCAGGATGAAGATCTGCCCGGTCCCTGTGGCCTCTAACCCTGTCTGTTTTCCTCCACAGGCTGGACTACCGGGGTTCTATGACCCTTGTATCGGAGAAGATAAAAGCCTCAAGATCCTTTACCAATTCAGAGGGGTTATGCACCAAGTAATGTCTGGAGACAACGAGGCACTTAGGATACCAAAGCAGTGTGAGTTTATAGGCCAGTTTATAGAACATTGTCGGAAGGTGGCACGCTGCCATCCTCATTTTCTCTATTTATAATTGTAGTACTAATGCCCCGTTAAGTAGCACCAAGTTCTTGGACGATGTAGCGCAATCTTCCGATTAATAATGTCATATAGTTCCCTGGCAATACCACACAACTCCAACTATGTTATAAAGTTCCTAGACAATGCCACACAACCCTCTGCAATTAATGCCATGATGTTCCCAAATTACGCCACACAATGCACTGATTAACTGTAGCATAAAGCTTGCACGACATGCCTCACGGGGTCCATATAAATATTGCCATAAATTTCCTGCAGATGTCAACCAGCGCTTGATACTGCCATAACAATTTCAGACAATGGCTTGCAGTGCCCACATAAATTATACCATAAGGTTTCCCCTCAATGCCAACCACTGCCATAAAGTCCCCAGATAAATAATACCATAAGGTTCTCGTACAATGCCAACCAGTGCCCTAAAGTCACAAAGACAATTCCTCACAGTGCCCAGATAAATAATACCATAAGGTTCCTGCACAATGCCAACCAGTGCCCTAAAGTCCCCAGACAATTCCTTACAGTGCCCAGATAAATAATACCATAAGGTTCCCGCACAATGCCAACCAGTGCCCTAAAGTCCCCAGACAATTCCTCACAGTGCCCAGATAAATAATACCATAAGGTTCTCGCACAATGCCAACCAGTGCCCTAAAGTCCCCAGACAATTCCTGACAGGACCCAAATAAATAATACCATAAGGTTCCCGCACAATGCCAACCAGTGCCCTAAAGTCCCCAGATAATTCCTCACAGTGCCCAGATAAATAATACCATAAGGTTCCCGCACAATGCCGACCAGTGCCCTTAGAGCCCTAAAGTCCTTAGACAATGCCTCACAGTAGCATTGCCATATAGTGCCCATAATGTCTAGTCCTAGCTGTGCATGCCGCTGCTCTGCTTAGTAACACATGTCTGTCATCTACACCAGTATGTGGCAGGAAACGGGCCCTAGGAGGCCTGCATGCTTGATGATAGGATAGGTAGTGAAATGAACCCTTGGCCCCTAGGGTCACATATAAAAGTTACCACCCCACTCCCAATTCCACAGCATGTCCTGAATTTCTACATTTCACGTCCACATAAAACCAGATCATGCATAGAAGGCTATCAGATTGTGGTAACGTCCTCTGACAAAGCCGCCGTGACATTAGCTCTCAGCGTGATTTTATGACCGGCGTCTTATTCCTCTCCATTCTTTCAGCTCACAAGATCGATGCGGACGGCTAGCCTGTGCCAGCAGAGAACTTTGACGCTAAGGAATCATATATTGCAGACCTGGAGACTCTACCCTGGATTACCTGCACATGAATCCTACAAGATGCATTTTTTTTTTAAGACTATAACTATTAAAAAAGAAGAAAAAAAAGTTGTCGAAAATAATATATATTATAATAATGAGCATATGCAAAGGAAACCGCATTGTTTTACCGGAACCACGTCTCTTTTTGGGATCACCTGGTTTTACACCTTGGTACAGTCTGCAATCAGTGCAAACCTACTATTGTCGATCTACAACTCCTAGGTGACACTGCTGTGCTGAAAGTTGTAGTACTCCAACAACTGGAGAATTGTAGGCTAACCGTGGAGATGCCATTATGTTGCTGAACATCCAGCTTTCCCTGTCTGTTACACGATGCACGTGTCTGCATATTGTCCTGCCTTTAAAGGAACACTAACAAGGTTGTCGATAACTAGATGAACATGGTCACATTCTTCCCAAAACAGCACACCCATAGGTTGCGTCAGGTATTGCAGCTCTATCATATTTTCAGTGGAGCTGAGCTGCATTACCCGACGTAAACCATGGACCAGTCTGAAAGAAAGTAGCCATGTTCTTCTGATCATGGACCATCTCTTTAAAGGTGGCAGCAGTGTTAAAATAAGAGCTGATGATTTCAGTAACACCTTTTGTAAAGGTTTCTGTGGAAGCTTCGGGTTATAGATCCATGATATAAGTAATGATCATCGGGTCAGAAATTTTTGTGGATCTTTAACTGTCATCCCAACAATATAATCAATTTTCTCCTCTGCCTAAAATTGCTGATAACAGGGAACAATAAAGTATGACATTTTGTGGAGACCGCCTTTAGATTAAAGGGTAGACCACCGACCTGTGGCGTTAAACAGAACCTGACGGCTGATACATGTTGTGCAGACACTGGTGTAAGATTTTAGCCACTTATGTTTAACTATAAAAAGCCACCGGGGACCGAGCTGTACGGGAGACTAGTCGGACAGTGGGTCTGCGGCGGCTTCTTCCCACCCGCTGACCTGGAATGGCAGGTCTCACGCATGCTGGGAGAGACCTGTCACTCATGGGGAGCTGGCTGAGAGAAGTCTACTCTACTCTGCATCTTCGTCCATTAAACTACATCTTTTTCTCAAACGCCGCAGCATTTCAGAGTCAGACATATGGCTGAAATCGTCCTGCTGCCCCTGGATCAGCTGTGGGGATCCCTTTAAACGAACGCTATTTGGTAAATATTTAGCCATCATAGCCTGTTTGGACGAGCAGACCGCGGGAACCAAGGGCGCCATGAGCCTCTTCTGTTTACACAGTACAAATTGCTACCGAAAACAATGATCTTTTGTGCAGCACAAAAGATCATTTCACCCGACGAACAAGCTTTTTGTTTTGTTCATTGTGTGATTGACAGCCTGGTTAGACTGCAAGATGATCGTTCCTAGGAGCACCCATTCCAGATAATCTTGCAGTGTAAATGGATCTATCTAACTGCATCTGGAGGCAGCAGTTATCTTTATCTAGATGCAGTTGACGTTGCAGGACATGGTTGCCACGTTTCTGGATCCGCTAGGGTATTTTTGGGGTTTTTATTTTGGCCTAATTGACATGAAAGTGATGCATTGCACGGCTCTGGAAATGCCATTGGGCCAGGATTAACCAGAGTATGCAAGGCTGGGGGCAGAGCAATGGGTTCGCCATATGGGTACTGGTGCAGTATCCTGCAAAATTGTCTGAGCACTACCATGCTGGATGTTCAATAGTGGGAAAGTCCGGTATCCGGAATCACACCAGTCGTGGATATCAGATTATAGGAGAAATTTTTCTACCATACCAAAAAGTCCAAATGAGTTGTAGGATTTGGCCCAGGATACGTGCCGGGAGGTGTTCACCTACTTATTGAATATGCAGGGTGAACCAAAAGTAGGTGGAAGTAACTACCACAAACCCTACACATATCTAATATATAATTGCCTAGAATACTACTTCCTGCAATTTGTGCCAACTTCCGTGGCTTTGTCCGGAGCTAATGTCCGGAGCTAATGTCCGGAGCTAATGTCCGGAGCTAATGTCCGGAGCTAATGTCCGGAGCTAATGTCCGGAGCTAATGTGCGGAGCTAATGTCCGGAGCTAATGTCCGGACATAAGTGACGTCAACAGTGTCCAGTGTCTGATTGGTTGCCGCCTGCTGCGAGCGACCAATCAGAAACGTGCCGTACTGTGACACACTCCGCCCGCCATTTTGGTGTGATTTTTGAATTTTTACCTCACAGCAAGTTTCTACTGCGTGGAGGCGGGCCCAGTGACGTTGCTCTTCAAGCTCCTGCCGAATTTCGTCAAAAAAATGATAATACCATTTACCAAAACTATATATATTTAGTTGTGAAGTGGTTCAGTGTCATTTTCACACCAATTTTGAACTTTTGTTTGGTGTTTTCTCCATATACTGCCTATTATTTTTGTTCTTTCTTACTATTATTTATTAATTATATTATTCTTACATTTGAATAAATAAAGTATATATGGATTCTAGACTCCCGATTCTTTAGAATCGGGCTGCCATCTAGTATATGTATAAACGTCCACCTTCTTTTGGTTCACCCTATATACAGAGAGGGTTTATTAGCCCTTTTTAATTGCTCATCTACTTGTGTGCAAGTCTCCACCTGGCTTGTCCTTAAAATCCTGCCGTTGACCATATTTTTCCCTGTATTTTGTGTCATCTCAGCGTCTCCTTTGTGATCCCCTAGGCAGGGGTTACAATACAAGATGCCATATTTTGTGTGTCTGTATGAGGGGTGAGTCCCTGGCTGCACCCCTAAGACTTCTAGATTTCTTTACCCGCTCCATAGCGATTCATGTTGTCTGGTTGTCAGTCTTTCTTCTATTCTGCCAAACAGATCGTCCACCCTGCAGAGGTCCATCCGAGAGACCCAACCAGGAATTCGTGTGAAAAGGTTCTTTTTCTACTTAATGACCCACACACGTGAAATAAAAACATTGTCAAATAAATCAAGGTATTTTTCCACATCTTGTTGATTCTTGGTGACTGTGGCTACAGATTTGACATTGTCACTCATCACTTTAGTTAGTAAATGACGATTAACTCATTTAAGGTCTGAAGTTTCCATTAACTGCGCAATTATTGCACATATATGGTTTATAGGCGTTTTCCACTGCTGTTATATTGATGACCTATAATTAGGGTAAATCATCAATATCAGATTGATAGTGATACAACACACGGCACCGCGCCAATCAGATAAAAACATTGTATGGAGCAGAACAGCACAGCGCCATCACTGTGTAGCTGCCAATCTTAGGTACTGCAGATTAGCTCCTATTCAAATAATAAGAAATATCTGCAATACCCGGAAACAGTCACAAATCTGTATGCAACTGTGTACATCTGGCTGAACAGCTGATCCGTACAAGTGCGGAAAGTCAGACCCACACGGACGTGATACTGACCACCGATCCAAAGGATAATTCTGCAGTATAAAATAGTAGTGAAAATCCCATTGCATTACTTTTGAATCACTTTGTAAACATTACATTACTCATACTGATCCTGAGTAACAGCCTATTGTATACCGCCAGAGCTGCACTCACTATTCTACTTGATGAGTAACTGTGTACATACATTACAACCCTGTACTGATCCTGAGTTACATCCTGTAGATCTTTTATTATAAAAATGAAAAATATAACAATAATAATAACACAACATAACAAAAATATCAGCCAGAAAATAGTATAATGGACACTACTGGTCCAGCCTCTCATTCTCTCCTCACACATATATTATACAAATATACAGAACTAGATGGCAGCCCGATTCTAAAGAATCGGGAGTCTAGAATCCATATATACTTGAAATTCGGCAGGAGCTTGAAGAGCAACGTCACTGGGCCCGCCTCCACGCAGTAGAAACTTGCTGTGAGGTAAAAATTCAAAAATCACACCAAAATGGCGGGCGGAGTGTGTCACAGTACGGCACATTTCTGATTGGTCGCTCGCAGCAGGCGGCAACCAATCAGACACTGGACACTGTTGACGTCACTTATCTCCGGACATTAGCTCCGGACATTAGCTCCGGACAAAGCCACGGAAGTTGGCACAAATTGCAGGAAGTAGTATTCTAGGCAATTATATATAAGATTGCCTAGAATACTACTTCCTGCAATTTGTGCCAACTTCCGTGGCTTTGTCCGGAGCTAATGTCCGGAGATAAGTGACGTCAACAGTGTCCAGTGTCTGATTGGTTGCCGCCTGCTGCGAGCTACCAATCAGAAACGTGCCGTACTGTGACACACTCCGCCCGCCATTTTGGTGTGATTTTTGAATTTTTACCTCACAGCAAGTTTCTACTGCGTGGAGGCGGGCCCAGTGACGTTGCTCTTCAAGCTCCTGCCGAATTTCAAGTATATATGGATTCTAGACTCCCGATTCTTTAGAATCGGGCTGCCATCTAGTATATATATAATTGGCTAAGGGGTACTTCTGTCTGTTTGTAACTTCCGTCTGTCTGTAACGGAAATCCCGGGTCGCTGATTGGAGCAATCAGCGACAGGCTTAGTTCAGCCGCGAATTGGCCCCTCCCTACTCTCCTCCAGTCAGTGCCAGTGTGTCACCCCATCCCGGACCAACTTTTTACTATTGACCGCTAAGTCATCTGGGTAATTTCGCAATGCATCTCTGGGAACAAAAGCTGGCGGCCGCATCGCGCGTGTCGGGACAGCTTCGGTAGACGACGGAGGGTGAGTATATAACTTTTTTATTTTAATTTTTTTTTTTTTAACAGGGATATGGTGCCCACACTGCTAAATACTGCGTGGGCTGTGTTATATACTGTGTGGGCTGTGTTATATACTGCGTGGGCTGTGTTATATACTGCGTGGGCTGTGTTATATACTACGTGGGCTGTGTTATATACTGCCTGGCCTGTGTTATATACTGCGTGGGCAGTGTTATATACTGCGTGGGCTGTGTTATATACTGCGTGGGCAGTATTATATACTGCGTGGGCTGTGTTATATACTGCGTGGGCAGTATTATATACTGCGTGGGCTGTTATATACTACGTGACTGTGTTATATACTACGTGGCTGTGCTATATACTACGTGGCTGTGCTAAGCGCGACGTATATACATACATATTCTAGAATACTCGATGCGTGTTATATACTACGTGGACTGTGCTATATATTACGTGGGCTGTGTTATATACTGCGTGGCCTGTGTTGTATACTACGTGGGCTGTGCTGTATACTACGTGGGCTGTGCTGTATACTACATGGCTGCTATATACTACGTGGCTGTGCTATATACTACTTGGCTGTCACGTGGGCTGTGCTATATACTATGGCTGCTATATACTATGTGGCTGCTATATACTGTGGCTGCTATATACTATGTGGCTGCTATATACTATGTGGCCGCTATATACTACGTGGCTGTGCTATATACTACGTGGCTGTGCTATATACTACGTGGCTGTGCTATATACTACGTGGCTGTGCTATATACTACGTGGCTGTGCTATATACTACGTGGCTGTGCTATATACTACGTAGCTGTGATATACTATGACATACATACATATTCTAGAATACCTGATGCGTGTTATATACTACGTGGGCTGTGCTATATATTAAGTGGGCTGTGTTATATACTGCCTGGCTGCTATATACTACGTGGGCAGTGTTATATACTACGTGACCTGTGCTATATATTGCGTGGGCTGTGCTATATATTTGGTGGGCTGTGCTATACACTACGTGGCTGTGCTATATACTCCGTGGCTGTGCTATGTACTCCGTGGCTGTGCTATATACTCCGTGGCTGTGCTATATACTATGTGGCTGTGCTATGCGCAACGTACATACATACATACATATTCTAGAATACCCGATGCGTTAGAATCGGGCCACCATCTAGTATAAAAAATAACCACAAACTATACAAATAAATACAAGAGTAAACTAACCACCACCCCACACTCAAGCCCACCATTCCCAACCCCCGCACTGACCTGAGAGCTGGTCCTGCGTCTCATGCCTCAGTCCATGTCCAGCATCCATAGGTCAGATCAGGCAGTGCCAGTTTTTCCCCCAAACACCCCACAGTCCCACAAGATGACCCCCACCCCACCTCTTTTCCCACCACCCAACCTAACACCAAATCTGGATCCCTATATACAATATATACAGCAGAACACACTACAATAACCACACATCACAGAGCCCAAGTTTGGCACCTGCAGCCTGACATCACTGTATACTGATCAACAAAACAAAAATCTACAGTGTCAGCAGCAGCCCACCACCAGGAATGGAGATGACCAGACTAGGACACTAAAAGAAAAGCCCCTCCAGAGAACGGCCCACCGTGTGCCCAGTCTCTCATACTCCAGAGAGCGCACCTTCACCAGGTCACTGAGTATGGTCCTAAACACATCGTCCACTGGGAGTATTTTCCGTTGTGTCGATACTAAGCACCGTGCGTTCCATGTATGATACCTAACCACTGTGCTAACTAGAAATAAGGTGCAGTGCTCCCAACCACCCAGGTCTCCGAATGCCCCATAGGCCCATTCCGCATAGGAGAGACCATCCAATGGAGGCACCTACCCTGCTGTACACCTCTGTGTTAAAGGGACAACAAAGCAGGAAGTGGTCCATGCTTTCCAGCACGGTACACAATGCTTCCGAGGACAGTTCCTGTCCTCAGAGCTCCTACACTTCAGATTGTCCCGCACACACAATTTTCCATGGAAGCTGCGCCAAGTCCCAAAACTTCGAGGGGATCCTGATAGAATTCAAAAGATGCAAACCCACCCCAAGATCCCGACTTGGGTAATACCTGAGCACCAGAGGCCTCTGGAAATGGGTCAATAGAACCCTATTGTCAAGGAGTTTTCTTGACAGAGTCCTGATCTCTCACATTCCCAGACCCCACTGGCGAATTACCTTCAGAACCATGGTAGCGTAAGCCAGAAGATGTCCATGCGGTGTGCAAAGATCCTTCACTTGCCCTCCTGTCTCCCATTCCTGGAAGAAAGGCTGAAACCATCCCCTACAGCAGTGTTTCCCAACTCCAGTCCTCAAGAGCCAAAACAGGTCATGTTTTGAGGCTATCCTTAGATTGCACAGGTTACTGAATGCTTGCCTGTCCATGTGATGCAATTATCACCTGTGCAATAGTAAGGAAATCCTGAAAGCATGACCTGTTGGTGGCTCTTGAGGACCGGAGTTGGGGAACACTCCCTACAGGATAATACCCACAGAGAGGAGCCCTCTTTCCAGAGGTTTTCAATATTGATCTTAATGAAGGTATCCTCAAGGAATACCAAAGGGTTGACCATACCCAACCCTCCTAGTCTCCTCATATGGTAAGTAACCTCCCTCTTGACCAGATTGTCTATTCCCCCCATAACAGTTGGAAGAACAAACTGTAGACCTGAGTCCAGAGAGATTCCGGCAAGATGCACACACTGCCCAGATAAAACAGTAAAGGGAGCAGGTAAGTTTTGATCAGGTTTACCCTTTCCCTTGGGGTCAAAGTCCAACCCTTCCATTGGTTCAATATAGTTTGGGGTAATCCCCCTTGTCAAATTTGATGCCAAGGACTTTTTCAGAGACTTTGGGTCCTGGAAGGATGTCCAAGAGATCATAACCAGGATCTCCTCCCAGCCAAAGACTCACACTTTTCCCAGTTGATCTTGAACCCGGATGCCTCCGAGTAGCGATCTACCTCTGACATCAGCCACCCTGCCTCCTCGTGAGAGGAAACTAAAACAGTGACATCAGCATACGCCACCATTCTCAGAGTGGCTTCCGGTGCTGCCTGGTCCATCCGATCCCGGCCAACGGTTCACGTTCCACCCTCCTATGAAGTGGGTCAATTGCAAACATGTACAGCAGTGGGCTCAAGGAGAGCTGCCAATCCAACCATTCACAAGCGGAAACTCTGCCCCACCGTACAAGGTCTTAAGCAAATCAACAAACCACCCCGGCAGGCCATATCTCAGAAGGACAGACCAGAGGTACTGTTGATTAACGTGATGAAACGCTTCTGCCTGGTCCAGTGACAGCATGTACCCCTTCCAGTGACCAGCCCTACTCTGCTCCACTGTCTTTCAAACAGAGCACAACACTAAATGTGCTGCGGCCTGGAACAGAGCAATGCTGGGTCTCTGAAAGGAGTCTGGGTGCAAATCTCACCAGCCGATTAAATAGCACCTTTGTCAGAACCTTCCTGTCTGCACTGAGAAGCGCTATGGGATGCCAATTCTCAATGCAAGATGGGTTCTTGCCCTTTGACAAGATGATCAGGGCAGACCACCTCATTGACTTCGGCAGAGTGCCCAAGGAAAGACACTCATTGAATACCTCAGTTAAGAGGGGAACCAAAGCGTCCGTAAAGGTCTTCTAAAATTCAAATGTTAAGCCATCTGGACTGGGCGATTTTGGGGGGGGGGGGGGCAAGCCCTTCAATTGCTAACTTAACTTCCTCTTCCTTGATCATCTCTGTCAAAACGTCGAGAGAGGGGTTCACACTTGGTTCGGGGACGGCTTCAGCCAGAAAAGCCAACATGTCATCCCAATCAAGATCCCTCTTCCCCAAGAGGTGCGAGTAGAAGGATCTGACAACCTCCAGAATCCCTGATCTGGATCGCCTCAGGAACCCCGTAGTGTCGACTAGTTCTGTAACTACTATTCACTGACATCTTGCAGTTTCTGTAAGGGTCTGGTGAACGGTACTTCTCGTGATCCCTCTGAAAAACAAAGATGCATGTCTATCGTACTGACACCTCATAAGCAAAGATTTCACTCTGGAGATCTCTTCGCAGCTACCTCCAGTTGAGAAAAGATTCTCGAGTTTCCTCAGACGAGAGCTGGTGGAAGAATCTCGTCACCCTTTTTTTGAACATCTCCCACCACTCTGACTTACAACTACAAAGATCCAGTAAGGGTACCTGGCTCTGAAGAAAATCCTCAAAGGACTGTGTTATCTCCGCTTCTTCCAAGAGAGACGAATTGAGCCTCCAAAAGCCTCTTCCCATCCGGAGTGTCTCTGTAACATTCAGAGAAAACAAAATTAAACAGTGGTTGGAGAACTCCACCTCAACAACAGACACTGCTGAAGAGAGCGCTTCCTCCTTTAAATAAAACCTATCTATTCTGGACCTACAGTTACCTCTATGATAGGTGAACCCCTCGTGGCCTGGGGGGTGCCGAATGTGGACATCCACCAGGCGAGCCTCACTAGCTATACTATTAAGGGCAACGCTATCATAAGTCAGCTTGTCTCTGGAACCTCCTCTATCGCAATGCGATCGCGTTGTCCTGATGGTCTCCATGGAGATCCCAGGCACCAAGATGGCCGCCGGGTCCTTCTGGGTCATGCAGGGAAGGTGGCTTGTGAGCGCCTGCTGAGGCCCCGGCATGCCTCCTTCCCTGCCTGTCAAATCCTGATCTGACACTCTGCAGTGCCGTGTCAGATCAGCGATCTGATATAATATTGTAATGTTCCATCCTGGGACAATGTAAAAAAGATTAAAAAATGAAAAAAAATACAAAGTGTAAAAATATTTATTTTTAAATCCCTAAGTAAAAAAAATATATATTTTTCCAATAAATACATTTATTTATGTAAATAAAAACAATATGATCTGATCAGATTCTCGGAGCGCTCCAGTTTGCCGGGGTCCCGATGCAGCTTATTCAGTAAGTGCTATGGTTTGCCGAAGATATTCGCTCATCTCTACTGATGGGCCCCATATATGATGCTCCAGTGTACGATGGGCCCATATAATGTTCCATATATAATGGACCCCATATATGATGCTCCAGTGTATGATGGGCCCCATCTAATGCTCCATATATCACGGGCCCTGTATATGATGCTCTAGTGTATAATGAGTCCCATATATGACAATCCAACGTATGATGGGCCCATATATTGCTCCAAACATTTAAAAAAAAAATATTCACCTCTCCTTGCTGGCTGGTGCTCTGTGCAGTATTCCTTAGCATCGGCATCTTCCATCTCTCTGCACTGTGACTGCTCAATACAATACCATAGAAAAAAACACCCAACAACAAAATTTAGAAAAAGTTTATAACAAAATCTTTATTAGATAAATATATATAAAACAGGACATTTGGCAAAGCCAGGAGGAGAGGAAAAAAGTACTCAAGCCACAATGTGCACAAGGAAACGGCAGGGGTACAGGCATGAGGACTATCACAATAATAACAGAATATCAAAGTCCCAATAAGAGACTCAAATGGAGTTAGACATGGCGGCCATTTTCTCACATGTCTGCCTGGCGGTGATTCCTTATTAGGCCAGACACTGGCCCGGTTTAGCGTTGTGGATCACTATGACAACATAGGTAACCCACAGCTGTATTCCGACTATTGCGGACATGTGACCTTACCATCTGTTCGTTTGGCTGCAGTTACTTACCGTCATTGATGGTATACAGCTGGTATGCTGTGCAGTGATTGGTGGCTGGTGGCTATTTTATGCTTGCTAATCCCCTCACTTGTTACCCCTTGAGAAAGGCTCATCACGCCGAAACGCGCGTTGGGGTGGGTACACGCTGTGGACTATTGCTTTCCAGCGCCTGCTCAGGTAATTATGTAGTAATGTAAGGTTAGCCATTGTTTGGCAATCACTAGATATATTATTTTTATGGGCTATATCTTTCCTGGCACGGCTAATTGCAACATTATATGTCCCTCCTTTTTGGTACAACAAATTTGACTCCATTTGAGTCTCTTATTGGTACTTTTATATTCTGTTATTATTGTGATAGTCCTCATGCCTGTACCCCTGCCGTTTCCTTGTGCACATTGTGGCTTGAGTACTTTTTTCCTCTCCTCCTGGTTTTGCAAAATGTCCTGTTTTATATATATTTATCTAATAAAGATTTTGTTATAAACTTTTTCAAAATTTTGTTGTTGGGTGTTTTTGATCGTAGTTTTTTCTATGGTATTGTATTCTATGGTAGCTGTCATGATCCCAATGGCAGGAGATCACAAAAGGACAAGCACAAAAGCAAAACAAGCTCTAGGGTGATGGAACCTGAGCTGACCGCGATACTGAACCTAACACACAACTAGCTGTAGCCGGGGAACGTGCCTACGATGATTCTAGACGTCTCGCGCCAGCCGAAGAACTAACTTCCCCTATTAGAAGAAACACAGACCTCTCTTGCCTCCAGAGAAACACCCCACAGAAATAGCAGCCCCCCACATGTAATAACGGTGAAATGAGAGGAAAGCACATACGTAGTTATGAAAACAGATTCAGCAAAATGAGGCCCGCTAAAGTTAGATAGCAGAGGATACAAAAGTGAACTGCGCGGTCAGCGAAAAACCCTTCAAAAAACCATCCTGAAATTACTTGAACTCATGTGCCAACTCATGGAACATGAGGAGTAATTTCAGCCCACAAGAGCAACCAGCAACAAGAAATCACATATCTGCAAGCTGGACAAGACAAAAATAAAGCAAAACGTGGAACAGGAAAATCAAAACTTAGCTTGTCCTGAAGATTACAGAAGCGGGTAGCAGAGGTAAAAAGACACACTGATTACATTGATAGCCGGCGAGGAAATGACAAGAAAGCCAGGCTAAATAGGAAACTCCCATATCCTGATGGAACAGGTGGACACCAGAGACCGCAGAGAACACAAGTCACCCAGTACCACCAGTAACCACCAGAGGGAGCCCAAAAACAGAACTTACAACAGTACCCCCCCCTTGAGGAGGGGTCACCGAACCCTCACGAGAACCACCAGGGCGACCAGGATGAGCCCTATGAAATGCACGGACCAAATCGGCCGCATGAACATCAGAGGCAACCACCCAAGAATTATCCTCCTGACCATAACCCTTCCACTTGACCAAATACTGGAGCTTCCGTCTGGAAACACGAGAATCCAAGATCTTCTCCACAACATACTCCAATTCTCCCTCCACCAGCACCGGAGCAGGAGGCTCAAGCGAAGGAACAACAGGTACCTCATACCTCCGCAACAACGACCGATGGAACACATTATGAATAGCAAACGATGCCGGGAGATCCAAACGAAACGACACAGGGTTAAGAATTTCCAAGATCCTATAGGGACCGATGAACCGAGGCTTGAACTTAGGAGAAGAGACCTTCATAGGAACAAAACGAGAAGACAACCACACCAAGTCCCCAACACGAAGACGAGGACCCACGCGGCGACGGCGATTAGCAAAATGCTGAGCTCTCTCCTGGGACAACTTCAAATTGTCCACCACATGACTCCAAATCTGATGCAACCTATCCACCACCATGTCCACTCCAGGACAATCAGAAGGCTCCACCTGACCAGAGGAAAAACGAGGATGAAACCCCGAATTACAAAAGAAAGGAGAAACCAAGGTAGCAGAACTAGCCCAATTATTAAGGGCAAATTCGGCAAGCGGCAAAAAGGTAACCCAGTCATCTTGATCAGCAGAAACAAAACACCTCAAATAAGTTTCTAAGGTCTGATTAGTTCGTTCAGTCTGGCCATTCGTCTGGGGATGGAATGCAGACGAAAAGGACAAATCAATGCCCATCTTAGCACAGAACGTCCGCCAAAATCTAGACACAAACTGGGATCCCCTGTCAGAAACGATGTTCTCCGGAATACCATGCAAACGAACCACGTTCTGAAAAAACAGAGGGACCAACTCAGAGGAGGAAGGTAACTTAGGCAAGGGTACAAGAAGACCCATCTTAGAAAAGCGGTCACACACAACCCAGATGACGGACATTTTTTGAGAGACAGGAAGATCCGAAATAAAGTCCATGGAAATGTGCGTCCAAGGCCTCTTTGGGATAGGCAAAGGTGACAACAATCCACTGGCCCGAGAACAGCAAGGCTTAGCCCGAGCGCAAACTTCACAAGACTGCACAAAAGAACGCACATCCCTCGACAAGGAAGGCCACCAAAAAGACCTGGCCACCAAGTCTCTAGTACCAAATATTCCAGGATGACCTGCCAACGCAGAAGAATGGACCTCGGAGATGACTCTACTGGTCCAATTATCCGGAACAAACAGTCTTTCAGGCGGACAACGATCAGGTTTATCCGCCTGAAACTCCTGCAAAGCACGTCGCAAGTCTGGAGAGACAGCCGACAAAATCACCCCATCCCTCAGGATACCAGTAGGCTCAGAATTTCCAGGGGAGTCAGGCAAAAAACTCCTAGAAAGAGCATCCGCCTTCACATTCTTTGAACCTGGCAGGTATGAAACCACAAAATTGAAACGGGAGAAAAACAGTGACCAACGAGCCTGTCTAGGATTCAGACGCTTGGCAGACTCAAGGTACATCAGATTTTTGTGATCAGTAAAGACCACCACACGATGTCTAGCACCCTCAAGCCAATGACGCCACTCCTCAAATGCCCACTTCATGGCCAAAAGCTCCCGATTACCAACATCATAATTCCGTTCAGCGGGCGAAAATTTTCTAGAAAAGAACGCACATGGCTTCATCACTGAGCCATCGGAGCTTCTCTGCGACAAAACCGCCCCCGCTCCAATCTCGGAAGCATCAACCTCAACCTGAAAAGGAAGCGACGCATCTGGCTGACGCAACACAGGAGCGGAGGAAAACCGGCGCTTAAGTTCCTGAAAGGCCTCCACAGCCGCAGGAGACCAATCCGCAACATCAGCACCCTTCTTAGTCAAATCCGTCAAAGGTTTAACAATACTAGAAAAATTAGCTATGAAACGACGATAAAAATTAGCAAAGCCCAAGAACTTCTGTAGACTCTTAAGAGATGTAGGCTGCGTCCAGTCACAAATAGCCTGAACCTTGACGGGATCCATCTCAATAGTAGAAGGGGAAAAAATATACCCCAAAAAAGAAATCTTCTGGACTCCAAAGAGACACTTTGAACCCTTTACAAACAAAGAATTGGCCCGCAGGACCTGAAACACCTTCCTGACCTGCTGAACATGGGACTCCCAGTCATCAGAAAAAACCAAAACATCATCCAAATACACGATCATAAATTTATCCAGATATTCACGGAAAATATCGTGCATAAAGGACTGGAAGACAGAAGGAGCATTAGAAAGTCCAAAAGGCATCACCAAATACTCGAAATGGCCCTCAGGCGTATTAAATGCGGTTTTCCACTCATCACCCTGCTTTATCCACGCAAGATTATACGCACCCGGAAGATCAATCTTAGTGAACCATCTAGCCCCCTTAATGCGAGCGAACAAATCAGTCAACAATGGCAAAGGATACTGATATTTGACTGTAATCTTATTCAAAAGACGATAATCTATACAAGGCCTCAAGGAACCATCTTTCTTGGCCACGAAAAAAAAACCTGCTCCCAAAGGGGACAAAGATGGACGGATATGTCCCTTTTCCAAGGACTCCTTAACATAATTCCGCATAGCAGCATGCTCTGGCACAGACAGATTGAACAAACGACCTTTAGGCAACTTACTGCCAGGAATCAAATCTATAGCACAATCGCAATCCCTGTGAGGAGGAAGCGAACTGAGCTTAGGCTCCTCAAAAACATCCCGATAATCAGACAAAAATACAGGAACCTCAGAAGGAGTAGATGAAGCGATAGAAATCGGAGGTGCATCATCATGAACCCCCTGACATCCCCAGCTTAACACAGACATTGTTTTCCAGTCCAGGACTGGGTTATGAGTTTGTAACCATGGCAGACCAAGCACTAAGACATCATGTAAATTATACAGTACCAGGAAGCGAATCACCTCCTGATGAACGGGAGTCATACGCATGGTCACTTGTGTCCAGTACTGAGGTTTATTCATAGCCAAAGGTGTAGAGTCAATTCCTTTCAAAGGAATAGGAACTTCCAGAGGCTCCAGACTAAACCCACAGCGATTGGCAAATGACCAATCCATAAGACTCAGGGCAGCGCCTGAATCCACATAGGCATCGACGGAAATGGATGATAAAGAACAAATCAGAGTCACAGACAGAATGAACTTAGACTGTAAAGTACCAATGGCAGCAGACTTATCAACCTTTTTTGTGCGTTTAGAGCATGCTGATATAACATGAGCTGAATCACCACAATAAAAACACAACCCATTTTTCCGCCTATAGTTTTGCCGTTCACTTCTGGACTGAATTCTATCACATTGCATTGTCTCAGGTGCCTGTTCAGAAGACACCGGCAAATGGTGCACAGGTTTGCGCTCCCGTAAACGCCGATCAATCTGAATAGCCATAGTCATGGAGTCATTCAGACCTGTAGGCGCCGGGAACCCCACCATAACATCTTTAATGGCCTCAGAAAGGCCATCTCTGAATTTTGCAGCCAGAGCGCGCTCATTCCACTGAGTAAGCACCGACCATTTCCGAAATTTCTGACAATATATTTCTGCTTCATCTTGCCCCTGAGAGAGAACCAATAAAGCTTTTTCAGCCTGAATCTCTTGGTTAGGTTCCTCATAGAGCAAACCCAATGCCAGAAAAAACGCATCCACATTAAGCAACGCAGGATCCCCTGGTGCCAATGCAAATGCCCAATTCTGAGGGTCACCCCGCAGGAAAGATATAATAATCTTGACCTGCTGAGCAGGGTCTCCAGAGGAACGAGATTTCAATGAAAGAAACAACTTGCAATTGTTCCTAAAATTCAGAAAACTAGATCTATCTCCAGAAAAAAACTCTGGAACAGGAATTCTAGGTTCAGACATAGGAGCATGTACAACAAAATCTTGTATATTTTGAACCTTAGCAGCAAGATTATTCAGGCTGGAAGCCAAACTCTGGACGTCCATGATAAACAGCTGAGGTCAGAGCCATTCAAGGATTAAGAGGAGGATAGAAGCAGCCAGGCTGCAATTAAGGCTAGGCAGCAACCTCTGGGAGAGGGGAAAAAAAAAAAAAAACTTCCTCAGACTACTTTTCCTCCTACTTCAGCCAATACGATTACCACTTTCGGGCCGGCTATACTGTCATGATCCCAATGGCAGGGGATCACAAAAGGACAAGCACAAAAGCAAAACAAGCTCTAGGGTGATGGAACCTGAGCTGACCGCGATACTGAACCTAACACACAACTAGCTGTAGCCGGGGAACGTGCCTACGATGATTCTAGACGTCTCGCGCCAGCCGAAGAACTAACTTCCCCTATTAGAAGAAACACAGACCTCTCTTGCCTCCAGAGAAACACCCCACAAAAATAGCAGCCCCCCACATGTAATAACGGTGAAATGAGAGGAAAGCACATACGTAGTTATGAAAACAGATTCAGCAAAATGAGGCCCGCTAAAGCTAGATAGCAGAGGATACAAAAGTGAACTGCGCGGTCAGCGAAAAACCCTTCAAAAAACCATCCTGAAATTACTTGAACTCATGTGCCAACTCATGGAACATGAGGAGTAATTTCAGCCCACAAGAGCAACCAGCAACAAGAAATCACATATCTGCAAGCTGGACAAGACAAAAATAAAGCAAAACGTGGAACAGGAAAATCAAAACTTAGCTTGTCCTGAAGATTACAGAAGCGGGTAGCAGAGGTAAAAAGACACACTGATTACATTGATAGCCGGCGAGGAAATGACAAGAAAGCCAGGCTAAATAGGAAACTCCCATATCCTGATTGAACAGGTGGACACCAGAGACCGCAGAGAACACAAGTCACCCAGTACCACCAGTAACCACCAGAGGGAGCCCAAAAAGAGAACTCACAACAGGTAGCAATTATCCCGTAGATGTATCCATCATAACCCATTTGTAGGATTCTGACTTTATGTGATCTGTTCTTACTTGTTTTATGGGTATGCTTCCTATGAAGCTGTGGCTCTTATACTGTGACTGCTCAGGCAAAGGGCTCACGCTAGTGATGTCATCACACCCTCTGACCTGAAACGTCACAGTCAGAGTATGCGGAAGATGCCACAGCAGTGGAACAGGGAGGGGTAAGTATCGCCAGGGCCCTGAGCAAGCAGGCGGGAGCCCAATCGTGGGCACCGGATCCCCATAGCGCACTGGTGTCAACGACAGCGACTGGGCCCTGGCAATTACCCGGGTGCTGATACCGGTCCAGTTCCTTGGGCAAGTGGGAAGAGCGAGGCTAAGTGCCAGAATTGGCACATCTTAGAGATGCACCATTTCTGAGGTGGCTGAGAGCTGATGTTTTTAGCCTGTGGGGCCAGAATTCATGGCCCATTCCTAGGCTGTGAATATCAGCCCGCAACTGTCTGCATAGCCTTTGCTGGCTATTAATTGTAGAGGGACCCTACATCATATTTTTAGGGTCCTCCATTTTAATAGCCAGTAAAGGCAAAGAATACAGTGGTGAGCTGGTATGAATAGCCTGAGAAGCTCCGTGGTTATTACCCCCTTCCCAGGCTATAAACATTGGCCCACAGCTGTCAGCTTTTCTGCTGGTTACGAAAATTGATAGGGAGCCCACGCCATTTTTTCCGAAAAATAATTTTTTAATAATTAAATACATGTACAGTAAGCTGCACACACACAGTACTAATTGTGTATGCCACCGACATCTGTATATCTACCTCTTCTATGTGTATTTATTGTGTGTAATCCATCTCTTCTATCCTGTCGGCTCCTGCTGTGATTTTACAGTACACGGCAGATGAATTGCCGGCTTTTCTTCTATCTATGTATGTAATATATATGTGTTATGTTTGCTAATGACAGGTGTTATGAAGGCAATCCAGAAACACAGTGTGCTTAGCGATCAGAGCGCACACAGTGATTTGACAAATACCCAAAAATACAAGAACGAGCTCTGAGACGTGGAAACTCTGTACACTGCACACCTGATCCTATCCTAAACACAACTAAAAGCGGCTGTGGATTGCGCCTAACAACTACCTAGGCAACTCGGCACAGCCTAAGAAACTAGCTAGCCTGAAGATAGAAAAATAGGCCTGACTTGCCCCAGAGAAATTCCCCAAAGGAAAAGGCAGCCCCCCACATATAATGACTGTGAGTAAGATGAAAAGACAAAACGTAGGGATGAAATAGATTCAGCAAAGTGGGGCCCGATATTCTAGGACAGAGCGAGGACAGTAAAGCGAACTTTGCAGTCTACAAAAAACCCTAAAGCAAAACCACGCAAAGGGGCAAAAAAAAAACATCGTGCCGAACTAACGGCACGGCGGTACACCCTTTGCGTCTCAGAGCTTCCAGCAAAACAAAAGACAAGCTGGACAGAAAAAAAAGCAACAAAAAAGCAAAAGGCACTTAGCTATACGAGCAGCAGGTCACAGGAACAATCAGGAGAAGCTCAGATCCAACACTGAAACATTGACAAGGAGCAAGGATAGCAGCATCAGGCGGAGTTAAGTAATGAAGCAGTTAACGAGCTCACCAGAACACCTGAGGGAGGAAGCTCAGAAGCTGCAGTACCACTTGTGACCACAGGAGTGAATTCAGCCACAGAATTCACAACAGTACCCCCCCTTGAGGAGGGGTCACCGAACCCTCACCAGAGCCCCCAGGCCGACCAGGATGAGCCGCATGAACATCAGAGGCAAAAACCCAGGAATTATCTTCCTGAGCATAACCCTTCCATTTAACCAGATACTGGAGTTTCCGTCTAGAAACACGAGAATCCAAAATCTTCTCCACAATATACTCCAATTCCCCCTCCACCAAAACCGGGGCAGGAGGCTCAACAGATGGAACCATAGGTGCCACGTATCTCCGCAACAACGACCTATGGAATACATTATGTATGGAAAAGGAGTCTGGGAGGGTCAAACGAAAAGACACAGGATTGAGAACCTCAGAAATCCTATACGGACCAATAAAACGAGGTTTAAATTTAGGAGAGGAAACCTTCATAGGAATATGACGAGAAGATAACCAAACCAGATCCCCAACACGAAGTCGGGGACCCACACGGCGTCTGCGATTAGCGAAAAGTTGAGCTTTCTCCTGGGACAAGATCAAATTGTCCCCTACCTGAGTCCAGATCTGCTGCAACCTATCCACCACAGAATCCACACCAGGACAGTCCGAAGACTCAACCTGTCCTGAAGAGAAACGAGGATGGAACCCAGAATTGCAAAAAAATGGAGAAACCAAGGTAGCCAAGCTGGCCCGATTATTAAGGGCGAACTCAGCCAACGGCAAAAAGGACACCCAATCATCCTGGTCTGCAGAAACAAAACATCTCAGATATGTTTCCAAGGTCTGATTGGTTCGTTCGGTCTGGCCATTAGTCTGAGGATGGAAAGCCGAGGAAAAGGATAGGTCAATGCCCATCCTACCACAAAAGGCTCGCCAAAACCTTGAAACAAACTGGGAACCTCTGTCAGAAACAATATTCTCAGGAATGCCATGCAACCGAACCACATGCTGAAAGAACAAAGGTACCAAATCAGAGGAGGAAGGCAATTTAGCCAAGGGCACCAGATGGACCATTTTAGAAAAGCGATCACAGACCACCCAAATGACTGACATCTTTTGAGAAACGGGAAGGTCAGAAATGAAATCCATCGAAATATGTGTCCAAGGCCTCTTTGGGACCGGCAAGGGCAAAAGCAACCCACTGGCACGAGAACAGCAGGGCTTAGCCCTAGCACAAATCCCACAGGACTGCACAAAAGTACGTACATCCCGTGACAGAGATGGCCACCAGAAGGATCTAGCCACTAACTCTCTGGTACCAAAGATTCCAGGATGACCAGCCAACACCGAACAATGAAGTTCAGAGATAAGTTTATTAGTCCACCTATCAGGGACGAACAGTTTCTCTGCTGGACAACGATCAGGTTTATTCGCCTGAAATTTTTGCAGCACCCGCCGCAAATCAGGGGAGATGGCAGACACAATGACTCCTTCCTTGAGGATACCCGCTGGCTCAGATAAACCCGGAGAGTCGGGCACAAAACTCCTAGACAGAGCATCCGCCTTCACATTTTTAGAGCCCGGAAGGTACGAAATCACAAAGTCGAAGCGGGCAAAAAATAACGACCAACGGGCCTGTCTAGGATTCAAGCGCTTGGCAGACTCGAGATAAGTCAAGTTCTTATGATCAGTCAATACCACCACGCGATGCTTAGCTCCTTCAAGCCAATGACGCCACTCCTCGAATGCCCACTTCATGGCCAGCAACTCTCGATTGCCCACATCATAATTACGCTCAGCGGGCGAAAACTTCCTGGAAAAGAAAGCACATGGTTTCATCACTGAGCAATCAGAACCTCTCTGTGACAAAACCGCCCCTGCTCCAATCTCAGAAGCATCAACCTCGACCTGGAACGGAAGAGAAACATCTGGCTGACACAACACAGGGGCAGAACAAAAACGACGCTTCAACTCCTGAAAAGCTTCCACAGCAGCAGAAGACCAATTAACCAAATCAGCACCCTTCTTGGTCAAATCGGTCAATGGTTTGGCAATGCTAGAAAAATTACAGATGAAGCGACGATAAAAATTAGCAAAGCCCAGGAACTTTTGCAGACTTTTCAGAGATGTCGGCTGAATCCAATCCTGGATGGCTTGGACCTTAACTGGATCCATCTCGATAGTAGAAGGGGTAAAGATGAACCCTAAAAATGAAACTTTCTGCACACCGAAGAGACACTTTGATCCCTTCACAAACAAAGAGTTAGCACGCAGGACCTGAAAAACCATTCTGACCTGCTTCACATGAGACTCCCAATCATCTGAGAAGATCAAAATGTCATCCAAGTAAACAATCAGGAATTTATCCAGATACTCACGGAAGATGTCATGCATAAAAGACTGAAACACAGATGGAGCATTGGCAAGTCCGAACGGCATCACTAGATACTCAAAATGACCCTCGGGCGTATTGAATGCAGTTTTCCATTCATCT
Organism: Ranitomeya imitator; assembly: GCF_032444005.1. NCBI lineage: Eukaryota > Metazoa > Chordata > Amphibia > Anura > Dendrobatidae > Ranitomeya > Ranitomeya imitator. Next base: position 100,658,452 of record NC_091291.1, read on the forward strand.
CCTTGCCTGATTCTCACCAGATTATACGCACCACGAAGATCTATCTTAGTGAACCAACTAGCCCCCTTAATCCGAGCAAACAAGTCAGATAACAATGGCAAGGGATACTGAAATTTAACAGTGATCTTATTAAGAAGGCGGTAATCAATACACGGTCTCAGCGAACCATCCTTCTTGGCTACAAAGAAGAACCCTGCTCCCAGTGGTGATGATGATGGGCGAATATGTCCCTTCTCCAGGGATTCCTTCACATAACTGCGCATAGCGGCGTGTTCGGGCACGGATAAATTAAATAATCGACCTTTAGGGAATTTACTACCAGGAATCAAATTGATAGCACAATCACAATCCCTATGCGGAGGTAGAGCATCGGACTTGGGCTCTTCAAATACATCCTGATAATCAGACAAGAACTCTGGGACCTCAGAAGGGGTGGATGACGAAATCGACAAAAATGGAACATCACCATGTACCCCCTGACAACCCCAGCTGGATACCGACATGGAATTCCAATCCAATACTGGATTATGGGTTTGTAGCCATGGCAACCCCAACACGACCACATCATGCAGATTATGCAACACCAGAAAGCGAATAACTTCCTGATGTGCAGGAGCCATGCACATGGTCAGCTGGGCCCAGTATTGAGGTTTATTCTTGGCCAAAGGTGTAGCATCAATTCCTCTCAATGGAATAGGACACCGCAAAGGCTCCAAGAAAAACCCACAACGTTTAGCATAATCTAAATCCATCAGATTCAGGGCAGCGCCCGAATCCACAAACGCCATGACAGAAAACGACGACAAAGAGCATATCAAGGTAATGGACAGAAGGAATTTGGACTGTACAGTACCAATGACGGCAGACCTAGCGGACCGCTTAGTGCGCTTAGGACAATCAGAAATAGCATGAGTGGAATCACCACAGTAGAAACACAGACCATTCAGACGTCTGTATTCCTGCCGTTCAACTCTAGTCATAGTCCTATCGCACTGCATAGGCTCAGGTTTAACCTCAGGCAGTACCGCCAAATGGTGCACAGATTTACGCTCGCGCAAGCGTCGACCGATCTGAATGGCCAAAGACAAAGACTCATTCAAACCAGCAGGCATAGGAAATCCCACCATGACATCCTTAAGAGCCTCAGAGAGACCCTTTCTGAACAAAGCTGCCAGCGCAGATTCATTCCACTGAGTGAGTACTGACCATTTCCTAAATTTCTGACAATATACTTCTATATCATCCTGACCCTGGCACAAAGCCAGCAAATTTTTCTCAGCCTGATCCACTGAATTAGGCTCATCGTACAGCAATCCGAGCGCCAGGAAAAACGCATCGACACTACTCAATGCAGGGTCTCCTGGCGCAAGAGAAAATGCCCAGTCTTGAGGGTCGCCGCGCAAAAAAGAAATAATAATCAAAACCTGTTGAATAGGATTACCAGAAGAATGAGGTTTCAAGGCCAGAAATAGCTTACAATTATTTTTGAAACTTAGAAACTTAGTTCTATCTCCAAAAAACAAATCAGGAATAGGAATTCTTGGTTCTAACATAGATTTCTGATCAATAGTATCTTGAATTTTTTGTACATTTATAACGAGATTATCCATTGAAGAGCACAGACCCTGAATATCCATGTCCACACCTGTGTCCAGAATCACCCAAATGTCTAGGGGAAAAAAAAAAGTGAACACAGAGCAGAAAAAAAAAAAAAATGATGTCAGAACTTTTTCTTTCCCTCTATTGAGAATCATTAGTTTGGCTCCTTGTACTGTTATGTTTGCTAATGACAGGTGTTATGAAGGCAATCCAGAAACACAGTGTGCTTAGCGATCAGAGCGCACACAGTGATCTGACAAATACCCAAAAATACAAGAACGAGCTCTGAGACGTGGAAACTCTGTAGACTGCACACCTGATCCTATCCTAAACACAACTAAAAGCGGCTGTGGATTGCGCCTAACAACTACCTAGGCAACTCGGCACAGCCTAAGAAACTAGCTAGCCTGAAGATAGAAAAATAGGCCTGACTTGCCCCAGAGAAATTCCCCAAAGGAAAAGGCAGCCCCCCACATATAATGACTGTGAGTAAGATGAAAAGACAAAACGTAGGGATGAAATAGATTCAGCAAAGTGGGGCCCGATATTCTAGGACAGAGCGAGGACAGTAAAGCGAACTTTGCAGTCTACAAAAAACCCTAAAGCAAAACCACGCAAAGGGGCAAAAAAAAACCACCGTGCCGAACTAACGGCACGGCGGTACACCCTTTGCGTCTCAGAGCTTCCAGCAAAACAAAAGACAAGCTGGACAGAAAAAAAAGCAACAAAAAAGCAAAAGGCACTTAGCTATACAGAGCAGCAGGTCACAGGAACAATCAGGAGAAGCTCAGATCCAACACTGAAACATTGACAAGGAGCAAGGATAGCAGCATCAGGCGGAGTTAAGTAATGAAGCAGTTAACGAGCTCACCAGAACACCTGAGGGAGGAAGCTCAGAAGCTGCAGTACCACTTGTGACCACAGGAGTGAATTCAGCCACAGAATTCACAACATATATGCATGTATATATGTGTGTGTCACTGACATCTATATATCTATGTATTCTATGTGTATATATCTATTCTATTCTAACCTGTCAGTGTGATTTTACTGTTCATGGCACATGAATTGCCGGCTTTTCAAGGACACCGATGCGGAAAAATCAGACAGCACTCACATGGTCCGAGTGCTGTGCAATTGTTTTTTTCCTCGCACCCATAGGCTTGCATTGGCGAGTCTCGGACGAGTCTCTGTGACAGTCACAGCATGCTGGGATTTTACACGCACGTTGAATAGGCCTGAGAAAATAAACGCTGATGTGAGCTGCCCCATAGATTAACCCCTTCAAAACCTTGCCCTTTTTCGATTTTGCGTTTTCGTTTTTCGCTCCCCTCCTTCCCAGAGCCATAACTTTTTCTATTTTTCCATGAATATGGCCATGTGAGGGCTTGCTTTTTGTGGGACAAGTTGTACTTTTGAACAACATCATTGGTTTTAGCATGTTGTGTACTAGAAACCAGGAAAAAAATTCCAAGTGCAATGAAATTGCAAACAAAGTGCAATCCCACACTTGTTTTTTGTTTGGCTTTTTTGCTAGGTTCACTAAATGCTAAAACTAACCTGCCATTTTGATTCTCCAGGTCATTACGAGTTCATAGACACCAAACATGTTTAGGCTATGTTTTATCTAAGTGGTAAAAAAAAAAATTGTGCAATTTTCCAATACCCGTAGCATCTCCATTTATCGTGATCTGGGGTCGGGTGAGGGCTTATTTTTTGTGCACCGAGCTGACGTTTTTAATTATACCATTTAATCATGCAATGTCATGGCGACCAAAAAAACGTAATTCTGGCATTTTGAATTTTTTTCTCGCTACGCCATTTAGCGATCAGGTTAATCCTTTTTTTTATTGATAGATCAGGCGATTCTGAACGCAGCGATACCAAATATGTGTAAACTTGAAATTTTTGTATTGTTATATTTTGAATGGGGTGAAAGGGGGGTGATTTAAACTTTTTTTTTTTTTTTTTCATATTTTCTAAAACATTTTTTGTACTTTTGCCATGCTTCAATAGCCTCCATGGAAGGCTAGAAGCTGGCACCACTCGATCAGCTCTGCTACATAGCAGCGATCATCAGATCTCCCCTATGTAGTAGATTTACTGCATTGCTATGAGCGCCGACCACAGGGTGGTGATCATAGCAATCCGGCATCAACAACCATAGAGGTCTCAAGGAGACCTCAGGTTGTCATGCTGACGCATCGCTGATCCCCGATCATGTGACGGGGGTCGGCGATTAGCTAATTTCCGGCCAAATGGCCTGAAGGAGTAGTTAAATGCCGCTGTCAGCATTTGACAGCGGCATTTAACTAGTTAATAGCGGCGGGTGAATCACGATTGCGGGCACATGTCAGAATCAAAGCAGGGGATCCAACCTCCACAGTGCTAGTACGGCGGAGGGCAGTAAGGGTTAATACTGGGATTGCCCGTATTCTAAGGCAGTGTGACCCCGGCCTTAAGGTACATTTCAAAATGTTTTTTTTATATATATACACTACTGTTCAAAAGTTTAAAAGTTTAGGGTCACTTAGAAATTTCCTTATTTTTGAAAGAAAAGCACAGTTTTTTTTCCAATGAAGCTAACAATAAATGATTCAGAAATGCACTCTATACATTATTAATGTAGTAAATGACTATCTTAGCTGCAAGGGTCTGGTTTCTAATGCTATATCTTCATAGGTGTATAGAGGCCCATTTCCAACAACCATCACTCCAGTGTTCTTATGGTACTTTGTGTTTGCTAACTGTGTAAGAAGGCTAATGGATGGTTAAAATACCCTTGAAAACCCTTGTGCAAGTATGTTAGCGCAGCTGAAAGCAGTTTGGCTGATTAGAGAACTTATAAACCTGACCTTCCTTTGAGCTAGTTGAGAATCTGGAGCATTACATTTGTTACATAGTTATTAAGGTTGAAGGAAGAGTTTAAGTCCATCTAGTTCAACCAATAGCCTAACCTAACATGCCCTAACATGTTGATCCAGAGGAAGGCAAAAAAAAACCATGTGGCGAAGAGTAAGCTCCACCATGGGGAAAAAAATTCCTTCCCAACTCCACATACGGCAATCAGACTAGTTCCCTGGATCAACGCCCTATCAAGGAATCTAGTATATATATCCTGTAACATTATACTTTTCCAGAAATGTATCCAGTCCCCTCTTAAATTTAAGTAATGAATCACTCATTACAACATTATACGGCAGAGAGTTCCATAGTCTCACTGCTCTTACAGTAAAGAATCCGCGTCTGTTATTATGCTTAAACCTTTTTTCCTCCAAACGTAGAGGATGCCCCCTTGTCCCTGTTTCAGGTCTATGATTAAAAAGATCATCAGAAAGGTCTTTGTACTGTCCCCTCATATATTTATACATTAAAATAAGATCACCCCTTAGTCTTCGTTTTTCCAAACTAAATAGCCCCAAGTGTAATAACCTATCTTGGTATTGCAGACCCCCCAGTCCTCTAATAACCTTGGTCGCTCTTCTCTGCACCCGCTCCAGTTCAGCTATGTCTTTCTTATACACCGGAGACCAGAACTGTGTACAGTATTCTAAGTGTGGTCGAACTAGTGACTTGTATAGAGGTAAAATTATGTTCTCCTCATGAGCATCTATGCCTCTTTTAATGCATCACATTATTTTATTTGCCTTTGTAGCAGCTGCCTGACACTGGCCACTGAATATGAGTTTGTCATCCACCCATACACCCAGGTCTTTTTCATTGACGGTTTTGCCCAGAGTTTTAGAATTAAGCACATAATTATACATCTTATTACTTCTACCCAAGTGCATGACCTTCAATTTATCCCCATTAAAGCTCATTTGCCATTTATCAGCCCAAGCTTCTAGTTTACATAAATCATCCTGTAATATAAAATTGTCCTCCCCTGTATTGATTACCCTGCAGAGTTTAGTGTCATCTGCAAATATTGAAATTCTACTCTGAATGCCCCCTACAAGGTCATTAATAAATATGTTAAAAAGAAGAGGGCCCAATACTGACCCCTGTGGTACCCCACTGCTAACCGCTAGCTAGTCCAAGTGTGCTGCATTAATAACCACCCTTTGTTTCCTATCCCTGAGCCAGCTCTCAACCCACTTACACATATTTTCCCCTACCCCCATTATTCTCATTTTATGTATCAACCTTTTGTGTGGCACCATATCAAAAGTTGGCTCAATTAAACTCTCAAAATGGCCAGAAAAAAAGAACTTTCATGTGAAACTCAACAGTCTATTCTTCTTCTTAGAAATGAAGACTATTCCATGCGAGAAATTGCCAAGAAACTGAACATTTCACACTGAATATTTCTTACAACGGTGTGTACTACTCCCTTCAGAGGAGAGTACAAACAGGCTCTAACCAGAGTAGAAAGAGAAGTGGAAGGCCCCGCTGCACAACTGAGCAACAAGACAAGTACATTAGAGTCTGCAGTTTGAGAAATTGATGCCTCAGAGGTCCTCAACTGTCAGCTTCATTAAATAGTACACACAAAACGCCAGTGTCAACGTCTACAGTGAAGAGGCGACTCCGGGATGCTGGCCTTCAGGGCAGAGTGGCAAAGAAAAAGCCATATCTGAGACTGGCTAATAAAAGGAAAAGATTAATATGGGCAAAAGAACACAGGGGACACAGAGGAAGATTGGAAAAAAGTGTTATGGACAGATGAATCCAAGTTTGAGGCGTTTGGATCACACAGAAGAACATTTGTGAAACACAGAACAACTGAAAAGATCTGGAAGAGTGCGTGACGCCATCTGTCAAGCATGGTGGAGGTAATGTGATGGTCTGGGGTTGCTTTGGTGCTTGTAAAGTGGGAGATTTGCACAAGCTAAAAGGGATGTTGAATAAGGAAGGCTATCACTCCATTTTGCAACACCATACCATACCCTGTGGACAGTGCTTGATTGGAGCCAATTTCATCCTGCAACAGGACAATGACCCAAAGCACACCTCCAAATTATGCAAGAACTATTTAGGGAAGAAGCAGACAGCTGGTATTCTATCTGTAATGGAGTGGCCAGTGCAGTCACCAGATCTCAACCCCATTGAGCTGTTGTGGGAGCAGCTTGACCGCGTATGGTGCGCAAAAGTGTCCATCAAGCCAAACCAACTTGTGGGAAGGGCTTCTGGAAGCATGGGGTGACATTTCTCCAGATTACCCCAGCAAATTAACTGCTAGAATGCCAAAGGTCTGCAATGCTGGAATTGCTGCAAAGGGAGCACTCTTTGACAAAAGCAAAGTTTGAAGAAAATTATTTAAAATAAAAATCTTTTTTTTGAACTTTGTCAATGTCTGGACTAGATTTTCAATTCATTTGTCAACTCATTTGATTAATAAAAGTATGAGTTTTCATGGAAAACACAAAATTGTCTAGGTGACCCTAAATTTTTGAACGGTAGTGTATATGGATTTACTATTGAGTTTGTTGAAAGTGTAGTTCTCATTTAAGCTTCCTGCAACATCATCCAGCTGATCAGTTTGGCAGCAGGTCAGTGATAGGTATATTGTCTCGACATATCTTTGGAGGGTCACACAAACCTCCATGTGATATCCAACACGTCCTTTGCTTCTGTCATGTACTGGGAATAAATTCTTAGAGCCACTATCAGACCTTATGTTGGTGTAATGGGCCTTGGGTTCCTCCTGGTACAGAACAATCCTTGGCCTTGTGCAGACAGCTCTTGGATAACGAAGGCATGTATACCACTGACTGGCCTTCATGCTCCATTGGCTTCAATCCAGATAAGAACTTGTGGGGTATTTTATGCCAGAACATCTGATACAGCTATGAGAATCCACTGCATACCATCTACCATTTGGCAGCAGATTCTGCTCAAAAATCCAATGAAAACCCCCTTGAAATACTTTTTTGAATGAAATCTCATTGATATCAATTGAAAATATTCCTATAGTGCACATGGTGTTCTTTTTTTTCCCATGTTTGTTTTTTGCAAAGTCGAAAAAGAAGCAACCTGGCAATACTTGAGTTGATTTTGTATGGAAAAACAAACATTGAAAATTTGACTGCTAAAAAAGGTTGTGTGCACACCAAGATTTTTGAGTAGCTTTTCCAGCAGAAACAAAGAGGAAACTCTCAATCCTCCTCACAAAAAAAATTAAACCTCCACAAAAAAACTTGGCTTTTTGCTCCGTTTTCCTCTTAAAAACAAACAAAAGCTTAAAAACTATGTGAACATCCCAAAGCAAAAAAAAAGGCAAAAATAAAAATCCCATGTAAAAAAAAAAAATGCCATAAACGTGGCTTTTTTATGTGGATTTTTCAATCAAGAAAATCCACATCAAAAACTTTGTTCCCACATAACCTTGAGGTATGTGTACAGAGAATTGTTTTTCTAGGAGACTTTTGGAGAAGGGGTAGGTGCACATGACCTCTTTTAGGCTACGTTGACACACGTTCAGTATTTGGTCAGTATTTTACATCAGTATTTATAAGCCAAAACCAGGAGTGGAACAATCAGAGGAAAAGTATAACAGAAACACGTCACCACTTCTGTATTTATCACCCACTCCTGGTTTTGGTTTACAAATACTGATGTAAAATACTGACCAAATGCTGAATGTGTGACACTGGCCTTAGGCAGATTCCACCTGTAGTTTGGCTGAAAAAGCGCAGCAAAACTGCCACAAAAAAAAGTGAACATAGTGCACATTACCTCTTTTAACGTCTTCAGGATTCAGAAACCGGGAATTACAAGAAGTGCCATGTTCAACCTTCAGGCGGTTTCTGCTAGGGACCTGCTCACTAGTTTTTGCTCAAAGCATAGAAAAAAAAAGTTGCCACCGGCGGAGCCACCACAAAAGCAAAGCAAAAAAAAAGCCTTGAAGAATCATTTCAGAACTTTTTCCACCTTTAATGTCACCCATAATCTGTACAAAGACAATGAAAAACCAACTGAAATCTCTTTGGGTTGTAAAAAAACAAAAAACAATAGTAATGAATTCAAACAATGAAGTTTGTTGAAGTCCCCTTTGAATTTCTGACAGCATTCAGTTTTTTGGGCAGGAATCTACCAGCATGGCACATCAAAAACTCAAGGTTTGGGCTCTGGCTGGTCCAATTCAAAACTTTGATCTTCTTCTGGCACAGCCATTCTTGTTGATGTGAAGGTATGCTTAGCGTCGTTGTACTGAAAGGTGAAATTCATCTTCAGTTTTCTAGCAGAAGCTTGAAAGTTGTGATACAAAATTGACTGATATGTGGAACTGTTCATTATTCCCACCACCTTGACTAAAGCTTCAGCTCCATATGCCAAAAAAGTAGCTGCAAAGCATAATGCTTCCTCCACCATACTTCACTCTGGGTATGGTGTTCTTTTGGTGATGCACAGTGCTGGCTTTGCACAAAACATACCTTTTGTAATTCTAGCCAAAAAACTCCATCATTGGTCTCATGAGACCATAATGCGTTAAACCACATGTTTTTGGCAGAATTGATGTAGGTTGCAAATGTCAAACTCTGGCCCTTGGGCCAAATCTGGCCCTCAGGGTGAGTATATTTGGCCCATGACCTCAGGCAGGTCCCTCGAGTATATTGGACCTGCAACGCCGAGTGGGTCCCCCGCCTGGCATAGCACATTCAACTATATCGCATTATAGATGCCGATACAGTTGAAAGGAAAGATGGAGGAGCGAGCGTCATCTGATGCTCCCTCCCATTATTCCTATAATTATATCCCATTAGTCCTGTTTGCGTCTGACAACTCAGCGCAGCATGCACAATGATGTCATTGCAATTCGTACATTATACCGAGATGTACAGAAGATTTGAAGGTGCCATGAAGAGACTGGGGCATCAGGGGAATGGGCAGAAGTGAGTTTTTTTAATGTGGGGCCTATTATACTGTATGGAGCACTATGTAGGGCCATTATACTGTATGGAGCACTATGTGGGGCCATTATACTGTATGGATCACATGCGGGACCATTATACTGTACGGAGCATTATGTTGGGCCCATTATACTGTATTGAACACTGTGGGGCCATTACACTGTATGGAACACTATGTGGGGCCATTATACTGTATGGAGCACTATGTGGGGCCATTATACTGTATGGAGCACTATGTGGGGCCATTACACTGTATGGAGCACTATGTGGGGCCATTACACTGTATGGAACACTATGTGGGGCCATTATACTGTATGGAGCACTATGTGGGGCCATTATACTGTATGGAGCACTATGTGGGGCCATTATACTGTATGGAGCACTATGTGGGATCATTACACTGTACAGAAGGCAATTCAGGACCCTGTTACACTGTATGGAGGGCTGTGTGGGGGTTTATACTGTATGGAGCACTTTTTGTGGCCATTATACTGTATGGAGGGCTGGGTGGGCATTACAGTTGGAAAATCATATTGTAATGGAGTCACCATTCTTTGTTGGGGGAGATTGAGAGGGGGTACAGTAGGGTCATCATACCATGCATGTGGTGGGTACTGTGGGGGTATCATACTGTGTTTGGGGTCACTTTTGTTTGCATCATACTTTATGATCTGTATTACACAAGGTTTTTTTGTCCTTTGCTATTACATATTTAAATTAAGCCATTGGGCCATATGCTTTTTACTGCTCTTACATAACATATTATATTATTCTAATATTTTATTCTAAGATCTATTGATACAGTATATTGTGTTCATGGAATAACCCCTTTTAGTTTGTTTCCATGTGAAAAAGTTCATCGTTAAGATTTGATGATGAGGAAAAACTTCCTCAATTGTAGACATTTCTGTAGTATATATCAAGGTTGGCCCGCAACTTTGTACAAGCTTTTCATTTTGGCCCTCTGTGTATTTGATTTTGACATCGCTTATGTAGATTTTGGCAAAACACGGTCAACGTGGATGATTTTCCTTGCAAGAAAAGGTCTCTACCTTGCCACCTTACTCCATAGGCGAGACATATGAAGAATATAGCAGATTGTTGTCACATGCAATTCCTAACCTGTACTTCCTAAAAAATTCCTGCAGCTCCTTTAATGTTGCTGTAGGCCTCTTGGTAACTTCCTGGTTCAATGTTTTCTTTTCTTTTCATCATTTTTTGAGGGAATTCCAGTTCTAGGTAATGTAACTATTTTCACAAATGTAAGCCACTTCTTAATGACTGTCTTCACAGTGTTTTATGGTATATCTAATGCTTTGGAAAAAAAATTGCACCGTTCTCCTGACTGATAACTTCCAACAATGAGATCCATTTGCTGTGTTGTAAGCTGTTTACGAGCCATGGCTTTTGCAGTAAAACGCAACTAAGAAAATGTCAGGAAAATGTGACTAGAACATCTAAACTTTATACGGCGTTAATCAGAATCACTGTAAATTAAGGCAGCTATGTACTGGCTACTATTGACCAATGTTATTCTATGGGGCTATGCACATGTCCAATTTTAATCCTCAGACTGCTCTTGTCCAAAGAAAAAAAATCGCAGTATGTCCAAATTTTTTTCTGTTTTGTGTCTCAAAGAATTTGTACAATATTATGGTTGATATTAAATGTGGAAAAATATTTAAAATTATTCTTCTTGATATGATTTATTTAGCATGACGAAAAAACTTGCATTTTAAAAGGGTTGTGTAGACATTTTTTGATCCACTGTAACACTTCATGTGGTAGACAATGTTGAACACAAGGTGGCGCCATAAGAAAAGGATTTTGTTTTCTCCCAGAAACTTCAGCTCAGTAGTTTATAACAATAGAACATTGTAGCAACATAGAGATTTACTATAATTTCTACCTGAGCACATGAACAATCCTTGTTACATAACATCATAATAAGTCTTATTTACATTATTTTATATATCCTATAAAATATTTTACAGGGTGAATATATGAACTGAAGCAGCCATTTTATTGTCTAGAGATAATAATGCTTTATTTCCAGAAACAGCACCACCCTTAGGTTATGTCTAGTATTGCAGTATTTCTTTGAATGAGGTCAAGTTGCAATACCAGATACAAACTGTGGGCAAACTTTTTTTTTTTTTTTTTTTTAAATTAACCTTGTTCAGGAATTGGCCACTTTACTATTTCCAAATTAGTGGGAACAATTAAGTATATCGCCACAGGTTACATGGCCAAAGACCCTTCTATGCCTTTGTTACATCGCAGTATAATGAAGGGGAATGGTGCTGTTTTTCTCCTCTGGGGTCCTGGATTAAAATCCCACCAAAGACAACACCTGCAAGGAGTTTGTATGTTCTCCCCCAGTTTTTTGTGACTTTCAAACATAATTTGCCGACCGGATGCCAAAATCATTATTACGACGGCCCTTAATCAGGTTTTGCATTGAATCTCTGCAAGGTATCTTAAAAGTTAATGAACTTGTGTGAATCTAGTTTGAAAACTTGTGTCCAAGTATATAATAAACTAATAAGTTAATAATATAATAATAAGTTTTTGGCCAACATGTGCTTGCAGTACACAAGAATGGCCACAGAGTGGCACTGCAGCACACTATTGTATTAAGCAGGCCAGGTTTTCAGCCTTGTTTGGAAGTAAATAGGAATATTTCCATTTATTTATTGTAAGCAGAAACACTGACAACAGCCACGAATTGAAATGGAAATTGTTATAAAGTTGCAAGAGTTTAAGACCAAAATTAACTCAAATACTCTTTTTGTAGTCTCAGTCTTAGGCCTCATTCAGACGTCCGTGATTTCCCAAGAAAGCAAAAAAAAACCTGTCGACGTTTCAGCTGTGTTTAGTCCGTGTTAGATTTTACCATCAGAGTTTTATTAGTGATTTACACTGATAAAAAAATACATAAATTGCAAAGCTTCTCTTATCCTTTGCTATATTGATGATGGAAAGCACATGAATTGCGGACTGATTACATCCGTGTGCTGTCTATGATTTTTAGGGACCTATAGTCTTGAATGGGTAATTTTGATTTGTGACACTGATCAAAAACTGACATGTGTCGGGGAGTTTTTTGAGGACACATTGCCAAAAGGCAAGGATTTGTGAACAGCCCCATAGGCTGTAATGGGTGCGTGTTCTATCCATGAAAACCACGGCTATGTGATAAATGGACATCTGAATAAGGTCTTAACACTGTCTGAAGGTCATATATAGCTATTGAAGAAATCAGCATAATAATTGATGTGTAAATAAGGCTGAAGAGCTATGGTAGATCTGAAACCTCTGTCACTCCAGCTCTACTCCCCTCCCAGCACCACCTACTCTTCCTTGACTGACAGCCTCTTTGCTGTGTGAGGAGGAGGCAACGCTGGGCGGGGAATATAGTCACCTGCCCATATAGTTTGGGAGGCGAAATGCTGCTGACGGATTCCCTTTCAGTAGTATGGATATATATGAGAGTTTGAAGGATCGTTAACTCCTGCAAGTGGATTTGGTTCTATTGTGCATCAGACTCATAAATCCTATGATCATAATTCACGTGTGGCATGGATGGACTCATGTGCTTTGTAATCCTAATGATTCCATGTTGGCAAGGAAAATAGTGTTAGATGGGCATGTTGCCCAGAAGTTCATGTTATCTTATTGATATGTTTGTATGCAATCTGGTTTTGCATCTTCATTTCTGGTTTTAGTGTCCTGTATGGGAATGGATCCCCCAAGTGAAGAAAAGGGAAAGGCGGGAGTCAAGCCCACAGTGTAGATCCCCACAGAGAAGTGGAATGGGACAACAGTGCTGAGAAGCTGGAGACAGGCAGCTAAAAGGAAAACGGTGGAGGGCTCCTCAGAGCTCTGCTGGGTGGCAGGCGTCATGGAGGGTGCCACCCTGAGACCGTGTCATGGATGGACAGGGCCAGGTGGTAGCGTCAGGAGGCCCCAGCAGTAAGTGTGGCAACATAGATAGAGGCACCACTGGAGAATTGGAGTGGATGTGGACCCTTTGTGACACCAGCTTTATTGATTTGGCCCTTAGTCTTGAAACTTTTAAATAATGTGGCTCTATCCTGTGAGATCTTGCTGTCCGGTCGAAGAAATGTGTTATTTTTACCGGGTAATTCCTACAGGACCCAGTTCTCATTTCACAGCCTCCCTTACAGATACTCTGGCACAGAATGGGTTTTCACTTGCAGAAGCAGTGAAAGTAATCTATGCGGCCACCATTAATAGTTCAGGTGGTTTTAATCAATTGAGAGGCAATGAATTTAATTGTTACAAATGACACTCTGTGTGACTGCTGAATCATGACAGTGTGTGGTGCGCACGCTGTCACGATTGCTGGTGCCAGCAGGTTTGCATACTTGCATACATGTTTGGCACCACACAGTCAGGATTCTGCAGAGTGCCTGTACACTTTGGTCCTAAGCCTGGTTAACCCCTTTAATGCCTCACCCCCGCAGTCAGTTTTCGAGTCTACGGTTTGCATTGAATTCCCCTTCCTCCAAGAGCCATAACTTTATTATTTTTCCATCAAGATAGCATATAAGGTCTCGTTTTTTGTGGGACTACGGTAGTTGTAGTTTTGATTGAGACAATCTATTTTCTTCAAAATGTACTGTAAAATGGGAAAATATGACATTGCGGGATGAAATGTTTTGTTTACATGGCCAGGGTGAATCAAATGTGATGTTGATGTGATTAAGGGCAGAGTCCAAAGCTTTCCCTCATGGTCTGTCCTTCCTTCCTTCTTTTCTTGGAACGATGGGAGGTATGAACTTCTCTTCACGATCCGTTGCTGCTTGTGTGGCAGCCATCACAGTCGGGAATAAGCCTTTATTCTACCCTCGGCGGTGTTTAATCTTTGGTCTTGTGGCAGGTACACTATGCTTGATTAGCATCACTAACAGGAATAAGCCTTTAGGCTCCCCTCTATGGTTGCTCTCTTCCTGTAATGGCGACTCTCTCATCCAGGAGGACTAACCTCTCCTACCTGGGGCAGATTACATCAACTGCAGTGAAATATGAAGCTTTTAACATGATTTTCCTCAACCTTGGGGTGTCAAGTGCTAAAATGGCTGTCCACCTTCCGACTAGGCGTGCTCGGCCTCACTCAATGCAATGAATTGAAGAAGACCGTGTATGTCTAGTTAGAATATGGCCAGAAGTATGCATATCACATACTCACAGTCACATGACCATGGTCTCACCATCAGCACCGCAGAATCCTCATAGCGCGCACTGTGCACAATGTGAGGATTCATAAGTCTGCAGTCACATAGAATAACTTCAGACTTTTGTGAAAAGTCTGGACAACCCCTTTAAGTTTTTTCAACTTACTTATCTTGCAGACTTCTTCCTTGCTTTTGCGTGCTGTTTGTCTGCAAATAAGTTAGAATGCAAAAACAACACAAGCTAACTTTCTCCAGACATAGCCGCCATGGGAGTGGACAGACATTCCTAACATTAACGCCACACTCCCAATGACTCAGCATTTCACATACCAGCTCAGTGTGTTAGAGGGAATTTCTTAAGAGGTTTTTTCTATTTAATATGAGAGCTGCACACTACAGGGCAAGGAAGCCTGATTACAAAGATGTTTAACTTATTTGGCTGTGTGCTGTAGTATCAATACAATCAGCATTTTATCAACAGGAGATTATCACTAGAGGACTACATCTCCCGTGCAGACCAGTCAGGCTAATCTGTGTGACCCCGCCCCCCACCACTGATTGGCAGCTTGCTGACAATGTATAGTGTACACAGGAAGCTGTCAGTCAGTGGTGTGGGCAGGATTATACAGGGACCAGAAGACTTATTTGTGCTCCATCAAATAAAACAAGGATTCTATCAAAACTACACCAAGCAGCCCAGCAAGTGATACATCACTGGAATCAGGCTTTCCTGTCCTCTATTTTGATGCTCTCAAATTATATAGCCAAAACCTACTGACAGATTCTCTTTACCTATTTGTTCCCTGTATTCATCACTCCTGCTACTCACAAGCATGGCATGTTGTTGGCATGTTGGACCCAGGACATTTCTTCTGCAAAATGTATTGATGTACACAACACCAATCCATTGTATCACACTTGCCACATTTTATCAGTTAGTTGTCGCAGAATGCACACGCTCCTCATCAGTGAAATTGTAACACCAATAAGGAACCATTGTGGAATTACAGAAATCACAGGATGGATAGATATGATATGCAAATTAGGAAAAGTTGTTAACAACATTTTCCAAACATCTTGATTTATTCAGTATTGAGTGTGAGCACCACGTGCAGAAATCGCTGCACTTAATCATCTTAACTGCCATCAGTGAGGTTATTAATGGTAGTCTGAGGAATGTTCTGCCACGCTAAATGGTTATGGGCCCAAAAATCATCAAGAACCACCGCTTACAATTGTCAACCAATGATGTCGAAGATGTGCTCGATGGCAGAGAAGTCCAGAAATGCTGCAGGTCATGGTAGCAGGTTTAGGCCATGCAGTCTCCTCATATTTTACACAAGCAACATTTGACCTTGCGTTGCCGTTTTGAAAAACGCCTCCTAGCCCACTTTCATGTTCCCTCGTGAAGGCCTGTTTATGGTGTTGCCCACTTGATAACCAAAGCAATCTCCAGCTATCATTATATTCAAGTCATAACGGGGAATCCTCTCTGAAGAGTATATAATTCCATTCCAGCTTCCATTGCTGCCATGCTCTTCACCATGATGGCCTTTGAGAGCGGTGGCATCAGGTCAAGGAAACTGTAGCTGGACATAATAATAATAATCTTTATTTTTATATAGCGCTAACATATTCCGCAGCGCTTTACAGGTTGCACACATTATCATCACTGTCCCCGTTGAGGCTCACAATCTAAATTCCCTATCAGTATGTCTTTGGAATGTGGGAGGAAACCGGAGAACCCGGAGGAAACCCACACAAACACGGGGAGAACATAGAAACTCCTTGCAGATGTTGTCCAAGGTGGGATTAGAACCCAGGACCCCAGCGCTGCAGTGCTAACCACTGCGTCACCGTGCTGCCCACATGTTCCTGGGCACTGTTGTGAATTCTGTTGTCAAGCTCCCTCCTGTGGTCATGAATGGTACTTCGGCTGGTTCTGTCCATGGGCTTCCTCTGGTGGTTGTGAGTGGAGCTGCGGCTTCTGAGTTTCCTTCCACAGGTGACGAGGTTAATTCGTTAGTTGGCTGCTCTATTTAACTCCACTTAGATCATTGCTCCATGCCACCTGTCAATGTTCCAGTATTGGTCTAGTTCTCTCCTGGATCGTTCTTGTGACCTGTCTTCCCAGCAGAAGCTAAGTTCCTGCTTGTTTTTCTCTGGTTTGCTATTTTTCTGTCCAGCTTGCTATTTTGATTTTTGTCTTGCTTGCTGGAAGCTCTGGGACGCAGAGGGAGCACCTCCGCACCGTGAGTCTTATTGCGCCCTCTGCGTGGTCTTTTTGTAGTTTTTTGTGCTGACCGCAAAGTTACCTTTCCTATCCTCTGTCTGTTCAGTAAGTCGGGCCTCACTTTGCTAAATCTATTTCGTCTCTGTGTTTGTAATTTTCATCTTTACTCACAGTCATTATATGTGGGGGGCTGCCTTTTTCTTTGGGGAATTTCTCTGAGGCAAGGTAGGCTTTATTTTTCTTTCTCTAGGGCTAGCTAGTTTCTTAGGCTGTGTCGAGTTGCATAGGGAGCGTTAGGAGCAATCCACGGCTATTTCTAGTGTGTGTGATAGGATTAGGGATTGCGGTCAGCAGAGTTCCCACGTCTCAGAGCTCGTCCTATATTATTAGTAACTATCAGGTCATTCCGTGTGCTCTTAACCACCAGGTCCATTATTGTCCTTACCACCAGGTCATAACAGGACACTGTTTGACACCTTGGCTAGTTATGTGTTGTCCAATTTCACTTACGGTCTAGAATTGATCACTATGTGCCATTCTTCTAATCTGATGAGACCACGTGGGCAGTATCCAAAGAGGCCTTCACGAGAGAAAGTCACATTGGTCCTACCACTAGGATTATGGTGTGGAGTGGCATAATAAACATTACTCTGACCCCTCTAGTCTTCTGACACTAACAGCTCAGCATGATATTGATTTGGTGGTGGAGCCCGTAGTACGACCACTTCTGCAAAGTGTCCTACGAGCTGTTTTTCAACGTGACAATGCCACATAGCATGTTGCTGTTGAGCTTGTGTGGCCTAAATGTGCTACCATGACCTGCAGCATCTCCAGACTTGCCTTCTTTGAGCACATCCGTGATGTCAGTGGTCGGCGATTACACAGTAGCTGCCAGCACTGGATCGTTATGATTTGCACAAGTGCATTCATGGCGGCAGAACATTAATAACCTCGTTGATTGCAGCCAAGGCTGTAAGTGTGGGGGTTTTTGCATATGGTGCACTCTCGATACTGAATAAACTGAGCTATTTTGAAAGTTTTATTTACATTTTTTTATCATTTACACGTCACTAACTTGTCTATCCATCCTGGGGTTTCCATAATTCTATGACTTTTCCTTCTTGGCGATGCAATTTCAATGTTGAGGAGTGTAAAAAGAAATAGCAAAGTGTGATATTTGCAAGAGAGTGATGAACCCAGTGTCCATCCTCTTAGGGTATGTGTCCACGTTCAGGATTTGGTCAGGATTTTTCATCAGTATTTGTAAGCCAAAACCAGGAGTGGAACAATTAGCGGAAAAGTATAATAGAAACACGTCACCACTTCTGTATTTATCATCCACTCCTGGTTTTGGCTTACAAAAACTGATGGAAAATCCTGACCAAATCCTGATGCAATCCTGAACGTGGACACATACCCTTACATTCTGCTGCACTCAGATTTTGTCATTGTATCACAAAGGGTGGATATCAGTTTTGCCAATATTACATTGAATATGGGATTATTAGTTTTACAAATGAGGCATGTATAAGGCACAGTCTGTCGATGCCCCCACCAAACAGTCCCCTGAGCATTCTGAATTTATCTAAGGGGTGGAACAAGCCACATTCAGTGCCGTCTAGTCCCCCAGTATTATACAGAAGGCTGATGTTTTGAATTAGGTCATGTTCCTAATACTGTAATTATCAAATATTCTCCACTTTAGTAATGCTGTAGGGCAGGCCTGTCACACACAGACGTGACTCATGGGGTAACGCCAGCACATGGGATGCAGCGTTTCCTGTCATGTGCTCATATCCTTATGATCTTGGTATCCATCTTCACGTGTTATTAAAAGAGTTTTCAGTAAGGCTACGTTCACACTAGCGTTATGCTAGTTTGCGTCGGGCGACGCAGCGGCGACGCATGCATCATGCGCCCCTATATTTAACATGGAGGACGCATGCGTTTTTGTTTGTTGCGTTGTGCGACGCATGCGTCTTTTTTGCCGCAAGCGTCGGACCAAGAAAACGCAACAAGTTGCATTTTTCTTGCGTCCAAATTTCGGCAAAAAACGACGCATGCGTCGCAAAACGCAGCGTTTTTGCGTGCGTTTTTGCATGCGTTGTGCGTTGCGTCACCGACGCAGCGGCGCACAACGCTAATGTGAACGTAGCCTAAGTGAATGACCCCAGCTGCAGGTTATTATAAAGGAACAATTCCATGTATGCTCATCTTCCCCAGGTCCACCGGCGAGCCTTCACTGCGGCTTCCCTGGTCCGGCATTGACTGCAGCCCTGAAGGAGGCGTTCTGTCTGCACTGGCAGAGCCGCTGAGCTCACCGATTGGCTGCTGCACTGTCTATGAAGCCAACGTCAGACACAGAGCAGTGGTGGACACTTACCTGTGGACCCGGGGAAGGTGAGTAAAACGTAGTTTGTTTCTTTATAATAACCGGCGGGAACAAGAACTTTAGGTATGACACTGGAGCAGAAAGCAGATACCATACTTAGTGTCAGGAGGTTGTGACCATGGCTTACACACCTGGCATCTGGTAACAGCAACTTTAGAGAAGGACTAACAGCTCATTTTTAAGTAAAAGGCAGAGTTTTCTGTCTTCTAACATAGACCTGATCCCACAGTATTTTATGGGAATGCTCTCGGTAATTCGGCATCAGTTGTTGCACTGAATTGGTCATGTTTTCTGATTCGGCTATGGACACATAACCCAGTGCCCAACATTGGCATCAGTTGTAACCTTAACAAAACAACTAACCAGACACAACGAATATATGGAAACCCAATCCTAATGGTTCTGAGATGATATGAGACATAACCAAACTGAAAGTTGCGACAAATAATCCAGCAGATTTGGATTTTTGGCAACAGGTGCCGAGTTATCTTGTGAGCCACTGTCCAAATGTATTGACGATCGTTTGATTAATTTTGCAATGCGACATTGGCATCTTCCAGTTATATTACCAACATCTCTGTGGAGCCCTAACTGTATACACCTGGACCATGTGATGGCCATTCATTGTAACTACATCTGCTGCACAGAATGTTTTGGTATCTTAACATGGGATGCAATGATATTAGTGATGATGAGCGAATATACTCGTTACTCGAGATTTCTCGCGCACGCTCGGGGGTCCTCCTAGTATTTTTTTTATTGCTCGGAGATTTAGTTTTTCTTGCCACAGCTGAATGATTTACATCTGTTAGCCAGCATAAGTACATGTGGGGATTCCCTACCAACCAGGCAACCCCCACATGTACTTATGCTGGCTAACAGATGTACGGTAAATCATTCAGCTGCGGCAAGAAAAACTAAATCTCCGAGCAATAACAAAAATACTAGGAGGACCCCCGAGCGTACGCGAGAAATCTCGAGTAATAAAGATATCGTCACACTAGACGATATCGCTATTGATCCGTGACGTTGCAGCGTCCTCGCTAGCGATATCGTCCAGTGTGACAGGCAGCAGCGATCAGGCTCCTGCTGTGATATCGCTGGTCGGGGAAGAAAGTCCAGAACTTTGTTTCGTCGCTGGATCTCCCGCTGACATCGCTGAATCGGCGTGTGTGACGCCGATTCAGCGATGTCTTCGCTGGTAACCAGGGTAAACATCGGGTTACTAAACGCAGGGCCGCGCTTAGTAACCCGATGTTTACCCTGGTTACCATCGTTAAAGTAAAAAAAACAAACACTACATACTTACCTACCGCTGTCTGTCCCCGGCGCTCTGCTTCTCTGCTCTGGCTGTGAGCGCCGGGCAGCCGGAAAGCACAGCGGTGACGTCACCGCTCTGCTTTCCGGCCGCTGTGCTCACAGTCAGAGCAGAGAAGCACAGCGCCGGGGACAGACAGCGGTAGGTAAGTATGTAGTGTTTGTTTTTTTTACTTTAACGATGGTAACCAGGGTAAACATCGGGTTACTAAGTGCGGCCCTGCGCTTAGTAACCCGATGTTTACCCTGGTTACCGGCATCGTTGGTCGCTGGAGAGCTGTCTGTGTGACAGCTCTCCAGCGACGCTGCAGCGATCCGGATCGTTGTCGGTATCGCTGCAGCGTCGCTTAGTGTGACAGTACCTTAACAAGTATATTCGCTCATCACTAAATGCTATTGATATCTTTTTTTTTATTTTTTTTTTTTTAAACAGTTTATGCCAAATGTGATGTGAACAAAGCCTAATACACTGCGCCACAAAATGGAGTCAGCCACAGTACTCCGTTCACCTCTAGAAGATGACCCTATTGGAACTGGAGCAGATCTGCAGTACCCGGCAGTGATTACTACACAATTTATGAAGCTGTGCTGTTCAGTTCCACAGCTGCTAAGATCCAGCAATTGATAGGACTGAAAATAAACAGCTAATCAGTGAAGGGGTCTAAAGGTACCTTACACTAAACGATTTACCAACGATCACGACCAGCGATACGACCTGGCCGTGATCGTTGGAAAGTCCTTGTGTGGTCACTGGAGAGCTGTGACACAGACAGCTCTCCAGCGACCAACGATGCCGAAGTCCCCGGGTAACCAGGGTAAACATTGGGTTACTAAGTGCAGGGCCGTGCTTAGTAACCCGATATTTACTCTGGTTACCATTGTAAATGTAAAAAAAACAAACAAAAAAACAGTACATACTCACATTCCGGTGTCTGTCACGTCCCCCGCCATCACCTTCCCGCACTGACTGTGTCAGCGCCGACCGTAAAGAACAGCGGTGACGTCACCGCTGTGCTTTATGGCCGGTGCTCATAGTCAGTGCGGGAAGCTGACGGCGGGGGACGTGACAGACACTGGAATGTGAGTATGTACTTTTTTTTTTTTTTTTTACATTTACAATGGTAACCAGGGTAAATATCGGGTTACTAAGCACGGCCCTGCACTTAGTAACCCAATGTTTACCCTGGTTACAAGTGAACACATTGCTGGATCGGCGTGACACGCCGATCCAGCGATGACAGCGGGAGATCCAGCGACTAAATAAAGTTCTGGCCTTCTAGCTCCGACCAGCGATGTCACAGCAGGATCCTGATCGCTGCTGCGTGTCAAACACAACGAGATTGCTATCCAGGACGCTGCAACGTCACGGATCGCTATCGTTATCGTTAAAAAGTTGCTAAGTGTGAAGGTGTCTTAAGTGTCAGTCCCCCACTGATCTGAAGTTGATGCTCTATCTTGATAAGTCATCAATATAGAAGTAGTGGGACAACCCTTAAAGCAACTTTCTAAACAAAAATCTTCATTAAAATATCTCTGCCACTTTGCTGCTGTTTTTGCAAAAATGTTTCAAACCTGTCAGATGTTCTTGACAGCTATCTGCTCCCGACTCTCCCTTCTCTCAGTGTTGGAGGGATGGCAGGAAGTTGTACACAGATCTGTGGCAGAGAAGGGAGATTGTACCTGGAAGGGAGGGATTGAAAGTTGACTATAGATAAGGAGGGAATCACATGGAGAGGATATAAGTAGTATTAGGGTATGTGCACACGTAGAAAGCTCCTCTGTGGATTTTTCCGCAGCGGATTTGATAAATCCGCAGTGCAAAACCGCTGCGTTTTTTTACTGCGGATTTATCGCGTTTTTTACTGCGGATTCCGCTGCGGTTTTACATCTGCAGTTTTCTATTGGAGCAGGTGTAAAAACGCTACGGATTCCGCACAAAGAATTGACATGCTACGGAAAATAAAATGCTGCGTTTCCACGCGTTTTTTTGCAGCATGTGCACTGCGGATTTCGTTTCCCATAGGTTTACATTGTACTGTAAACTCATGGGAAACTGCTGCAGATCTGCAGCTGCGGAAACGCTGCGGATCCGCAGCAAAATCCGCAACGTGTGCACATAGCCTCAGAGCTGTGCTGATTAGTGATGAGCGAATATACTCATTACTCGAGCATGCTTGGGTGTCCTCAGAGTATTTTTTATTGCTAGGAGATTTAGTTTTCATCACCGCAGCTGAATGATTTACATCTCTTATCCAGCTTGATTACATGTGGGGATTCCCTAGGAACCAGGCAACCCCCACATGTACTTATGCTGGCTAACAGATATAAATCATTCAGCTGCGGCGATGAAAACTAAATCTCCGAGCACTAAAAAATACTCGAAGGACCCCCGAGCGTGCTCAAGAAATCTCGAGTTACGAGTATATTCGCTCATCACTAGTGCTGATATATGAATGTGAAAGTGATATTCAGCCTATATTACTCGGAGAGACGCATAGACCTCATATCCAGCCTATATTACTGGAAGAGATACTCCCACAAAAGAAAAGTCTGAAATTTGGCGCGGGCTGTAAACTGAAACTGAATGATGGACTGAAGATTATAGAATGAACTAAAGGTAACCACTAACATATGTAAAAATCTTTTTTTTTTTTTTTCATGGCAAAAGGTGTGCATGTTTTCCTTTCTTATTCCACCATGGTTTCAGGCATCAGCAGTGATCTCCAACCTCCTGCAACGCTACAACTCCCAGCATTCCCGTACATTAAGATCATTGCTGCAAAAATACTCAGACCCAATGGCAGTCCTAGAGCTGTCTAGCAAGGCCCTAATTATAGAGAAATTACCCAGTCCCAGGAATGTTATCCTCACGTTGCCTCCATGGAGTGATGTATGTCTAGGAGGAGCCTGCTGATGCTGTTAATAGTGTCGTGCTGACTCACGAAAATATCATGCAGCACCTGAGACTTTCACTCTAAAATGACCATTGATCAAAGAGTTCCGAGCTTATGAAATTGCTTTGACTCCCTATCACATTTTGGAGGATCACTGCTGAGTGGGCTTCCCCATTAGAGGCTCATGCTCACGGCCCATACTATGCTGCTCTATAAAGCCGTAGACACTCCATGTGCCGCCATATGGTGCTTTCATTATTTTGTCTCTCTACTATATTTGAACCAGTATGCTTCTGCATATGGAGATACAGTAGGGTCTCAGTTTAGAGTGTGTATGATGGTGCTTTACAACTGGATGCTTGGTTATGTATATTAGGGCTTTGGGGTAATATCTGATAAGAATTTCAGTGCGGTGACTGCATGGATTTAGAACACTACTAAGCCCATATCTGCAGGTTTATAACGCTTTGGGACACGACAGGTTCACTTTATACAGGGTCTTTCTATTCCTCGGCAAAGAAATGCAGAGCCACTCCTGTCCCCAAAAGGTGGGTGGTATTGCATATCTCTTCAGTTGGATGCAAAGATGTGGTGCAGTTTCTGGATGAGGATCCTTCCACCGAATCCTTTATGGAAAGATTCCACCCCCTCAAAAGAAAAAAAAAAAATAAACACAATAAGGTTACATTCACACATTGGTTGTGAAAATTTCCAAGAATGAAAATCTGTTCCAATGGTCTGAATGAGGTGTTTTTGGCATCATGTGCATAGATTTCTGGAAGCCTCATTCAAATGAATGGGACAGTTTCAGATATTTCCATGCTGCGTGGAAATAGACTAAGGCCACGCTCACATACTCAGTATTTGGTCAGTATTACATCAGTATTTGTAAGCCAAAACCAGGAGTGGGTGATAAATACAGAAGTGGTGACGTGTTTCTGTTATACTTTCCCTCTGATTGTTCCACTCCTGATTTTGGCTTACAAATGCGGATGTAAAATACTGAACTTATAGCAAGTCATAAGCGTTTCTATAATTTTCTGAAAAATAAAAATAAATATATATATTGAAAGCTGTTTATTTTTTATTTTTTTATAATGTGCACAAAATAAAGAACCACCCGTCCAAATGAAGTTAAAATATTGATATCTTTATTTACAAATGTACAGAGTTTCACAGAAACATCGTCCTTGTAAATTACACAAGTCTTGTACATCACATAATGTTTCCCGGTCTGTGCTCTATAAAGCATGTTCAATGTTTCTCTCAGTCTTACAGAACCAAAAAATAAAAACTACAAAATTGAGATATATATTTACCGTATATATACAAAATACTTCCAATGTAGTTATCTGGAATATTACTGAGAGTAACGTTAAACGATGCAGGACCAAAAACACCCTAAAAGACATTAAGAAATGAGCAAGTCATGACCAGCACTCTTATGAAGCAAAAAATAAAAAAAATATATATATTTTTTTTTTTAATCATTATGTTTATTTGACAATCTCTTTTAATGACTTGGAAAAATATCCATGTACACCAGATTTTAACTGGTTGGCTCCAATCCTTTAAAAAGTAATTAATTAGGTGTACATGGAAAAAGAAAAAAAAAAAGAGCTGTGCGCTATTGACAAATAAGACTAGCTTAATAAAACTGTGCCAAAAAAGCCAACTCTAGATAGTGCTTTGTACAGCAGTACCAATAGTTATAATAGTTCTTAGTATCAGTGAATGGTTCACATGACAATTTAAAAAAAAAAAAAAAAAAAGTTAAAAAAAATAAATCTAAATTCTAGATTTGGGAACACTGCTTCTACGAACATATGTGAGTAATGATATACAAGCCCTCTGTGTCCTTACAGAAAGTAAAACATTAAGACACGCTACCATCTCTATACATTAGGCAGGCAATATACACAGGTATGTGCGTAGAAGATCCGACAATTACATTTCACATCCTATCGGTTTGGTCTCTTGACTTTTTTTTATCTTCATATAAAATGTCCTTCAAAAATGTGTACAATAATAGCAAGGAAGAAACCGTCATAAGTGTCTCGTACCATGGCAGCAAAGGGTTTAAATGGTTCATACAAAAATACGAACTAAAAAAAAATAAATTATTTTTAAATATATTTGAGCTGGGAAAAAAAAATTACGGTAGTGTTCCAATCCCAAGATGTTCTGAAACAGCTCTAGCAAGGCCTGTACATTTTTTTCATTATTGTTTTCCCCATATTTTGTTAACAGGGATCATAGACCATCTAAATAAAAAAAATAATATTGAAAAAAAAGCATCAATTTATTCCCCGTACAATAATAAGCTGGGAGAAAAAAATAAATAAATAAATTCTGTACTATTCAGACTATTGGAAAAAAAAAGAAACCACAACCAATCTGATAATCTTCATCCAATTCTGAATGGCTATGCCTCTGAATTACTGCATGCGCAGTAATGCTTCTTGGCTTTGCCCGCTGTTGGGCAAAGCATACTGCGCGTGCGCGACCGAAGATTGCATTGCACACCCGCCAACTATGGCGCACATGTACTCTAATTCACTAACATATTGCGGACAACAGGGACGGACGGGGTGGAGAAATGAAGATGAAACACCGCCCATCGAACCGGTAAAAACTCATTTAAATATCCTGCCAATTTGAGGTGACGGGTTCCCTTTAAGACCGTGCTCTGAATGAAATATAAAAAGGACAGAGGTAGATAAAACACCACATTAGGAATATCCCATTTGTAATATTTTTTTATCCCGTGTGCACGTATTATTTATTGCCATTTTTTTTTTTTTATTCTGTCGGAATGCAAAATTTCATGTAAAAAAAGTAACAAACACTCAGATGCAAGTGAACCCAGCCTATTAAGATGATAAAACTATTATATATTGAGACTCATCCATAGAAAAAATAAAATTATGGTGCTCATTTGAAGGTGTCTTTGTAATCTACAACTCAGTAACTGTACCTGACTACCTGTGAGGAAAAATAAGATTTATTGAAAACATTTTATAAGTTTGTACTTCCTTACATCAATCTGTCATGTGTATTGGAGGGAAGAAAAAAAAAAAACATACATAAAATAACATTTGCTTTTATCTAGTCTTTCATGCCAAACTAGAAATATTTTTTTTTTTTACACCTACAAAAACTATGCCGAAACTGCAGCAATGAGCAAATAAACGTTCATTTTTTTTTTTGCTATGATTTCTCCCTGGAGGATTGAGAGGGTGAAGGAAATATTAGGCTATGTGGCCATTTAACCTCGATGCTGCCAGGTGTTCACAGGAAATCTGGTAAAAAAAAAAAATAAATAAATAAAAAAAAAAAAAAAAAAATTATATATATATATATATATATATATATATATATATATATATATATATATATATATATATATATATATATATATATATATATATATATTATCTTTGTGTGGCCTAAGTTCACACAGACAAATATGACTTGAACCAAACCCAGATTGGGTATTACAATAAAAACTTGTGAGTGTCAATGTGTGTGCCCACGGGAAAACAAACATGGTTTATTGAGAGGATATTGGTGTAGTCTGCACAGTGGTGTAACCCTGTGTGCTTTTGTTGCGACGTCCTGTGCACACATCGGTCATTCAACTATTTTTTTTCTTTTAGTCCAAAAACAACTTCCTACAGCCCATACGTGAGCGGTTTGATCGTCGGATGTCAAATTTGGTGTCCTTGCATTTTTGGCAAACGTAGGTTTCTGGAACATTAGACTTGCGGATTTTGGCACAGGACAGGTGAATCCAGGTATTACATTCATTACACTCGATCATCGGCCGGCCAGCGAATGGCTTCATGCAGAAACATGTGACGAGATGCCAAGATTCATCATCTGGAATAAAATACAACAGTCATATCAAAACATGTGGTACTATTTTACCGGTGTGCATTAGGACTGATAACAGAGAGTAATAGCTTTAAAAAAATGCACCAAAAAAGCGCAAGTCTTGTCAGCACTGCAATGACTCCATCATTTAACAGGAAAAATAAAATTTCTCCTTAAGAATTATGCCTCCATCAGATGCCAGCGACACGAAGCGTGAACGCAGCATCAATCCCTGATCCATCAATGGAATAAAGTCCCACAATCCAAGGAAGGCTTCCACCGCCACCTTTTGAGGAATCAAGGACGACTGCATTTTACCAGGTAAAGGAATAGAAGAATAAAAATAATAATCTGAATATTAATTGTTGACAGAAGCGTTGCCTCGTTATAACAAGGTGCAGATCCTCATCCAAAATTAGCTCCATTCTAATTAAAGCGACAAGATATCGCTGGTGAATGATTAGGAAATTTCTGGGGACTCATTCACAAGCCTGATGGTTTACAGATAAAGGAGGGTGAAAAGCCAGGTGACAATAGACAAAGGCTTTATTCCGATCTACTCATTTAGCATTTGATAATCCAGAAATTCTATAAAAACAGATTTTATTAACCCAGATTTGAGGCCATGTTGGCACATCGATAAGTAAATTAGAAGATGTAGGGTCCATTAAATGAAGTCACCTTGTGGTTGGAGTAGTTGTGTAGTGGATTTCATGTATTCAGTGTGCTTTGTACTGTACATAGATTTTGTTAAACCGTCTCATAAGAAAACACAGTAAATAGGCTGTTAATACAGTAGACAAAATGGCTGCCTGCACTGAGGCCTGATGGGACGTGGCCGACATGACCACGGCCTGTAGATTGTGCAGGCAGACACCTTATTATGCACAGCCAAGTGACAGTACTGGAAAGTCTGGTTTGACATCAATAGTACTGATATTCCTGGAGGCCACAGTGCAGGCAGCCATTTTGTTATCAGTCACTGAGATTCATAAGAGAAAGAGCAGTTACTTCAAAATATGTAGGCCATCATTGTCAGGTAATGGAAGATTACACCAGCAGGAACACATTTCTGTCAAATCCTAACAAAAAGATTTTACTTGCAAAAAATATAAATATATATATATATATATATATATTTTTAAATAATCCCAAATCCAGAATTTCTTGATTATCTAGCTATCTGCATGGCCTACATTATATACCATATCTGTGTATGATCGGCATAGACAAGATACTGATATTTGAAGAAAAATGTGTCAACCTTTTGGCTGATAACAAAATGGCTGCCTGCATTATGGCTTCTGGTAACAGTCTTGTCACACCAGACTTTCCAGTACTGACCCCTGTGTGCGCATACTAAAATGTCTGCCTTCCCCTTCTTCAGGCTACAGTCACGTCACCTACTTGAGGCCTCAGTGCAGACAGCCATTTTGTCTACTATAGTAAAAGCCCTTTTACTGCAGTTTCTTAGCAGACGGGTTTACGAAATTTGTCTTACAGAATTTCTGGAATATCAAATGCTAAACGAAAGGATTATTTTGAAAGTAAGAGCACAGAACAATGGAAAACATCACAAAAACCAGAGCAAAGTAAACCAAGTATCATGGCTTCCATTTTATGAATGTGAGCTTAAATCCATTACATTTTTCCTCAACTACACAATTACCAATAACAACCAATCAGATCACTTCTTGCATTTTTTTTTATCCTACACTGGAAAAATGAGAGCTGCTGAATGATTGGTTGCCACAACTACCCCTCCATCTTAGCTGCACTAGTTTTCATATACAGTATAAGCAGCCATTTTGCATTAGCACATACATCGGCATATGGGCAGCAGCTTACTATACGATTAGGAACACTAACAGTACTGAAAATAATATTCACAGGCCCCTCAAATGTATTAAGTCCTATGTGGTTTACTCATTTGCTTAATATAAACCAAAAAGGGGGAATGGTCTGAAAGGCAAAACTGTAAGTAGTGGCAGCCATTTTGTGCACCGAGTCAATACCATCCACTAGATGGTGATCAAAGTGCAATAAAATGGTATCTGGAAACATTCCAGAGTGAAGGTCTCCAATGCACATTATACTAATGTCGGTCGAACCGACCGATATCTAAAGGTTTGTCTGACAGTCCATGGTGTATATGTGTCCCCGACTGGGGATGTCAGGAGGATAAGGATACGGTATGTCCGATTTCGGACTGCCGATGTTTTTGTTCTCTAAGAGATAAGCTGCCGCCAGAGATGTCTAACTGCGGCTGATTCAAAGAGAGCACAGGAGCCCTCGGCAGAGGAGCCCAGGAGCCCTCGGCAGAGGAGCCCAGGAGCCCTCGGCAGAGGAGCCCAGGAGCCCTCGGCAGAGGAGCCCAGGAGCCCTCGGCAGAGGAGCCCAGGAGCCCTCGGCAGAACCATTATTTGGCCAACAACTATCTAACGTTTATAAGGAAGACGGGTGGCTTTAAATTGGGATCTTAGTTTAAAACTGAACAAATGGCTGCAATTATGGCAAGTAATGTTGAAGACACAATATGGCGCATTTCAGTTTGCTAGAAAGCAGATATAACCCATGCCACCAATGAGTATCCTTACCTGAATCCACCATGATGTCCTCATCATTTCCCGTGCTGTCTTCATCCCGGAAAACCACCTGTTTTCCCTGCCGTATAACTGTTCGTTTTCCCAGGTTCACTTCAGAGTACTCAGTCTTTATTTCGTCTGTGTAGTCATAATTCATGATGATAGAAGAAGTGTCCATACTGTTGTTACAGCTCTCGAATACTGGGTCTGGAATCTCGTGCTTTGGACAGATTTTTAGATCCAATGCATGGTCCAGGACTGGAGCAGGAGGCATGATTTCCTCAGGTGGAAAGTCCTCCGGCTCTATCTTTATGATGGTTTTCATGTAGTCTTCTTCTGTCACAACTTGTTGCTCCTTTTTCTTGAGCTTTTTCTTTTTCTTTATTTTGTCCAGTTTCTTGCGGTCCAGGAGGAAGCTGCCGAGCTTGGATCGCTTCAGCATAGGGGGGTAGCAGCAGTCATGATTCAGCTCCCCAAAACTTCTCCGCTTTTTGAGCGGTAAAACGCCGGTGGAAGAGACATCATGGAATCTGGAATCCCAGCTGTCGCTGTCTACTGTGCTTCCTGTGCTATTTGGGGGACTGGAGCCAGCTCTAAGAGGGGATTCCTAAACAGATGATTAATAAAAAGAATTATCACCACTTATTCCAGATATAACATATACAAAAATACACAATCTACTTGATTATCTTTACTTTAGTTACAGAAGAGTCCACCATTTATATTAGTAAAGAATGCAGTACTTAATTATCCTAACCCTGGAGAGAAATTCTGCTTCTCTGCATGGTCAAGAGAGTACAAGAATATAACTACTATAATACTGCCTCCTATGTACAAGAATATAACTACTATAATACTGCCTCCTATGTACAAGAATATAACTACTATAATACTGCTCCCATGTACAAGAATATAACTACTATAATACTGCCCCCTATGTACGAGAATATAACTACTATAATACTGCCCCTATGTACAAGAATATAACTACTATAATACTGCTCCCATGTACAAGAATATAACTACTATAATACTGCCCCCTATGTACGAGAATATAACTACTATAATACTGCCCCTATGTACAAGAATATAACTACTATAATACTGCCTCCTATGTACAAGAATATAACTACTATAATACTGCCTCCTATGTACAAGAATATAACTACTATAATACTGCCCCTATGTACAAGAATATAGCTACTTTAATACTGCCTCTATGTACAAGAATATAACTACTATAATACTGCTCCCATGTACAAGAATATAACTACTATAATACTGTCCCTATGTGCAAGAATATAACTACTATAATACTGCCCCTATGTACAAGAATATAACTACTATAATACTGCCCCCATGTACAAGAATATAGCTACTTTAATACTGCCTCTATGTACAAGAATATAACTACTATAATACTGCCTCTATGTACAAGAATATAGCTACTATAATACTGCCTCTATGTACAAGAATATAACTACTATAATACTGCCCCTATGTACAAGAATATAACTACTATAATACTGCCTCTATGTACAAGAATATAGCTACTATAATACTGCCTCTATGTACAAGAATATAACTACTATAATACTGCCCCTATGTACAAGAATATAACTACTATAATACTGCCCCCTATGTACAAGAATATAACTACTATAATACTGCCCCTATGTACAAGAATATAACTACTATAATACTGCCTCTATGTACAAGAATATAACTACTATAATACTGCCCCTATGTACAAGAATATAACTACTATAATACTGCCCCTATGTACAAGAATATAACTACTATTATACTGCCTCCTATGTACAAGAATATAGCTACTATAATACTGCCTCTATGTACAAGAATATAACTACTATAATACTGCTCCTATGTACAAGAATATAGCTACTACTATACTGCCTCCTATGTACAAGAATATAACTACTATAATACTGCTCCTATGTACAAGAATATAACTACTATAAAACTGCCTACTATATACATGAATACTGATACATTTTGTGGGCTGAACTAAAGGAAGATTTACCAGTTTTTCAGAAATCGATCATTGGCTCACAATTATTTCACAAGGTTATCCCAAGCCATGTGGAAAGGCCACTTGGGTGAATACGGACTTATGGTATTGCTACTTCCAATAGATGGAGCTAGAGTTCGAGTCCTTTTCCTCTCGGAAGAAGCAATTTTTTATAGTCACAATTCGTGAATCACTGTTTAGTGAGGTCACCGGTGACTTATAATACATATAATGCATAATAATTACATTGGTAATACTATAAAATGGCCGCAGCTACAGCACACGTCAGCCACAGTAATTATATATTCAACACTACAGTTAACATACATCCGGAGGAAAGGAGTACTTAAAGCAAAAAAAATAGAAGATTTTTTTCTTTCTTACAGTATTTACACCCCCCAGTCTCTGCCTGCACATTACGGTTGTGGGGTCTTTCTCACATTCAATGATTACATTTAATTTCTCTGATGCAAACTTTGCCAGACGAACCACTAAGTCTGTTGGACCGCACGCACACCATTTCTTTTTCTCCGTCCCTTATAACCGCGTGCTTGATAATTTATGATACAACGTGAGACGGCTCCACTGCGCTCAGGAGGTGTAGAGAGGATCTACCTGGGGGGCTAATACTGAAGTATTGGTTCTGGCATTTTTTGATACGCCATTAATGAGCCAAATTTATGAAAATAGCAAATAAGATACAATATGAATTGTGATAATAAAAAATGCTAAATATTTTATTTACATTCTAGAAAACATCCCAAATAATGTTTATTTTTTTAAATTAGTCATTTGCCGAAATCACAAACTACACGAACATCAGAGACGACATGAATGAAGAGTGTCACTTTAGTAAATTCCATTATAGCTGTATATGCTCGCTTACCTCTTCTGGGTACGGTATGTATCCTGCGTATGCCAGCACAAACGTACAGAACTGGTTGAAATCCTCCACAGTCCTCCTCCGCCTGTAATTTGGTGTTCCATCCTAAAACAAAAATGATAGAAAGTATAATATAAAATTATCAACAGGTGTAATAATAATATTAGCAAATAACTAAAATTAGAAATGTATAGTTCTTCTGATTAGCTATGTTGCTTCCCCACGTGCAGGGCATTGTAGTAGCTTACACATCCATGAATGCAGCCAGGAACAACTAATGACTAATTGTCATTATGTAAGTGGGCGTAACCATGGATACGTAACCTACTGTAATGCCCTGCACATGGGGTAAGTGACATGGAGAATCAGAAGAACTAGACTACATTTGTAATTGTAAGTATTTGCTAAAATATTACACCTTCTTCATATTGGGGTAGGCTCTTGAATTTGGCCATACACATGCAATAGCAGTTGGCTCATTTGATATAGGCTTTAGAGCCATCTTTTTCCGAATTCTCCATACACGTGAATGTTAAATCTGTTAGGCTAAGTTCACATTTGCGTTGTGCGGCGCAGCGTCGGCGACGCAACGCACAACGCAAATGTAAACGCATGCACAACGCAGCGTTTTGTGACGCATGCGTTCACTTTTGCATGGTTCTTGGCGCAGAAAAAAACTGCATCATGCAGCGTCCTCTGCGCCCTGACGCATGCTCCACAGTGACGCATGCGTCACAAAACGCAAGAGCAACGCATGTCCATGCACCCCCCATGTTAAATATAGGGGCACATGACGCATGCGTCGCCGCGGCTGCGCCCGACGCAACGCTAATGTGAACGTAGCCTTATGTATGGCTCTTGTCACTGTGCCCCGGCAGCACTTGCTCTTGGCAAGGGGGAAGTGCTCAGAAAGCAGATTGAGGGGGCATCGAGCCTTGGCTCCGCTAAGGGTGCACCGAAACCCCCTCATTTACATATGAAATAGAAGGATTCTAGAAAGCTCCTAGAAATGATGAAACGTATGCTACAGGTGTGATTTTATGTCATGGTGGCAGAGCCCCTTTAGTTTGCAATTTGGGGGTGATAGACCCCTTTAATATGTATGATGCTCTTGTTACCCTTACAAATGATGCGCCTCTCCTGACGCCCCTTCCACGCTTATTTTCCATGGAGAGGGGGAAATAAGCCCCTACAAGACCCCGTTAACCTCGGAAATAGTTTGTGTTCAAGTTTTCGTCATTATTCTGCAACATTTTTGTGGAACTCGAAGTTGCGCAAAAATTGCACAACTTTCTCCGTGTCGATGCCAGACCCCACAGCTCTGATAACTTTTTGAAAAGTCGATCGGCCATGATGGAGAGGGGACGAAAGCCGAGCATGTCCGAAATTAACCAAAATTCACGCTACAGAACAGAAGATTACTCCAGTCCCTGACCGGAGGAGGAGCACAGCAGTAAGAGATGCGCTAAATTCAACGAGAGGAGCATGGCTTTTAATGAATTTGGCGCATCTTACCCCAGCGGGACCCATCATCGAGCCAATCATGAAAGACGCCAACCTTGAAGAGTGGGGGCCTTTGCTTTACCATTCTACATGCCCGTGCAAACAATTATTGATTTAGATCCACCCTGACAAATAAGGGACCTCATAGTATAGGGTACAGCAAGATAATGGGGGAATGTGCACCTCAGAACTTTGCAGCCGGGTAGAAGCAATACCGGAAGAAACCTCATGGGGGAGCCACCAACTACTAATATCCATAATAATCAAGGTAAAGAAATTGCAGCCTGTGTTTCTGTCATTATGATAAATTGCCAATGTACAACACACACATTTATATTCTATAGCTTATTTTTAAAGGGACAGACTGACATTTATAATATATACATAAATGATGTTACAGTCCTGTCACTTTAACGAAACAGACCAGGCGTGCCAATTTCTCATATTCACCCTATACATACATAGACCACACCCTAATTTACATATACATTCAATAATATTTACACAACTAATAAAAACACAATCACAAGATTGACATACAGATCTCCAGACCCCCCCCCCCCCCCCCCCCCCCCCCCCCCCGGTGGACAAACCCAGAACTGCAGCAGGAGGACAATGCAGACCAACACTTAACCCTTTGTTATAGCACCCACACCTGTTCATGAACCATCTCATAGCCGGGGGCAATTCTATATTATGAACCTCTGAATTGTACTGCGCTGCAGAATATGTTGGCGCCATATAAATAAAGATTATTATTACATTTTGCTCTTTTTTTATTAGATCTGTTTCTGGGAAAAGAATATAAGCTCCATCATCCCCCTGTGTTTCTACCCACCCTAATTATGTGATTATAGGCCCCTAAGTCCCAGCAGAGGCCTGCAAGACCATCTGTAGCAGCTGTATTGGTGGCCATAATGGTCCTCACCCAGCTTTCCCAGACACAGATACAACTAAGATTCAATATTTAACTTTCAATCTGATTTATACCGTGTGCTACCTATTAATCTATAGCTCTGGGGTGGGTGAAAGGATTACAGCCTCCATATTGTTATTACTGTAGGCCAGGAGATCTATTTCCATGTTAATGGAGGGTATTCATTGCTTTTTTCATCTGCCCAGTCCACAATGACGCGACCTGCAAGTCTCCAGCTGAGGAAGTTGCATAGGAAACCTCAATCCTAACCACCATCCTGCAAAAAAAAGCTTCAAAAACACTAATGGGAGATAGACAAGAAGACTATAGCGGATAGCAAGACGCTCAAGACAAGGAAGCGATCCCCTCCATTGTGATCTAGCTGGCCATTTCTCTCTGCAGATCCCATCAGGATCCGCTGACTATGGCTTGTCAGATCCGTCTACCACCCCCAAGATGAGCAGCTAGAATAATAATTGTCATCTTTATTTTTATATAGCGCCAACATATTCCGCAGCTCTTTACAGTTTGCACACATTATCATAGAGACGAGCCTGGGGGCCGCTCCCCAACAGAAACATGATCCAACCAAATGTATGACAAATCATATCTCATGGAATCTCTCTACAGACAGCGTAATAGAGAGGGAGAAAAGAAGAAACACCATACTGATAAACAATAGAAGAAGCCCTAAACCTGGGGCAGCCTCATAAGACGGATACAGGGTCATCCTACTGAAGAACACAGCAGTCACAGCCTCTCCTCAGTCTGCCTGGCTGATAACAGGGAACAATAGCTCACACTCATCTGACAAGCAAACAGCTTCTTAGAGGTTCGGGTCAGGTCCAGTGTCCCATCTCCGGCACTGTGGCTGGCGGTAGCACTAAATACAATAACGTTTCACCATATCACTTACAGAGGACACCATGACATGTACCGGAATTGATTAAACCCTTTACGGCTCCTACATGCCCCCACCCTTTTATATGGTTGCATTTACTTGGCTCTCTGACCGTAATTGGGTGTGCAGAGACTTGGCGGAGGTTTGTAAGAATGGTACCATTGTGAGATCCCACACAATAAGAGATCGCTCCCCAGGAGCTCACAGGGGGTTAGTGCCCAAAGACAGGATGGTTGTGTACATCTAGATCTACATCTACAGCGCATACATACACAAAAGGTGTACACATACATCTACAGCGCATATATACATAAAAGGTGTACACATACATCTACAGAGCATATATACATAAAAGGTGTACACATACATCTACAGCGCATACATACATAAAAGGTGTACACATACATCTACAGCGCATACATACATAAAAGGTGTACACATACATCTACAGCGCATATATACATAAAAGGTGTACACATACATCTACAGCGCATATATACATAAAAGGTGTACACATACATCTACAGCGCATACATACATAAAGGTTGTGTACACCTACATCTAAAGCGCATACATACATAAAAGGTGTACACATACATCTACAGAGCATATATACATAAAGGTTGTGTACACCTACATCTACAGCACATATATACATAAAAGGTGTACACATACATCTACAGCGCATACATACATAAAAGGTGTACACATACATCTACAGAGCATATATACATTCACACAAGTGTACACAGTAAATAGCTTCTATACATATTCATCAATTTATATACACATACGTATGCAGCACATTACAATTTATATACACGCACATGCTGGACATACATATGCAGCACAATTAGGATACGTATATGTGTATACAGTACATGTATCCAGTTTGTATACACACATTATATACAGTACGTATACAACGACTCATGTGAACAGCACAAATACGACAGTTTTTAAACACATACACAGGACACACAGCACACGTATGCAGCACACACATTATATAGATATATATTTAATAATATATATGCGTATATATATATATATATATATATATATATATATATATACACATTCAGTACAGTTTCTGATAAAGTGTGCAAACTGTAAAGCGCTGCGGAATATGTTGGCGCTATATAAAAATAAAGATTATTACTAGTTCCTATACACCTACATCTGTATAGAGTTTATGCACACTAATATAAGAAAACAGGCTCAGCTAAGAGGTATTAATATCCCTATAAGTATGGTGCATAATTGTGAATTAAAAACAAAAAACAAAACCGTAAATGTATCAGACTGCCCCTCTGGTGTGCTGCAGACTCTAGCAGAGCCCTTGCCAGGCCAGGATTCCTGCCCCCTGCACCATCTGGGTGATGTGTCTGGTCCAGGAGCACTGACTGCTGCAGCCACAGATCAGCTGTCATAATGATATACCACACCACCACACAGTCCACCACCACATACTTGTCACAATTACATTCTTAAAGTTTTCCTGAGAAATCTGATTTATAATGGTCCACAATGATAATCACCACTGGTGCCCATTATCGGTCACATATGACAAGGTGGGTGGCGGGCACGGGGTCACTTTAAGACAGTAATTGTGCTGACCTTGAATACAGCAGCATGGGGTTCAATACAATAATTGCTGCACTGACATTAGCAAATCAAAAATCTGCAATATTAGGGGTCCTAACCCCCCTCCCACACATCAAAATCCAAGCATATGTCATAGAAATCTAAATGATAACTAAGGATCACTAAGCTAATTAATTGAAGCCTATGGATAGATATCTAGCAGGCAGGGTCAGGCCCTTAACCTGTGCACTGCCAGCCTAGACTAGACCAGGGGGAACATGTTGCAGGCTCAGGTGCTGGAGGGGGGAGGTATATGGCGAACAGTGGAACTGCAGCCTTAAGGGACATCCCTAGCCCTAGTGACACTGTATAGGAGGAGGCTGAAGGAGAGCCCAAGGGAGGAGCAGGGCTGTGACTGACAGTTAACCCTTACAGCCCCTCTGGGCTTGTTGGCTCTGCTGAGACCAGGCAAGGGGATAACTGACTCGGCAGAAACAAACACCAGTTAGAATCTACAGAGAAAAGTGGTCTCTGCCCCAGATACAATGTAACCACAACAATCAGATACATTGTAACAACCCTGGGAAGTATGGAACACAGTACAAGTGGCAGGTTCAATGGAGAGCAGCCTGCAGCACAAGCCTAAAAGCAGCCACATTCTGGAGGGGGTCTTCTTATTAACCCCCTGCCCCCTCCTGCCTCACTGATACAATGTAACAAGCTACTCCTCCTCTTGGCTGCTGGCCAGACACACAATAAGCATTTTAATGTTTGATTGTAGCCAAAAATGAGGCAGGAATAGGGGGAGAAGTGGCTTTATAGGGCTGACCCTTGTGTTAGAAAAGAGTGGGGGGCTCTACAAGGACTCATTAGGATTAACAGCAGAGAAAAAATGGTCACAGCAGGAGCTGCCCCCTCCCCCACCTCCACGTTGTGGGGCTCTCAGATCACATATAAATGGGCAAAACTGAGAATTTACAGCAAGGCTATAAAGGACTATATAATATAAAGCCATGGCAGAAAAAGGGGGGTAGTGAGAAAGGCCCCCCCAACACTTCATGATCATGCACCATCCTCTAGGGGGGCACCCACCACCAAATGTCAGCCCCCCAAAGGCAAACACCCTCACCACCCCCCTAACAAAGCAGATAAGGAATCCCAGAGACAGTGGGTGTAGTCATCCTGCCACCCTCATCTCCCATCCGCCTGCATTTTTCTAGAATCAGGGGCTCATAGGGTGGTCTCAAGGGGGGCTCTTTGCACTTCATTAAGGATCCCACACTTTTAAATACCGAATTTATAGGCAATTTAGCCCTTTATAGCAACACTCTGCAGTGCCATCCTGATCCTAACTTTAAAGGTGGGAGATGGGGGTCCTCTCCTAACCATCCACCTCTATAGCCCCCCACATATTGTCCCTATGGGGGTATATTAGGCGTTATAACAGAGGACTACATGTATGCCAGCTGCTGGGCTAAGATCTGCACAGTGGGTTGAAAAGGGTTAAAGTGAAGAAAACTAAAAATAAGCTGTTTAAGGGGGACATAGGAGGACCCCCCATAACAGTGCAGGCATGATCACAGAAGTGGGGGGTCGCCTGTCTGCATAGAGCTGGTTCGTTTACCGCCCCCTCCCCCCAATCTCCCACCATGCATGCAAGATCTCACACACCCTCACTGTATCCCCCTTAATCTTCTAATATCCGGGGTATATTGACCATTCAGATGCCCCCTGTACCCCAAAATGTGAGTGTGGTCACGCCTCACAGTCCTGACTATGGAGGGTGCATCCAAGATGGTGATTTCTGGTGATCACACTGCCAGGCTTACTACCTGGAGAGCACAAGCCATGCCACAGACAAGAAAAAGCCCCACAAAAGGTGCTACAGGGGGAAAGGGGGCAGCCAGGGGCTAATCGGTTGTACGGACAAGGACGTGGGGGGCTCCTTTCTGGGGTCACAAACATACTTTTTTTGTTGTTGCAAGGACAAGATGGCGCAAGTTGTAATGAGAGATGGGTCAGGGAGTGAGATCCACACAGACAGCACAGCATTGGGGGCACAATACAGGCACTGCTGCTGTGGGGGAGGGGAGTATTGGGGTACACACACACAAGGGGTGCTGGGGAGGGCACACTGCTGCCTGCACACATAGGGGGAGTACAATCAACTTACCTCGGAATCAAAAGTTGAGGTTGATGCAGTATCCATGAGTGGGGGGCAATGGGCAAAAATAGGGGGTCAGTCCAGGGGGGGTGGGAGATCCTCAGAAAGTGGGGGACCCAGGGAATGTGCTGGTCGAGGTAGGAGTGGGGTCGCCCCTTTGATCGGTAGGGGCTTTAAATAGAGATTCTTCTTAGATGGGGGTCCTGCAGAAGTTGGGGGGCAATCCTAGGGAGGGTCAGGTGTCCGACCCCAGGCACAGCCAAGCTCTCCAAACCTCAGATCATATCTTCACACCGTATAATCAGCAGCCCACCCCACAAATCACAAAACTGCCACCCCCCAAAAATGAAATGCTGGCACTGTTCACCAGCTCCAGCCAACTCCTCCAGCTTCCAATGGATCTGTGGTTTTTTTTTGCCCCTCTCCCTCTCACCCTCCGAGCTGCCTCTTCTGATGTCACTGACAATTTGCTTTTGTTAATCTCTCCTCCTTGGTAGGATTGGTCAGTCTCTGGAGGAAATCACCCACGCCGCGGAGCACGCCGGGACTTGTAGTTTTCTCCCTCTCCTCTCTGCTGGCTGAGGGTATGCTTTTTTTTTTTTTAAATCAACCAACTTTATTGAAAACGACCAAAGTCGCTAAAAAGTGCTTTATCTGCTCAGGAAGCACGTGGTTACATGTACTCAATATCACTTTATTGCAAAGTTTACATTTG
Organism: Ranitomeya imitator; assembly: GCF_032444005.1. Classification (NCBI taxonomy): domain Eukaryota; kingdom Metazoa; phylum Chordata; class Amphibia; order Anura; family Dendrobatidae; genus Ranitomeya; species Ranitomeya imitator. Next base: position 100,699,103 of record NC_091291.1, read on the forward strand.
TCTTGTTAGGTGGTAAGAAGAGATTGTGCTAATGCTACAGTTGATATAATACGTACGTATGTGAGGATATAGGTCACGTGTGCTGGGTGGGCGCGGCCAAGCCTTGGCTCAGCCTGTAGGTCACCGGGTCACACAGACTCACAGAGCCCCCCTAACCTGCAGGCTGCCGTGCCCCCCAGACCTGTTGTGTTGAGCTTACACAGAGCCCCCTGACCTGCAGGCTGCCGTGCTGAGCTCACACAGAGCCCCCTGAGCTGCAGGCTGCCGTGCTGAGCTCACACAGAGCCCCCTGACCTGCAGGCTTCTATGCTGAGCTCACACAGAGCCCCCTGACCTGCAGGCTTCTATGCTGAGCTCACACAGAGCCCCCTGACCTGCATGCTGCCGTGCTGAGCTCGCACAGAGCCCCCCCTGACCTGCATGCTGCCGTGCTGGGCTCACACAGAGCCCCCCTGTCCTGGCTTCTATGCTGAGCTCACACAGAGCCCACCTGACCTGCAGGCTTCTATGCTGGGCTGACACAGAGCCCCCTGACCTGCAGGCTTCTATGCTGGGCTCACACAGAGCCCCCCTGACCTGCAGGCTGCCGTGCTGGGCTCACACAGAGCCCCCCTGTCCTGGCTTCTATGCTGAGCTCACACAGAGCCCCCCTGTCCTGGCTTCTATGCTGGGCTGACACAGCCCCCTGACCTGCAGGCTTCTATGCTGAGCTCACACAGAGCCCCCCTGTCCTGGCTTCTATGCTGGGCTGACACAGCCCCCTGACCTGCAGGCTTCTATGCTGAGCTCACACAGAGCCCCCCTGAGCTGCAGGATTCTATGCTGAGCTCACACAGAGCCCCCCTGACCTACAGGCTTCTATGCTGAGCTCACACAGCCCCCTGACCTGCAGGCTTCTATGCTGAGCTCACACAGAGCCCCCCTGAGCTGCAGGATTCTATGCTGAGCTCACACAGCCCCCCTGAGCTGCAGGATTCTATGCTGAGCTCACACAGAGCCCCCCTGACCTACAGGCTTCTATGCTGAGCTCACACAGAGCCCCCCTGAGCTGCAGGATTCTATGCTGAGCTCACACAGAGCCCCCCTGACCTACAGGCTTCTATGCTGAGCTCACACAGCCCCCCTGAGCTGCAGGCTTCTATGCTGGGCTCACACAGAGCCCCCCTGACCTGCAGGCTTCTATGCTGGGCTCACACAGAGCCCCCTGAGCTGCAGGCTGCCGTGCTGGGCTCACACAGAGCCCCCCTGACCTGCAGGCTGCCGTGCTGGGCTCACACAGAGCCCCCTGACCTGCTGGCTTCTATGCTGAGCTCACACTGAGCCCCCCTGACCTGCAGGCTGCCGTGCTGAGCTCACACAGAGCCCCCTGACCTGCAGGCTGCCGTGCTGGGCTCACATAGAGCCCCCCTGACCTGCAGGCTTCTATACTGGGCTCACACAGCCCCCTGACCTGCAGGCTTCTATACTGGGCTCACACAGAGCCCCCCTGACCTGCAGGCTGCCGTGCTGAGCTCACACAGAGCCCCCTGACCTGCAGGCTGCCGTGCTGGGCTCACATAGAGCCCCCCTGACCTGCAGGCTTCTATACTGGGCTCACACAGCCCCCTGACCTGCAGGCTTCTATACTGGGCTCACACAGAGCCCCCTGACCTGCAGGCTTCTATGCTGGGCTCACACAGAGCCCCCCTGACCTGCAGGCTTCTATGCTGGGCTCACACAGAGCCCCCTGAGCTGCAGGCTGCCGTGCTGGGCTCACACAGAGCCCCCTGACCTGCTTGCTGCCGTGCTGGGCTCACACAGAGCCCCCCTGACCTGCAGGCTGCTGAGCACACACAGAGCCCCCCTGAGCTGCAGGCTGCTGAGCTCACACAGAGCCCCCCTGACCTGCAGGCTGCTGAGCTCACACAGAGCCCCCCTGAGCTGCAGGCTGCTGAGCTGACACAGAGCCCCCCTGAGCTGCAGGCTGCTGTGCTGGTCTCTGCTGCCATGTGCCACTAGGTCACATCAGTAGGATGGGACAGGAGGTGGGTGAGGGGACATAATCCAGGAAGCCATAATCAAGTGCAAGCGATAGAAAAAGTCTCTGCTCAGTGTGTGGAATGGTCATTGTTGGCTGGAAACGCAAAATAAAGATGGGGAACAGAAAAAAGCCTTCCCCCAAACTGTTCCCACAAAGCTGGAAGCTATAAAATGTCTAATACACGGAACAAAGTACTAAGATTTCCCTTCTCTGGAACTAAGAGGCCAAAGCCGACCCCCGAAAAACATCCCATAGCATTATCCCTCCTCCAACAAACTACAAGGGGCACACAATGTAGCATAATGCCAGGTAACGTTCTCCTGACATTCACCAAACCCAGACTCATCCGTCAGATGGCAGATAGAAAAGTGTGATCCGTCACTGCACAGAACACGTTTCCTCCAGAGTCCATTGGATTAACACCACTCCATCCGATGCTTGACATTGTGCTTGGTGATGTAAGGCTGCATGCAGCTGCTCGGCCATGAAGCACCCAGCAGTGAAATCTTGAGGGTATAACCACCCTGGATATCAGAATATCAGATTCTAAAGAGATGTCAGCAAATTAAGCAGAATCTGCCAGTAGTTTGCAGATGAACATCTCATGATTAAGGCTATGAGCACTCGTTGCGGATTTTGCTGCGGATCCATCCGCAACAGCTTTCCATGCGTTTACAGTATAATGTAAACCTATGGAAAACGCAATCCGCAGTGCCCATGCTGCGGAAAAAAACGCGGGTTACATTCCGCAGCATGTCAATTCTTTGTGCGGATTCCGCAGCGGTTTACACCTGCTCTATAATAGGAATCCGCAGGTGGAATCTGCACAAAATCCACATAAAAACCGCGGTAAATCCGCAGGTAAAACGCAGTGCCTTTTACCTGCGGATTTGTGAAATCCGCTGTGGAAAAATCCGCAGCCCTCAAAAATATGTGTGCACATACCCTAAAGGGAACCTGTTAGACAATTCATGCTGCCCAAATCCTGCAGTTTGGCTGTGCTTCAGAGAAAATATACTTTAAAGATCCGGCCAAAAACTGTAGCTGGAAATCAGACTAGTCTGGTGCTCCCCCGGCCCACTCTTCCCAGCACTACTGCAGGTAATTACTAGGTATCTCCCCCTGTATACATAGGGATAGACCTGTCAGCCACCTGGTGCAGCACAGGATCTATAAAGTTGTTTGACTGGTTCCCTTTAAAGGGAATCTCACCAGTTTTTGCAAACCCATATGAGCAGCATAATGTAGGGCCAGAGACCCATTTTCCAGTGAAGTGTCACTTACTGGGCTACTTTGCTGCAATTTTGATAAAATCACAGTTTATCTGCTGAAGCTCTATGAACGCTAAGCTCTATATAACCCCGCTCCTACCACTGATTGGCAGCTTTCTGCCTATGCACAGTGTACATAGAAAGCTGCCAATCAGTGGTGGGGAGAGGATTAGATTGTACAGAGCTTATTCATATAGAGGACTACATGGCAGTAGGTTTACTAGACTTCTAGTGATAATCTCCTGTGGATAAAACAGTGATTTTATCAAGACTACAAGCGAGCAGCCCAGTAAATGACACCTGGAATTAGGGTCTTGTTATCAAATCCGCAGATATCAAAGGGGCCCCTGACTGTCCACTGACAGATGATGTTGGGGGATAGAAGGATCTGGCATGTTCAATATCAGACTGCTGGTTCTTTTGATGTCTAAGGCCTCTTTCACACTTCAGTCTTTTGGCGTCAGTCACTACCGACATAGTGACGGATTGACGGATCCGTCACAATTGTTGCGAAAACGGTTCTAACGGATCCGTTTTTTTGACGGATCCGTTACTTGGGGGTTGTCTGGGAGAAGTATCTACTTTTTGGAGCATGCGCAATTGAAAAAACGGATTGGGGCGACGGATCCGCCGAAAAAATGGTTGCGGCGGATCCGTCGCCCATAGGCAGCCATTCTATGGAATGGCGGACGCGACGGATCCGTCGCGATCCGCCATTTCGGCGTTGACAAAAAACGTTGCAATGTCCGTCTATTTTCAGAAAACGTCCGCCAAATTTCGACGGATCCGTCGCATGGCGGATGGAACGGACGACCATCCGTCACAATCCGTCACTAATGCAAGTCTATGGGAAAATAACGGATCCGTCAAAAAAAAATGACGGATCCGTTATTTGAGGAAAATGGCGGTTTTAGACTGACGCCAAATAACTGAAGTGTGAAAGAGGCCTAAGAGATAAGCCGCCATTAGAGGAGTCCCAGCTGCTGTCTATAGAGAGCACAGGAGCACTTGGTCAGCCCAGCTCTTCTGTGTATCTAATCTTTGGCTGCCGGCTATGTACAGTGTGTATGGTGTTGTGAATTCTGTGGCTGAATTCACTCCTGTGGTCACAAGTGGTACTGCAGCTTCTGAGCTTCCTCCCTCAGGTGTTCTGGTGAGCTCGTTAACTGCTTCATTACTTAACTCCACCTGATGCTGCTATCCTTGCTCCTTGTCAATGTTTCAGTGTTGGATCTGAGCTTCTCCTGATTGTTCCTGTGACCTGCTGCTCTGTATAGCTAAGTGCCTTTTGCTTTTTTGTTGCTTTTTTTTTCTGTCCAGCTTGTCTTTTGTTTTGCTGGAAGCTCTGAGACGCAAAGGGTGTACCGCCGTGCCGTTAGTTCAGCACGGTGGGTTTTTTTTGCCCCCTTTGCGTGGTTTTGCTTTAGGGTTTTTTGTAGACTGCAAAGTTCGCTTTACTGTCCTCGCTCTGTCCTAGAATATCGGGCCCCACTTTGCTGAATCTATTTCATCCCTACGTTTTGTCTTTTCATCTTACTCACAGTCATTATATGTGGGGGGCTGCCTTTTCCTTTTGGGAATTTCTCTGGGGCAAGTCAGGCCTATTTTTCTATCTTCAGGCTAGCTAGTTTCTTAGGCTGTGCCGAGTTGCCTAGGTAGTTGTTAGGCGCAATCCACAGCCGCTTTTAGTTGTGTTTAGGATAGGATCAGGTGTGCAGTCTACAGAGTTTCCACGTCTCAGAGCTCGTTCTTGTATTTTTGGGTATTTGTCAGATCACTGTGTGCGCTCTGATCGCTAAGCACACTGTGTTTCTGGATTGCCTTCATAACACCTGTCATTAGCAAACATAACAGTATGGGGCTTTAGGCTGTTCAGTCACTCGTATGATCTGCCGTAGTCTCTAAAACTACTTGTCTTTGGGACCATGGACTATAATGGTGCCGGCAGGGTGAATGTGCTCTTTGACATGCCTCTTTTTCAGGCGTGTAGGCCTACTGGAGGTGGACACTCTGACGTAGTAGACCCGACGGCGTGTAACTAGACGCAATGTGAAAGCACCCTAAAGTTTCCAACTGGCTCCCCGATCAGCCTGTTATATGTCATACTGCTTTTGGGGGTCTTTCACACAAGTGATCCCACGGACGACTATTGCAGATGATCATTATATTTTGGCTTCTTCCACCTCCATCACCCATTAGGATTGGGTCACCCCAATGTACAGCGGTTGGTACCCCCCGCTCACTGCTGTTTGCAGATCCCACTGTGGCTGGAATTAATAAATGGAGCCTGGACCCCAAAGCTCCTTACATGATGTAGTGGCCATAATCGGGCTACAGGAGCTGTTTTTATTCACTTCAATGGGAGCGGAGTTGTAGCATTCGAGAATGGCCAATTCGCAGTGCAAGCAGCTGTGATGTCCTGGCTCTGTACCATTTTTACTTCCAGCTTCCACAAGACCTGCAAACAGCTGATCAGTGGGGATGCCAAATTTCGGACACCCACGGAGCTGACATTGATGACTTGTCGTACGGATAGGTCATCGCTATCTAAGCCCTGAACCACCCCTTTAACATGTACGTACATGCCATTTGTCATCTCTCACATGGTAGTTGCCCAATATAATCTCAGCTTCCTTTATCTTTGATGGGACTATGGTGCCCTTACACTCCCATATGGGGAAAGGGAACTTACAACTCAACAAAATAGCACCCGGGGGTGAAAACGGACAACATATGTGTGAGTTTATCATTGAGTAACTGGTGCAAAAATTATGGACAGCCTCAAAATTGTGCTACCCATTATAAAAAGATTCATGGTCAAACTCATTAATCCAATACTGACCGTGCCTATGTATCTGGACCTACCTGCTCCTTTTGTCTGCTTTCCCTGATGGGATCCCGGAGGTCCTCAGCCACCTACAGCATTTGCAGCCTTTTTGAGAGGCGCTTTGTTTGTCTAGATGCTTCACGTTTTTCAGGTCCTCAACTCACAACAAATGTATACTGGTCCGACAAGTTCCAATCCACCAGGCTGTCCACCCGCCCTTTTAGTGTCTCACCATTGCCTTCTCGTTATCCCCATTTCTATGGCCTACCTAAGATCCTCCAGCAGTTATACGACATACCCAGGGCAGAGAAAAGATCGGACAATTAGAGCGAGAGAGTAAACCTATGCTTGTCGTAGGTGATCTCCAATTGCTGAAGGTTTGTAAGGTGCCTGTGTGCATCCGTGACGCTGCCCACTCCTAGGCGCATGCACGTGGCAGTTTATTGTGCATGCGCCAACCCCTGCTTTACCGGCTCTCAGGTTCGTATGGGCAAACATCTAACTCCCTATTAACATGCATGCCCATATTCGTCAATCATGCACATTTACTGCCACATAGAGGGAAAGAGTAAGCAAAAGCCAATCAATGGTGGTGCATATCTTCCATGGACAATGGACTGGTCATGCTAAAGTTCAACGTGCCCAATCTTTTTTTTTTTTTTTTTTGTGCTTCCCAACAGCAGGGTACAATAAAGCTGCTGCCATATGGCATCACATGTGAGATAAGCAGTCAATTCTTAGTAGTTCTCACCACTGAAGTCCCACTCTCAATGCAGTGGCACATTGAGTGCTATGGTGAAGTGCTTTCACCCAGTACCATATCATGGAGATTTCTCCTCTAGAAGTAATAGTTCCATATGATGGAGCACCCCCAAAAATTGTTTTCTCCTGTTTTTGTGTGACACTAGCCCTATAGAGGTGCTGCCTTTGGTTTTCCAGGATGATGGCCTTATCATTAGAACAGGCCATCGATATCAGATCGGTGCAGGTCTGACCCTCGGCACATTTGCTCATCAGCTATTTCAAGGGTCTTTAGTCCATGGACTGGTGTAAAAACACAAGAACAAGTGCTTTGACATAAATATCTGTCTTCTTGGGCTCTCTGCAACCCATGGATGGATACAGAAGATATGCCCCATTAAAGCTAGCACTATATATGCAAAACAGATGTGACCAGTACATGCTTACGTTTCTTTGGTCCTTGGGCATGTATATAGATTTTTTTTGTCCACGGATAGCACTTATTCCTATGATAGTGAACGGGGCTGTTCACATGTGATTCAGCCTGTGCACGATCACCGAGAAATGTCCTCTATTGATAGGAGTCTCAGATCAAAATTGACAAGGAAGTCTATGGGTATGTGAAAAAATTCGGACATCACTCAGATGCCATCACAAAAACACTGATGAAAATCACTAACGTCTGAATGAGCCCCCTCTGCTTCCACCTTGCACGACTTTCTTCCTTGCTTTAATAATTGTATTATCTTTAATGCTGTTACTTATGACTTGTATATGAACTGTTGAATTGTAAAGCGCTGCGGGATATGTTGGTGCTATATAAATAAAGATTTATTATTATTATTATTATTATATTCTTGGCGTTCAGCACAGGTCACACCCATTCTATAGATCTCTAACAGGATGTTTGAGTGGCCGGGATCTCCGGAGCGCTGCGTGTTTGCGCAATATTTCACGTCATGCACAGAGACGGGCCGGTTTACAGCGCATAAGGAAGTGCCGCGTATACGCCTTTATTTATACAGAGCCATATACTTACTGCAGTGAGCCACAGGCTTACAGAGCTCAGCCAGGTGAGACGCCTGCCATGTCAGTCAACGTGTAAAGTCGGCACCTGTTGTGACTATTAGGGCATGCTGAGAGTTGTAGTTTTCCAGGGCAGCTTACTCTAGTTGTGGCCGACGTACAAGTGCCTTATGTACTGATATAGGTGGAGATATGGTGAACTACACGGCTAATGTTATGGATCTGTAGATCTTGGCAACTTTGGCTAAATGCTTATTTTTATTTTTTATTTTGCCATCAATATTGTGAATGCGCCAACTTTTTAAGCGTGCGGGGATAGGTTCACATGTTGCATATTTAATGAGTATTTATCTGGATTTATACACTGAATCTGCAACATTTATGTATCTAAAATCCACACATATTTTCTGCACTTAATCATGTACTTTTTTGGGAGGAGGTTGCAGAAATGCACTAATAAATGTAAAAAAAAAACAATGCCAGGTCAGTGGTCTAACCTGCGGATTCAGGGTCTCTATTAGGCTATGTGCGCACGTTGCGGATTGGGGTGCAGAATTTTCTGCACAAAATCCGCATCTCCTGGCAGAAAACGCAGGTGCAGATTTGACCCGGTTTTTATGCGGATTTTGTGCGTTATTTGTTGCGGTTTTGTGCGGATTTCATGCATTTTTTTCCCCCTGCGGATTTCTATAATGGAAGGGTGCAGAAACGCTGCAGATCCGCACAAAAGAAGTGACATGCTACTCCCTTTGTTCCGCAGTGTTTTTCATGCGGAATTTTCCGCACCATTAGCATAGCATTTTAATCACTTTACGTTTCTGCGCGGAAAAAAACGCTGCGGATCCGCACTAAATCCGCATCGTGTGCACATAGCCTTAAAATGAATGGATAATATCCAGCGCAGAAGGTGCGTTTCTACAGCAGAAATTGTCATGGTTCAGATTTGCAAAAAAAAAAAGAAAAAAGCAACAAAAGCCAATTTGTGGGCTGATTCCACACAAAAAAACCTCTGCATGTGCCTAGCAGGTAGGCAACCCCCACATGTACTTATGCTGGCTAACCGATGTAAATCATTCAGCTGCGGCAAGAAAAACGAAATCTCCGAGCACTAAAAAATACTCGAAGAACCCCCGAGCGTGCTCAAGAAATCTCGAGTAACGAGTATAATCGCTCATCATTAATAGCTTCCTTTACTAGTGACTGTATAGGACTGTCCCGATTTCGGTACACCTTGTCGTGGTGGGATGGCTTTTACGGTCAGCAATGAAAGTCAATGGGTCTGTGAAAAAAATGGGACAGCGCTCGTATGTCATCAGAGTGCGGCCTGATTTTCACGAACTGTCACATCTTAGATGGAGAAACATTTATTTCCCTATGTATGAGAAAAAAAGGATGACTCGGACCACTCTCTGATCGAAATAATGTTCACACTTCGCGTTTTTGTTTTTGTTTTTTTCCCCCGCAGGCAAAACCTGCTCTCTTGGCAGTAAAGAAGCTGCTTACAAAAAGCAGGTTTTGCCACGTTTTTGTTGTCTCTTGTGAACGTCGATAAAGTTTAGTGGCCCAAAAAAATAGCTAGATTTAACTTCTTTGGGTTTACACAGCAAATACCGATCCCTGTGTTTTGTTTTTTTTGCTGCCTTTTTCCATTTACACATTGTTTTCCTATGGCTCAAAATGACACCGTGGTTTCCAAAAACGCAGTAGTTTGCCAAATTAGTCAGGAAAAAAAAAATACCAATGTGCGTGCATGAGATTTCTGAAATGCTGGTACTGTAAAACGCAGCTTAAAATTTGCATAAAAAAAGAAGACAGCAAAAATGCAACGTGTGAACATAGTGTTATAGTAAAGAACCGTATGGGTCAGGCGTATGAGCCCCAGATGGCGGGAGCTGAACCTGCCCCTTATTAGAGCTGTCAGAAATGGTGGAGCCGACTAGAAAGGACAGACAGGGCTGACGCCGGCACAGCGCACTACATACCAGGACAATGCTATTCATTCAGGTCGGATTATACCATCACCACGCAACGGAGGGAGCGATCAGCTTCCATCCCATAAACGCAAACGCATTTGGAAACGCAGCACAATTTTGTCTTTTCGGGTCACTTTACATCACGACAAGAAGGGACGTGGCTGACAGGTCGAACTATAGCGAGAATTTTTCAGACGTATTGAAGAAAAGCCGTTGAATTTCCCCCTTTTCCTGCTCCCAGTACGCAGCCCCTGGTATAACTGCAGCAGAAATAGCCCAGGGAGAGGAATGTGAGGACGCTGAGCACATTCACTGCTCCTAGGGTGAAGTGGGATCGCTGTGCGCACACCCTGTGTAAGTAGAATCATCCTATCCGTTATTTCTATAGCGCCGACATATTCCGCAGCCCTTTAAAAGCCTAGTAAACGGCAGGCGTCGTGCAGCGAAACAATGTGCAACAGTAGTGATCAAAAGGTGTACTATTACTAATGGGGAAACGAGCCTGCCCGGCGGAGCCTACACTGCCTATGACATCTTTTTCCGTAGTGTCAAAATTGGAGCACTTACCCACTGAGCCAGGTTATCAGCACTCAAGTATTGATTCCCATAAGCCAAGCATTTGTCACGTGTCAGGATTTGAAACTCATTATTTTGGGACATTAAGCTTCCACAGGGGCCGGTCTTGTTTTTTTTTTTTTTTTCGTTTTTTTTTTTAAGGCATGCATCATATAGAGCATGTACTGTGCGCCAGACTCTGCACTGGCTCCAAACCAAAGATTAAAGACAGCACGAGACCGCGAGCTCAGCCGGGGCCTACGTTCATCAACGACTGGAAAAACTTTCAAGGAAGTTTTCACATAGTTTACATTGTAATCTTCTTGCTCCAGAAAACTTGGCGGGTATATAAAGGATCTACCTCAGTGGTCCCCAACTCCAGGCCTCGAGGGCCGCCAACAGTGCAGGTTTTCAGGATTTCCTTAGTTTTGCACAGGGGTTGGAATCATCACCTGTGCAGATGATCACATTACCACCGATGCAATAATAAAGAAATCCTGAAAACCTGCACTGTTGACGGCCCTCGAGGCCTGGAGTTGGGGACCCCTGATGTACCGCCTCTCCTGACCCATCTATAATAATAATTGTATTCATTTCTCATGAAATAGCAATTCTGGAGCATCTTTTCTTAGAGCTCTGTGTTGTGCCATCACTCTGTTGTTCCTCCGAGAAATTTGGAAATAAATTTGACAAGCAGTTGGAGGCATAGTCTACCACTGTCCAATCAACGCTGCTAGTTCCGGCCTCTGCAAGAACACACCTACGTGGCATGGAAAATGGCAATGCCCAGTTGTCAATGTATAAATAATACACAATGCAGTTGTGTAAGGGTACGTTCACATTTGCGGTTTGCGCCGCAGCGTCGCCGCCGCAACAAAACGCATGCGTCGTGCGGGCCTATCTTTAACATTGGCGCCGCATGGGGCCGCATGTGCATGCGTTGTGTTGCGTTGTGTTGCGTTTAACGCCGCATGCGGCGTTAGGGCGCACCTGTCTGGGCGCGGCAAACGCAACATGTTGCATTTTTCGGGCGGCGCCGACCTTTTAAAAAACGCATGCGTCGTGTCGACCCTATCTTTAATATTGGCGCCGCATGGCGCCGCATGTGCATGCGTTTTGCTGCGTTTTTGTTTGCGTTGTGCGTTGCGGCGCACAACGCAAATGTGAACTTAGACTTACATATTATTTTTTCCATGTAGAATAGACCTGTATGGAGTAACTAATAAGTGTTCTTTATCCCTGATTGCAAATCCTCGCTTAATTTGTTTGTATTTGTATTTTTTGTTTATTTTGGTTGTCCTGGTCTGAAATGGCTGATAACGGAGATCAGTAATGTAGATTCAACTGCAGAGAAAAGTTTCATAGTGTTTAAGGTGCAGTAGACTTAGTGTAAGTCCATCAAGTTTAACCTATAGCCTAACATGCTGATCCAGTGGAAGGCAAAACCTCACGATACAAATTGCCCCATATTAGGGGAAAGATTTGTTTCTCACTCCATATACTTCCACATCACCGAATCTAGTACCAATAACTTGTTATATTTTTCAAGAAAGACATCGAGACCCTTCTTAAATTTTAGTAGTAAATCATCCATTCCAACATCATGTGGCAGAGAGTTCCATAGTCTCACTGCTCTTACAGTAAAGAATCAGCGCCTGTGATTATGATTAAACCTTCTGTCCTCCAGATCAGGGGTCTCAAACTCGGCTGGGTATATGGGCCGCACACGGAAAAACATTTAGTTTCGGGGGCCGCATTATTTGCATGACAAAATTACATTTTTAGTGATACCATTTTTTTCTCTATACACCTTTTGAACTGGTCCCTATCTTGTAGTAATGTGCCCCATGCTGGTCCCTATCTTGTAGTAATGTGCCCCATGCTGGTCACTACCTTGTAGTAATGCCCCATGCTGGTCACTATCTTGTAGTAATGTGCCCCATGCTGGTCACTACCTTGTAGTAATGTACCCCATGCTGGTCACTATCTTGTAGTAATGTGCCCCATGCTGGTCACTACCTTGTAGTAATGTGCCCCATGCTGGTCACTATCTTGTAGTAATGTGCCCCATGCTGCTCACTATCTTGTAGTAATGTGCCCCATGCTGCTCACTATCTTGTAGTAATGCCCCATGCTGGTCACTATCTTGTAGTAATGTGCCCCATGCTGGTCACTATCTTGTAGTAATGTGCCCCATGCTGGTCCCTACCTTTTAGTAATGTTCCCCATGCTGGTCACTATCTTGTAGTAATGCCCCATGCTGGTCACTATCTTGTAGTAATGTGCCCCATGCTGGTCACTATCTTGTAGTAATGTGCCCCATGCTGGTCCCTATCTTGTAGTAATGTGCCCCATGCTGGTCACTATCTTGTAGTAATGCCCCATGCTGGTCACTATCTTGTAGTAATGTGCCCCATGCTGGTCACTAGCTTGTAGTAATGTGCCCCATGCTGGTCCCTATCTTGTAGTAATTTGCCCCATGCTGGTCACTATCTTGTAGTAATGCCCCATGCTGGTCCCTATCTTGTAGTAATGCCCCATGCTGGTCCCTATCTTGTAGTAATGTGCCCCATGCTGGTCCCTATCTTGTAGTAATGTGCCCCATGCTGGTCACTATCTTGTAGTAATGTGCCCCATGCTCGCCCCTATCTTGTAGTAATGTGCCCCATGCTGGTCACTCTCTTGAAGTAATGTGCCCCATGCTGGTCACTCTCTTGAAGTAATGTGCCCCGTGCTGGTCACTATCTTGTAGTAATGTGCCCCATGCTGGTCCCTATCTTGTAGATATGGCCCCATCCTGGTCCTCATCTGGTAGTAACGTCCCCATCCTGGTCCCATTCTTGTCATTATGTCCCCATCCACATACCCATATTGCAGACATGTGCCCCATCCAGGTTCCCCCATATATTGCAGACATATGCCCCATCCAGGTCCCCCCATATTGCAGACAGGTCCCCCATCCAGGTCCCCCCCATATATTGCAGACAGGTCCCCCATCCAGGTCCCCCCCATACATTGCAGACAGGTCCCCCATCCAGGTCCCCCCATATTGCAGACAGGTCCCCCATCCAGGCCCCCCCATATATTGCAGACAGGTCCCCCCATATATTGCAGACAGGTCCCCCATCCAGGTCCCCCCCCATTTTCACATAGACATAATCGAGAAGAAAAAAAAGATTCTTCTCACCTGTCCTCCATTCCCTCGGCGTCCTTTCTGCTCCTGTGGCCCACAGGCACATAGACCCCTTGATGATCGCAGCCCGGTCCAGGAGCCGCCGACATCCGCGCTGTAGTGCAGTGTATTACCGCGCAGAGACCGGCTCTTGGCACAGCAATACTAGTGTCAGCAGCCGCCTATCAGAGGCCAGCAGCTGACATCTGCGTCCCGGCGCAGCGGCGTATGATGTCACTGCCATGCGCAGATGTCAGCTGTAGGCCCCTGATAGGCCGGCGGCTGACACTAGTATTGCTGTGCCAAGAGCCGGTCTCTGCGCGGTAATACACTGCACTACAGCGCGGATGTCGGCGGCTGCTGGAGCGAGCGCTATCGTTACGGGGTCTATGTGCCTGCGGGCCGCATGAAGCAGCCGAAGGGGCCGCGTGTTTGAGACCCCTGGTGTAGATGATCTTTTGTTTTTTTTTCCATTATTAGGAAACTTTGTTTTATTGATGTATTCAGGTTGTAAGAAGTTATCATCTATCCGCAGGAAAGGTGAGAGCTTCTAGATCGGTGGTGGTCCGTCCTCTGGTTGCAGAATGGGGTATTTTTATCCTCATGAGAATGGAGCACATTGCTCATGCTTCACCTCCGCTCCATTCATTACACATGAGGTTGCTGAAGAAAGCCAAGTAAATTGCTCTAGCAGTCCCATAGGGAATGAATGGAGCAGTGGCCAAGCATGAGCACGCTCTAGCAGTCCCATAGGGAATGAATGGAGCAGTGGCCAAGCATGAGCACGCTCTAGCAGTCCCATAGGGAATGAATGGAGCAGTGGCCAAGCATGAGCACGCTCTAGCAGTCCCATAGAGAATGAATGGAGCAGTGGCCAAGCATGAGCACGCTCTAGCAGTCCCATAGGGAATGAATGGAGCAGTGGCCAAGCATGAGCACGCTCTAGCAGTCCCATAGGGAATGAATGGAGCAGTGGCTAAGCAGGAGCACGCTCTAGCAGTCCCATAGGGAATGAATGGAGCAGTGGCCAAGCATGAGCACTGCACTCCTTTCTAAAAGATCCCCATTCTGTCAGTTGGTTGGGGTCTCAGTGGTAGGACCACCACCCATCTAGACATTATCTCCTATTATATGGATAGGTAATAACTTCTTTTAACCAGAATAACCCTTGAATCTGCTAAAATGTAATGTGAGGGCATTACAAAACCAAAATATAATGAATCTTTATGTCCTGAGCTCTACATGCCTGTATTGGGACATGGAGGACCAAAATGCATGTGTATTCCTTGCCACTAGCTCCATATTCCGGACCCTTCAAATACAGAACTACTAAGGATACAAAATGCGCTTATGTGTAACTCCGCGTTCAACAACATAAACGACATAAAGAGTTTTAACAACTCTGCAACTACTTTTTGCACTAATTTAGCATTTTGACTGTGATTTCTCCATTGACCTATATTGTTTGTGATATTTTAAAATAAATCCAGGTTTTAGAGGGATATAGGGAGTTTCCCCAAAAAAGTTAAATTCATTTTAAAGAACTTTCTTTGCCTTTCTGGAAGTTTGGCATGTAAACTAATATATAGCCGACTGTATACAAATTGTAGAGCATTCTGCACTCCATTTAGGGAAAAAGAGAAAGTATTGGATCTAAACTATGGACAAAAATATTTGGACACATACACATTATATCTACTGGAGCTTTTTTGATCTTCCATTCTACATATATAGACATCAATATGGAGTTGGTCCCCTATCTGCCGCTATATCACCCCTGGAGATGTCTGTGGTATTGCACAGTCGTGGGGAACAGTAAACAGTCGTGGGGAACAGTAAAGGGCCTTTTCCAAACTGTTCCCACAAAGTTGGAAGCTACAATTCCTCACAAGGTGGTCTCACACATATTCTTTCACTGGCACTAAGGGGCTTAGATTGACCACTGAAAAACAACCAGATAGTAATAGGAAGGATTAGGCAGTTTGTGAATAAAGTGCAGGAACATATAGGGGATATATAAAAAACCGGTCTACCGGATGGTCCTGGGCTATACTGAATGATTCAGATAAGCTTGGGGAAAAAAATGGAGAAGTAAACCTTGTGCTGTTCTTTGCCAAGAACTCGGTAACGTGTGCATGGATTTTTGGATGTGGCTTTTGCTAAAGATATTATAAAGAGTATATCAATTCGGCCTTAGAATATAAATTATTATTTATTTAAATTATATAAATTAATATATTGATGAAGGAAAGGAGGTTATGACAGCGCGGGTGGACCACAGTGCGCAATCGCAGGTTTAAGCAACCAAGCTGGTGAATACTGGCGTAAAATACTTTGAAAATGAACTTCGGAGGAGTCAGTGTGGGCTCAAACTCACCAAAGATGACGGTGTTTTTTTTAAATTGCCCAAAGTCAATCTCAATGAATGAGCCTTGTGTCTGACGACATATGTACCAGGTCAGTGTTGTAAGGGTTTCTATAGACTGACTGCTCTATATACTTCTGCTTTTATGTAACTTTCTATAAAGAACATATCCGAGTGAAGTGTCACTGGATACGCTGCTGATAATAGAATTCCATGTTTTTTGTCCTGGTGAAGAGGTCCTACGTTGACCTCGAAACACGTTGACTTTGTAAACCTTAAAATAAAGTGTCTAAGGAAAATATTAGTGGAATTCTATTATCAGCAGTGACACTTCACCCTGATATGTTCTTTCTCTAAAGGTACCGTCACATTTAGCGACGCTGCAGCGATATAGACAACGATGCCGATCGCTGCAGCGTCGTTGTTAGGTCATTGTGTGGTCGCTGGAGAGATGTCACACAGACAGCTCTCCAGCGACCAACGATGCCGAAGTTCCCGGGTAACCAGGGTAAACATCGGGTTACTAAGAGCAGGGCCGCGCTTAGTAACCCGATGTTTACCCTGGTTACCATTGTAAAAGTAAAAAAAAAAAAACAGTACATACTTACATTCCGGTGTCTGTCCCCTGGCGTCAGCTTCCCTGCACTGTGTCAGCGCCGGCTGGCCGTAAAGCAGAGCAGAGCGGTGACATCACCGCTGTGCTCTGCTTTACGGCCGGCCGGCGCTGACACAGTGCAGGGAAGCTGACGCCAGGGGACAGACACCGGAATGTAAGTATGTAGTGTTTGTTTTTTTTTACTTTTACAATGGTAACCAGGGTAAACATCGGGTTACTAAGCGCGGCCCTGCGCTTAGTAACCCGATCTTTACCCTGGTTACCAGTGAAGACATCGCTGGATCGACGTCACACACGCCGATTCAGCGATGTCAGCGGGTGATCAGCGACCAAAAAAAAGGTCCTGATCATTCCCAGCGACCAACGATCTCCCAGCAGGGGCCTGATCGTTGGTCGCTGTCACGCATAACGATTTCGTTAACGATATAGTTGCTACGTCACAAAAAGCAACGATATCGTTAACGAAATCGTTATGTGTGAAGGTACCTTAAGTCCTTTGGACTCTTGTGTGTTGTAGCAACTGATCTATGCGTTTGTTACCTGTTGCTTTGTTGCAATACCACCAGGTGAGCAGATCCATGTTGGTTTATGTGTTGTTTTAACATTTAAAGCCCTATTGTGCGCTCTTCCTAGTTTGCCTTACAAATTTCTATGAAGGCATACATTGTGATATTGTATCATATACTATGTTATGGAGATATGCTTTCCTGGAATCCTCACTTCTAGTAGAGAATACCATATGGTGGCACACGGAGTTCCTAAGGTGCCACGATACAGAACTGTAGGAGATGTATGTAGTCTGTAGGTGTCTTGTGGAATCTGGCACCAAGATGTTAAAAACAGTTGATGTCCTGTAAGTTGATCCTAGTTTAGGGTATGTGCACACGTTGCAGATTGCATTGCTTATTTTTTCAAGCGGATTCTGCAGAATCCACAGGTAAAACGCCTGCGGATTTTCTGCAGATGTTGTGCAGATTTCTCCTATGTTTTTACACCTGCTGATTCCTATCATGGAATAGGTGTAAAACGCCACGGACTGTGCACAAAGAATTGACATGCTGCGGAAAATAAACCGCAACGTTTCCCTGCAGAATTTTCCGCAGCATGTGCACTGTGGATTTGGTTTTCCATAGGTTTACATGGTACTGTACACCGCATGGAAAACTGCCGCGGATCTGCAGGGCTAAATCCGCTGCGGATCAAATCCGCTACGTGTGCACATACCCTTATAGATCAGACTTTCATTCATTATATTCACTGCCACTGCCAATCGTGAATTCTGTTGCCATGTAGGGGTTTAATTACCTGCAAAAATGTTTGAGTCAAAATGCCATCCACATGAATGCCAGGACCCAAGGTTACCCAGCAGAACATTACCCAGAGACAACATCCAACCCCCCCAGTGACTTGCCGCCTTCTTATAGTGTATCTTGGTGCAATCTGCTTCTCAAGAATACACTCCTGGATGTGCACATGATTTAAAGTGATGTTCACACTGTGTAACGTTTTGGGTACATGTAGCCAGCCACACCGTAAGGCCTCACTCACACCTCCATATTTAAAAACGTACATGATAAAATGGTACTGGTGTTATCAGGGTATGGTCTGATTTTATCATCAATGTTTCATCAATGTTTTTAATGGATGGATCAATAAACAAATAAATAAATTGCAAAGCTTTTCCTAACGCTGACTGGAGTCTAAGGGGTGACGTTTCTCCTTGTGGTGAGTGACAAGCCAGGCCTAGCATGTCAGAGTAAAGAGACTTATAGGCCATGCATGCTCTTATGGGAAATTAAATATGCAAACTGCCTCTTCAAAGAGGACTTGAACTCTAGCGCCACCTATTGGAAGTAGCAATTCTAAAAGTCAATATCAACCCTTTAACAAGCCTTATTTTATCCTAAGTCATATAGCAAGGCTCGATAAATGGTTGATATTGTCTTTTAGGATTGCTACTTCCAATAGGTGGCACTAGAGTTCCTACGCGGATGGTACACTGACGCCATCCGTGCGCTGTACGTGTTTGCCGGAAGGGTATGGCCACACAGATGGGCAGCTTTGCAATAACTAACATAGTTTTGATTCATTTTTGGATTGCATATTGCTTAGTAGGATCGTTATCACAGGTTATTTTGCATCGACCAAGTTAGAATATGACATTTGGATGCATACAAAGACATTACAAGCCATGGTTCTTTATGCAGATTCTTCATCATAACTTTACCGTGTGTAACATATTATATGAGTTGTTAAATATCTTCTACAGCTGCAATTCAGCCTCTTGTATTGCATCAACATGAGGAGGAACGTATTTGTTTGTTTGGGTAGGAGCAAACCCTAAGAAAATAAAAATGCATATTTGGTAAATATCTAAATATTTTTCCCTTTAGAATGCAGCGTCTGTATGAGCGCGGAGTTCAGTTCTTCTGAACATGCTTCTTGAGAAAACCAGATTGGCCTTTTAGGTGCTGGGTAGAGTCGAACTTGTCCAGACGTCTCTCTGCATTCATCAGTTTGAAATTTATGTATCTTGACTGCCCCTACAGGAAAAGATAAAAAACTGCGCTAAAAAGCAACGACATGTTCACACCAAGGTTTTTTTCCATTTTTTTTTCCTTGCACAAAATTTAAACCACCTAAAAAAAAAAAAAATGTGTGAACATACTCTATATCTTAGCCAACACATAAGATATCAGACAATGGTTATATCAGTCCACATAGCAGAGAATATGAGAAATCCTGTATTAAAAGTCAACCAGTCAGTGCTACAGTATGTAAGAAATAGCCACAGTGTCATCAACTGGAAAGAGTGCCATAGAAAGTAAATCAAAGCTGCCGATTTCTGCTGGATCGGACGGACGACCATCTAATGTGTATGAGGCCCTCCCGATTCAAGGAAGGGTCAAACACACGATGCTTTTGAAGATAGCACTGTCCCGGAGGAGTCTTAAGGTACCTTCACACGTAAAGATTTTGTTAACGATATCGTTGCTTTTTGTGACGTAGCAACGATATCGTTAACAAAATCGTTATGCGTGACAGCGACCAACGATCAGGCCCCTGCTGGGAGATCGTTGGTCGCTGGGGAATGATCAGGACCTTTTTTTTGGTCGTTGATCACCCGCTGTCATCGCTGGATCGGCGTGTGTGACACCGATCCAGCGATGTGTTCACTGGTAACCAGGATAAATATCGGGTTACTAAGCGCAGGGCCGCGCTTAGTAACCCGATGTTTACCCTGGTTACCATTGTAAAAGTTAAAAAAAACAAACAGTACATACTCACATTCCGGTGTCTGTCACGTCCCTCGGCGTTAGCTTCCCGCACTGACTGTGTCAGCGACGGCCGGCCGTAAAGCAGAGTGGTGACGTCACCGCTGTGCTCTGCTTTACGGCTGGCCGGCGCTGACACAGTGCAAGGAAGCTGACGCCGGGGGACGCGACAGACACCGGAATTTAAGTATGTAGTGTTTGTTTTTTTGAACTTAAATGGTAACCAGGGTAAACATCGGGTTACTAAGCGCGGCCCTGCGCTTAGTAACCCGATGTTTACCCTGGTTACCCGGGGACTTCGGCATCGTTGGTCACTGTAGAGCTGTCTGTGTGACAGCTCTCCAGCGACCACACAATGACCTAAACAGCGACGCTGCAGCGATCGGCATCGTTGTCTATATCGCTGCAGCGTCGCTAAATGTGACGATACCTTTACATCTTACTCCTCTTTCCTCATTAAAAATGCATGAATGCTTGGCCATGTCAAGTGTTCAAATGTAAGGGAGAGGTGGTAGAGAGCATTCAGCCTCCTAAGTGCCTAATTCATCCAGAGCCACCAGAGGGGAAAATAAGTATAACATGACAACTATTAAAGGGAACCTGTCACTTGAAAAAAACACTTAACCTGTAGATATGGGGTTAATTTGCAGGTTCTTGGCATTGTGGGCCCATGTTGCCGAGAGGAAAGTCACCGGGCTCAGTCACCCCTTTGACTATAGAGAGCGGCGGCTGTAACTGCACCTCCTGCACTGACTGACAGCAGCTCAGCATTAGGGCCGGCTGTCAGTCGGTGCAGGGGGGCGCAGTTACAGCCCCATATCTGCAGGTTACTAGCTTTTTTTTTTTCAGGTGACAGGTTCCCTTTAAAGTCAGTGGGCTGTGAGATATGATCTGTCCTCCAGAGCAAAAGATGCTCTCGGTTAAAAGGGAAATCCAGGCTAATGATATTGATGAGCCGCTTATCAATATCAAATCGGTAGGGGCTCAACATGTGGCACCCCAGCTCATCTGTTATCAGCTCCAGCAGGGGCTGGGTGTAATCTTGATTTGGAGCTGAGCTGCAGTCCTGGGCAGTGTTCACTAGATAGTGAATGGAGTGGATAACCGCTGATCAGTGAGGATGCCGAGTGTCCATCCCCCACAATCTGATATTAAAGACCTATACTAACCTCAATAGCCCAGGACAACCCATTTAATAGAGAAAAAAAAAGACTATCTTCCTAAATCCCCACATATACATTCGATAACTGACGACCCAACAATCATCTTCTCTGGCAGTGACTTTAAAGATCTTGTGCTAAAATTCAACAGACCGGATCCTTCTCTCCACATTCATCATCACATGTTGGAGAAGAAGTGTTGACTGTCAGCGCATTAGACTGTGTATGGGGGGCTTGAGACTCGGAATACACACAGACCTTTTATACTGAGATATCGCGATTTTAAAGGGAATTTATGCTCAGAAAATGACCTACTGGTAAAATTAGGTTTTTGTCCAACTTGTATTCAAAATAAAAATTTAAAAAATGTTTCAATAACTTTTTTTTTAATTAAAATTTTTTATGGTAATTAGTAATCTTGCAATTTTCAAAATGGCCACTGGGGCTTTATTTAGACTCACACCTGAAGTCCTTTCAGGAAGAGTTTACGGCAGACTCATTATCAGCAGAGGCAGGGTTACAATGACTGCTAACACCTGTATGCACAGCTGATAAATCAGGATCCGCGAATCACAATAGGCGATATCACAGCTGACCTTTTGCCACCTCCCTTCACAAGGGTCTTTGCACACGCTCATTAGATGCCTCAATACCAAAACCTAGGGTCGGGTCTGCCTATTGATGCTAATATTAATATTTCCTGAAAGTATGAGTCTAGAATAGCCACAGTGACCAGTGTGAAAATGGCAAGATTTCTCATTTTTATTTTTAATACAGATCGTGAAAGGAAAAAAAATGTTGCCAACATTTTTTTTGGGAAATACATTTAACATAAAAACCTGATATAATCAATATTTAATTTTCTGATAACACATTCCCTTTAAAGTGTATTTCCCATCTCATAAAGTGATAGCTATGCCGTGTCATTAGTACTTTATGATCGGTTGGGGTCCATCCTCGGGGAACCCCACGATGTTGAATATTGGGGGGCCGAGCGCTGATGCAGCTCTTGCTATTGTCACACATCTTCCATTAACCCCTTCCTATATTTCACAATTGTCTCAGTCGGGGTGGTCTTATACAGCACAGACCGCTTCCTTTTTCCTTCCCCCGGCTGATGATGTGTTTCCCTTTTTGCAGGCAGTTCACAGTGTCTGTATATGGCTGCCGCTTCCTGTGCTTCCCACACGTCTCCGTGATTGTCACTTCTGGCCTTCGGTAGTAGTGCGAGCGGATGACTCAGATCTGTGGAGACATGTACGAATACATTACATCACACAGGGGGATATATCAAAAGGGCTTCTCCATAGCAACGGCACAACACGGGCGCTACAGACGGGCGATTTCACATACACGGAAAACTCAATATCCATGTCCTGAACGAAGACACTGATGTATAGCAGCCATATTGAATGATGGCCCAATGACAATTATTGATGGGAAACTTCCTTTCCCTGAGCTTCCCTCTCAGTACACCATATATTATTATTATTATTATTATTATTATTATTTATATAGCACCATTAATTCCATGGTGCTGTACATGAGAAGGGGTTACATCAAAATACAAATATCACAGTAAACAAAACTAACAATGACAGACTGGTACAGAGGGGCGAGGACCCTGCCATTGCGGGCTTACATTCTACAGGATTCTGGGGAAGGAGACAGTAGGTCGAGGGTTGCAGTAGCTCCAATGGTATTGAGGTGGCCGTGTGGTCATTACAGGCTGTAAGCTTCTTTGAAGAGGTGGGTTTTCAGGTTTCTTTTGAAGGATCCAAATGTGGTGGATAACCGGACGTGTTGGGGCACAGAATTCCAAAGGATGGGAGATATTCAACAAGTTTTTTTTGTTTTGTTTTGGGTTTTTTTTCTCCTTCCCCCGCTTGTTTTCTCATTTTAATTCCTTGATGCCAATACACAGTTGGCTTTATCTTTCCATTTGAATCTGACTATTTCCTTTTGCATTTTCCCTTCTGACTTCTAATTAATCCCCTCCTGTGTCTGTGACCAGTCTTCCTGCTGCCCCTCCCTCCTGATCACACCTGGCCTATTTCATGAGCACTTAGCCTGTTATAAATTCAGAGACACAGGTCTGTCTGTACCTTGGTCTGTCTCTAGAAGGATGTCAGCAAATATTACAGCAGAAATATGCCAGAAGTGAACAGAAGGTAAGACTAACCACTGTTAATAAATGTACTAAATTTCTTTCCCTTTCCGCCGCACTTATTGTCATGCTGACATACGCTCCAATAGTTTTGGCTCCATTAGTCCTCACTCTCCTTTGCTATCCCCAAACCCCAGCACCCTCTAACCAAGTAATAATCTCTCCTTCCCTCCTGCCTCCCCACCTGACCTCCTCTGCTGACCTGCTCCTCAACCTCAGATCTCTCCTAATAAAACACAAAACAAGCCGCCCACTCTCCTTCTCCCACCTGCTCTGTCTCTCTCTGCTTCTCCTCACTGCTGGAGACATATCTCCCAATCCTGGACCCCCACAGCTCATACCTCCTATTACTACCCCCTCCTATCACTCCCAACCCAATATAAAAACCCGAAATCTTGCCCACCTCAAATCCGTGCCCATGACGCCCACCCCCCTGCACCCTCTCTCTGGATCACTATGGAATGCCCGCTCCATCTGCAATAAACTCCACGTGATTCACGACCTCTTTACCTCTCGTAATCTTTTCTTTCTGGGCATCACCGAAATGTGGCTGACACCCTCTGACACAGCCTCTCCAAGATGTCTTGGAGGCGATTGGGTGAGGAGCGAATAAGCGTGGAGGAAAGGAGGAGGTTTTGGGAGGATCGGAGATTACGTGAGGGAAGATATTGAGAGATTAGTGTGGACATATATACGGAGGAGAAAGGTTATGGATGGCTTTGTAGGTCAGTGTTAGTAATTTAAACTGGATTTGCTGGGAAATTGGGAGCCAGTGAAGGGATTTGCAGAGAGGGGAAGCAGGAGTGTAGCGAAGAGAGAGATTAATTAGTCAGGCAGCAGAGTTAAGGACGGACTGGAGGGGTGCGAGAGTGTTAGAAGGTAGGCCACAGAGGAGGATGTTGCAGTAGTCGAGGCGGGAGATGATTAGGGCATGCACAAGCATTTTGGTAGAGTGATGGTTGAGGAAAGGACGGATTCTGGAAATATTTTTGAGCTGGAGGCGACAGGAGGTGGCGAGAGCTTGGATGTGCGGTTTGAAGAATAGGGCAGAATCCAGGGTTACTCCGAGGCAGCGGATTTTGGGGACAAGAGAAAGTGTGATTTCATTTATTTTGATAGATAGATCAGGTAGGGAAGATATGCGAGATGGGGAAAAGATAATTAGTTCAGATTTGTCCACATTGAGCTTGAGGAAGTGAGAGGAGAAGGAGGATATGGCTGATAGACACTCCGGGATTCTGGACAGCAGAGAGGTGACATCTGGGCCAGAGAGGTAGATCTGAGTGTCATCAGCATATAGATGGTACTGGAAGCCATAGGACCTTATGAGTTGTCCCAGCCCGAGTGTATAGATTGAGAAGAGTAAGGGCCCAAGGACAGAGCCTTGTGGAACACCAACAGAGAGGGGGCGAGATGAAGAGGTAGTATTGGAGTAGGAAACGCTAAATGTGCGGTTGGCAAGGTATGAGGAGATCCCCTGTCAGGAGACTAAATACGGTACATTCTAGGTCTGTACAGGTGGCGTAAATACCAAATAGGGGGCTCATGTAGCTACTAAGGCACTCAAATAGGAGTTTGTCCCAGGTGGTCCCATCTTCTTTGCTACTTGAGGTGGCAGCCCGTGTAAGACTTCCCTCTACATAAGAAGTGCATCACTGGCAAATCGGGTGTTGGGAATTGATCTGATATAAAAGCCCCATCATTTAAAGGGGGTTATCCAGGACTATTACAGTTTTTCATTATGGGCTGAAGAACTAAAATACAAGTAGTTGCTAACCACAGCCTGTTGCGTCCGTAGCTGATCTTGGCCGGCACAAAGAGGTCACACACCTCTCCTGTCATCACGTTAACAGAGCAGCACCTTCTCATCTGCACTGTTGACGGGGTTACTGCTGACATCATGCTGATTGACAGCCAGCTCCCCACTGTCTAACTGCGGGAACTAGCTGTCAATCAGCATGACGTTTGCAGTCAAAGCCCCATTGACAGAGCAGCACGGAAGAAGAAGACCTGCCCTGTTGTAGTGGAGCAGCGGAATCGCTGGCGGAAGCGGTCAGCGACTGCTCTGAGCCAACATCAGGTAAAACACGCAGGTAGTTAGCAATTGCCTGCCTGTTAGTTGTTAGGCCCGTTGTTAAAAAAAAACAACTAAAAAAACAATCTCCTTTTAAATCATAAAGTATTCTTTATTGCAGGTTTTCAAAAACCATTAGGTACAATGCAAGTGCGCTGTACAAATAACATGTTTCGAATGCCACCTCGTTCTTAATCATAGCTATTGGGGAATTGGCCGACGGATGATTGGAAAATTGGTGGAAAGGAAACAAAAAAACGAGTTTCTTATATACTGAATGACAAACTTACTTTCATAATAAGGGCCTCAGCTCGATCTTGCTATAGAGAGCCTATTATTTGCACCTATGACACTGCAAAGAAGGGAGCGTGCAGCACTCAGGCAGTAGCATAGAGAATGAATGGTGCAGGGGTCGAGCATGCTCCATTCAAACAGGGATAAAAGTGCCCGTAATTGGTAGAGTCCCAGCGGATGGATCCCGATCGATCTAGAAGTGATAACTTTTTCCATCTAGAATACCCCTTTAAGGTGTACATGATAGCTGAATATTGGCAACCATCTAATGTGTATGGGGGTATCTTACATCTTCTTAGATGTCAGGGAAAAGAAGGGTCTATACACAATCATTTAGTTCTGTCTGCCTCCAGAGAGGTCGTTCTGCCTCCAGAGAGGTCGTTCTGCCTCCAGAGAGGTCTGTCTGCCCCCAGAGAGGTCTGTCTGCCCCCAGAGAGGTCTGTCTGCCTCCACTGAGGTCTGTCTGCCTCCACTGAGGTCTGTCTGCCTCCAGAGAGGTCTGTCTGCCTCCACTGAGGTCTGTCTGCCTCCACTGAGGTCTGTCTGCCTCCAGAGAGGTCTGTCTGCCTCCACTGAGGTCTGTCTGCCTCCACTGAGGTCTGTCTGCCTCCAGAGAGGTCTGTCTGCCTCCACTGAGGTCTGTCTGCCTCCACTGAGGTCTGTCTGCCTCCAGAGAGGTCTGTCTGCCTCCACTGAGGTCTGTCTGCCTCCACTGAGGTCTGTCTGCCTCCACTGAGGTCTGTCCTCACTTCACCCTCTTGAGAACACATGATCAGAAGTAGTAGCTGTCGGACAAATGAGTCTATGGCTGCCTTTAGACTGGATGGAACTTTCCTGAGTCTACCTTTCTGCACATAGCTTCATGAAATGATGTCCAGGAGTTACAAACTACAGCAAGCACTAAAAAGAGGAGGCTGCAAGAGAAGAAGTAAACATGTAGACTTTGCAGAGATGTATGACATTAAAGGGTTATTCCCGAAATGTGAACCTACTCCATACTCCAATGATAATTTACTGATTTCTGAGGGTCTGAGCAATGGGACCCCCCAATTATCTCTGAAGCCCAAAAACTAGGCTCTGCAGAGATCAGTCTTGAATGGAGCGGAGGTGCACATGCGCGACCCTTGCATCATATTGATTGCCTATTGGACCGCCAGAAATTGCATCGCTGCACTCGGCTTTTTTTGGCAGTCCCCCAGACAATGAATACCAAGCATGCACCCAGAGATGAGGTCAAGCATACACACAGAGGGGAGGTCAAGCATGCACCCCTTCCCCAGGATCCATTCAAAACTGGGCTGTACATAGCACAGGTCTCATGTTCCAGGGCCCCATGTTTGGGATTCCAGACCACCAGCAGTCAGTAAGTTACTCTATTGAAAGGATAGGGGGTCTCCATATTTTGGGAACAATCCTTTAAGTAAACCATACGTATCTAATGATCTCAGTGGAAGTATTCTTTCATTTTAATATTCTGCAGAGATCTTTCGTTTGTGTCTGAGCCTTATCATTCTCAATAAAAGTGACTGGCACGGATAGTCCTTGTAGGTGAAGGGAGGGCATATTTGTACCTAAATAACCTTAATATTCGCCCGGATAATACCATTTCTTCTGAAGGATATTTGTGAGGGTAAATCAGGGCGGTTAGGTTTGCTCAGTATTAATATCTGACATTTACATCCCCTTTTCTGTATAATCCGCATTTGTCAGGACAAGATCGTATAATGTACCTGCCACCTTTTTTATGATGCCATAATGAAAACTAGTTTTGTTCCTGTAATCATTCCTGAGCTTTTGTGACGGGAACTGCCGGCTCTCAAGATTTCGCAGAGCGAAAACGTTTTTTAAATACTCTTTATTACACCTGACTTTTTATGAAAAGGTGGATCAGAAATTTGAGAATGGAGATAATAATCCCGATAATTTGCCCTAAATCTTCACAGCAGGAAGCTGAAGGGATATGTATAGTACAAATTGGGCTATTATACTGGGAGGACTAAGGGAAAGGCGCCGATCCTATTACCAAGCTATTATAGGAGTATATGGCGCAATTTACTATATCGGAAGGTAAAATACTGTGCAGTGGGAGATACAACTGTGCTCACATACACCATATTTATACACCAACAGATTAGGGGATGGAGGATGAGTGTGAGAGCCTGGCGGGGCGAAGAAGAGGACTGATGAAGTATTGGGAGGCCTGGTAGAAAATTATACACTTCCTATTTATCATAAACCTTTACAAAGATGGTGCATGAAGTGTTAAAAGATCCTGACAAGGCTTAAAGGGGTTTAGAAGAGCAATTTATATCTACCTTACTAGGGGGCTCTGGGTTAATAGAGGGGAGTTTTTTTGTTCAAAATCCTCATCTCTTGGCCAGAGTAGAAAGCTTTCTGTCCTACATTACACAGACCTATGAATTTTTAAATAGGAACTGTGTAAGGCTTAATCCCTTAGCACAGAATAATGTACATATACGTCAACGCTGGGGGTCACAGTGTGTGGAGGGGGCTCAGGGGCTGAACTCCCTCTACAACCGCTAGATGCTGGCTATGTTACATAGCCATTATCTGACTCTTAACTGGAGCTCGCTCCAGTCAACCATTTACATGCCTCCATCAATCTCTGACAGCACCACTTAAAGGTTTGTCCACTACTCAGACAACACCCTTTTCGATCTCCATGTTTCCCTCTTGTAAAATAACACCTATACTCACATTCAGTGCTGACACCATTTCAGTGGTGTTAGCACTGATTCTCCCGGGGATTGTGTGACATTAAGTCACGCAATCTCTGCTGCCAGTCAGCGGTGGTTCACTCTCCCCTCCTCCATTTTTTTTGTAGCTATCTATCTGATATCTATTATCTATCTCATATCTATCTAACATAGTAACATAGTAACATAGTTAGTAAGGCCGAAAAAAGACATTTGTCCATCCAGTTCAGCCTATATTCCATCATAATAAATCCCCAGATCTATGTCCTTCTACAGAACCTAATAATTGTATGATACAATATTGTTCTGCTCCAGGAAGACATCCAGGCCTCTCTTGAACCCCTCGACTGAGTTTGCCATCACCACCTCCTCAGGCAAGCAATTCCAGATTCTCACTGCCCTAACAGTAAAGAATCCTCTTCTATGTTGGTGGAGAAACCTTCTCTCCTCCAGACGCAAAGAATGCCCCCTTGTGCCCGTCACCTTCCTTGGTATAAACAGATCCTCAGCGAGATATTTGTATTGTCCCCTTATATACTTATACATGGTTATTAGATCGCCCCTCAGTCGTCTTTTTTCTAGACTAAATAATCCTAATTTCGCTAATCTATCTGGGTATTGTAGTTCTCCTATCCCCTTTATTAATTTTGTTGCCCTCCTTTGTACTCTCTCTAGTTCCATTATATCCTTCCTGAGCACCGGTGCCCAAAACTGGACACAGTACTCCATGTGCGGTCTAACTAGGGATTTGTACAGAGGCAGTATAATGCTCTCATCATGTGTATCCAGACCTCTCTTAGGCTAGGGTCACATTGCGTTAGTGCAATCCGTTTAGCGCTAGCGGATTGCGCTAACGCAATGTTTTTAAAGGGTCGCGTTTCGGGGTCGCGTTAACGTCCCCGCTCTCGCAGATCCCCGATCTGCGAGAGCGGGGAACGGACCTCGGGCGCGCCGCGGACGCTGCAAGCAGCGTCCGAGGCGCGCTACAAAAGACCGGCGCGTCGCTAGCGCGTGCCGAAAATGACACGCGCTAGCAATGCGCTGGTACATTGCGGGCAATGGGAGCGCTAACGGACGCGTTGCATGGCGTTAATTTCGCCGTGCAACGCTGTCCGTTAGCACTCTGACCAAAACGCAATGTGACCCCAGCCTTAATGCACCCCATGATCCTGTTTGCCTTGGCAGCTGCTGCCTATCTATCTCATATCTATCTATCTATCTATCTATCTATCTATCTATCTATCTATCTATCTATTTATTTTTTTTTACATGTTGTTCATTTATGTTTCTCCTTTCGAGCCTTCCCTGCTCCAGGACTAAAGGGCTTGTCCTTTTTTATGTTCCAACGTTTGATATTCCCCATTTCAGCCCCAGTTGTTCCCAAAATCAGAATTCCTTCTCCGTGTCCTCTCTCCTCCAAGCTTAGCACACCTAGTGGGTACAAAGGGCTTTACAATTTGTTGCCCCCCTCATTCACACTGGGTAACTACTCGTTTTTCCCGCTGTGAACCATAATTACAGCGTGAATTACTTTGTATGTTCTGTGTGTTCCTGTGCTGTTAAATAGACCACAATATTTGTGGAGTCCACATTTGCATTCGCCAATATCTGAATGGGCTGCTTGTTCAGACGTCTCAGCTGCCAGCAACCCCCAAAATATCCTGACCTCTGACAGGAATAAGAAAAAGACTCAAGTGTTCATGTGTCCAGATATATATAGCTTTACTGTGTGCACGGCAGACGATAAATCTAGATTTATTGTTTAGCACAGATGTATTCAGCACGTAATACCTTAAAATAG
This sequence comes from Ranitomeya imitator, assembly GCF_032444005.1. Classification (NCBI taxonomy): domain Eukaryota; kingdom Metazoa; phylum Chordata; class Amphibia; order Anura; family Dendrobatidae; genus Ranitomeya; species Ranitomeya imitator. Next base: position 100,729,157 of record NC_091291.1, read on the forward strand.
ACTAGGGGGCAGCATAGAGTCAACGGCCATTCCTATCATTGCAAGACATTTTGGGACCACCAGTTCCTCAAGAGACATGCATGTCCTTTCATTGCTGACTACCGGCCATATAACCGCCCACTGCTGTCATACGGTGTGACACACCAGGGCTGACATTGAGTCTGCCCAGCATGTCATCTGACAGGTCACAGACGAAGAATGCCTTCAACTGGAAATCTAATCGGGTGCATAAGAGGGATTCCAGGCCGAGATCCCAGCATGTCCTGTTACTGCTACTTTATATAGTAAAGTGACGCTACTTACCCAATATATATATTTTTCATCAGTTTTATTTTTGTACTTTCAAGGAGTGTTTCTTAATGTTTTGTATCCAGGCACCCCCTAATCCAATAAAATGCATCCATACCCCCCAAGGCTAAGCCCATGCTTTGCAGTGAACCTCATTAGGGCAGTGCATGTACACCCCTGGGATACAGGAGCCACAGGTATTGCACTGAGGCTTTAGGGAATATATATTATTATATAGCAACCCTAAAAATTACATCAAGCTGCACGACAGTTAAAGGGGTTGTCCAGACTTTGGGTTCAAGTCTGCAGTCGCTGTATGTGACTGCAGACTTGTGAATCCTCACAGTGGGCTCCGTCTGGATTCTCCAGCGCCGGGAGCTGGTGGGCCCAAGAGTGCAAGTATGTAATTTACATATGAGGTCACATGCCGACTAGACATGCATGGCCTTTCTAAATACAAGTGTATTGAGCGAGGCTGGGTACGTCTAGTCGGAATGTGACTGGAAGTATGCAAATTACATACTTGCTCTCACGCGCCTGTCCACTCCCGGCGAATCCTCACAGGACCAACTGTGAGGATTCACAAGTCTGCAGTCACATAGAATGACTGCAGACTTGAGCAAGACAACTCTTTTTAAGGCAGCCATCATTAAAGCCTCTGCAGAAGATATCACCGACCTTTCTCAAATCTGGTCTAGTTATACAGAGACATGGCCTCTGCACCCCTATCGTTCTGGAGTCAGACGAAGCTGGGTGACAGGCTTCGTGTTCGGTGAAATGGCAGCCATGTAGTCATCACCAAGCTTTCCCCAGAAAAAGATATAACCGAGATCCATTAAGACTGGTCAACATTTGATTAAAGTTAATCTGTCAGCAGTTTTTTGATCCAAGAGCAGCATGATGAAGGGGCCGAGACCTTGATTCCAGCGATGTCACTTACTGGTCTGTGTGTTGCTGTTTAAATAAAATAAGTGTTTTATCAGCAGGAGATTATCACTACAGGCAGGACTAGGTATCTCGTGCCTCATAGTCAACTGCTCTGTATAAACCAGCCCCCATCACTGATTAGCATCTTTCTGCCTATGCACAGTGTACACAGAAAGCTGCCAATCAGTGGTGTGGGCGGGGTTATACAGGGCTCAGCATTCAGAGCTCTGTTAGATCAGCAGCAGAGAACAGTGATTGTATCAAAACTACACCAAGCACGCTATAAGTGATATGTTGCTGGAATTGGGGTCTCGGAGCAAAAATCGGGTGACAGATTCCCTTTAATGAGCATTTGTAAGTAGCTGTGATGACTTAGAAGTACTACAGTGTCGGTACATAAAAAGTTTATATTACCTGGAATATCCCACTTAAAGGGACTCTGTCACCTGAATTTGGAGGGAACAATTTTCAACAGCGCACCCTTCCCCCACCATCTTTTAAAAACTACAATGGCTTTGTACTGAGCAGTATTTAGTTTTTTGGTGAATTTGACCAAACTGGTCCGAAGTTGATCAGCTGGTGAACCATGTAATCAATATACTGGCAGTACAAACAGTACGGGATGATGTAGATCATAAATGTACAGAGTCCTGCTGCCGAATCATTTCTGTGTACAGCGTGGGCCCTTGTGCTATGGTTCCCATGGGCCCAAAGGGCATTGAATACAGGTTCAGCCATGTAATGTCTATAGGCCAGGGCAAATTATTGGCAAAGGACGCGGGCCACTTGTATCCTGATATGCCTGCAAGGTACAGTTATTACGTGTTCTCCACCTCTGGTCAACGGAGTGGTAAAATTCTACATTTCGGTTCCTTTTATGCAGGCACCCAAAATTGCAGATTATCTTCTAGCAATGGGGCAGAATCAGATCAAAACTGAAATGTCACCTTACCCCCTCACATAGGGATGTAGTGTGGATCTAGCAGAATGCTGCCCCCTGCTGGCCATGTCAGGTGCTGACACTAGTTTCCGCCATTCCTGGCACAGTCTATTAGGAGCAGATGGTTGTGAGCGCCCTGCGCTCTGGAAATGATACTGTTAACATTTCCTAATCCCAGCAGACTGAGAAAGCCAATATCCAGGCTGGCGTGCCCTTTAGCACATCCTTTTAACTCTTTCCATCTCCGACATTGCTCACTATTAGGCCGTGTTCACACGGTCAGAATTTACAAAACCAGGAGTGGGTGATAAATACAGAAGCGGTGACGTGTTTCTATTATACTTTTCATCTGATTGTTCCTCTCCTGGTTTTGGCTTATAAATACTGATGTAAGATACTGGATGTGGCCTTTATAGTGAATTCATGCTGCAGATTTTTTTTTCCCAAAATTTTTGCAACGGAAAAAAATGATCTAATTAGAAAAATTCAGTTGCAGCAATTTCTGCAAAAAAAAAAAACCAAAAAACTGCTATGCATGAACATACCCATAGAGGGCACAGCGGGCCTGTGCTGTGATATTGGGTTAACAGCATGTTCCCTGTGCTCACAGGCAAGCTGTGGGGTCTGCTTACAGCTTGGACACGTTTTTTCCTTTTGCTGCGCCCACTGGGCGGACCCTTTAATGACAAAGCCACCCTTGTAATGTGCTGGGAGCAGCTGCAGTGTGGGGCGGTATAGCAGATCAGCAGCCACTCGGGCGAAGGTTGGCACAGCGCACAGTACAGGAGATCAGCGCCACTCCAAAGGTCTGCGTACAGCTCTCCTATATCTAACACCGCCACAGGTCAGTATGGGCAGAGATCGCACCATGGCGGCGAGTCTTACTACTACTAACTACTAACTGAGGACTCTCAATTCTAAATATTTTACTACTAACCATGCACTCATAATCAGCAATTCACATTAAATTATTATTATTATTATTTATTTATATAGCGCCGTTAATTCCATGGTGCTGTACATGAGAAAGGGGTTATTAAATGGTTAATAACAGATTAGAACGGTCCCCCAGCCGCGTCGTCGGGCTCTGTACACCTCACCGTCACTTTGCATGATGATTGTTTTCACATATATAATTCCATGAAAAAAAAAAAAAAATCATAGTCTACGTATCCCTGTGGTTGTGAAACTACAACTCCCAGCAAGCCGTGACAACCACACTCTGTGCTAGAGGACACACGGGGAATAGTTCGTCATTGTAGATGCGCCACTTTTTTCTTTTTTTTTTGTAAATTGAGGCGATTTTCATTCCTGCCAGCTTTAGGGCTTGTTCACACTTGAGTTTTTCGCATCAGTGTTTAGAAGCCAAAACCAGGAGTGGAGTTTACAGCGAAACTGTGAGTGAAAGGCTGGCACCTGTTCTGTGGTTTGAAGACATTCCTGCTTTTGGCAGACGTGCGAATGAAGCCTAAAGAAGGGGCCGTCATTTTTTATGTTTTTGGGGATTGATTGAGTTTTTCCAGCCCCCTTCGTGTGTTGCACAGGGGAGCTCAAAAGAAGATCAAGGTGGTTAAAGCCATCATCATTTATGACTATGGCGCCGCTGGAGAAGATGCGAACTACTAACATATAAATGATGTCTGACCCCAGAGCTGCGGCGGATGATTTCTCCATTTGCTTTGTGCTATATTCTCCTCTTTAGGACCACCTTGGTGCTATCGGTATATGGCCGCAGCAGTCGGATCAGTATTTTACATCTATACTTGTAAGTCAAAACCTTCAGTGCGTCCAGGAGGGGTGTAAATCTCCGGATCTCACTCCTTTTTTGGCTTAGAAGTACTTTAGGATAACATGTCTGATAGGTGGGGGTCACAACACTGCGGCCCCCTCTGTCTGGCTACAAACGACGAACTGATTCTCTAGTTGAGGATGGAGGGTGATCTGGTCTGATCGCTCTTACGGTAAATCCCATAGGCTTTAAACTTGGACAAAAGGTGGTCCTGTGCGTCTCGTCCTTCCTATAAGGCCTCATTTAGACGGACATTTTTATTTATTTGTATCAACAGTGGTATTAGTGTTAAAAAAAAAAGAGGTTTTAGAAGCCGGTGCTGCACTCGTACATCCATCTGACGCCCCCGTTGTACATGTCCGGCACAAAGAAAGTGCCAAAATAACCGACGTACATGAAATCACCCGGGGAGGGGGTGTATGGGAGTAAAGTTGTACCAAATTTTGCGATATTTTTTTTTTATTATTATTTTTTAAAACAATTGCATCAGTCAAACATCTGGAAAAGCTGTATGTAATTATTATATCACTGTGAGGGTGTCCGGACTTTTATTCTCGGGCTGGGGATGTTCTATGGTTGTGGCACACTGGCTAGTTCGGTTTTTGGCTTTTGTTTTTTTTTTCCAATTGGCCGCACTACAGATGACACAAGGGAAAACCCGGTCTGTTTTATTCGGAAGGGATATTCTAGCCACACTAGGATGCAGTGCCGGTGCTGTCACAGTTCTTCACACCCCATAGACTTGCAATGGAGTGTTTTTAATTTTTCTTAGGTTGGAAAATAAAAGTATATTGGTGACATCCCCTAACCCAACACCTAATCAAATTCCAGCTTTCATTCTCACAGGGAAGGATTGCAAATGTAAGGTGATTTGTGATTTGGTTGGTGACTTGGGCCCTGATAACCAATAATTTTCTAGCTTTCATTCTTTCAGGGAAGGGTTGCAAGTGTAAGCTGGTTTCTGATTGGTTGTCAGGAGAAAAGCCACCAATCATTTTCTTGCCTTCATTTTTTTGGGTGGTGGGGTGGGGGTGGGGGGTGGAGTTACAAATGGTCGCTGGATTCTAATTGGTGTCCTTGGCCCCGATAACAAATAGTTTTTTAGCTTTCATTCTCTCATGGAAGAGTTGCAAATGTAAGCTGGTTTTTGACTGGTGGATTATTCCCTGACAACCAATGATTTTCTAGGTTTCATTCTGCCAGTTTATGATTTTATGTGTAAGGCTACGTTCACATTTGCGTTGTGCGCCGCTGCGTCGGCGACGCAACGCACAAGGCAAATAAAAACGCACGCAAAAACGCTGCGTTTTGCGACGCATGCGTCCTTTTTTGCTGAAATTTGGACGCAAGAAAAATGCAACTTGTTGCATTTTCTGCGCCCAACGCTTGCGGCAAAAAAAAACGCATGCGTCGCACAACGCAGCACAACGCATGTCCATGCGTCCCCCATGTTAAATATAGGGGCGCATGACGCATGCGTTGCCGCAGCGTTTCCCGACACAGCGTCGGGAAACGCTAATGTGAACGTTACCTAAGCTGGTTTCTGATTGCTGGGTGTCTTTACTCCTAACAACCAATTATTTTCTATCTTTCATTCTCTAATGTAAGGATTGCAAATGGAAGATGGTTTCTCATTGGTTTCCCTGGACAACAACTGCTGTATTATTATCCGGCAAAACATGGTGGCCACGTTTGAGGTAGTTTCCAGCCGGAGAGCAGCCTCTTCTTCTCACGGTTTCTCTCTTGTTCTCCACAGATGATCCGGCGCTGACCATGGACAGAGCGCTCCTCTCCTCCTCCTCGCCCCCGGGCTCGGCAGACTCCTCTCTTCCTTTCTTTGACTCTTCTCACGCTCTGCACCTTCTGCGCGGCATCAATGAGCTTCGGACGGAGCAGAAATTCTTTGACATGACGCTGAGCGCCGGCGGCCATGACTTCCCGTGTCACCGCACGGTCCTCGCTGCCGCCAGCACCTACTTCCGTGCCATGTTCGCCGGGACACTGAAGGAGAGCCAGGCGGAGCGGGTGGAGCTGCACCACGTCACCGGTCCTATCCTCGGCTTGCTGCTTGACTTCTGTTACACCGGGAGGGTGACGGTGACCCGGGAGAACGTAGAGCCGCTGCTGCAGGCCGCCGACCTCCTGCAGTTCCCGTCAGTGAAGGACGCATGCTGCGCCTACCTGGAGCAGCAGCTGGATGTCAGCAACTGCCTGGAGATCCAGGACTTTGCTGAGGCCTACGCCTGCCGCAGCCTGGCGGAGAGCACCAAGCGCTTCATCCTGGCGCACATGGCACAGCTGGCGCAGGCCCGGGAGCTGGAGCGGTTACCGTGGCAACGGATGCTGGAGTACATCACAGACGACCGGCTGTGCGTGGACAAAGAGGAGACGGCCTACCAGATGGTCCTGCGCTGGGTCCGGGCTGACCTGCCCCACCGACAGCACCGCTGGTCCGAGCTGTTCCAGCACGTCCGCCTGCCCTTCATCCGTCGCTTCTACCTGCTGGCCCATGTGGAGAGCGACCCCCTGGTTTATTATAGCCCCTCATGTCTCAGACTCATCGGTGAAGCCCGAGCCTTCCAGTCCAGTGAGTACGACCGCCACGACTTGCCCTGCGAGCGGATGAGACCTCGGCCGTCCACCGGCCTGGCGGAAATCCTGGTGGTGGTCGGCGGCTGCGACCAGGACTGTGATGAGCTGGTCACTGTGGACTGTTATAACCCACACACCGGGCAGTGGAGGTACCTGGCCGAGTTCCCAGATCACCTGGGTGGTGGCTACAGCATCACCGCGCTGGGCAACGACATGTATGTCACAGGTGAGATGTCTCCTATGGTGGCATGAGCATTATATGATGGGCGTAATCTGCAGGAAGAGGAGATGGAGCCGCAATTATCCTGCGGCTCAGACTGCATCCCTACAAAACATAGATCCCACACACTACATTTAGATGATTCGATTAATTACAAATTATTACTCTATGAACAAGCAAAATGCCTATTAGATGGGTGATCCGGGAGATCATCGCTATCAGCAGCACACCATCCAATATAAACAGGAAATGTGCTGCTGATAGTATGTATGTAGAGTTGAGCGAATTTGTTCGGGTTCCCCCTTATTCAGCAAGCTATAGCACTTACCAAATGAGCTGCAGAAGGAACCCGGATACATGGAGTGTGCCGGCTGATCGGCGCTGCAGTTGCATGTGCCGCGCTGTGTCACTGTGACAACACATGCATGAAGAGCCCAACAAACAGGCTCTCCATGCATGTGCTGTGACTGTGACACAGCGCGGCACATGCAGCTGCGGGAGCGATCCAGGAACCCAGGTTCCCTCTGCAGCTTATTCGGTAAGTGCTATAGCTTGCCGAATAAGAGGGAACCCGAACAAATTTGCTCAACTCCACTAGTATAATGCTGGATGGGGACAAACAGGGTGATAAAGGGATTTTCTGGTTTTGGAAAACTCCTCTTCAGGTTCAGTGCTGAGTCTGTCGCTGCTCCCGGCGTCTGTTACTTTCTGCAGCACTGACGTCAAGCTGACAACACTGCATCCAATCACTGAGCTCAGCAGTTCCTGCCGACAACTCTGGCAAAGCCATTGAGCTGATTGGCTGCAGCGCTATCGACTTGATGTCAGTGCTGCAGACAGTAACATGCTGTGAGCAGCTGCAGAGACTATGCTGGACCCAGGGAGGGTGAGGAAAGTATAGTTTGTGGAAAGAAAACTCTAGCTGGGGGATTGGATTTTCCAAAACCAGAAAATCCCTGTTAATAATTGTTCTGTTCCCATTACATTTTGTCGGCTCGTGTAAACAGGCTGGTAAGCGACTGTTGACAGACTAGTCCATAGTTGAACGGTGCTCATTATCAGGCCAAGATGAGCCTAAGTGGGCCGTTAATTACAATTGGTATGAAAGGGTGCATTTATGTATATAGGAGCAGGGGTAAAACACCTGACACATGCATGAAATGTATCTATATACCCTGTTTTCACAACATAGGCTGGAAGAGTAATCCAGGGCACCAGGTGCCCTCCTTTTAGTAACTTGATTAATACAGAACAAATGTTTCGGCTGTGCAGGGCCTTTATCAAGCCAAAAAGAGATGCATCTATCTGTTTTTTTGGCTTGATAAAGGCCCTGCACAGCCGAAACGTTGTGATTCTTCTGTACTAATCAAGTTACCAAAAGGAGGACGTCTGGTTCCCTGATTTCTCGGTATTACTACAACCTTGTGGTGCGGTCCACCAATTGTGCACGGACAACAGAGTGGTGCATGGGATTCATCTATTGCAAGTATATGTCCTTTTAACCTTTGTCAGACCTGTATATATTGGGAATATAGGTTTTAGAATAGCGTAGGCAACTTTACATACAGGGCATCCAATAAGTAAATGATGTCATAAGATGACACACAGACGCTGGCTCAGTAATATTCTGCTGTGTGTACGAGTCCTAGTAACATTGGCACTCATTTCCTAATCTCCAGATCAGTGATTTGCACCTTTCTCCCTGAATTGGGTGGGTCCTTATTGGGGTAAATGGGTTCATGCTCTGCAACTCCTGTCTGATCATGCGATGGTGTATAAATATTATAGCCCAGAAGGTCTAAACTATTGAATAAACAGCCCGAAACAGATGTAAATGAATCCATTTTATTTGCAGACTTTGAATCTTGATAAAATGGAACCCGAGCGTGATGAGGAAGACCAGCGGTTTACACTGTAGGGGCGGTGTAGTGGGTGATGCCTGCCTGATCCAAAGATATTATTTCTGCCCAGGTGCCCGGTCCCTTAAATTGGCCATAGAAGTTAGCTCTTGGTGGAACGCCGGTCTGGCCGTCAGCCATTCCTATGCTCCCAGACATGCACGCTCGACTTGGCCTTAGTAGATGAAGGAATAAGTCTCTGCCAGATGCCAGACCTCTCTAGCAACACAACAAATAATTCGGCACGTTGGCTTGCTTTCTTCATTTTTTTTTTTCTGACACATTATCTTGCCCTCATGGCTGGCATAATAAATCATTTCCACTGAAAATGTGCCAATAAAGTGGCACCAAGAGGTTGATTCATGTCGGCCATTGTGTGTAATGGCATGATTGTCATACGATTAATAAAAGAGCACCAACCAGTGGTTATATTCATCACAGATTTACCATTAGATGACCAGGATCTTTTTTTTCTCAGCTGTAAACCCTTATCAGTGCCAGGGATTTTTGACATCCCTCCTTCTCCCATAGAAATTCGCATGCGGTGTGTAAATACTGTAGTATTGGAGCCTTGACAATAATAACTTGGCTCCTAGTACCTGGGATTTGTCCATTTCTGACTGCATAGACCAGATTATTGCATTCCGCTGCTCTTTCTTACTTGTGGGCCATCGGCAGATATATAGAACATCTCAACCTGGTGACATGACCACCAGACTGTATAGATTAACTCCTCATTTCTGGGTGCAGGTTATATGCATATCCCAGCCATATAGATACATTGGTTTATGAAAATCCTTGCGTATTAACGCTTTTTTTTTTTTTCCTTGCGTGCTGCCATTTTTGCATTGAAATGTAGGAGTGAGTCCTGGTGGTGTTCAGAGCTTGGCCCTGTGTGTAATTATGCCTTAAGGACTGTGGTTGCCCCCACAACTGGGGTCTATTAATAACAATATGACTTGTAGAAAATGGCATCACTCCCCGTAGAGTGGGAGCAGCAGGTGCGGGGACACACAGGAGCCCACATGGCTTTCTCATAATTACCAGTTAGATGTGGAGGAGCTCAGCCGCTGTCACACACAACGGGCCCATTCTGCTGCAGAACAAACCTCCTCTGCTTGCCAACACTTGCCGATAGATCAGTTTACTAAGCCTCTCCATTTCCATGAGTATTTTGTATCATTTATGACCTTTATTTTACTGTGCCCTTCAATTATGGAAAGCTCTCTCCCATAGGGTTATAATCACACGGTGTGGACTTTGGGGTATCCGTGCAGAAAATTTCCACGATTAAATCACCCATGTAAGGTTGGGTTCACATTGCGTTACTGCAGTCCATTCAGCGATTCACCCGTTAATAGGAGTTAATGGTAGCGTCAATGCGTTATGCCGCGGTATAACGCAGTCCGTCTAACGGACTGCCATAACGCAATGTGAACCCAGCCTTAGGAATGAGCTTCAGGGCACAGTCACACGGCCGTGAAACATGGATGACCATAGCAGTGCTCGGACTGGCCAGCTGCTCTCTTGACCCTGACAGCATGTATTCCTAGGCAGCTGTCATGCTCTGGTCGGGAGAGCTACCGGTCAGTCTGTTCACTGCAATGCAATCGCTGTCCACATTATACGGCCGTCTGACTGCGCCCTTAGATAAAGTATCAGCCCCTTACCCAAGCTTTGTTCCTAAACTGTTGAAGCACCCAAAGGAGGTGGTGATATAGGAGTTTGTCTCCCCTTCTTTGCTATTTTTGAGTCTCTGCAATTACCAGGGCTGTGGAGTCGGTAAGCCAAACCTCCGACTCCTTCATTTCCATGACTCTGACTCCACCAAAATGGGCTCCAATTCTTACTCCATGTCTCCGACTCCACAGCCCTGACAGGGCTGTGGAGTCGGTAAGGCCAGCGTCACACTGGCGTATTGCATCCGATGCGAGAGCATCGGATGCGATATGCTAATGACACTTGGCTCCTGCTCGCAGCAGAGCAGGAGCCGCGTGTCATGCGTCTGTGCTCCGATTCTCTCGCACAGGGAGGATTGGAGCACAGCTGCGGAGGAGGCGGAGAAATTAATTTCTCCATCTCCTCCATTGCTGGGGTCCGCTTACAACGCACATCACTCGGATGATATCCGAGTGGTGTGCGCTGTCTCACTCACACCCATAGGCTTATATGGGTGCGAGTGAGCCGAGATTTTTCCTCGGTCCGAGACAATCGCAGCATGCTGCGGTTGTCTCGGACCGAGGAAAACGGCCGACAAAAAGTCGGCTACTGAGAGCTGCCCCATAGCATAACATTGGTCCGAGTGTAATGCGATTTTTTTTTATCGCATTGCACTCGGCCGTTTAAAACGCCAGTGTGACGCCGGCCTAAGCCAAACCTCCGACTCCAACTCCTCAATTTCCATGACACCGGCTCAGACTCCACCAAAATGGGTTCCGACTCCACAGCCCTGGCAATAACGACCACAGCTTTCATCGCTTTTCTCTCCAGTAGCGGATCTGCTTACTGTTCTCCAATGCACTTACAGCTTGCATGGAGTCGTCGGATGGACTCTCGCTGTCGGGGCAGTTCTTGGGTTGTCCGATCGCGAGTTCACTCTTACATTTGAGAGCCAGGTGTACAGGTCCTTCTCAAAAAATTAGCATATAGTGTAAAATTTCATTATTTACCATAATGTAATGATTACAATTAAACTTTCATATATTATAGATTCATTATCCACCAACTGAAATTTGTCAGGTCTTTTATTGTTTTAATACTGATGATTTTGGCATACAACTCCTGATAACCCAAAAAACCTGTCTCAATAAATTAGCATATTTCACCCATCCAATCAAATAAAAGTGTTTTTTAATAACAAACAAAAAAACCATCAAATAATAATGTTCAGTTATGCACTCAATACTTGGTCGGGAATCCTTTGGCAGAAATGACTGCTTCAATGCGGCGTGGCATGGAGGCAATCAGCCTGTGACACTGCTGAGATGTTATGGAGGCCCAGGATGCTTCAATAGCGGCCTTAAGCTCATCCAGAGTGTTGGGTCTTGCGTCTCTCAACTTTCTCTTCACAATATCCCACAGATTCTCTATGGGGTTCAGGTCAGGAGAGTTGGCAGGCCAATTGAGCACAGTAATACCATGGTCAGTAAACCATTTACCAGTGGTTTTGGCACTGTGAGCAGGTGCCAGGTCGTGCTGAAAAATGAAATCTTCATCTCCATAAAGCATTTCAGCCGATGGAAGCATGAAGTGGCCCAAAATCTCCTGATAGCTAGCTGCATTGACCCTGCCCTTGATGAAACACAGTGGACCAACACCATCACTGACTGTGAGTACTTGACACTGGACTTCAGGCATTTTGGCATTTCCTTCTCCCCAGTCTTCCTCCAGACTCTGGCACCTTGATTTCCGAATGACATGCAAAATTTGCTTTCATCAGAAAAAAGTACTTGGGACCACTTAGCAACAGTCCAGTGATGCTTCTCTGTAGCCCAGGTCAGGCGCCTCTGCCGCTGTTTATGGTTCAAAAGTGGCTTTACCTGGGGAATGCGGCACCTGTAGCCCATTTCCTGCACACGCCTGTGCACGGTGGCTCTGGATGTTTCCACACCAGACTCAGTCCACTGCTTCCTCAGGTTCCCCAAGGTCTGGAATTGGTCCTTCTCCACAATCTTCCTCAGGGTCCGGTCTCCTCTTCTCGTTGTACAGCGTTTTCTGCCACATTGTTTCCTTCCAACAGACTTACCATTGAGGTGCCTTGATACAGCACTCTGGGAACAGCCTATTTGTTGAGAAATTTCTTTCTGGGTCTTACCCTCTTGCTTGAGGGTGTCAATGATGGCCTTCTTGACATCTGTCAGGTCGCTAGTTTTACCCATGATGGGGGTTTTGAGTAATGAACCAGGCAGGGAGTTTATAAAAGCCTCAAGTATCTTTTGCATGTGTTTAGAGTTAATTAGTTGATTCAGAAGATTAGGGTAATAGGTCGTTTAGAGAACCTTTTCTTGATATGCTAATTTATTGAGACAGGTTTTTTGGGTTATCAGGAGTTGTATGCCAAAATCATCAGTATTAAAACAATAAAAGACCTGACAAATTTCAGTTGGTGGATAATGAATCTATAATATATGAAAGTTTAATTGTAATCATTACATTATGGTAAATAATGAAATTTTACACTATATGCTAATTTTTTGAGAAGGACCTGTATATACTGCTTGATAGAGGCTACAAAGAGAGATGAAACATAGGTGGTTTGGGTGAATAAAGGGTCCTCTCTATTTTTTTTTTTTTCATCAATTTTGGGTGCGCTGCCCCAGTTTTGGGATTTTTATATAAGGAATATGATCTATAGTGAGTTTAAAGGAGTTCTTCACCAACTTAGGCTGTGCTGCTGTTTAATTTTAAATATATATTGTACATACATACAGTGGCTTGGGAAAGTATTCACCCCCTTGGCCTTTTACCTATTTTGTAGCATTACAACCTGTTTACATATTTTTTTTTATCTATTTCATGTGTGATGCATCAGCGTTAAATAGTGTAAGTTGGCGAAGTGAGAAAAATATGGGCAAAAATTAAATTTATTGGATCAAATATCTAAAAATTGGCATGTGGACATGTATTCATCCCTTTTGCTATTAAGCCCATGAAAACTTCTGGTGCAAGCGATTCCCTTTATAAGTGACATGACAGTGTCTGTAGATTAGTGAGCAAAATCCTGATGACAGGTTCACTTTAAATCCTTTAATGCTATGTGCACACGTAGGAAAAGAGGTGCAAAATTTTCTGCACAAAATCCGCATCTCCTGGCAGAATCCGCAGCCGCGGATTTGCCGCGGTTTTTATGCAAATTTTGTGTGGATTTTCTGCGTTTTTTTGTCACTGCGGAATTTTAACATGGAGGGGTGCAGAAATGCTGCAGATCCGCACAAAAGAAGTGACATGCACTTCCTTGAAATCCGCAGCAATTCCGTACTGATTTTTCCGCACCATCTGCACATCTTTTTTTTTTATCCCATTGAATAACATTGTACAGTACTCCACAGTGCGGATCTGTAGCGTTTCTGCGCGGAAAAATCAACTGCGGATCCGCAGCAAATCCGCATCGTGTGCACATAGCCTAAAATGTGAAAATCAGCACTGAGAATAAAGTTTTAAAGCATTTTAAATTCTGAAAAAACAGCAGAAACATTTTTGCGTTGGGCTTCTAAACCAATAAGCACAACAAAATTGTTTAAACTTGTCTGACTTTTTTTTTTCCCCAGGAGGTTCTGATGGGTCAAGGCTTTATGACTGTGTCTGGAGATACAATTCCAGTGTGAATGAATGGACAGAGGTATCTCCAATGCTGAAGCCCCATGAATACCACAGCTCAACAGTTTTGAAGGGTCTCCTTTATGTCATTGCCTCAAACAGCACCGAGTGCTATGACCACACCATTGATTCTTGGAAATCCTTGCGGCCAATGTTATACCCAATGGATAACTGCTCCACCACCTCCTGCCGAGGCAAACTCTATGCTATAGGATCACTAGAAGGCAAGGAGACTATGGTCATGCAGTGCTATGACCCCGAGACTGACTTGTGGTCACTGGTGAACTGCGGGCGTTTACCCCCATGGTCATTTGCACCAAAGACTGTGACACTAAATGGATTAATTTATTTTGTCAGGTGAGTCACATTTGTAATATCAGTGTGGCACAGTTCACCTATTATCATACAGGCTTGTAATTTGCTAAATTTGCAGGGCTAAAGTGGTGCTTCTAACATAGGGACCTTGCACCTAGTCTGATACTTGCCTGCCGTAGTCTTCACCGTTTATCATCACCGCTTCCGTTGGTTTCCGGTAGCTCGTGACAGGCCGACTGCTCCAGTGTTTCAAGGAGCGAGCAGGAGGTTACAAGTCTGAGCGCCTCGTTATGGCGCTTATAGACTTGCAATGAGAGCTTGTGTCGTAGTTTCTGGCTAGGCAGAAGCTGCGGTCACAAGACGATGCCGCAGGACAGGAGTGGCGCCAGAAACTGGTGAAGACGCCAGAGGGCGAGTTGAAGACCTAGGGCAGGGACCTTAATTCAGTAGCACCACTCCAGCACTGAAGAAAAAAAGCAAGCTGAAGTGGTGCTCTAAGGCTGCCGTCACACTCGCAGTATTTGGTCAGTATTTTACCTCAGTATTTGTAAGCCAAAACCAGGAGTGGAACAAATAGACGAAAAGTATAATAGAAACATGTCACCACTTCTGCATTTATCACCCACTCCGGGTTTTGGCTTACAAATACTGAGGTAAAAAACTCACCAAATACTGATAGTGTGACGGCAGCCTAAGAAAACCGTTTCTCTTCTCCCTCACATTGGTCATTTTGAGTAGAGGGCCCTTGGCTTCAGGCATTAATCATTCCAATTTTCTGTTACAAAATGCTGTATGTAACCCCAAATTTTATCAATGCGAACTGAAGCTCGGCATGCAAAAAACAATTCTACCTCATGGGTGGAAAAGTAAAAAAAAAAAAAATGAAAATAGCAACTCAAAACAAATACTTTTTTACTACCTAGATGAAAATAAAAAAACACCTTAGAAGTTTGGTATCATGGTAATCATATTGACCTGGAGAAATGAACAAAACCTAGAAAACAATGGTGGATTTACTGTTTGTTTGTTTTTTTCTTGTCATTTCACCGCACTTGCATTTCTTTTCCTATTTTCCAGTGCATAGTATTGTAAAATAAAAGGTGCTGTTCCAAACTAAAACTCGTCCCTACCTCCACCCCCTAAAGAACAAGCCCTCATACAGCTATGTTGGCAGAAAAATCAAGTTATGGCTCTTGGAAGAAGGGAGGAAAATAAGAGATTGCCAAAATGAAAAATCAACCAGTTGGAAAGGAGTTAAGCATAATCTAATTTTTTTTTTTTAAGTCCTTCCCCCACAAAAATTGTTGTACAAAGCTATCAGAATTCCCCAAAGTGGTACTCTTAAAAAAGCAAGACCTCATACAGCTCTATCAACTGAAAAATGAAAAAGTTATGGAAAAGGACGGCACAGACCAATTTTTTTTTTTCAACGTTCAGAATTTTTTTAATCTACTAAATTGATTAAAAAACAACAACGACGTTCTTTCATGTTTTACCAACCAGAAATTTCAGTGCACAGTGACCGCCGTCAAAACAAAGTCTAAAAAACGGATGGAAATGGTGAAATTGCGTGTTTCACCCCATTTCTACTCATGTATAGGGCCCCCATTATTTTTTAGCACATTAGTTGCTAAACTGAATGCTGGCATTCAAAACTACAACTTGCTTTGCAAAAAAAAAAAAAAAAACTTTATATGTACAATAAAATCTAAAAAAAAAGTCACGACTATTGGTATAAGAGAAGGAAATAACGAAAATGCAAAAATGAACATTGGCTCCAATAATGCACCAGATTTTTACACCTCACCCCAATCCAGGGTTGTAAAATGTGCCAGGTTTTATAATAGTGTGTGTCATTATATGGGCGCAAAATATTGGTATTACGTTAACCAACTAAAATGTGTCATAAACGAGGGTACTGTATCTAAAATCTCCAGCAATATCTGCCAAATTTTTTTTTACCATTTGTTCTTTTCATTTGGAATATGGACGTGTAAATTTAGGACCATATTAATCTGCCCAGAGTGAACACATGGACCATGCATACAAAGTAGTCCTAGATATCTGATCCGAGGGATCGGTTCACTTCTTATAGTGCATGATACACGTCTGAGCTCTTAATGCCTTCACCAAGACAAATGATCTCCTGGACATGGCGCTACTCTGTGCATCCTGTTCGGAACGTCTCATGTACATAGGCAGCCTTGTGCTCATGTCCTATGTCTTTTGGACGGCTCGTTAAAGTGCCGCTGCCTGTTTTTCCTTAGGGTAAATATAGCCAGCCGTAGGAGCTGAAACTCCATCTTGGCAACAATGTCCTCCCTTACTAGAACATAGCGTTCTCTAAAACACCCAGAACATAAACACCACTGAGAATGACAATACCACTAAATATAATGTAGGAGGGCTGTGATCTGGAGAAGGTCTTTCAGGCGTTATGCTATTTTGAAATAAATCGCGTTTCCTTTTTTTTTTTAATCTTCCCTTAATGCCTCCTAAATGTCATTCTTCAGTACATGTCTTAAGATGACAGCTGCCAAGTCCACCGCCAGTAACAGCTAATGCTCCTCACCTGCTCCTGCCACACAGGGGAAATATCTGCAGGATCGGGTTCCTGCCCGGCTGGATAACATCCGAATGCGTTTTGTTCTGGTCTGCCACCTTTCACTTCCAAAAGTGGCATTATTTTTCTGCGCCAGCATATTCCTACCCGGTTCTCATGCCAAGCTGTATTACCGTTGGGTAACAGCCTCTCATAGCTTGTTGTTGTTTTCCCTATAGTATAGGAAGCCTAAATCCAAATTTCTGATGTCCCCGGTTCTTCTGATCTGAGCGAACATCCTTGCAAGTGTATATATGAGGCTGTTGAAATCAGGTGAGGAGACCAGCGCTCAGTCCAGGCATTGCGAACCGTGAAGAACGTCCATCTGAACCCGTGTTTAATGGCCTTCACAAAGAATCACATCAGTAGAGCGCTGAAAAAACAACCCAACTGGAGTGGTGCCTTAACCCCTTAGTGACCACCAATGCATCTTTTTGCCGACCTGTGTTATTAAAGACTAACATCCACGTACCAGTGACAATCCAGCCGCTGTGGGCTGTGCACTACAGCTGACAACTTGCTGCATCAGCCACGATCAGTGTTGGTACTGACTATAGTTGTTTAACCCCTTAAATACTGCTGTCAATAATGACTACAGCAATTAGATGGTTAACAGAGTGTGGGGGCTTTCTCTTTAACCCCATCGGTACCCTGAGATCTTGATCGTGTGGTCCTGATGTTTGCCATGGCAATTCATCCCCAAATAATGGTCTTAAGAGTCTGCCGGCTAGAGTGGCCTGTTCACAAGTTATCAACATTTTGATTGTAAAAATACATTTCTTCATTCCAGTTATGCCACTTTGCATTAATTCCTGAAAAGCACCTGAAGGATTAATTAACTACCTGAAAGCAATTTTTAAGAAGCTGAGGGGGTACTGTTTTTAAAATGGTATCACTTATCGTTTTTTCCAATAAATATCACCCACAAAGTTACTTCAAAACTTAATAGGTCTCTAAAAAAAAAAAAAAAAAGGCTTTGTAAATATCCTCGAAAAAATGAAAAATTGCTGGTACATTTTTAAACCTTATAAAATGAGAACAAAGTAAAACAACATTTCACAAATGGTGCTGATGTAAAGCAGACATGATGGAAAGGTTGCTTATTAATTTGTTTTGTGTGGTGTGACTATCTGGATTAAAGGGATAATCGTTCAAAGTTTGAAAATTGCTAATTTTTTGAAATTTGTGTTAATATTTCTGATTTTTTTTATAAATAAATGCAGAAAATATCGACAAATTTACCGTAATTATAAAATACAATGTGTCACGAAAAAACAGTCTCAAAATCAATGGGATATGTTGCAGCATTCCAAAGTTATTACCACATATAAAGTGACACTGGTCAGATTTAAAAAAAGAAAATTAAAAAATTGCCCAGACCCTAAGGGGTTAAAATAACACGTAAGGTTCAGCCAAGTATACAAGGCTGATGGGTTTGACCAACAGCTACTAAATGTCTACCAGACCCCAGCACAGTACTGGACTGCTCATTCTGTTCCTGGTTTTCACACCCGTTTTATTCCCTTTCATACAGAGATGATTCCGCAGAAGTAGATGTGTACAGTCCGCTGGAGAATGAATGGAATAAAATCCCCCCCATGAAGCAGGTAATTTATTGCCTAGATTGTATTAGTAGGTGTTTAAAAGAATAAGAAAATATATATCTAAAATTTACATATACATGCATGCACATAAACAACGAGGGAAAGGGGAGATAGCAGAAAACTCCCTTAGGCCGGGGAGTTGCACTTGCGAGTGCAATGCTAGAAACTCTCGCATCAATACCCGGCACAGCCGCCGGCACTCGGACCGGAGCGTTCGGCTCCATGTATTTCTATGCAGCTGAATGCTCCGGTCCCGAGTGCTGGCGGCTGTGCCGGGTATTGATGCGAGAGTTTCTCGCATTCAACTCGCAAGTGTGACCCCGGCCTTAGGCTGAAGCTCATCCCGAGGTTTGGGTGCATGACCGGTGAAATCAATGCCAGACAGATATGAGCGGGGCTTAGTGACTAGTCCAGTGAGTCGTACAGCCTCCTGGTTCTAGTTGGCAGAAGATTAGATACTCACAAGTAATATCACCATCTCACTACTTTCATTTAGATCTTCATGAAATGATTCAGTTAAAAGGAATAGGTCAGCAGGTTTTTGCTATGTAATCCGACAGTAGCATGAGGTGGGGACAAAGACCCTCGATTGGGTGCAGCAGTTTTGACAGTCACCGTTTTCCCTGCTGCAGATATAGCAGAGCTCAGTTGTGGAGCTGTATATAACCCTACACACCTCACAGCTTTCTGTGTACATTGTATGGCGACAGCGGGCTGCTGAGTGCTGGGGTTGGACGAGGAGGCACATGCCATCTCGTCCTGTAATGATGATCTTTTACTGATAAAACGCAGATTTTTATTGAAACTGCAAAACATCCCAGTAAGTGACACATTGTTGGAATCGGGGACTCTGCTCCTACACTATGGTGCTCTCATATTACAAAAACCTGCTGGCAGATTTTCTTTTAAAGGGGTTTATCGGGTAATTTAAAATGACCTTTCCTTAGGATAGGGGTGGAGCCGCATATTCATTACTGTAATAAGCGGCACCACGTGACCGCTCATACAGGAGAAGGTGCGGCGAGGACAGGACGCTGCGAGGGAGTCGGGTGAGTATTTTAGTAACAGCAGGGGGGCGCACAGGGGGTGGGAGGGGGGTGTCGACAGGGATCTTTATTTTAAACACGAGGACAAAAAAAAAAAAAAAAGGATTTTTCATATCTTCTTTCCAGCGAACACTGCTGGAGAGAAGATATGAATGGCGGCTTCAGCACCAGATGCAGGGGACAGCGCTTATCTCTA
Organism: Ranitomeya imitator; assembly: GCF_032444005.1. NCBI lineage: Eukaryota > Metazoa > Chordata > Amphibia > Anura > Dendrobatidae > Ranitomeya > Ranitomeya imitator. The sequence continues at coordinate 100,748,890 of NC_091291.1, forward strand.
GCGCTGTCTCCTGCACGCTCCGTGTGGTACCCAGTTGGCACACGTGTGCCACACAGATGGCCTATGTGAGCTCACAGAGACACGGATAATTCCGGTACCGATTTTTCTGGTACCTGAATTATCTGGACGTGTGAGACTGGCCTAATGGTAACTTAATCTACATTGTAAGATCTTTGCCAACCCCAACCAACAGAAATGTTTTTTTTTCTGTCCTGCTTAGGCCTCTTTCACACTTCAGTCTTCTGGCGTCAGTCAAAATCCGTCGTCGTGACGGATCCGTCAAAAATAGTGAAAAACGGAAACAACGGATCCAGTTTTTCAACGGATTCATTGAAAAACCGGATCCGTTGCACCTGTTTTTCATCCATTTCTTCGATGGATACGTTTTCTCATATCTCCAAATGGGAGGCTCCCAAACATGATTGGCTACTGGAAAATAATAGAAACCTATATATTGAGTGTTTTAACACCCCATCTTTGAGAGGTTGTAGAGCAAGTGGCAGAAATGGAAGGAGTTCTAGTAAATATTGTGACCATCTATCCATCAGGCAGGTTGCTGGCAGGCTTCTTGCTTGTATGCTTCTTGCTGGCACATTGAGGAATGAAGCCACGTGGCAGGTTTATATAGATTTGGGGCTGTCTGGCCAATTGGCTACTAAATACAGATTTGGAGCATGCTCCGTGTAAAAATCAGTCGCTGGATTCCGTCATTTGACGGACAGCGACTGATCCTGTGCCCATAGGTTTCCATTCTAGCCAACGACGGACGCCGCTGGATCCGTCGCTGTCCGACTTTTCGATGCAGACCAAAAACGTTACTTTGTCCGTCCTCTCCAGACGAAGGATAAACAAGTTCCGATGGTTCCAGCGCACGACGGACAAAAACGTGAGGCCATCCGTCGCTAATACAAGTCTATGAGAAAAAGACGGATCCAGAGGGCAAATTCGCTGGATCCGTTTTTTTTCACAAAACTGACTGAAGTGTGAAAGAGGCCTTACACAGGTCTATTACTAAAATGAGCCACAATTGTTGAGAAGGAATTATTTCACTGTCACTTATACAGATTACTATAGAACCGTTCTGTGGTCAGGCTCTGTTCACTCTTATGGAGCTGATAAGGCTTAACCTTGGTATTTTTGGGAGAGGAGGGCTGGGGGTTGTGTTCTCATGAATGACTGTAACCACCTCTATCATTTCAGGTACACGTTGGAGGGAGCCTGGCTGCGTTGGGTGGAAAACTCTACGTGTCTGGCGGGTATGACAACACATTTGAACTCTCCGATGTAGTGGAGGCTTTTGACCCGCAATCAAAGGAGTGGTGCATTGTTGGTCATCTTCCCCAACCAATGTTCTGGCATGGCAGCGTCAGCATCTTCAGACAGTTCATGCCTTACACGCAGTACAGCTTTGATGGCGTCACGTTAGACAATGCCAACCACGAGCGGAACTCTGTCAACCTGAACAGGCGACGACAGCACTTGCACAATCACAACCTCAATGAATTGCATCGGCGATAGTGATGGACAGAGGGTCAACGATGGATCATTATTAGGAGCCGGGTGGACTCGACACGATATGATTGAGTTTTTATCAATAATACTATATATTTATAAATTCCCCCCCATCACGTGTGATAGCTCTTCAGCCTATAGGATGTCAGGAAAAGTTAAGTTTTAAATTCAGAAAGTTTTTACTTTTTTTTTTTGTTTGTTTTGCTTGCTAGGAAAAAATAATGTAAAAAAACCCCTCAAACACTCTGCATTATGGCTTGTATGCAATTGATCATCAGGTCTGGGGTCGTGCTGGCAGAGAGAAGCCTGGGCGAGTCTACAGCGAGGGAAGCAGCCTGCATCAATGTGCAGGAGGCCCAATCCCATTACATCTGCAGATCAGGCAGGGACGCTTTCTAGCTCATGCTAGATGGTTAATATATATATAAGGTTCTGACAAATGTTCCACCCAGTACTGTATGTATGTGACAGGTTTATATCTCACAGCACTTGGGTGTCTAACAAGGAGGAATCTGTCATACGGACAGATCCGGCAGCGCTACAGGTGCTTTGTGCAGATCCTACAGCCAACTTGCTCCCTGGGGAAGTCTTCGTTTTTCCATATGACATGCCCACTTAGCAAACTAATGCATTTGCTTTGTCTAGGATTCCTTGGGCACCAAACATGCATTACAAGCAAATAAAAGGCTTCTCTCTTTGTCGAGGCAATTGGTGAGGACTCTTGTGGATAATCCATAGACTTGATTGGCGTTTACAGTGTTCAGATTTGGATTAGTACTGTTGTGATGGTTTAAGTATTCCAGTTTTCTATTTAGAGCATAGGAAATATAGAAATTTGTTTTATTACATACACTTAATATCCTGCTCGTATGATTACCGATATAGCCCATGGATAAATCCTGTGTAACGCAGCTATGGACTAACTGAATAGGAATAAACGTGAGGCCGGCCGTGTAACCAGCAGCATTCAGCCAGTAACTGGTTTCCATGCTATACAGCTGCTGGTTTTAAATGGGGCTAATGGTACAGGACTAATAATAATGTATATTGTGCTTATTACAACTCCTTCAGGCATGGATAGACATGATGACGTTTGATCGTCAATCACTATTACTCATGCCAAACACTTGTTAACTGGATGGTATAGCCGCAGGACTCACTCCATTCACTTCTATGGATGCGTTAAGGTGTAGTTACACTAATCAACCACCAATCATCAACATGTTTGCTGATCAGCGGTCGTATAAAATGCTGTTTATACACAGACCGCTCTAACATTTTGTGCTATTGTTGTTGGCAGCACAATCCTGTTTACACAGGATGACGCGCTGCCGAGAACAATGATCTTATGTGCAACACAAAACATTGTTTCACCCCCATGAAGGTGTCATGACCGTCAGCCTGTTTACATTACTAAACGAGCGTGTTATCTGTCAGTGTACATGGAGCTTTATACAGGACTTATCCAGACTGCATCTCTGGTCCCAGAAAGAACTGCAAGAAGAACTCTAATCCATGTATATGTATGGGGTTCTCTTCTATAAATGCATTTATGCTGGAACGCTCCCTTAGGCCGGCGTCACACTAGCGTATTGCATCCGATGTGAGAGAACAGGATGCGATATGCTAATGAGCCTCGGCTCCTGCTCTGTTGCGAGCGGGACCCGAGTGTCATGCGTCTGTGCTCCGAGCCTCTCACACAGCTGCGGAGGAGGCAAAGAAACTAATTTCTCCATCTCCTCCATTGCTGGGGTCCGCGTATAACGCACAGCACTCGGATGATATCCGAGTGATGTGCGCTGTCTCACTCGCACCCATAGGCTTATATGGGTGCGAGTGAGCCGAGAGTCGGCCGAGTGTCCGTGACAATCGCAGCATGCTGTGACTGTCTCGGATCGAGGAAAACGGTCGAAAAAAAAAAAAAAAAAAAAAATCGGCTGCTGGGAGCTGCCCCATAGTGTAACATTGGTCTGAGTGCAATGCGATTTTTTTTTTATTGCATTGCACTCGTCCATTTAAGTCGCCAGTGTGACGCCGGCCTAATAGGAGAACAAGGAGCTGCATTCTTCTAATAGGACTTTGGGCAAATTTACTTATCCCATCTAATTTTTAGACATCGCAAACTTAGACTAGACCGTCTGAAAATGCGCCAAAACTATCGCACGGGCTCACACTGGTTGATAAATGCTCCATTATGGTCTTGCTGTTTCAGGTGGTTCAATTAGCACTGAATGTTTTGTCTTAGATTGTTCATTTTCATCCAGTGTTCTGGCTCGGTGAATCATTGTTGTGTAGATGTTTCCACTATGGAACCAGATCCCATTGAGTTGGCGTAACAAAGATTTTGAGAATTTCTCACTTAAATGCATAAACTGCATGCACATATAAGAAAGGACATAAAGAGAAGCGGTCATCAGGATCGTATCCTGTAAGTTAGGGTCTTGAAAATAGGAATGATGTGGCAATGATTGGATGGGGGCGCTGCGTTCTCTGTACCAGGCTGTGCCTGATCCCAAGCATCACTCCAGGCTCCAGTATCCATCAGTCCTGATTCATTGCCAGATCTATAGGGGCCAATCCTATGGATGTCTTCCCTCTTAAACGCTGCCCTACGTGTAACCGTACAGTGTGATTACGCTCACTGATCCACCGCTGCAGCTTTCACTATGGTTAGAGAGGTATAAAGACAGCTGGACTATATTCTGCAGTGCAGCTTCTTTTAAGGGGGTTTTCCAATTTTGGAAAGCCCATGTCTCAGCTGTGTTTTTTTTTTTGCTTTTACTCACCCCCTTCGTGTCCAGCAATGAGTCTCCACCGCTGCTCCTGGTACCGGTTATCGTCTGCACCGTTGACGTCCCGTCGCCAGCAAATAATTAAGCTCAGCGGCTTATGCTGTCCATCCAGGCCGTCTGTGAGCTCAGTTGTTGGCTGACGGCAGCGTTGCAGACATTATCGGACCCACTAAGTTGTCTTAGTCAAACTAGAGCCAGGTTTCCCCAAAACCCAAAAAAACCTTTCTAAAGTCACATACTACAACAGAGATGGCCATTGTGATGCCTAAAAGTTCATCATTGCAGCGTCCAGAGCTTTTCCTAAAGTTGGTCCATAAAATGGCCACGATCAGTCAATGGCAAGAGGACATACACACAAAGCTTTCTGCTTTAGGTTTGATCAGTCACTGTTCTGTTTTCTAAGTGTTTCATTCATTAACGCATCAGACATTTGTGCTGTTACAATGTTTTGCTTTTTTGTAGGATGTTTGCAGTATTTTAGATTTTTTCACTTTTATGAGATTTTAATAAAGTTGGTTAGAAAAGAAAAAGTGTGTTATTGCTGTAATTAAATTAACTTCCTCACTTTTTTTTTTTAAGCTCTTCTATTCAGAGAATGCCAGATGAAGTTTGAGATATTAAGAGATCATAATTTAGGACTTTCCAAGACTCTTGGCAATTTTTGTAAAAGTAGGTAGGGCTTTGTAAAAGAGGATGGTCTGTCAAATATACAGTGCCTTGCGAAAGTTTCGGCCCCTTTGAACTTTTCAACCTTTTCCAACATATCATACTTCAAACATAAAGACACCAAAAGTAAATTTTTGGTGAAGAACCAACAACAAGTGGAAAACAATAGTGAAGTTGAACGAAATTTATTGGTTATTTTTATTTTTTGTGGAAATTCAAAAACTGAAAATTGGGGCGTGCAATATTATTCGGCCCCTTTACTTTCAGTGCAGCAAACTCACTCCAGAAGTTCATTGTGGATCTCTGAATGATCCAATGTTGTCCTAAATGCCTAATGATGATAAATATAATCCACCTGTGTGTAATCAAGTCTCCGTATAATTGCACCTGCTCTGTGATAGTCTCAGGGTTCTGTGTGAAGCACAGAGAGCATCATGAAGACCAAGGAACACAACAGGCAGGTCCGTGATACTGTTGTGGAGAAGTTTAAAGCCGGATTTGGATACAAAATGATTTCCAAAGCTTTAAACATCCCAAGGAGCACTGTGCAAGCGATTATATTGAAATGGAAGGAGTATCATACCACTGCAAATCTACCAAGACCCGACTGTCCCTCTAAACTTTCATCTCAAACACGGAGAACACTGATCAGAGATGCAGCCAAGAGGCCCATGATCACTCTGGATGAACTGCAGAGATCTACAGCTGAGGTGGGACAGTCTGTCCATAGAACAACAATCAGTCGTACACTACACAAATCTGGCCTTTATGGAAGAGTGGCAAGAAGAAAGCCATTTCTCAAAGATATCCATAAAAAGTGTAGTTTAAAGTTTGCAACAAGCCACCTGGGAGACACACCAAACATGTGGAAGAAGGTGCTCTGGTCAGATGAAACCAAAAATCCGGATTACTTACCGGTAATGCTCTTTTAATGAGTCACGACAGCACCCCACATGAGAGAGAGGGATCCGCCCATAGGAACAGGAAACCTACAGAATAAAAGGAGGCGGTCCCCTCTCCTCCTCAGTTTAGTTTACAGAGTATAAAAAGGGAACCGCAAAAGTGTTAGTATTCATTCTTATTCAGTAACATAAAAATTCTTAACCCTATACAACCATTACTTCTTTGAACTTAAAGGAAAGTGCTGTGCATAATTTAGGGAGGGTAATACATGGGTGCTGTCGTGACTCATTAAAAGAGCATTACCGGTAAGTAATCCGGATTTTTACTCTTCGTCACGACAGCACCCCACATGAGAGATTTTCAGAGATTCATTATTTGGGTGGGATTACTGTACTAAGAACAGCTCTACCAAAGGTCAAATCAGAGGAAGCAGAAAGGTCAAGTCTGTAATGGTTGTAAAAGGTAGAAGGTGTGGACCAGGTTGCGGCCTTACATATCATGTGGATCGGTACATCCTCATGTTCCGCCCAAGAGGAAGCCATGGCCCGCGTGGAATGCGCTTTAATCCCCACTGGTGGGATTTCGCCCCTTGATGTGTAGGCTAGACAAATAGCTTCTCTGATCCATCGAGAAATGGTAGCCTTTGTGACCCCATATCCTTTCTTGCGGCCCTGAAAGGAGACAAACAGAGCCCTACTCTGCCTCCATGTTTGAGACCTCTCTATATATGTCAGGATAGCTCTTCTGACATCTAAGGTGTGCAACTTATGTTGTTCTGGGGTTACAGGTGTATTAAAAAAAGAAGGCAGAATTATCTCCTGAGATCTGTGATAGATGGATGCTACCTTAGGGAGGTATGAGGGATCAGGTTTTAGGACAATTCTATCCTGAAATACCATTAAGAAAGGTGGGTCTGCCGATAGGGCCTGGATGTCACTAACCCTTCTAGCTGAGGTTAGGGCTACCAATAAGGCGACTTTGTATGTTAGGACCTTTAGAGGTATGGCATCTAGTGGCTCAAATGGGGAGTCAGTTAAGGCTTCTAAGACTAAATTCAAATCCCACGGAGGTAGACGGGGAATATGGACCGGATTGGAACGTTCACAGGATTTGATGAACCTGGAGACCCACTTGTTGGCTGCTATGTTGTCCCCATACAAGGCTCCTAAAGCTGAGACTTGAACCTTTAGGGTGTTCACCGATAACCCTAATTCTCTACCTTTTTGTAGGAACTCTAGAATCGGAACTATCGGAATCTGCTTAGAGAATGGTCTTGTATGAAAATCTAAGAACTTCTTCCATACCCTACTGTATAATAGGGTGGTAGATCTCTTCCTACTCAACAATAGGGTGTTAACTAGTTTTTCCGAGAACCCCCTAGATTTTAACAACTGCCTCTCAAATTCCACGCCGTCAAGTGAAGACCTTTCACTTGCGGGTGGAAAAATGGGCCCTGAGACAACAGTTCCTTGTGTAAAGGAAGGATCCATGGATCGCATAGAGACATGCTTTGGAGACACGAGAACCATGGTCTTTTTGGCCAGAAGGGAGCAATCAGGATTACTCTGGCTTGGTCCCTCCTGATCTTCCTGATCACTAGAGGTATCAGAGACATTGGAGGGAAGGCGTACGCTAGCCTGAAGCTCCAAGGATGGTGAAGGGAGTCCAACATGTCTGGGTGATCCATGAGGTTCAGGGAAGCAAATCTCTTTACCTGTCTGTTGTCTCTTGTGGCGAACAGATCTATTTGGGGTACGCCCCATGCTTTTGTTATCATGTTGAATATGTCCTTGTTTAACGACCATTCCCCTTGTCGTAGCCTGTTTCGGATGAGGTAGTCCGCCTTGGTGTTTTCTGCCCCTTTGATGTGCAGGGCTGTTAAGGATGGAAGATGAAACTCTGCCAACTGGAGGATGTTTGCTGCTACGTTCATCAGGGTTCCTGATCGCGTACCTCCCTGACGGTTTATGTACGCCACTGCGGTGGAATTGTCTGACAGAACTCTCACGTGCTTTCCCTGAACCTGTGGAAGAAAATGACTTAGGGCATATTCTACTGCTTTTAACTCTTTCCAATTTGAAGAATACACCAGCTCCGCCTGATTCCAGGTGTCTTGGATCAGATTATCTTCCATATGTGCGCCCCAACCCACAGGGCTGGCGTCAGTGATAATTGTTTTGGAGGGATTTATCATCCATGGTACACCCCCTGAAAGGTGATCCATGTCTAACCACCAGCTTAGGGATTCAATTACGTCACTGGAAAGAGTGATTTTACTCTCTAAATGTCGTACTTCCTTTTGAATGGATAATATTTCATACTGCAATTGACGGGTATGATATTGAGCCCACAGCACGGCTGGTATACATGAGGACAGTGATCCAAGTAAGGACATGGCCTTCCTCAGGGTCATACAGGGCTTTGATATTGCCTCTCACACCTTTGATTGAATAATTATTCTCTTTGACTGTGGCAGAAAACTCCTCTGACTTACTGAATCTAGTTGAATTCCCAACAATATCTGGATGGTGTCTGGATTCAACCTGGATTTTTCGTAATTCACGATCCAACCTAGATCCTGCAAGGATGAGATCGCATTAGATAACCGCATTTGACATTGGGATATGGAATTTCCGATAACAAGAAAATCATCCAGGTAGGGTATTATGAGAGTGTTCTGCTGGCGTAAGTGAGCCATCACTTCCAGGATCACCTTTGTAAAGATGCGGGGAGCCATAGAAAGCCCAAAGGGCATTGCTACATATTGAAAGTGACGAACCTGTCCTGCCAGGATGACTGCTACCCTTAGGTACTGCTGATGTTCGGCATGTATGGGAAGATGATAATAGGCATCTTTTAGGTCGATTCCGGCCATGACACACCTAGGAAACAAGAGCTTGATGGCAGAACTAATAGACTCCATTTTAAAAGTTCGATTATATAGAAAGGAATTTAATTTCTTGAGATTAATGATGGTTCTGAATGAACCATCTGGTTTTTTGATCAAAAACAAAGGGGAGTAAAATCCCCTTCCTCTTTGATCTTGGGGAACCTCTACCAACACTTTTTTAGATAGGAGAGAAATAATCTCGGACTCTAAAGCCTCTTGTTGTTCTTGTCCCTTTGGAGATGTTATTATAAAAGAATCCCAAGGGATTCTAAAAAATTCTAATTTAAGGCCATCTCTTATAATGTCCAATATCCAACGGCTGGATGTTATATGTTCCCACTTGGATAGAAAAAATTTTAATCTACCGCCTACTTCCAGGTTAGCGGTACTTGCCACGTTTTGAGTTGTAAGATCCGGTAAACAGGGCTCCTTTTTGCTTAGGGTCTTTCGCCTCCCAGCGATCCCTTTGCTCAAACGGCCTCCGGGAAAAGGGTCGTCTTCTGAATGCTCTCCTGTAAGACGGAAGATACTGATTAGGAAAACCTTTCTTCCGTTCTCCTGCTTTCTTTAAGATCTCATCCAGAGTCTTCCCGAAAAGGAACTCACCCTGGCAGGGGAGCGCACAAAGCTTTGCCTTTGCCTGTGCGTCCCCTTTCCAGTTCTTCAACCAGAGTGCTCGCCGGGCTGTGTTTGTTAAGCCGGCTGACCTGGCTGCTAGGCGTAGCGAATCTACTGAGGCGTCTGCCAGGAATGCTACAGCCTCCTTCATCAGAGGGATCTTTGGTAGAATGGAGTCTCTTGCAGTTCTACCTCTGATCTGCTCCTCCAGTTGTTCCATCCAAACCAGCAGAGATCTCGCCGTACAGGTAGCAGAGATGGCTGGTCGGAATGCCCCTGTATTGGCCTCCCAAGATTTTTTAAGCAGGGCCTCTGCTTTACGGTCCAACGGATCCGTTAGCATCCCTGAATCCTCTACAGGCAAGACTGACTGTTTTGAGGTTGAGGCTACGGCTGCGTCCACTTTTGGCACTTTCGACCAAGTATTCAGCTCCTCGTCGCTAAAGGGATATCGCCTTTTAGAGGAAGATGGTAGAAAACCTCTGGCACTCTGTTTGTCCCACTCTTTTTTAATTAATTCTTTAACAGTTGCGACAACGGGAAAGGATCTGCGCTTCCTTTGTCCTAACCCCGCGAACATGATGTCCTGAGCTGATTTTTTCCCTTTCTCATCAGGGCACCCCATCGTGTTTCTGACTGCTTTCACCAGGTTGTCCACGCTGCTATTAGGCAGACACAGCCCCCCCTCATCTTCGGATGAACTCGGCCGAGTTTCCGACTCATCTGAGGACTTATGCACCTCCTCTGATTCTGGGTTTTCCGGAGATGGGGATCTGCTAGGTTGGTGGGAACTAGGGATACTAGCCTGTGACAGTCCCTGCATCTCTTCTCGAATCATGGCTCTAACATCAGATGGAGTCATAATGTTTTCTTGACGTAAGGTCAGTATGATGCAATCTGAGCATAACCTCTTCATATAGGAGTCTGGAAGGGGCTGTATACATAAAGCACATTGTTTGTGCTTGGACTTGTGCGCTTTTTTCCTGGACTGAAGGAAGGGGACATAGGAGGAACATACATCAGCATATAGGTAGAGAAGTCTTTACACTCACCCAGAGAAGCTGACAGGTACCGGATCTGGAGGCGGATTCTTTGAGGGATCTTTTTGCCTAGTGGAAGATCGCTCCTGACGACCACCCTCTTTAATGCTGCTCCTGGCGCTTTTCTCCTTGCTAGGAGAGCGCTCTGGTACCACAAGGTGCGTTTCGTCGGCCGGTGAAGCCATACTCACATCCACACACCGGCCGACAGTAGCGCTGCAGCTTTTAAATATGGCGCCAAATCTCCTGCCTCCCCGGCCCGAACCCGGAAGTGCTCCAGCGACTTCCGGGTCAGACGCGCCGCTCATTCCTCCATGCGGCGGCTGCTTTATTTAGCCGGCCGCTTGAGCGCGCGCGCCCTCATGGAGCCGGGCGGACCAGCGGTGACCGGACCCGGACCATGGCTATCGATCAGACGAGGGGGGAGGCTGTACACAGTGGCTCCCCCGCCGCTGCTACTGGAACCGCAGCCCCTGCCGTTCCTTACAGAGACCGACGCAGGCGGGTGCATGGCCCAGGATCTTCTGTAGGTACGTCCTGGGATTCCCATAGGAACAGGAAACCTAAACTGAGGAGGAGAGGGGACCGCCTCCTTTTATTCTGTAGGTTTCCTGTTCCTATGGGCGGATCCCTCTCTCTCATGTGGGGTGCTGTCGTGACGAAGAGTAAAAATCAAACTTTTTGGCAACAATGCCAAACGATATGTTTGGCGTAAAGGCAACACAGCTCATCACCCTGAACACACCATCCCCACTGTCAAACATGGTGGTGGCATCATGATTTGGGCCTGCTTTTCTTCAGCAGGGACAGGGAAGATGGTTAAAATTGATGGGAAGATGGATGGAGCCAAATACAGGACCATTCTTGAAGAAAACCTGTTGGAATCTGCAAAAGACCTGAGACTGGGACGGAGATTTGTCTTCCAACAAGACAATGATCCCAAACATAAAGCAAAATGTACAATGGAATGGTTCACAAATAAACATATCCAGGTGTGAGAATGGCCAAGTCAAAGTCCAGACCTCAATCCAATCGAGAATCTGTGGAAAGAGCTGAAAACTGCTGTTCACAAACGATCTCCATCAAACCTCAATGGGCTCGAGCTGTTTGCCACGGAAGAATGGGCCAGAATTTCAGTCTCTCGATGTACAAAACTGATAGAGACATACCCCAAGCGACTGCAGTTGTAATCGCAGCAAAAGGTGGCGCATCAAAGTATTAAGTTAAAGGGGCCGAATAATATTGCACGCCCCACTTTCCAGTTTTTGAATTTCCACAAAAATTTAAAATAACCAATAAATTTCATTCAATTTCACAATTGTGTTCCACTTGTTGTCGATTCTTCACCAAAAATTTACATTTGGTATCTTTATGTTTGAAGCATGAGATGTGGGAAAAGGTTGAAAAGTTCCAGGGGGCCGAATACTTTTGTAAGGCACTGTATGCCAAAAACTAGTAAATTGTAATACAAAACTATGCCGCCTCACATTTGACATAGAGAAGGCTGGAAACACAGCAGATTTATTGCTTATATTTGATGCGTTCTCATTGCGCACATCCTTTGCTCCAATCTAGGATGCAGCTGTGGAAGATTCAGTTATTTTCTTTCTTTCTTTCCTCTTGCCAAAAACAAGAGTGGATTTTAAGCAGTGAGAATAACTTGCACCTTCCTACAGTCGCTCCATTATAATGTGTTATACCGCCATCTCGCATTCATTATCAGCTGTATGATATCATGAGCTCATGGTATAATGTGCCTACAGCTCACCCCTGGAAACCCCATCACTGACTGTCTAAAATTACAACGTGCCTCTGGTTTAACAAAAATAAAAGTGGGTGGCCCAGAGGAGAGCGGGACTACACTATACGGGCTGCGAGGAGCCATGGATACCAAGCAGTAGAACATTAAGCAAGACTATTTGTAAAGTTGCTTTTTTTTTTAAATTATTTTTAAAGTAGATTACCGACCAGGCTGCAGTGACATAACATGTGATTCTGTTGTCCATTGGCTACCTGGAGATGAAACGTGACTAGTCGGCTCATCATACCAGACGTATATTGGCGTTTCAATGGTAACTATATTACTATAATATATAGCGGAAGTGATCATGTCACAGGTAGGGATGATCCGGCGTCCAGTTCGACCCTTTCTGCAGCCGCATCTCACTTCTGTGCATGGCATCTCGTCTCTAGCCACAAATCTGGTCTAAATTAGGGAGTGATCTTTTGGAGAAGTCTCCTATGCACAACTTTCCTAAAGGGGGCCACCAAAAAAACTGTAGCACACGGTATATATATATATATATATATATATATATATATATATATATATATATATATATATATATATATATATATATATATATATATATATATATTTTTTTTTTTTTTTTTTTTCTTGTAATGATTCCCAAAGTATTTGTCCACATTGGTTACTGACAAATGTATAACTCATATCTCACAGTGGCCAAAAAGGCTGTGCACTTCGTTTTGAACCAATAGCTCGTAGGCTAAGAAAAGTCCAGAATGATCTTGAAATGTACACCATGAATGATGTGGTTGCACTCATGGTACTCTGAGTGATCAGTAGCCCCCAGGACACTCCACAGGGTGCCAACCTGCAGTACCAGACGTGTTGGGTACTACAATGAACGGGCCGTAGCATTGCTCACTTCTGCCCTAATTGATGGGTGCCTTTGTGGTATACATATTCACTGTACATTACTTCCATATTCGTATTTATTTGGTAATAAAATGTACTGACCTAATAAATAAAAAATAAACCCCAAACATGATGTTCTTTTGTGGGCACAAATCACGTCTCGCACTCATCAATAGGGATGGCGGTGGCAGTGATGATTATAGACTGTTCCATGACTTCAGCCGGAAAGACATCAACTGCGCACAGTCTCTGATCTGTGACCTCCTCCGGTAGGGTGCTGGAGGTAATGGACTCCACTATGATCTCTGTTGACCCAACTTCTAGGTCATGGGTGTTTTGTAATCCAATGACCATGCTTTTTTCCTCATCAATGATGAGATTACGGAGTTTCCTTTGACGGGGATTGTAGTTCTCAATTCGGTTGTGAATCTCCATGTGTCGTCGGAGGTGAGCCTTAAAAACACAAACAAAAAGATATTTTTTTCTTCTGTGGTGACCCAGCAAGTTACCGGGAGGTCTAAAAATTATTTTAAAAAAAAGTGTATTCCCATCTTATAAGACATACAGAAGAAGGGGGAAGGAAACGGAAGAGGGGGGTGGGAGGCGGAGACTCGAATTTGCCATTCACTTTCATCATGCTTGCTACTCAAGTCAAGCACGTCTGACGCGTTCAATTTGTGTACCGAACACTCGGGCATTTCAGTGCTCGATCAACAGTAATAAAATGTTGTCAAGATATACCATCACTTTATCATCAGTGGAGTTCCCTTTCTTGAGCACTGCATGGCTGCAGTCCTTCTCAACTATTTCATCCCTGCACAGTGAACCTCTGACCCTTCTTGCTGTGCAGCAACTACTATGTGACTCCATTCAAGTCTTAACTCAGTCACATGTAATGGGCCGGGATACGGCGCGAGGGTCGGGACACGGCGCCTTCATTCCAAGATGTCTCAGTGGTTGGAACCCCACATGTTGTAAAGTGAAGGCATACCCTAGTAAAATGCTGTCACTTTGTGGGATAGGAAATCACCTTGAAGATGGAATTTCATTTTGGGAATAAAATGCTGTGGATTTTACTCTCAAAGTTTGTGCACATAAAATTTGCAGCAAAATAAATTAGTATGCAAGTGTTTGGCGCGATTTCTCTTGCCGATTTCCCTGCATACTCTTTCTTGCATTTGAAGTGGAATTATCTGCCGCAAATCCAACCTATTTTATTATTTATTATGCATTGCGTAACCTTTAGACTTCGTGTATGTGCACACATTCAATGTTGGCCGGAAAAACGCTTAGTAAAATTCCTACGATTTTGATGCATTTTTCCCATTCATTAAAAGGCTGAAAAGAAGATCTGAAACTGCTTCAAACCTACAAGGAAAAAATAGGCAAAGTGTGCCTGAGACTTCAGAAAGCTCACTCACTTTACTGGGACAGTAAAATGCTGCGTTTCTTGTGGCAAGAACATGACGCATCAACATGGCTTTATAGTTTCTATTTCCACTTCTGATCTAAATGTAGAAAGTTCTTTTAATGTCACAGATTATTTCCTTACCGGCCGGGTGAACTTGTATCCGCATTCTGTGCACTCAAACTTCCGAACCCCACGATGTCTGGCCACGTGAACACGTAATTGCTCAGCCGCTACAGAGGAAGAGAATGAAGCTTTGAAAACAGTTGATTCATCCATCATGTAGCCAAATGTATTTTTCAACTAGAAGGGAGCAAAAAAATTAGCAAAAGCCTGGTCCAACGTCCAAAGTCTGTGGCAGCCGGGCCAGGGCATTGTGAACCTTCTCATTCCTCGCCCAGGCAATCGGATACAGGCATCCTGGGGGACTCGTGGCTACTAGTCCCGCGATCTCCTGATGTGCATCACCATGTGATGACATTGTGGGGACCTAGCAATCACAAGAAGTACCCAGAAAGCTGGCATTACAATGGCGGCTGAGGAAGTTTGCCAGCTGCCACTTAGTGCCAGCACTGCAGGTTCATGGATGATGTCACTTTGTCAGCTTGTCGAGTACATACTACATATACCCCTTGCCAAGAAACCTCATACTTGGTGCCAAAACCATCCAAGCAATGTAACTAGTTCTCTGCAGAAATCCCTGGGTTCAGACACGACATCTCCATGCCCAATAATTCACCCAATGCATTGGAGCACTTTCCATGTCTCACTATAGCTATTAGGGGAGTGTTAGATTCCCAATGGCAGCTGATAATGTGTATCCGCAGCCACATTGCACAACGTAGTCACCAAGCTGCATTGCTCACTGCAATTTGGAGATAAGTAAATGCAGGGACAATCATGGTGGGCCTGACTTTTTTTTTTTTTTTAAAGACAGATGAACATCAATGCAACTTAAATATTTAAGTCACTGACATTAAAAAATACCTCTATCTCCTTGTGGTGTGGACATGTATACCATGCTTACAAAGCCTTCTTTGCATATCCTATAGCCAGTGTTAGAAAAGTGCTATACATCTGGCATCCAGCTGAAAAAGGACATTTGGGAGCTGCTTTGTAAACGGTGTCAGTGAGACTGGCTGACTGACTGCCCAACTGCAGATCACGTCTTTGAACCCAACATGCCTGAATATAAAGAAGCTGCAGCGCTTCTTTGTCCCTTGGTCTGTGTTTGTCCCTTTGCCGTTCAGTGAACGGAATGATCTAAATTCTCAGGATCTTAGAAGCCCTAAAGCTTAGACTCCCCAGATCATATTGTGGTGGGAATACCACTTGATTAAAGAAGCCCGGAAGAAGTCACACCAAATAACTTGTATTCTACAACTGTTACCTTTGAACGTCTTGCCGCAGACTTGACAGTAGTAGGGTCTGCCTTCCTGGTGTCGGCTGGCGATGTGCCGCAGGAGCGGAGTCTTGTCTGTAAAGCGCTGGTCACAGAACTCGCAGCTGTATGGTCGCTCACCTGTGTGTGTCCGGTTGTGCTTGAGAAGACTGGCTGAGGAGACAAGGAATATAAGGATAAAACTAAACATGGATGTTAGGAGTGTTGGCTCGAACCAAAAAGTGAATTGAAGGTAACGATTCCTGATTTTTGTTGCAAACCATAATACACAATGAAAATGCAATCCCAAACCAGCAGGCGTATCAAGCACAACCATTCACTCTGACCAGTGGCTCTGCACCAGCCGGAGGCCAAGAGTACCTGAATCTAAGGCAAATTTGAGCTTTGTTATTAATTGAATCCCTTTAATAGGAAAAGGTCACCTAATTCAACCTACGGGAGCATGATTGCAGAAGGTATAACCTCCTCTGACACACTCCGGCATTTGAGAGAAAATATACTTTACAAGATCCGTCCGTGGACAGTAACTGAAGACGAGACTAATCCGGCACTGCCTCTGGCCATCTCTAGGCAAATGACAGGTCTCCTGCTTTGGCAGAGATCTGTCAATCACATGCAGCAACACTGGGAATAGCCGGCCAGGGGCAACGCCGGACTAGTCTGGTCTCCGGTTATGGTGTGCAATGGCCGCCATGTTGGTTGACTTTCACCTTTTCCAAATCTGATAGTTAACATAAAAGATGATGCAGGGACTTGTTTTCGCCGGGGACCGTCTTACAGCAGAGTCTCATCTTACCTTGTGTTCTGAACGTCTTGCCGCACAGATGACACTGGAAGGGTTTCTCCCCTGTGTGCGTCTTCAGGTGCATGTTCAGGTTGGCTTTCTGGGTAAAGGCATGGTGACAAAACTCGCATACAAATGGACGTTCATTTCTAGAGGTAAAAGAATAGGTATATACATAATATTAGATTAGAATAATAATAATAATAAAATCATCAATATAAAAATAAATAATAATAATAATAATAATAATAATAATAATAATAATAATAATAGAAGTGTGATATTTTAACCCCCCCACTAAAGTGGCTCCAACTTAGCTGCGTTATCTAACAGGAATGTTAGGCTATGTTCACATTTGCGTTGTGCGATGTTGCGTCGGAGACGCAACGCAAACAAAAACGCAACAAAACGCACGCTAAAACGCAGCGTTTTGCGACGCATGCGTCCTTTTTTGCCGAATTTTGGACGCAAAAAAAATGCAACTTGCTGCGTCCTCTGCGCCCTACGCTTGCAGCAAAAAAAACGCATGCGTCGCAAAACGCAGCACAACGCATGTCCATGCGCCCCCATGTTAAATATAGGGCCGCATGACGCATGCGTCGCCGCGGCTTCGCCCGACGCAGCCCCGCAAAACGCTAATGTGAACGTAGCCTTAGGTTGTCTTAAAACTGCTATCAGTAATTCAGAATGCTGATTTGTCCGCCATGCTTTGCACTGCAGCTATTTTCATTTGGATGATTGGTAGGCTGTATATAAATGCAAGTTCATTCGAATTTGGATATCAGTGCATACAGAGCCGACTTCCATTAAAGCAAGGACTGAATGATTAAAATGGCATGCAACTTATCAGTAAGAAACAAATAGGATTTTAAGGCAACTAAATAAAGAGCACATCTAGCCACATCTGAATCCACATAGCAATGCAGTAGGACTTTCAGATTCCCCTTTTTCTCCGACGCATTCCTGAACACTGAAGGAAGACCCCCATTCTCCACGTAGGTGCATCCATCACACATGTATGGCTTATGGTTTCCAAAGTCACACATCTGATATAAGAATTCATAGGAAACTATAAAAGTCTGCAGACAGCATATGCGGACCTGTGTTTGGCTTTGATATGCATCTGTAATCCGCTTCTGCTCGAGGCTCGATGTCCGCACTCCTCGCAGACGAAAAGCTTCTCCCCTCGATGCTTAAAGGCTTCGTGCAGGCGCAGTTCTGTCCGTGTGAAGAAGCATTTCCCGCAGGTTGGGCACTACAACAGAATGTCAAGGACAAATCTAAGCTCACAGAGAAGTGCTATCTTGCTGATGTAAAAAACTACAACCCCCAGCAGGCCCGGCGGGTTGCTACGGGGAACGCCATACTTCAACCACAGAGGTATTTGCATTCGGATTAGTTTTCTTATTGTGCTCGCTGCTGCCCTCTGGTGGACTGTGGCGTTTACAACACATAAATCTCCGTTTTGGAAATCCCCATTTACTTTCCCATATAAGGAGACATCCAGGAGCGAAAATAACCGTGTTCCCGACCTCTGCACACAATTCAGACAGACATTTTTTTTAAACACAAAATAAATGGTATTTAATATGCAGCAGACCATGAATGAATTGAGATGCTGTGAAAAAAAATAGACAAAAACATCCAGGTAAAACCCAGACCATTGCCTAGAAACACCTTATCAATTATAAATGGCATCACACATCTATCAAACATCATATACAAGCCCCAGAGGTGTTTATATGTCAAAGCAGAGGCTGACCAGCTAAGGAAGATCATATTATGGAGCCTGACATCAGGGACCACATTCTGACCCTCAGGGAGCAGGTAAGTACATATACATGTGGAATAATAAAAAAATCCAGCAGTCACCCATCTGCAGGACAGTCTGCATTACGCGGCCTTGCGATACTCACAGCATGGGGTTTGGGTTCTCCGTGCATTTTTATCATGTGGCTTTGGAGATGCTTCTTCTGCATGAACTGCTGAGGGCATGTGGAGCACTGAAATATCCAGAAAGAGGCAATGCAAAGGGTTAATGGATCCCAGCGACACATTCCTGGGCACGGTACGAAACAACTGTTCAGCCCTGATGTCACTTCCAATGCGTCACAAATATAAATATAAATATATTATATATATATATATAAAAAATAAAATAACTATGCCCCCTGGTGGTAACAGAAGGATAACACAAGTTTACTAAAATTCCAAACCGTTTTAATTTTTTTTCCCCTTGTGAATGAGGCCTAAACGCGAACAGCGTAGACTCCACTGACAACAGTGACATCTGCTGCTTACATACGTTAATATAATGTATTTCTGCCAAGGCAAACATTCGACTTTGTGCTTTCATTTATTCCTATCTCTTTCTAAACTAACTATTAAGTCACCATTTACCTTATTATGTACTGGAAAATTGAAAAACAAACAAACAAAGAATTGCTCCAAGTACAGTAAAATGGTTTCTGTCGTGTTTTTACATTGTTCATTGGGTCAGAAATGACCTGGTAACGTGATTCTACAAGTTAGCACGATTACAGCTATACTAAATGTGTATAGTTGTTTTTTTTTTTTGTTTTAAGTACCGTAGTGAAAAAAAAAACTGTAATACTATAAATAAATGAATATAAATAAAATAAATTAATGAAAAAAATTTGGTTTGTGTAGCCATTTGTTCTTTTGAGTCATTATTTTCCCACAATGGAGCAGTGTGAGGACTTACTTTTTGCATAATGAGATGAAGTTTTTATTGATATCATTTTAGGTTACATATGGCATTTCGATTTATTTTTATTGCATATTTTTGGGGCAGGTGTAGGGACAAAAATAACAGCATTTTTATTTTTTCCCTTTTTTACGGTATTTGACACATTAGTTCATTACTTTTATAGTATATGACTTGCACATGTGGAGTTACCAAATGAGATAATATATAATCTAATATATAATATAAAAATATATAATATAGAATATAAAATAAAATATAATAAAATCTATATATATTTCTCATATGAAGCCCAGCCACGTGCTAGGCTTCACAGTACGATAAAGATGGTGGCCATGGGCACGTTCAGCAGGCCCAAAAAAAATGGCAATCTGAGCATGGTCCAGTCACTACTGTTACAGGCAGATGCCGACTGTAATGGAGCCTGTACCTTTTGGGTATCATGCAGCTCCTAAGCCCACCCTATACATGGGTACCCGACGCAGAACATTCTAGTAGGTCCTACACTGACACAGGATCAAGCCTTAATAAATGTAATCAGGAATCATTAACTGCGATAAAAAAATAATAATAATAATTGAAGTGAGTTATTCTAATTGGAATACAAACATCAGTGTCTTATGTCGGGATCGCATGGATTTTATTATTTTTCAGAAGCGTTATTCACATCAGTAAAAGATAAATATACTGTTGCTTACCTTATACGGCATTACTCCCGTGTGTGACACCATGTGTAACCGCAATTCCATCTTTCCTTTAAAAACCTCATTGCAAGAAGGACAGCTAAAAACCTAAAAAAAAACAAAAAAAAAAACAGAGATTCGGAAGCCTCCACCAATAGGTCTAGCCAGAAAATAAATAGGTAAAATGAGAATCTGTGGCATGTACAGTGGGGCAAAAAAGTATTTAGTCAGTCAGCAATAGTGCAAGTTCCACCACTTAACCCCTTCATGACCCAGCCTATTTTGACCTTAAAGACCTTGCCGTTTTTTGCAATTCTGACCAGTGTCCCTTTATGAGGTAATAACTCAGGAACGCTTCAATGGATCCTAGCGGTTCTGAGATTGTTTTTTCGTGACATATTGGGCTTCATGTTAGTGGTAAATTTAGGTCAATAAATTCTGTGTTTAATTGTGATAAAAACGGAAATTTGGCGAAAATTTTGAAAATTTCGCAATTTTCACATTTTGAAATTTTATTCTGTTAAACCAGAGAGTTATGTGACACAAAATAGTTAATAAATAACATTTCCCACACGTCTACTTTACATCAGCACAATTTTGGAAACAAAATTTTTTTTTTGCTAGGAAGTTATAAGGGTTAAAATTTGACCAGCGATTTCTCATTTTTACAACGAAATTTACAAAACCATTTTTTTTAGGGACCACCTCACATTTGAAGTCAGTTTGAGGGGTCTATATGGCGGAAAATACCCAAAAGTGACACCATTCTAAAAACTGCACCCCTCAAGGTGCACAAAACCACATTCAAGAAGTTTATTAACCCTTCAGGTGCTTCACAGCAGCAGAAGCAACATGGAAGGAAAAAATGAACATTTAACTTTTTAGTCACAAAAATGATTTTTCAGCAACAATTTTTTTATTTTCCCAATGGTAAAAGGAGAAACTGAACAACGAAAGTTGTTGTCCAATTTGTCCTGAGTACGCTGATACCTCATATGTGGGGGTAAACCACTGTTTGGGCGCACGGCAAGGCTTGGAAGGGAAGGAGCGCCATTTGACTTTTTGAATGAAAAATTGGCTGCACTCTTTAGCGGACACCATGTCACGTTTGGAGAGACCCCGTGTGCCTAAAAATTGGAGCTCCCCCACAAGTGACCCCATTTTGGAAACTAGACGCCCCAAGGAACTTATCTAGATGCATAGTGAGCCCTTTAAACCCCCAGGTGCTTCACAAATTGATCTGTAAAAATGAAAAAGTACTTTTTTTTCACAAAAAAATTATTTTCGCCTCAATTTTTTCATTTTCAGATGGACAACAGGATAAAATGGATCCTAAAATTTGTTGGGCAATTTCTCCTGAGTACACCTATACCTCACATGTGGGGGTAAACCACTGTTTGGGCACATGGTAAGGCTCGGAGGGGAAGGAGCGCCATTTGACTTTTTGAATGGAAAATTAGCTCCAATTGTTAGCGGACACCATGTCGCATTTGGAGAGCCCCTGTGTGCCTATGCATTGAAGCTCCCCCACAAGTGACCCCATTTTGGAAACTAGACCCCCCAAGGAACTTATCTAGATGCATACTGAGCACTTTGAATCCCCAGGTGCTTCACAGAAGTTTATAATGCAGAGCCATGAAAATAAAAAATAATTTTTCTTTTCTCAAAAATGATTTTTTAGCCTGGAATTTCCTATTTTGCCAATGGTAATAGGAGAAATTGGACCACAAATGTTGTTGTCCAGTTTGTCCTGAGTACGCAGATACCCCATATGTGGGGGTAAACCACTGTTTGGGCGCACGGCAGGGCTCAGAAGGGAAGGCACGCCATTTGGCTTTTTAAATGGAAATTTAGCTCCAATCATTAGCGGACACCATGTCGCGTTTGGAGAGCCCCTATGTGCCTAAACATTGGAGATCCCCCACAAATGACCCCATTTTGGATACTAGACCCCCAAAGGAACTAATCTAGATGTGTGGTGAGCACTTTGAACCCTCAAGTGCTTCACAGAAGTTTATAACGCAGAGCCATGAAAATAAAATAAAAAATTTCTTTTCTCAAAAATGTTTTTTTAGCCCGCAATTTTTTATTTTCCCAAGGGTAACAGGAGAAATTTGACCCCAAAAGTTGTTGTCCAGTTTCTCCTGAGTACGGTGATACCCCACATGTGGGGGTAAACTACTATTTGGGCACTAGCCGGGGCTCGGAAGTGAAGTAGTGACGTTTTGAAATACAGAATTTGATGGAATGCTCTACGGGCGTCACGTTGCGTTTGCAGAGCCCCTGGTGTGCCTAAACAGTAGAAACCCCCCACAAGTGACCACATTTTGGAAACTAGACCCCCAAAGGAACTTATCTGGATATGTGGTGAGCACCTTCAACCCCCAAGTGCTTTACAGAAGCTTATAACGCAGAGCCGTGAAAATAATAAATACGTTTTCTTTCCTAAAAAATAATTTTTTAGCCCAGAATTTTTTATTTTCCCAAGGGTTACAGGAGAAATTGGAGCCCAAAAGTTGTTGTCCAGTTTCTCCTGAGTACGCCGATACCCCATGTGTGGGGGTAAACCACTGTTTGGGCGCACGTCGGGGCTCAGAAGGGAAGTAGTGACTTTTGAAATGCAGACTTTGATGGAATTGTCTGCGGACGTCACGTTGCGTTTGCAGAGCCCCTGGTGTGCCTAAACAGTAGAAACCCCCCACAAGTGACCCCATTTTGGAAACTAGACCCCCAAAGGAACTTATCTAGATATGTGCTGAGCACTTTGAACCCCCAAGTGCTTCACAGACGTTTACAACGCAGAGCCGTGAAAATAAAAAATCATTTTTCTTTCCTCAAAAATTATGTTTTAGCAAGCAATTTTTTATTTTCTCAAGGGTAACAGGAGAAATTGGACCCCAGTAATTGTTGCGCAGTTTGTCCTGAGTATGCTGGTACCCCATATGTGGGGGTAAACCACTGTTTGGGCACACGTCGGGGCTCGGAAGTGAGGGAGCACCATTTGACTTTTTGAATACAAGATTGGCTGGAATCAATGGTGGCGCCATGTTGCGTTTGGAGACCCCCTGATGTGCCTAAACAGTGGAAACCCCTCAATTCTAACTCCAACACACCCCTAAACCTTATCCCAACTGTAGCCGTATCCCTAATCACAACCCTAACCCCAACACACCCCTAACCACAACCCTAATTCCAACCCAACCCTAAGGCTATGTGCCAACGTTGCGGATTCGTATGAGATTTTTCAGCACCATTTTTGAAAAATGCGCGGGTAAAAGGCACTGCGTTTTACCTGCGGATTTTCCGCGGATTGCCAGTGTTTTTTGTGCGGATTTCACCTGCGGATTCCTATTGAGGAACAGGTGTAAAACGCTGCGGAATCCGCACAAAGAATTGACATGCTGCGGAAAATACAACGCAGCGTTCCCGCGCGGTATTTTCCGCACCATGGGCACAGCGGATTTGGCTTTCCATATGTTTACATGGTACTGTAAACCTGATGGAACACTGCTGCGAATCCGCAGCGGCCAATCCGCACCGTGTGCACATAGCCTAATTCTAAAGGTATGTGCACATGCTGCGGAAAACACTGCGGATCCGCAGCAGTTTCCCATGAGTTTACAGTTCAATGTAAACCTATGGGAAACAAAAATCGCTGTACACATGCTGCAGAAAAACAGCACGGAAACGCAGCGGTTTACATTCTGCAGCACGTCACTTCTTTCTGCGGATTCCGCAGCGGTTTTACAACTGCTCCAATAGAAAAATCGCAGTTGTAAAACCGCAGTGAAATGCTCAGAAAAACCGCGGTAAATCCACAGCAGTTTAGCACTGCGGATTTATCAAATCCTCTGCGGAAAAATCCGCAGAGGACCAGAATACGTGTGCATATCCCGAACCCTAGCCCTAACCCTACCCCTACCCCTACCCCTAACTCCAACCTTAGTGAAAAAAAAAAAATTCTTTATTTTTTTATTGTCCCTACCTATGGGGGTGACAAAGGGGGGGGGGGGGGGGGGGGGGGGGTCATTTACTATTTTTTTATTTTGATCACTGAGATATAACCTCTCAGTGATCAAAATTCACTCTGGAATGAATCTGCCGGCCGGCCGATTCGGCGGGCGCACTGCACATGCGCCCGCTATTTTGGAAGATGGCGGCGCCCAGGAAAGAAGACGGACACCGGCAGGCTCGGTAAGTATAAGGGGGGGGAGATCAGGGCACGGGGGGGCGTCGGAGCACGGGGGGGAGGCGTCGGAGCACGGGGGGGAGGCGTCGGAGCACGGGGTGGGGGGCGTCGGAGCACGGATGAGGATCGGTGTGAGTGCGGGTGGATTGGAGCACGGGGTGGGGGATCGCTGTGCGGGGGGGGGGGTTTGACTGGAGCACGGGGGGAGTGGACAGGAGGACGGGGGAGCGGAGCACAGGACGGAGGGGAGCGGACCACAGATCGGGGGGCTGGGGGGGCGATCGGTGGGGTGGGGTGGGGGCACATTAGTATTTCCAGCCATGGCCGATGATATTGCAGTATCGGCCATGGCTGGATTGTAATATTTCACCAGTTTTTTAGGTGAAATATTACAAATCGCTCTGATTGGCAGTTTCACTTTCAACAGCCAATCAGAGCGATCGTAGCCATGGGGGGGTGAAGCCACCCCCCCTGGGCTAAACTACCACTCCCCCTGTCCCTGCAGATCGGGTGAAATGGGAGTTAACCCTTTCACCCGGCCTGCAGGGACGCGATCTTTCTGTGACACAGCATATGCGTCACAGGTCGGATTGGCACCGACTTTCATGACGCATACGCTGTGTCACAGGTCGGGAAGGGGTTAAAAAGATGAGAGGCGTCTGTAATTTACATCATAGGTAGACCTCAACTATGGGAGACAAACTGAGAAAAAAAAATCCAGAAAATCACTGTCTGTTTTTTTAACATTTTATTTGCATATTATGGTGGAAAATAAGTATTTGGTCAGAAACAAATTTTCATCTCAATACTTTGTAATATATCCTTTGTTGGCAATGACAGAGGTCAAACGTTTTCTGTAAGTCTTCACAAGGTTGCCACACACTGTTGTTGGTATGTTGGCCCATTCCTCCATGCAGATCTCCTCTAGAGCAGTGATGTTTTTGGCTTTTCGCTTGGCAACACGGACTTTCAACTCCCTCCAAAGGTTTTCTATAGGGTTGAGATCTGGAGACTGGCTAGGCCACTCCAGGACCTTGAAATGCTTCTTACGAAGCCACTCCTTCGTTGCCCTGGCGGTGTGCTTTGGATCATTGTCATGTTGAAAGACCCAGCCACCTTTCATCTTCAATACCCTTGCTGATGGAAGGAGGTTTGCACTCAAAATCTCACGATACATGGCCCCATTCATTCTTTCATGTACCCGGATCAGTCGTCCTGGCCCCTTTGCAGAGAAACAGCCCCAAAGCATGATGTTTCCACCACCATGCTTTACAGTAGGTATGGTGTTTGATGGATGCAACTCAGTATTCTTTTTCCTCCAAACACGACAAGTTGTGTTTCTACCAAACAGTTCCAGTTTGGTTTCATCAGACCATAGGACATTCTCCCAAAACTCCTCTGGATCATCCAAATGCTCTCTAGCAAACTTCAGACGGGCCCGGACATGTACTGGCTTAAGCAGTGGGACACGTCTGGCACTGCAGGATCTGAGTCCATGGTGGCGTAGTGTGTTACTTATGGTAGGCCTTGTTACATTGATGCAAACAACTGGCTAAGACGATGGTGCAGACAACAAGGATTCGGATTCCTGGACCACGGTGTGAATTACTTGTACGATGGACTCCTCGCCAGAGACGGACTACACCTCAACAAACCTGGGAAACACACATTCGCCAGAAGACTCGCTACACTCATCAGGAGGGCGTTAAACTAGAAGAAGAGGGGACGGGAAGAAAAACATTAGACTTGAACAAAGAAGATCCAGGAAAACATACTCAGAAGGGAGGTAAGAACATTTCTAAAACAATCCACAGCGAGGAGATTGGAACAAAACAAAATCCTCTAAACTGCATGCTCGCAAACGCCAGAAGCCTGACAAACAAGATGGAAGAACTAGAAGCAGAAATATCTACAGGTAACTTTGACATAGTGGGAATAACCGAGACATGGTTAGATGAAAGCTATGACTGGGCAGTTAACTTACAGGGTTACAGTCTGTTTAGAAAGGATCGTAAAAATCGGAGAGGAGGAGGGGTTTGTCTCTATGTAAAGTCTTGTCTAAAGTCCACTTTAAGGGAGGATATTAGCGAAGGAAATGAGGATGTCGAGTCCATATGGGTCGAAATTCATGGAGGGAAAAATGGTAACAAAATTCTCATTGGGGTCTGTTACAAACCCCCAAATATAACAGAAACCATGGAAAGTCTACTTCTAAAGCAGATAGATGAAGCTGCAACCCATAATGAGGTCCTGGTTATGGGGGACTTTAACTACCCGGATATTAACTGGGAAACAGAAATCTGTGAAACCCATAAAGGCAACAGGTTTCTGCTAATAACCAAGAAAAATTATCTTTCACAATTGGTGCAGAATCCAACCAGAGGAGCAGCACTTTTAGACCTAATACTATCTAATAGACCTGACAGAATAACAAATCTGCAGGTGGTCGGGCATCTAGGAAATAGCGACCACAATATTGTACAGTTTCACCTGTCTTTCACTAGGGGGACTTGTCAGGGAGTCACAAAAACACTGAACTTTAGGAAGGCAAAGTTTGACCAGCTTAGAGATGCCCTTAATCTGGTAGACTGGGACAATATCCTCAGAAATAAGAATACAGATAATAAATGGGAAATGTTTAAGAACATCCTAAATAGGCACTGTAAGCGGTTTATACCTTGTGGGAATAAAAGGACTAGAAATAGGAAAAACCCAATGTGGCTAAACAAAGAAGTAAGACAGGCAATTAACAGTAAAAAGAAAGCATTTGCACTACTAAAGCAGGATGGCACCATTGAAGCTCTAAAAAACTATAGGGAGAAAAATACTTTATCTAAAAAACTAATTAAAGCTGCCAAAAAGGAAACAGAGAAGCACATTGCTAAGGAGAGTAAAACTAATCCCAAACTGTTCTTCAACTATATCAATAGTAAAAGAATAAAAACTGAAAATGTAGGCCCCTTAAATAATAGTGAGGAAAGAATGGTTGTAGATGACGAGGAAAAAGCTAACATATTAAACACCTTCTTCTCCACGGTATTCACGGTGGAAAATGAAATGCTAGGTGAAATCCCAAGAAACAATGAAAACCCTATATTAAGGGTCACCAATCTAACCCAAGAAGAGGTGCGAAACCGGCTAAATAAGATTAAAATAGATAAATCTCGGGTCCGGATGGCATACACCCACGAGTACTAAGAGAACTAAGTAATGTAATAGATAAACCATTATTTCTTATTTTTAGGGACTCTATAGCGACAGGGTCTGTTCCGCAGGACTGGCGCATAGCAAATGTGGTGCCAATATTCAAAAAGGGCTCTAAAAGTGAACCTGGAAATTATAGGCCAGTAAGTCTAACCTCTATTGTTGGTAAAATATTTGAAGGGTTTCTGAGGGATGTTATTCTGGATTATCTCAATGAGAATAACTGTTTAACTCCATATCAGCATGGGTTTATGAGAAATCGCTCCTGTCAAACCAATCTAATCAGTTTTTATGAAAAGGTAAGCTATAGGCTGGACCACGGTGAGTCATTGGACGTGGTATATCTCGATTTTTCCAAAGCGTTTGATACCGTGCCGCACAAGAGGTTGGTACACAAAATGAGAATGCTTGGTCTGGGGGAAATTGTGTGTAAATAGGTTATTAACTGGCTTAGTGATAGAAAGCAGAGGGTGGTTATAAATGGTATAGTCTCTAACTGGGTCGCTGTGACCAGTGGAGTACCGCAGGGGTCAGTATTGGGACCTGTTCTCTTCAACATATTCATTAATGATCTGGTAGAAGGTTTACACAGTAAAATATCGATATTTGCAGATGATACAAAACTATGTAAAGCAGTTAATACAAGAGAAGATAGTATTCTGCTACAGATGGATCTGGATAAGTTGGAAACTTGGGCTGAAAGGTGGCAGATGAGGTTTAACAATGATAAATGTAAGGTTATACACATGGGAAGAAGGAATCAATGTCACCATTACACACTGAATGGGAAACCACTGGGTAAATCTGACAGGGAGAAGGACTTGGGGATCCTAGTTAATGATAAACTTACCTGGAGCAGCCAGTGCCAGGCAGCAGCTGCCAAGGCAAACAGGATCATGGGGTGCATTAAAAGAGGTCTGGATACACATGATGAGAGCATTATACTGCCTCTGTACAAATCCCTAGTTAGACCGCACATGGAGTACTGTGTCCAGTTTTGGGCACCGGTGCTCAAGAAGGATATAATGGAACTAGAGAGAGTACAAAGGAGGGCAACAAAATTAATAAAGGGGATGGGAGAACTACAATACCCAGACAGATTAGCGAAATTAGGATTATTTAGTCTAGAAAAAAGACGACTGAGGGGCGATCTAATAACCATGTATAAGTATATAAGGGGACAATACAAATATCTCGCTGAGGATCTGTTTATACCAAGGAAGGTGACGGGCACAAGGGGGCATTCTTTGCGTCTGGAGGAGAGAAGGTTTTTCCACCAACATAGAAGAGGATTCTTTACTGTTAGGGCAGTGAGAATCTGGAATTGCTTGCCTGAGGAGGTGGTGATGGCGAACTCAGTCGAGGGGTTCAAGAGAGGCCTGGATGTCTTCCTGGAGCAGAACAATATTGTATCATACAATTATTAGGTTCTGCAGAATGACGTATATCTGGGGATTTATTATGATGGAATATAGGCTGAACTGGATGGACAAATGTCTTTTTTCGGCCTTACTAACTATGTTACTATGTTACTATGTTACATTGGTCCCAGCTCTCTGCAGTTCATTCACTAGGTCCCCCCGCGTGGTTCTGGGATTTTTGCTCACCGTTCTTGTGATCATTCTGACCCCACGGGGTGGGATTTTGCGTGGAGCCCCAGATCGAGGGAGATTATCAGTGGTCTTGTATGTCTTCCATTTTCTAATTATTGCTCCCACTGTTGATTTCTTCACTCCAAGCTGGTTGGCTATTGCAGATTCAGTCTTCCCAGCCTGGTGCAGGGCTACAATTTTGTTTCTGGTGTCCTTTGACAGCTCTTTGGTCTTCACCATAGTGGAGTTTGGAGTCAGACTGTTTGAGGGTGTGCACAGGTGTCTTTTTATACTGATAAGTTTAAACAGGTGCCATTACTACAGGTAATGAGTGGAGGAAAGAGGAGACTCTTAAAGAAGAAGTTACAGGTCTGTGAGAGCCAGAAATCTTGATTGTTTGTTTCTGACCAAATACTTATTTTCCACCATAATATGCAAATAAATTGTTGAAAAAAACAGACAATGTGATTTTCTGGATTTTTTTTTCTCAGTTTGTCTCCCATAGTTGAGGTCTACCTACGATGTAAATTACAGACGCCTCTCATCTTTTTAAGTGGTGGAACTTGCACTATTGCTGACTGACTAAATACTTTTTTGCCCCACTGTAAATCTGGAATTCTCGAGGGTAGCACCAGTCACCTGCAGCCAAGAGGGGCGCACGAGGCTGGGGACCATCCACTATAACAGAGAAAGACCAACTTTGTGCACCATCCCCATTGTAGGTGTTGAGTTTATGCATACTGTTTGGATTACAGTGATGTTATCCATTACCTTTTGTGATATATTTATTTTTCACTTAAACAGTTTTTGGGTGTTAAAAAAAAAAAAAACACAACAAAAAAACCCCCCAAAATAAAAATTGTATTTTTGTGTCATTATGTGATAATTATTTTGATAAACTATATGGCCTAGTAAGAGTCACTGTGTCCGGGTCGTGGTTTTGTCGATGATTGGTCAGCAGGAATTTTATTTTTTACATTTATTATTCTATGTTACACTTTTAGCTTCACTTCTATTTCTTTCATGATATGTCCAGAGGTGTGGCGAGGTTTTTTTTTATGCAGACTGACTAATTGTATCAACTCCAATTCTGATTTTAAAGTGAAAATCTTAAATATTTTATATACATGAGCAATTAAAAGTTTGAAGTTACCATTTTAACACAATTAAAGCGTCACTTGCAGGAGCCATTTAACGAATCTGAGTACCTCTGCCTGGATGTGTCTGACCCCTCCTCCCCCCCCCCAAAAAAAAAAAATCATTAAAAAAAAACTTGTAGATTCTGATTTTTTACTTATTTCCCATATAACTGGAGCTCTGTAGCAGCTCTAGTTATAGGAGAAGCAGTCCCAGAACCGGCTGTATGGTCACGTGGCTTGTCACACAGGGATCATGTGAATGCTGGGATCAGTACTGCATTATCGCCCTGTAGTAAAAGCTGAGATGGACATGCGGGTGGCAGCCCTAGACGGTCTTTCTCAGGCTTCCAGTTGCATTACAACCCATTAGTAACTTGGGATCATGTTGCTAAAGGTGTAATAAGTCATAGAGGAAGCCTTCTCCCTGTGTTTGTAGTTTTAGGTGTGGCGGTCACTACTAACCATGATAGCTATATGGTTGAACAGCAAGGTTTGGCGCCATCTCCTTCCTTCCGTTAAGGGGAATATGTCACCAGGTTTTTTCTATATAAGCTGACCCTGATTCCAGCGATGTGTCACTTGCTAGGCTGTGTTTTTTTGTTTCAATAAAATCAGTGTTTTATCAGCAGTTGATTATCACTAGAGGACTAGGAGTCTCGCGCCTCCTGGTCCAACCACACCCCCAGAGCACTGATTGACAGCTTTCTGTAAATATACACAGAAAGCTGCCAATCAGTGGTGTGGGTGGCGTTATACAGACCTTAGCATTCAGAGATCTGAATAAGAGAAAACTGATCTATCATATCTGCTGCACCCAGTAAACTAAGCGATACATTGCTGGAATCAGGGTCTCTATCCCTACATCATGCTGGTGTCAGATTACATTGCAAAACAGATTCCCTTTAACGTGAAAGTTGCTGGTGATGGAGTGCGCACTATCACTGTTGCATAGTGATGGAGGGGGGATTAGCAGTATTAAGTCACCACCGATCAAATGGTGAAAAGAGGAACCCTGCCCAGAATCTCCACCTGCCTGGATTTACCTGCTCTGAGCGGCTCATACAATTTCGGGCCTGGTGCTCCACCAAGTTCTCCTTCCTGAAGTAACATTTCCTACACTTTTGACATTCAAACGGCTTTTCTCCTGTGTGCTTCCTGCAAGAAAGCAGATATACAGATCTGTTAAATACAATTTCCTTCTAAAATGATAAAGGATGAAAACAATATGGCAGCCCTCGGTCTGTCCCATGATGCCATGCAGTGAGACAGCACATCGCCAGCATCTCGACACCCTCGCTTCTGCTCCCGATCTCCCCGATTTACCTGTTATGGACTTTCAAGTAATATTTGCGGAGAAATTTCTTGTGACATATGGGACACTCCACCGGACTGTTGGCGTTTTTCTTGCCCTTCAGATCTCCCCCGTCCAGCACGGAGTCGTTAGCAGAGGGATACATCCTCTTAGACATGCAGCGTCTCTTCCTGGGGTTGGGGGTCTTCTTCTCTAGGACGTAGTCTTCATCCAGATCATTGGTAATGTAGTCCGCCTCCTCTGTTATGACGTCATGGATCTGGTCCACCTCCAAATCCCACTGCAACGGAAAGCGACAGCATCTCGTTAGCAGCTTGACAATTCGGATCCATTTCTTTGTGTACAGGTGATCACCATTTTCACAATCTCTGCTTGCTGTCAATGAATTTGAAAAAAAAAAAAAAAAGTACAATGTAGCCGTCTATGTAATCCTCCAAGATGGGGATTTTCAACCTACCGTAATTATCATGGTGAACCCCATAAACTCCCTTCACTCCGAAGGAACCGCTACTCACAAAAAAGCTTGGTGTACAAATGGGTAAAGCATTTTAGAATGGGGGAACTAAACAAGTCTTCACCCTCTGTCCAAATCAACTTTTGGAACAAAATCTATGAGAAGATGGTAGATATGAGGGAAACCATACCACTGTCATGCATCCGCCATCTCCGCTGATGCAGTGCTCGCTCTTCTGCCCTCTTTTCTGCCGCTTAAATTCTCTGCTCTCCACATGGTCTGTGTCCATATCCGAACTCTTCAAGACATTTTCCTGGAACGGGGAGGGGGGAGAGGTTTCCACAGTCTCCTGCAGCAGGGACAGACCACTGTCCTGAACATTATTTTGTCCAGATGGGATGTCACCATCAAGGACATTGCTGAGCTCCGAGATGCCCTTTAAAGCCTCCTCCCCATCAGACTCCTCCGCCTCCTTCAGGTGTCCATTTAAGGTCTCCATTGCACCGGACCCTTGAAAATACTGTTCACTTTGGAAACATTTTGTCTGGAACCTTTCACAGACCTCGGCCGCTTCAAAAATGGCGAGTTCCTTCGATGCCAGGAGAACTTTGTCCACATTGTCCTGTGACAGAATCAATTCACCGGTATATAAGAAGTCCAAGAGAAGACCGATGACCTCAGAGAAGCGTTCATGGAGGAGGATGCTGGGGGAGCCCCCGTCTCCATAAAGGCTCTGAAAGAAGTGGCTGCTGCAAGCCAGTATGCTCCAGTGAGCTTTAAACTGGAGATTGCCTACGACCAGTGTGGCGTCACAGTAGCGGCCATCTTCCCTTTGCTTGTTTAGAGCGTGGAGGACTTTAACACTGTGCTGGATGAACGCATTGTCCATGGTCTGCAGGAGGGAAACACAACTTTATATTGTACGGAATATCAGGAAACCAAACATGCCATACATAAGGGGAGGAGGGGGATGCAGCTGCAGCTTTTCATTGAATGCTTTAGTGGCAGAGCATGCAATGGAAAGCGGGGAGAGGGCAGCAAAGGGAGAATGGAAAGCGGGGAGAGGGCAGCAAAGGGAGAAATTCTGGCATCACACCTAGCAGAGCAGCTCACACAGCAGGCACGGAAACTAAAAAGAAAACAAAAAGCAGTTTCAGGGTCGACAAAATCTACAGGATAAACTTATGTGTAAGTGATTGCATAATTTGAGGGTAAGCCGTCATTTACTGATCCGGCATTGATCCTAGGGTGTCTGCACCGGCTCAGGTCTTGGCAGCTCCACTTCTGACTTGCACCCGACACAGGTCGTTGTCTCCTGTGTCAGCACAGCCATCAGTGCAGTGTGTGAATGGGGCTGGCTGACTACTTATTTGAAAAGCTAAGCCAGACCCCTTCTGTCTATTCCTTGACTGTGGTAAAGAAGGAGGCCGACTTAGCTATTGAGATGAGTAGTCAGCCATCAACCTTGAGCCGAGACAATGCTTTACTGCATCAAGTACACGGATGTACGTAGAACTGCCATACATAGGACCTACACTGAGAGCTGAAGACTGAAACCTTATTACTTAGGTGTGTGACTTACTAACAAGCACATTTATTTTCTTTAATTGGACAATCCCTTTAAGTTGTGATGCAGGTGTTTATTTTAGGGATCCGTTGGGTTCCTGGCATTACCACCCCCAACCCCCCCCCCCCCCTCCCTTTTTGCCATAAAAAAAAGCATGTTGCATACTTTACACATCGATAGCACTATATGTATGATATTAAAGTGGATTTGTCACCAGATTTAACAATACAAACAGCAAACATACATATTAGACCTGGGGAGGCCAGTGTATTTACCTTGACAATCCACGTCAGTACGGCTGTATAATTCCAATGTTAAAAATGAGCACCGCTAATCTCATAAAATACTCATATCAGTATCAGATTTGACAGTTATCAGGGGACTGTTCAGCCATTCGGAAACCTTTTTGCAAAGTAAGTGCACCAGCCTCATCAGGTTTGAGATATTAAAGCGCTTATGCTAAGATCTGGAGAAATAAACCACTTTAATGGCTAATAAGTCATTATTATGTATGTGATATGAACCTACATATTATATCCTGTGAATTGGTACATCAATGGAAATATTCTATGTATCAAATGTACGACATCAGCAGGTTTTATTTCATAATATATATTTTTTTAATAATAATAATAATAATAATAATAATAATAATAATAATATACATGTCATTTATTAAGTCATTGGGTTTTGCAGAATGGAGCACGTCACTTTCAGCATTTTTCTCCCATTGAAAACAATGGGTTGTGCAAAGAAAAAAAAAATAAATTGAAAAAAAAAGCAGGTATCAGTTTTTGCGGCGTTTTTTGTGCCAAAACCTGATGAAGAATCCAATTTTTTTTTTTTTTTTGTAATAATCTATCAACATGCGTAAGAGACGAATGTAACGTGACAAAAAACGCTGCAAAAAAAAAAAAAAAAAAAAAAAACGCAAGAAAAACTAATCAAAACCTGCTTTTTTTGCAGCACGTTTCTTACTGCTATGAGAGCAGGTTTTGCCTTAGGGAAAAAAAAAAAACGCATGAAAAACGCAACGTGTGAACATCACTGAAGAGATGAGCTCCGGCAGAGATGTCTGACAACGGAGGGCTCCCGAGTGCGGCCGGCAGAACCATCGTTTGGGTCAAACCTTTCCAAAGCGTACGGGGGGCTTTATTTCCCTTCCCGCAGAACAATGCTGTATAGATAAAGCATCTGAAGCCTTCTGTAATAAAAATCATATACCGTGTGTCCTCCTGAAAAGAAATAAGGGGCGAGAAAATGTATCGGAGCAGCAAAGGCAAAAGAAGGCAGATTTGTTGCATATATTGAGCACATAGGATATTATTAGAGAACAAAGTCTGAATGTGAAGCAAAAAAGAAATGTGAACAGACCCTTAAAACGCATATTTAGATCTCATGTATATCTGCAGCAGGTATACATTATATGCATATGTCATTATACATTATGTTATATATATATATATATACATATATATATATGAAAAACTCATATACTCACAAACACATGTGTTACATGATATATACATACTATTATACCTATAGAAATATATATACCAGCACTGAGCTCACTATTGCACACACATAACATATCTATGTCCAGCACACATGTAATATGTGTATGATACCAGCAGCTCTCTCCATATGCTATGGTGCTGAGGCCTCCTGCACGCCCTGGGACTTGTAGTTCCCCCGCTCAGCCGTGTTGCTCGGGCAGCAGGACGAGGCGTTACCTGCTCTCAAGTCCCCACAGCTCCAGCAGCCGCAGCATCAGCTCAGCGGGACAGCTGCTTCCGGCCAATAGCTATCGCGAGATCTGACGCGGGAGCTCGTCATAGACGCCATATTGGTTGTGGCAATATGAACGGGAAGTGGGAAGGGCAGATGAGCAGCTCGATAGCGAGCGAGCGCCATGTTTTTTTTATGGGGAGGTAGAAGTGCTTTGCGAGCAGATGCTCAGTAAAATGAAAAGGATGAGCTGGGAATCTAATGGCACGGTGGCTGCCCCATTACCCCTCTTCCTGCACTCACACTGCGCCCAAATACTGTGCCTCATGAATCAGGTTGTCGTAGCTACAAGCTGCCTCAAAAGTAGCAGCCCTCAAAACAACAGTGCCTTACAGAAGATGACTTCCTACTCCCCCTAATGAAAAACAGTGATAGTATATTAGTACCTCGTTTTATGCCACAGTGATTGTGGCCAACAGTAATGGCTCCATCTTTTGTGCTGGCCAGCAGCTATGCTACCCCTTCTGTGCCTCTGTATACCAATAATGTGCCTCCTACAAAGTAATAGCGCCTCTGCTCCATAACAACAACTACATTTGTGCCCACCATAGAAAAATGCCCCTTCAATAACCATGGTTGGGTTTCATTTATGCCATACCCACGATAGCTTGCAAAAGTATCCCCCCCCTGGCATTTTACCTATTTTGTTACTTTACAACCTGTGTTTATATATTTTTATAATCCGATTTGTGTGTGATGCATCAGCACTAAATAGTATTAAGTTTGTGAAGTGAGAAAACTATAGACCTAAATTACATTTATGGGATCAAATAACTAAACAGTGGCATGTGCGTATGTAATCACCTCTTTTGCAATGAACCCCCTAAAACTTTTGGTGCAAGCAATTCCCTTCATATGTCCCGTGATTAGTGAAAGAATGCCCCCCTATGTGCAATCTAAGTCACATTGTCAGTATATACACTTTACCTTTTTTGAAAAGCCACAAAAGGTGCAACATCATTAACGAGGCACCAATAACCAAACACCATGAAGACCAAGGAGATCTCCAAACAACACCATGAAGACCAAGGAGATCTCCAAACAAGTCAGGGACAATGTTGTTGAGAAGCACAAGTCAGGGTTGGGAATAAAAAAAATATCCCAATTCTGTGATGATCCCCGGAGCACCATCAAATCCATTTTCATCAAATGGAAAGAACATGGTACGACAACAAACCTGCCAAGAGAGGGCTGCCCACCAAAAGTCCCAGCCCGGGCAAGGAGGGCATTAATCAGAGAGGCAGCACAGAGACCACAGGTGACCCTGAAGTAGCTGCAGAGTTCCCAGGAAGAGACTGGAGTATCTGTCATTACAACCGTAATAATGCGTACTATTCATAGAGGTGGCCATTATGGAAGAGGGGGAAGAAGAAAAGCCTTTGCTTACGCATGAAAAACTTAAGGCTCATTTTAAGTTTGCCGAAAGACATGTGGGAGACTCCCCAAATGTATGTGCTGTGGTCAGAGGAGACCAAAACGGAACTTTTTGGCCACCAAGGTAAACGCTATGTCTGGCGCTAAACCAACACAGCTCATCACCCCAAGAACACCATCTCCACAGTGAAATACTGTGCTGTGCTGTGGGAATGTTTTTTGGCAGCAGTGACAGGGAAAATGGTCCTAGTCGAGGGGAAGGTGGATGGTGCGAAATACAGGGATATTCTTGAGCAAAACCTGTTTGTCTATCAGTGATTTGAGACTGGGACGGAGATTCACCTTCCAACAAGACAATGACCCAAAGCATACTGCTAAAGTAACACTCGAGTGGTTTAAGGGGAAACTTGTAAATGTTTTGTGTTGTCCTAGTCAAAGCCTAAACCTTAATCCAATTGAGAATCTGTGGTCAGACTTGAAGATTGATGTTCACCAGAAGAAACCATCTAACGTGAAGGAGCTGGAGCATTTTTACCTTGAGTAATGGGCAAAAATCCCAGTGGCAAGATGTAGAAAGCTCAGACACTTATCCAAAGCAACTTGCAGCTGTAATTGCTGCAAAGGAAGGCTCTACAAAGTACTGACTTTAGGAGGGAATAGTTATGCACACTGAAGTTTTCAGTAATATTGCCCTATTTGTTTGATTCACAAAAAAACAAATGTTCAAAGTTGCAGGAATGTTCTTTACGTGAACTTATTCAAACCCTAAAAGTGAAATACCAGACTGTAACACAAAAAATGCAGAGGAGTGAATAGCTCCACAAGCCACGGTGCATACTTTAGCTATCATAGGGAATGTGCACACCACATTTTTTATACACCAGAAGAATGGACCAGCAACTTCTTTTACACAGGTGTTGAAGCCTGAAGCACTTAAAAATGTGGCAAAAATGAATATATTCTTAGGTAATCGTTTTGACTTACGGTATGTTAATTCTTTTTTGTTTCAATAAGTTTTATTAGTTTTTTTAACATTTAACAGATCAAGAAAAACTTTCCCACGCAGGGGAGAGCTACAAGTTTTAAACATTCAATCAATGAAGGATTTGTACAGCAATCTAAATTTTTACATGTAAGGACAAGACAATAACAAGGGGGAAAAACACTAGGTGGGGGGTACTGCCATTCCACAGCATGGCCAAATATTGAATTAAAAAAAAAAAAAAGAAAATTTCCCTAATCGTTTATCTACTCCGGCACATAACACCTCTAGAGTTTTGTAAGCGAGAAAACAGGCAGACTAAAATTTCAGTAAGTTGCATGCAAAAGGGGAGATTGGTTACAGAAGCTAAAGACCAAACTGATCAATGAGGAAGTCCGTCCAGGTCCCTCTCAAGTATGGTAAATAGTTCATGACGATAGCGCGAGAGCTTGAGTCAAGTAAACCTCAGGATCTAAGTCCAGCCAGGGAGTCCATATCTGAAAGAATGCATTCCAATTATCAGTCCTAGTAGCTTGAATACGCTCGTATATGATAATTGCACTCATTCTATCCCTGACCAAGGATATAGAGAGTCACGTGGTTTTCCACTTAGATGCTATATGTATCTTAGTTGCCATACACAATGTACTCATCAGCCTATGCGAATTCTTAGAAAGTCCGGGGTGCTTAGATCCCAATAGGAAAACAATCGGGTCAAGATGAATGGCTTTATTGAACATTTTTTCAGCTATAATTTTTATTTCCTGCCAAAGAGTGGAGACCAATGGGCAGCTCCACCAGATATGCTTCATGTCGTCTGGGTTGTTACAACCTCTAAAACACATATCAGATTAATGGGGGGGTAAATGACATGGAGTTTCGTAGGGACCAGGTATGCTCTATGAAGTACTTTAATAGACGATTCCACCAGGGAAACCTGATGGCTACCCCTAGATAAATTATCACAACATCTATGCCACTCTTCTAGCGTCATATCAAGTCCTCTTCCCACTGCTTCATATACTTTAATTTGTCTTCACCTTGTAAAGCGTTAATTATAGAATATAATAAGGAAATTGTCCCCCTACCCAAGGGATCGGCTACACATTTTTGTTCAAAGCCTGATATAGAGAATGGGGTTCTGTTCGATAGATTCTGTTTAGCAAAATTGAAAATTTGATTCATACGGAAGGCTTCTCCAAATGGGGGGTTATGTTTCCGGATGAATTCTTGCATAGTCAACAATGTGTTAAATGGGGTACATAGATGTTTTAATGTAGTTATACCATTTAATATCCACCATGAGTATTGGCGGGGATCTAAACCTGGCGAGAACATTGGATTGTTAAATAGATATTGTAATGGGGTAAATTTAGACTGAAGCTCATGTTTGAATCTTTTCTTTTCTCCAGAGAATTAACGAGTGAGCGGCAAAAGGCGCTCTGATACTAATGTCACGTGGGAGTTTCTCCGTGGTCCATAAT
Organism: Ranitomeya imitator; assembly: GCF_032444005.1. Taxonomy (NCBI): domain Eukaryota; kingdom Metazoa; phylum Chordata; class Amphibia; order Anura; family Dendrobatidae; genus Ranitomeya; species Ranitomeya imitator. Next base: position 100,788,063 of record NC_091291.1, read on the forward strand.
AGGCCTGGTAGTGAATATGGTTTTAATAGATGTGATTCTAGATAGACCTATCTAGGTTTATTATTAGCTGAGCAGATTTTGGTTAATTGAGCAATTTGGGCTGATTTAAAGTAGGCTATAAAATTAGGAAGGGATAATCCTCCCTTTTTCTATGTATAAACATTGTTTTCTGTTTAATTCTCAGTTTCTTTCCCTCCCATATGAACTTTGAGATTATGGTATGTATATCCTGAAAGACGTTGGAGGGTATCGAAATAGGAAGGGAGGGAATTAAGTACAAGAATCGTGGAAGGGACACCATTTTTATGGCATTTAATCTCCCCAACCAAGACAGCTTCATTGAAGACCATCTGGCCACGTCTTTCCTAAGGTTCTGAATTAATGGAATATAGTTCCATTTGTATAGTGTTGATGCATTAGTCGTGAGATTTATCCCTAAATAAGTCAAAAAGTGCTCTTTTTTTGTGAACCCAAATCGGGAGGTTAGACCTGATTGTATTTCTTTAGGGGAGACTAACTTTATACTGGTTTCCATGGTCAACGGGGCCTAGTATGTTGGGATTATGCCTTATAGCTTCAGCTAAAGGTTCCATAGCTAAAGCAAATAATGCTGGTGATAAGGGGCACCCCTGCCTAGTTCCTCTTTTAATGTTAATTGGAAGGGGTTGTACTGAGGGTAGTTTGAGGTACGCAGTCGGATTGTCGTATAGTAGATGAAGACATGAAAGTAGTTTCTGGGGGAAGCCGAATTTGGATAGGACAGTAAAAAGATGTCCAGGAAACTGTGTCGAAGGCTTTTTCGATGTCTAGTGCTAATAATATGGTCGGTTTTTGTAAAGTATGTGCCGAGTGAATAATGTCTAGGTTTCTTCTTATGTTGTCTGGCCCTTGTCTCATAGGTATAAAACCCACCTGGTCTCTATGTATTAATGAGAGGAGTATCTTGTTAATTCTGTCAGTGATAATTGACGTGAATATTTTAAGATCAACGTTTAGAAGTGAAACGGGCCTATAATTTTTGGTTAATAGATGATCTCTTTTCGGCTTGGGGATAACAGTCACGTGCGCAGTGTAGAATTCGGGGGGCATCTGAAATCCAGTTAGGAGGGCATTGCAGAAGTTTTTTATATAGGGCGTGAGTGATTAATAAATTTTTTTGTAATAAAGAGCAGTGAGGCCGTCAAGTCTGGGTGCCTTGCCCGCCTTCAAATTTTTGATTATTAATTGTATTTCTTCAACAGTTATATCTACTTGAAGTTGTTGGGATGTAGATTCGTTGATTTTGGGAAGTGGTAAGTTCTGTAAAAAGGAATGTCAAAGGTTTGGGGGGGGGGGGATGGTTGTGGAGAAGAGTAAAGGTTTTGGTAGTAGTCGTGGAATTCCCTATAAATAATTTCAGGGTGTGCTGAGACGCGACCTTTAGTATCTTTGATTGATGGTACAGTGTTTAATAGCTCCTTTACCCTTATTTGTCGCGCTAGCATTCTACTTGGCTTATTTGCTTGCCTATAAATGTGGCCCTGGTCCAGGTCAAAGCCCTCTCAGTTCTGTTGGTAAGAGTGGCGTTTAATTGCAATTTGGTATCATGTATCTGTTTAATTAGATAGCGGGAGGTAGATATCTGGTTTGCTTTTTCAAGTTTCATTAGCTTATTTTCTAATTTATTTTGAAGCTCTGATCTATTTTTCTTTTTGTTTGCGGCTAGTTTGATGAAAGTACCAGTGTGACGGGGTGTACGGCAGAGCAAGAAGGGACAACAGGCCGAGGGATGATTCAACAGATTTATTATCAAGAACGCTGGAACAACACATGCAGGTAGATCTACAGAGTCCACAATTAGTCCAATGGAACAGGTTCGGGGGCACCTCCTGATAATCCTTGTGCCAGGTAACAAAGCAATAGTCCACAATTAGTCCAAGGGATCCCAAAACAATCTCACAAACGACGAGATATGTCCTCAGCTCAAGTCTCGCCCCGTTCGCTTCCACAGTCCTAGATGGGCGTGAGGTCTTGCCTCAGCTAAGAATCCCCACTCCTTCTCCTTCAAGGATCAACTCACATCTGATCTCAAAATAAGAATGGATTGTCTGAGCTCCTGGGATCCGCCCATGAAGGGGTAGGGGTTACACCTTCTATTCAATGGTTGGGTCCACCAGAAGATTCTAGACTGGTGGGCTCCAGGCAGTCTATGTAATATGTACATTTGACTAGCCACCTGCTGTGAGGAAGAATGGCTATTCCTCCACTAGTGATGTTGACAAAGCTTAATTACATTAGAGCTTAGGGCTGCAAGTATTGGGGGAAGGAGACATATTGTTACAGGTGAACTCCCAGCCAAGAAAATACATAAATTACAGCTAATAGAAACCAGAGAACAGTTACATACATCAAATGGCATATTATTCAAATACAGGACAGGGCAAAAGTACATATTATGACAATCCCTTCCCCTCCCAATTTGTGTACGTACCAGGGACCTCTACAGGTCGCTGGTTAAGTACACACAGGCAGAGCGTAACTTACATGTGGCTTCATGCAGCCACAAATTGGCATCTTAGCTCTCCCACATCATTGCCCAGGAGAACATCTGCAGGCAGACCACCCATCACCCCAACCACACATCGCCTGACCCCAAAACCAAAGTTCAGATCCACAGTGGCTGTGGGAATAGTCCTCCATTGTCCACCAGCCAGTTCAATGACAATCCCAGGTCCTCGATGGATTGCCTCAGGCCGAACCACTCGGGGATCAGCCAGTGTGAGGAAAGCCCCTGAGTCACAAAATCCAATAAGTCTCTGTCCATCCAGCACGACCTCCTGCAAGTGCTTACCTCGATGAGCAGAAGTCGTCATAGCTGCGGGTCGCACACCATAAACTCCTAGTGGTGCAACATGGGTGGGTGAGGCACTAGGCCAGTCCTCACGTAGTGGTGACACGTCGTCCTCCATGGCACTTGGGTGTACATAATTAATACTACGACTAGGTACAGGATTAATCCTCATTTGAACAGCTGGGCAGAAGGCTTGCAGATGCCCCGGCTGTCCACATCGATAGCATCTCTGCTGGGTCTCACTCCATCCAAGGCGTCCTCTTGGGAGAGGGGTAAGGGAACCTGGAGGCCGGCTCCCACCTGAAGGTGCTGTAGGGGTTTGAGGACGACTTCTCCATGAGCTGGCTGGGCATGAGGCCTGCAGATGCCCCAGATGCCCACAACCATAACACCTGCGCTCTGCTACTTCCTCTCCTCGTCGTATTCCAGAAAACGCAGTAGAAGCAACTGGAGGCACATTTACACGGGTATCAGCATGAGGTGGTGGCTTAGAGGAACGGGGAACAATGGGGACAGAAGAACAGGGGGCCACCGGTGTTGTGGAGCTGGTAGGCCTCTCTCCATCCTCCAACAGAACCCTCCACTGAGGCTTGATGGTGAGAGCCTCATCAGCTAGAGCTGAAGCTTCCTCCACAGTGGCTGGTCTCCTCTCACGCACCCATTCCCGGATCTCAGCAGGGCACTTGAAGTAAAACTGCTCTTTTAGGATAACCTGGAGGAAGGTCTCCCAGGTTAAGGCCTCCTCTGCCTCCAGCCAGCGATGACATATTTGTTTGAGTCTGTGGGCATACATCTTGAAAGACACTTCCTCATCACAGGCTAAAGTACGGAACTGAGTCCTGTAAGTGTCTGGGGTAACAGCATAATGTTCTAGAATAGTCCGTTTAATCTCCGCATACTCACAGTTCCCCTGAGGGTCCATAGCTCTATAGGCTGCGGCAGCTCCACCCTCTAAGAGCCCCACCAGATGTCGGACTCGGTCCCTTTCCGGGACTTCCATTAATCGACACTGATGCTCAAAGTCCTGGAAGAAGCCCTCAATGTCGCCTGCAGCCTCATTAAAGGGCTTGAAGTCTTTGCGAGACACTCTGGGGAGTTCCCTCATGGTGGGTGCTGGGGTTAGAGTCTGCTTCCAAAGCGATCTGCCTCTCCAGCAATGCCATCTCCTGAGCTCTGTCCTCGGCTCTGTGAATGGCCTCCCTCTCCTCGGCTCTGTGAATGGCCTCCCTCTCCTCGGCTCTGTGAATGGCCTCCCTCTCCCTCTCCTCGGCTCTGTGAATGGCCTCCCTCTCCTGAGCTCGGTGAATGGCCTCTTTCTTATAGTCTATGGTGGCCTCTTCTCCCAGCAATGCCAACTCCTCCTCGTACCACACAACCCACTGACTTTTTTGGGTATTTACCTCCGGCTGCCTTCTTTCCTCCATTTGCTGTGAGGATCCTTCCTCAGCGTCATCTTGCAGGCGAACTCCTTCCAAAGCCTCAATAAGCTGCTCCTTGGAGAGTCCTTTAAAACGGACTCCTACTTCCCGGGCCTTTGATTGTAGGCTCCCCAAACTCCAGTTCTTGTACTCTGTGGTGCTGGTTCTCGATGTTAATGGGCCGTTGTCCTCCATTCCTTCTGCTCTGGTCCCACTGCTTGCCACCAGTTTGTGACGGGGTGTACGGCAGAGCAAGAAGGGACAACAGGCCGAGGGATGATTCAACAGATTTATTATCAAGAACGCTGGAACAACACATGCAGGTAGATCTACAGAGTCCACAATTAGTCCAATGGAACAGGTTCGGGGGCACCTCCCGATAATCCTTGTGCCAGGTAACAAAGCAATAGTCCACAATTAGTCCAAGGGATCCCAAAACAATCTCACAAACGACGAGCTATGTCCTCAGCTCAAGTCTCACCCCGTTCGCTTCCACAGTCCTAGATGGGCGTGGGGTCTTGCCTCAGCTAAGAATCCCCACTCCTTCTCCTTCAAGGATCAACTCACATCTGATCTCAAAATAAGAATGGATTGTCTGAGCTCCTGGGATCCGCCCATGAAGGGGTAGGGGTTACACCTTCTATTCAATGGTTGGGTCCACCAGAAGATTCTAGACTGGTGGGCTCCAGGCAGTCTATGTAATATGTACATTTGACTAGCCACCTGCTGTGAGGAAGAATGGCTATTCCTCCACTAGTGATGTTGACAAAGCTTAATTACATTAGAGCTTAGGGCTGCAAGTATTGGGGGAAGGAGACATATTGTTACAGGTGAACTCCCAGCCAAGAAAATACATACATTACAGCTAATAGAAACCAGAGAACAGTTACATACATCAAATGGCATATTATTCAAATACAGGACAGGGCAAAAGTACATATCATGACAATCAGTAATGTATTTTTTATGGGCTAACCACACGTTTCCAGGAGATGAATATTCTTTCACATTAGCTTGGAAAAAGAATTTTAACTCCTCTTTAATTTGAGTGGTGATTATAGGGTCCATAATGAGAGATTCATTTAGTCTCCATCGGAACAGGCGCGATGTGGTAATGTTGAATTTAAACACAGAAAGAATTGTGTCATGGTCGGACCATGAAGATGTGATATGGCGTGAGAATAAGATAGTTGGCAGCGATTGTGCTGTGGTCAAGTGTAGGTCAATTCTTGAGTATGACTTGTGTACCGAGGAAAAACGTGTATCCTCTCGCCGATTCATTGGTCTCCCTCCAAACGTCTACCAGTCTGCTTTCGCTCATCAAGCGTAGGATTTTTTTTCTATCTATTTTGGTTATGTCTGACCGTGATAAAGCGCTGCTGTCTAGATATGGATCCACCTGTAAATGACATTGTGTAGATATAACTTTACGGTCCTAAAGAAACCAGCACTGTATATTCAGTTGTGTTACATAATTCCATACAGTAAAAAATAACCAAACATAAAGATGGTAAATGATATTTATTTGCATTAATATTTTGCCATTGGATGTAAACTATGGCGACATCTGAGTCTGTACCATGTGCCATCCAGCATTTCCTGACCACTGTGCCCTCGCCATCCAGCATTTCCTGACCACTGTGCCCTCGCCATCAGTCCTTATGAGAAGCTTGGCCTGTGGTTTAATGAATTCACCTCTCCAAGTAAGCCCTAACAGAATACTCAGACAATCGATTCCAAAGCGCAGCGGGATCAGCGCTGCTGCCATTGGATACGGAAGACTTTTCTGGACTTGGGTATGCAAATTCCTGTGACTACGTAGGAGGTTGTCCCGGCTATGTGCCACCTCTCAGCCCATGTGGACGCATTGCTTCAGAATCCTGCGGTTTCACAACCGACTCCTCCACACCTGCCACCGCTTAATTCTTACTGGGGACATTCTACTTGGGCAATAATTTCCATACTTGCCTTCCATTGCCCTGCTCTGATGGAGATCCTAAAGCATGCTGGGGCTTTGTGAACCTTTCTGAAGTTTCATTGAAAGCAGTGGTTGCAATACAGGGGGCACCAAAACTTGGAGTTGAGCCAGGTAAAGATGCAACTCTGTTGGCAGCAATAATTGCATTGTAGCATTGTGACTTTCTTTCCGGTCGCATAAACCATCTTGTAGGTAACACAAAAGTCGGCCTCATTTCTCAGATGATACTGTATATTTTTTGTTGGAAGGTTCCCAATTTGCTGAGCTTGCCAAGTGTACTTCCTTTCCTGTAGAAGATTATATTGTGCAGGTGGTGTTTAGCAGACAGATGGTGCTGAATGATGGTGTTTAGCAGACGGTTGACTGATGTAACTGTGCAAGAGATCGGCTTGGAGCTGGAACATCCCAAGGTCTGGGTGGAACAGGAATTATCTGTCAGACCTCAAATTCAATGGTGGTGTCTGAGGATCTGTCTGATGTTTCTATGGAGAGCTCTGCAGGGACCGATGTAAGTAGAGAGCGGCTTCTTTCCCCGCTCTCTTGTCCTCTTTGCCGCACAGCAGTTCTGGAATGTCTCCTGCTCGCAGTGATGGCAGTGGTGTCTGTTCGGTGCCCATCAGTAGTAATTTGTCTTCTCTGATCCCTTTGAGAAGATCTCAATCGATGAATGATTATGGCCTGACCTATAAAGGCAAAAATAATTACTATATATACAAAAAAAGGGGGGGGGGGGTGCAAAGCAATAAAAACTGCTGCTATTTTGGGGTTTAAAGAGAGAAGCAAAACTTATTTCATGTTTTGGCTAAATAAACCAGCTCAGTGCATCCCTTCTCTGCAGCACTACAGAGCAGGGGTGAAACCAGACTGTTGTTCATCCACGTTTCGTTGTCAGCCATTAGCTGATGCAGTTCCCGAGAAGTCATGGCTTAGATTTCCAGGGCTGTGACAGCAGAATGGTAAAGAACTAAGTTCGCTGATGGCACAGGTGGTATAGTGCCAAAATATGAATACTTTTACTGTACTTATGTTGTACTTACATGACATAAGCAGGGGATTCAGCACCAGGCTCCCCCGATACATGAGCCCCATAGTGGTCTTGACTGAGGCCTGCTGCCATTGGCTGTATGTTACTGAGGTCATACACATAAAGATGAAATAAATAAATGTAAAATAATACAAGGTAAAACATTAAAATTCACTTCAGAAAAAAAGTCCAATTCTTTGGTGTCCACTCACATTAAAGCAAAATTACGTGAAGCTACTGATTTTGGTGGGACAGGCCCATTATCCTTCCATGGAAACCAAATGGACCCTCTGCCAAATCAGGCACACATGTGTTTGGAGCGGTGAGGGGGAGATGACAGCGAGTATTTTAATATGCTGACGTTACATTACAGTACATGGATATTTAGCATGGATTAGGGAAACTTAACTTGGAGTGGTTCTTTAACCTTTGTATACTGATGTTAATCATTTTTTGTGTTTTTAAGGTTTCAAGCAGATCATAAATTTATCCTGATTGAAATACTGCATGGAGATCCCAGAGAGAATAAAAAAATAAATCTTTATTTTTATATAGCGCTAACATATTCCGCAGCGCTTTACAGTTTTGCACACATTATCATCACTGTCCCCGATGGGGCTCACAATCTAGATTCCCTATCTATCTTTGGAATGTGGGAGGAAACCCACGCAAACACGGAGAGAACATACAAACTCTTTGCAGATGTCCTGGGTGGGATTCGAACCCAGGACCCCAGCGCTGCAAGGCTGCAGTGCTATCCACTAAGCCACCGTGCTGCCCAAGAATGAAGAATGAAGTTCTTATTTGTAGGTCAAAAATCTGCAAATCTTAATAATGATTTTATTTACACTAAACAAAATCCCATTTAAAAGTCAAAAGGGGATAAAGAGGCATAGGCACGAATGTACTAAAATATACTATTTTATTCATAAAGTATTAAAATCATTTAAAACATAAACACAGGGATATTCTCAAAAATAGCCAGATGTGGAATATCAGTGACCAAAAATAGTAACTTACGGCAACTAAATATTAAAATTGCTGGGGGCGTGGCCTGAATGTCCATGTGAGCGGACGCGCGGCAGAGCGCTCCCGCTACTAATCTCACGATTATCCTCATAAGCCGCAGCTGAGCGGCGATTTGCGGTGCTTACCGGCTGCAGGAGAGTTCCGGGAGTGCGGCGGTGTACAGCGGCGGCCCCGGGGTCAGCGAGTATGACCAGGAGGAGGCAAAGAGACGCCGGAGCCGGCGATGCAGGGACCGGCCAAGATGGCGCCGACGCCAGGGAGAAGGCGGAAAAGGAGAACGCTGCATGCCAGAAGCGAATGGCTGTGGCGGCAAAGCTCCAGCAGTTTGCTAGAGTGGAGGCCGCAGAGAACGCAGAGAAAGTAGAGGAGGAAACCGGAGCTGACACAGAAGAGGAGGAGGAAAGCCCAGCAGAAGAGCAAGAGGTACAGCAGGGGAGCAGGGATAGCAGCATGGCGGTGGTAGTAGGGGGATCTGAGGATACGGTGTCAGGAGCAGAGCCCACCCTCAGAGACGTTTTTGCACTGGTGTCCTCATGCAAACAATCCCTGACCCAGCAGCTACAGGAGGTCAAGGGTGACACAGCCCAGATAAATGCAGCCCTGCAGAAGATTGACAAACGTGTGGGGGCTGTAGAGGAAAGAGTGAGTACTGTGGAAGATCATATAGTGCAGCTGCAGAAAGCGGAGAAGAAGTTTGCTCAAGCAATATCGGAGCTAGCTGCAAAAAATGAGGATCTGGAGAATAGGTCCAGAAGAAATAACATCCGTATAGTGGGTATCCCTGAAAAAACTGAGGGGAGGAATCCCACGGAGTATATTGAAAGCTGGCTCCTTGAGACCTTTGGTGATGCAGCACTGACAAAAGTATTTGCGGTAGAGAGAGCCCACAGGGTCCCACCGAAACCACCTGTCCCTGGAGCAAGTCCCCGTACCATGCTTGCCAAAATCCTAAATTACAGAGACATAGTGGATGCTTTCCTGAAACGGAAAGTACTTGCAAGCAGCATAATACAAAGAATAGCAGGTTTACCCAGAATCCTTTGCAGTAGGCAGAGCTATGCAAATCATCTCTTTCCACCCCTGTCTAGTCCACAGCGCTTGGAATCGCCAAGCGTGCAATGCTGCGGATTAGTTTCTAAAACTAGACAGGGGTGGAAAGAGATGATTTGCATAGCTCTGCCTACTGCAAAGGATTCTGGGTAAACTTGCTATTCTTTGTATTATGCTGCTTGCAAGTACTTTCCGTTTCAGGAAAGCATCCACTATGTATTTCCTTTAAGTAGAGGGCTTTTCGGTCTCTTTCATCCCGCTACATTTAGCCCAACTTGGGTCTCTCCCTAAGGTGGCTAGCATGTATGTAGAGACAGAGACATTATCCTGAGGAAGGCTAGAGACATGACGGACTTGACAATTGGAGGTCAAAGAATTGCTATTTACCCCGACTATTCCGCCCTGGTCCAGAAACAACGGATGATGTTCACGGGTATCAAGAGACGGCTGAGGGAACTGGGAGTGCAATACTCCATGATGTTTCCGGCACGACTAAGAGTGGTTGCGTTGGATAAGATTAATTTTTTCCAGACGCCGGAGGAGGCTACCCAGTGGATAAATCTCAATGCTAAAAGGCTTAAAGGAAAAGGAGATTGAAAATATAGGGTGTGCCGGTCGGGGGGTATTTCACTGTTCAAAGGAAAAGAGATTGGTGACTGACATTACATTGGTAATGGGGATGTGAAGGTTTGAGGGTGGAGCTGGGCATTACTCAGTAAATGCCCTGGGAGTGCTGAAATGGCGGTTGGTTACGGGGGAGGGAGGGTGTGCAGCGTACTAAAAGTTTACTTAGTTTCCTTGCAGTTGTAATTTAATACATGTTGAAATATTTTATTCTTTTAAGAATTGCACCGAATTCTGTTATAAACGGTAGCGGGAGGCGGAAGGAGAAGGTTACGCTAACAAGAGTGTTCGCAATGGGTGATGGTGCCCCACTCTTGATAAGAGGCAGAATGTATAGTATTGGAGAGGAGTGCGGGGGAGGGGGGTCTGGGTAAGGGAGGGGAGGGAAGTTAGACAGCTCAGAACCGGGAGTAACGACACAACTAAAGATGATGAGTCATATATTAGGGGGCCGCTTTAAGATATTGAGTTGGAATGTGAGAGGTCTGGCGGATAAGTCTAGGCGAGATGCGAGCTTGCAGTATGCAAGGGATCAACGGGCCTCTATGATATGTTTGCTGGAGACACACTTGATACGGGAGAAGGTGGACGTACTAAATAGACGATGGATTCAGAAGGGGTATCACTCTACCTTTTCGACGTACTCAAGGGGTGTGTCAGTATTGGTGCCGGTGGGAGTGCAGTATGAAGAGGTGAAGGTATGCGTGGATGTGGATGGTCAGTATGTGGTGATACAGTGTATATTATATGGAGTGAGGGTATGTGTTGCGGCAATGTATATTCCACCTCCATATTCAAGCAAGAAGATTAGAGAGGTGTTGGAGAAGGTGGAACGATGGGGACCGCTACCACTTCTAATTATTGGGGATTTGAACAATATTTGTGATGATTTTTGGGATAAAAATAAGAACACCCAGAACAGGTCGGGGGGGGGCACACTACAACATTTGGTACCTATGTTCGTGAAATAGGCATGATCGATCTATGGAGAGTTAGGCATGTGGGGGAGAGAGGGTACTCGTGCTATTCACCGGCTCATGCTACGCTGTCCAGAATTGATATGGCGCTGGGTAACCGTCTGTTGGAGACAATGGTGGGGGAGGTGCGTTATCTGCCGAGGGCCCTTTCGGATCACAGTCCAATTGAGGTGGAGTTTAGGTTGTTGGGGACACGGACCGCAAGCGGGAGAGAATGGAAGATCCATCCTAACTGGTTACATAGTATTGACTTGGAAAGTATAGGGAAGGAGGTGACGGAATTCTTTGCTTTAAATGATGGGAGTACAGATGCTCTAACTGTTTGGGATGCAATGAAGGCGTACCTGAGAGGGCTACTATTTAGAGATATTAGTAGGTGTAAGCGGAAGACGAGGGAGGCAGAGAGAGTGGCGGTGGAGGAATTGAAGGCTGCAGAGGACGAGATGGTAGTATTGGGAACTTCCGAGGCAGGGAAAAGGTTGAGAACAGCGCAAACTCATATGGAGAAGATTCTGCTGGGAAAAGCTGAAAGGAAGCGGGAGTTTCAAAGGGTGACTTATTTTCAGGAGGGAGAAACAGTGGGACACATGCTGTCGGTGGTGGCTTCTGCTCAGCGAAGTACCTCATATGTACACTCGTTAGTTTCTGATGGTGGGAGCAAGATATCTGAAACATCGGAGATTATAAAGGTTTTTGCGGACTTCTACGCGGACTTATATTCCTCCAGGGTTGATGAGTCAGTCGGAGATACAGAGACTTTCTTGGAGAGTCTGGGGTTGCCGAAATTGAGTGAGGACGATAGGGTGAGCCTCGATGCCCCTATCACGGAGGAGGAACTGAGTCGGGCGCTGAAGTCTATGGCCAATGGGAAGGCGCCTGGAGTTGATGGGTTACCAGCTGAAATTTATAAAAGCTTGGGGGAAGTGTTGATTCCCAGATTAAAGTTAGTACTGGAGGAGGCTGGATGCCAGGGGTATCTCCAGGCATCTATGAGGGAGGCCATTATAGTGGTTATTCCGAAGGAGGATAAGGATCTGGGGAAACCTGAGTCATATCGCCCAATCTCTCTGTTAACCATCGATGTCAAGCTCTTGGCCAGGGTGTTAGCTTCCCGTCTGTCTAGTGTCATTACTAACCTTGTACATCCGGATCAGTCCGGCTTTATGCCTGACAGGTCTACAGCGGTCAATCTGCGGAGGCTGTATATGAATCTGCAGCTGAAGTCTGACAATTGTGGCCGGAGGGTTATTGCGTCCTTGGATGCCCATTAGGCGTTTGACAGTGTGGAGTGGGGATATCTCTGGCGGGTGTTGAAGTGTATGGGTATTGGACCGCAATTTGTATCTTGGATTCCACTGCTATATTCACTACTGACAGCTAGAATCAGAGTGAATGGGGAACTTTCTCAGCCTATAAAGTTGGCCAGAGGTACGAGGCAGGGATGTCCACTGTCGCCCCTTCTGTTTGCTCTGGCTGTGGAGCCCCTGGCCGCCAAGATTCGACAGTCTGATGAGGTCCCTGGGTTTAGATATGGGAGTGTTGAGGAAAAGATAGCGTTATATGCGGATGACATTTTGCTATTCCTAGCGGACCCGGATGATGCCTTGAAAGGGGCCATCGAGATCATTGAGAGATTTGGTGCCTTGTCGGGGTTGAGGATAAATTGGGATAAATCGGTCCTCTTTGATGTAGATGGGGTGGAAGAGAGTGGGAGTGAGCCATTGGGAGAAGGGCGGCTTAAGGTGGCATCCCTTTTTAAATACCTGGGAATATGGATCTCGATGCCAGTTACGGAGTTTTTGTATAGTAATTTGACTCCTCTCATGAGCGCGCTTAAGGCAAAAGTGGATGCGTGGAATAAGTTACACCTATCGGTGGTGGGTAGGGTTAATCTTATTAAAATGGTTCTGATGCCCAAAATACTTTACGTCCTTCATAACGCGCCAGTTTGGATTCCACGTGGGAAATTCCGGCAGATTAATGCTCTTTTTAGAAGCTTGATATGGGGGAGGCAATACCCACGTATTAGCCTGGAGACGCTTCAGCGACCCAAGGAAGATGGGGGTTTGGCTTTGCCCAACCCTGAGTTATATTTTCTTGCAGCCCAAAGTCAACATTTGAAGGGCTGGGCGCGGGAGGCGTCCTCCAGTGCGGTACAACACTTGATGGAAGGGGTGACAAACCGACGCCCGGTGGTGCAGTGTCTGGAAGATGGCTCCTTGGGAGCATTGGGGAAATTGTATCCAACTATGTTTTTGATACGTAAGCTATGGACCAGACTGCGACAGATTCGGGGGGTTACGGGATTGACTAAATTTACACCGATATGGCTTAATAATAATTTGGTAGAGTTTGCGGCTCTGGGAGTGCTGACAGAGTGGCAGGCTAAAGGAATTTATTTTGTTGGTCAGATAATTCAACAACGAGTGTTAAAATCCTTTTCTCAGCTACAGGGGGAGTTTGGACTGAGACCTTCTGGGGAGTATCAATATGCTCAGATGAGGCACGCTTTTGGAGCTCAAAACAGGGGCGATGGCATTAGGATCCAAGAGGACATAGTTTTGGAATACGTGTGTGGGGATGGGACCACAAGGGGAGTCATTTCCACCCTTTATAAAGACCTACTGCATGCATATTTGTTGGATTTTCCTCTAAAAGCGAGAGCTAAGTGGGAGAGAGATTTAGGCCCAATGGAGAATGAAACCTGGGAGTCGGTGATGGAGTGGGTTCCACGAGTGTCACTAAGCGAGCCGTATAGACTATCGCAGCTGTACATCTTGCACAGAGTCTATAAATCACCGGAAGTGTTACACAGAGCGGGGTTGCGTGCTGACTCTGAATGCCCGAGATGTGGGACTGAGAATGCAGGAATATATCACATGATGTGGACATGTCCAAGACTGGTTGCTTTTTGGCTGGTAGTACTGAGTCGTGTGGAAGGGGCGTATAAATGCAGGGTGCCGAGAGATCCGATAGTGTGTCTACTGGGATATGTGGAGGAAATTAGAGTGGATAACACCTGGAAGATAGCAATTGCTAGGCTATTATATATGGCTCGGAAGGTGATAGCTCGGATTTGGATCAAGGAGGAGCTGCCTACAAGGGGTGACGTCCTGAAATATGTTAAACATGGTCTCAAACTGGAAAAGGGGGTCTACAAAAGACGTGGGAAAATAGAAATGTTTGACAAAATGTGGTCTCCGTGGCTCGAGCTGGGATGAATAGGTAAAGGAAATGGGAGGCTGAGGGCCTTTGAATGGGGGAAATTGCTAGACGAATAAGCGGTCATAAGGGAGTTAAGCGGTTCATATCATAGAGCCATCAATACTAGTAATAAAAGTACCATTGGAGAGGAGCTGTCATGGGGGGGGGGGGGGGGATTGGGGTTTGTTGGGATTGTTGGGGGTTTTGAAAATGAAGAAACTTTGCTTGTAACACACTGGAAGATGGATAAAATGTAATGTTTATGTTTATTCTTAATAAAAATCTATTTAAATTAAAAAAAAATATATTAAAATTGCTACAAAAATATTTGTTACAAAAAGAAGTGTTAAAGGAGATAGCATTCCCTATAAATCAATAAAGTGCTTAAATATTCCAGGGATACTATCTCCCATAAAAAAGTAATTACAGTTATGGCATAGTGCATAAGAAGATTACTAGTTAAAGTGCATCAATATAAAGCTGCCAAATAAACCAGGCTCTCGTGTTTTACTGACATTAGTGTAATTCTCAGCCACATAAACATCTCAGCTACACCCCAGGTGTGTAGTATGAATTCTTCTTGGAACAGTCGCTAGAACTGGCAAATAGGTTATGGGATAGGGATATGACAATGACACTATCACAAATGCCTTTATTTGAGCTACAAATCAGGTCCGAACAAAATTATTGACCGAGAATAGAAAAAAGAAAGAAAAGGTAGAGTGATTCATATATTCTTTTGAATACAAGCTATTGGAAGTACAAAGTAAAACTTCAATATATAAATAATAGCATTTGATAGAGGCAGATACGGACCTTGTGGATAAAGCTAAACTGTTATTATATCTATTGACAGATGCAAGAATTTATTTGCGAGATGAACTAGTTATGGGATGATACATGACTCCTAGAGGTAACAGGTTATAAAATCTTTCCTTTATAGGAAATCATAAATGAAGACATTGGTCATTGTGTAAATTAATGTATACAGAGAATAGTATCCAAGTAGGTCCTATCTTATGTAGAATGAAACCATTAATCACTCGTAGTACAGAGTAAACCATTTGTTATTTTTTACACTTGTCATTTCTTTTATATAGGGAAAACTTATTCACCCTTCTATTTAATTGTATCCGGGGACATGTTAACTCTTAATTGGGAATCCATCAGCAGGTTTTTGCCATATAATCTGAGGGTAATATGGTGTAGGGGCTGATACACTAATTTCAGAGATGGTCAGTTATTAGTCTGTGTGCTGATGTTTCAATGAGTGTTTTTTTCAGCAAAAAATTAACACTAGAGGACTAGATTCCTAAGTTAGTCCTGGTCCGACCATGCTTCCGGCCCCGTCAATATACAATGTAGACAGAAAGCTGCCAAACAAAGATGTAGGCAGGGTCAATGTCTGAGCTCTACATGTTACAGTAACTTCATTGATAGCTGCCAAGGATGTAAGTGCGGGGATTTGTGCTCATAGTGCTCAACCTTGATACTGAATAAATCCAAAAGACCAATCACTTCTTTTATCCGCTTCACAGCTTTTGAACCCTGAAGCAGTTAAAATAAGTGACAAAAGATGGATATATAGAGAAAGTCATTTTGCCTTTTCAGTACATATGTTCATTCTTTTTGAAGTTTGTACCACTTTTTTTAGAATATACATTTATCACCTATCCAACTGTTTGGCACACCATGTTATGACATTCCCAAAATGTGACGTATACAAATCAAATAAGGAGAAAGATACAAAATCACTATAATTGGCATGACATTGTTTATTTGATTTATACATATTTTGTATGCCGTAAATGAGGTCATGTGACCAAATCGTTGGCCCATCGCACACAGACATTTGCTGATGATTCTTGTAATAAACGTCTAGCTTTCAGTGTATATTGGAGCCTGATCTCCTCTCTATGTCTACTTTCCAGAGCGTCTTTAAAAGTTCCTCACAGAAAAGAGTGAAGGGGTTCATCTGAAAAAAGCCATGTGCAGGAGAAGGTTTCTTCTTCAGAGTCCACGCATACATAGACTTTCAGGGCCTCTATAAAATCCCAAAAAGAAGACCGCTATTCATTGATCCTCATCTGAGACCTGTGCAACAAGAAAACAGGTGTTCTTTGTGATTGTCGGTGGTAGTAGCCCTTTATATATGGTACGATGTTACCCAAAGCTGATGGTAAACTAAAGAAAAGACAGAATAGAAGTTAAGGTGAATTTTTTTGTAGCATTTGAAAATAATACAGTTGTAATCTCTAAGTTCTCTCTTACCTGGGCTGAAGTACAAGATGGACTCTCCTAGTGTCACTGCCAATTTCTTAACTCCTTACTTTAGCTTTAAGATGTTCCTCTAAATTTTAAAAGGAAGCAGTGTTTGCGACACAGGGGGCACCGATGGTTGGAGTTGAGCCAGGTAGAGATGCAACCATGATGGAAACAATGGTTGCATGGTAGCACCTTGACTTCCTCTCCGGTCTCATACTCTGTCATGCAGATAACACACGACTTGGCCTCCTCCCGAGATGATATATTTTTTGTTGGGAGGTTCCTAATTTGCTGAACTCGCCAAGTCTGCTGCCTTTCCTGCAGATGATTATATTGTGCAGGTGGTGATGGTGGCCGCATTTGTGACGGAGGCGTCATCTCTCCCATTCCCTGCTGCTGAAAGATGATGTTGAACAGACGGTTTGCCTGATATAGTTGTACAGGAAATCCACTTGCAGCTGGAAACTCCCTTGGTCTGCGATTGGGTGGAACAGGAAATGGCCATCTGAACTCAAACTCAGTGGTGGTGTCTGAGGCTCCACTGTCATCCCTTCTACTCTCTGATATTTCTCTGGAGAGCTCTGTAGGGATAGGTCTGAGTGAAGAGCAGCTTCTTTCCCGGCTCTCTTGTCCTCTTTGCCGCAGAAGAGTTCTGGCCTGTTTGCCTCTCGCAGTGATGGCAGTGGTGTCTGTTCGGTGTCCATCAGTAGTAATTGGTCTTCTCTGATCCCTTTGAGAAGATCTCAATTGGTGGACAATCATAGCCTGACCTATAAAGAAATAAAATTTTCTATAATGCAATATGTAATAAAAAAACACTTTTGGGCGAAAGGGATAGAACTTACTGTTGCTTTTTTGTTTAGTGTGAGGAGAAAAAATTGATTAATGTTTGGGCTAAATAAATCTGCTCAGTGTATCCCCTCTCTGCAGCACCATAAAGCAGGGGTGGAACCAGACTGCAACTAACTCAGCCCCCAAGGAATATGAATGGTAAGATGGAGGATGCAATGAGTGTCCTGAAGCCACTTACCCCAGGGAAAATTCCTAACAGAAAAGCTCTTAGGGAATATTTTCTCACTCACCCTGATTTTCTGGTCGGCTCATTCATGTCTTGTTGTCAGCCATTAGCTGATGCAGCTCCCGGGAAGTCATGGCTTACTTTTCCCGGCTGAGATGGTGGAATGATAGAAAACGAGAACTACGTTCTCTGATGGCACAGATGTTATGGTGCTAAAATATGAATAAAAAGCTGTAGAAGTAAAGCACTAGATGTATGACACAAACTAGCTCGCACTTCTAAGACCAGGGTAGAATTTCCACAAAAGCTTCAACTCTGAAAATGGCACTGATGACACCGTGCGCAGAGATTGTATAACCTCACAACATTCTATGTCAGTGTGACATCACATCAAAAAATAGAAAAGGAACCATGCATATAAAGCGCACACCCAAATCGTAGAAAAATTGTATATGTATAATAGGTACAAAATTTATTAATTGACAAAAATCCACAATAAAACCGTATTAAAAGAACAAACCACATCACCACTAGTCCCATGACATTATAATATATACAAAAAAGTCACAATGGCACTATAAGTGCCCGAAATGATGACACTACACATAAACACAATGATTTGCTGTTGACATGCAAATAAGCAAGGCAAAGGAGAAAAAAAACACATAAATTCTGGGTGTCCATCAAAATATGTAAACCATTACATGAATATCTAACTGTATTTAAATAAATCATTGGACAAAAGAAGTACATCGACACACTATAGTGTACAGTATTTGTTAACAATATCAACCCAAAATATTTTTGTACACTACATTTCTTGTGAATACCTTTTGACTACCTATAAGCAACTACTCCTTGTAAAGGGGTAGGAAGAACTTGCACCTTGACGTTGGATCTCATTTTAACTCTTGAAAATGCAACGTAGAGTTGTCCATGACCAAAAACGGGCTTCGGTAGATATATGCCAACACAGTGTAGAGTATGACCATGACTTGTTTATTGTCATGGAAAAAGCTGGTTTTACTGAAAACTGTCGACGCCAAAGCCTAAATGGAAGACCATAGTCCGAAGAACATAAATCAATGCGTGAAATGAACACTTCGTCTCCTTTTGCTGATCCATTGATCACTCTTGCTTGAATTACATGAGAATGGAGTCCAGTAACAATAAGGCGAGTTCCATTACATAGACCATTTTTTGTATTTAGATTCCGCAGCAACATTACGATTGTTCCAACTTTGAGTTGTAGTCTGTGGGATGGCATTCCTGATGGCGTAAGACTATTTAAAATTTCGACTGGATAATGCTCTCGTTCATCTTCATTGTCTACATCCACTGAATCATCACTTTTGTACAACTTATACTCTCCAGGCATTCTATCCATCACACGGGAATTTAGCAGAGTCACAACATCGATCTTGGGACAGAGAATTGCATGGGAAGAGGCCCTCTCAACACTGCTTTGGTCGTTCACATCAATTTCAATGCATTGTCCAAAAACATCACTTACGATGCAGTCAGTGCACAACATGTCTTCTGGTATTTCAATAATGCCTTCTCCAAGGTTGTATTCATTGCTAAGTTCACTGTTACCAAGTTTAAGAAGCCAGTTGCTATACTCTGAGTTAGAAGATCGCATGTTGTTAGTTGGAGTTTATTAAACTGTTTCCAAAGGTCAGCCATTTTTAAGCTGGACTCGATAACATCTGTTCTTGTTCCATTTGGTATGACTAGAAGGCATTGCCTAAAATCTCCGCCAATGACAAAAACTTTACGTTCAAACGGAATTTAATTTTTTTCAGCAACATTTGTAGTCATTACTTCACGCAGAGGTTTGTCAATTAAGCTCAAAGCGTATTTGGGTGCCATGGTGCACTCGTCAAGTATCAAAAGATTTGCGTTATTTAACTGTCTCCCTGCAAATGTGTCTTGTTTTATTCTGGAAAAGGAGATTTCGTTGACTGGACCTGGTATCCCAAAGAGTGAATGGATAGTGCGTCCTCGTAAAAGGTTTGCTGCAATACCTGTTGTAGCCAATGGCAATACGACTTTTCCCAACCCTCTAACATGATGCATTAAAACTTCATAGAGGTATGTTTTACCGCTCCCTCCTGGACCGTCAATAAAGAAACATTTTGGCCTTGCATCTGCTTGGTTTACTATAGCGCTCACAATAGTGTCATATGCAATCCTTTGTTGTTCATTTAAGGAGTTTCTCTTCTCTGTTGCCAACAATAATTCGTAAGCTTCGCCATACTCTGGAACTTGTTGAACTTGAATTGCAGGTTGTGGCAAAATAAAGTCTGAAAACGTTTTGCCATACAGTAGTAAGACATTTTGGACATCTTGCATGGCATAAGATTCGCAATTTTGACAATTTCCACTTCTGTTGTGAAGACGTAAGCAGTAATCCTCGATTATATGTTCTTTGAAATTTGTCCAAAGTTGAGCCGGATTTGTAGGCGGTCCAAATACGCAGATGTAGGCAAACAATTTGCGAAGTTGCTTAGGCATATGTAGAGTAACTGCGTCTTCTAAAGTAAGTCTTCACACAGTATCATCCAATAGAAGTCCTAAAGCCAAAGCTGCAGCTTTAAATGTATTGTGCATAACTTGTAGCTCCTTTGACATGCAGTAGTAACAGCCGAAGGTAATATCTTTCTTAATCCTTGACACTAACAGTATACATGCGTCCAATTATTCTGCTAACTCCTCATTGTCTTGGATTCCAAGTTTTATTCCAAACGTAATGATCTGGAATCTCGATACAAATACTGCCTTGCGTTTTCGTCACGTTGGTTCAGCAAAAACCATTCTATTAATGTTGACGTTGTGCTTAAAGTTTTTGAGACATCTGTGACTTGAGCATCTTTAGAGAAATAAAGCTGCTGTCGATTTGGTAAATGAATAGCTAAACGTATAATGGCATGGTACTGTAAATGCATTGGAAACGCAAATATCCTCCAAGCAGCTTCTGGAGCACTCACACATCTTGAGTCAACAAAAGTTGATGATTCATCGTGATTGACTGTTTTCTGTTGTATTTCGATGTTAGCTTTGTCATGCCCCTTGTAGATGTACTTGAAAATATATTTTACACTTTTTATTGAAGCACAGATTTCTACGTTGCTGTGACAGTTGTAGCATTTTGATAAGTACGGGTTGTATGGGACTATCCATAAGTTATTTATAATTTTTTTCTTGCAAACAATGTTATCAATGTGTTGTCGCCAGTAGGATGGATAACCATCCAAGTCTTTAAAAGAGTGCTGTTTCAACTCCTTTGGAAACCCTTTTGTACACTTTCCATTTTCCATGCATGGACTTTTTTTTCCGTGCCAACTCGCAGCCGGACTGCGCCTGTCGCTGATTGGTCGCGGCCGGCTGGGTGCAACCAATCAGTGAAGCGGTGTGTAAATCCTGCGCCAATGTCGCTGATTGGTCGTGGCCGGCCGGGCACCACCAATCAGAGAAGCGTGGTTTAAATCCTGCTCCAATGTCGCTGATTGTTCGCGGCCGGCCGGGCCGTGACTGCGCCTGTCGTTGTCATCTGGGGTCATTACCGCAAAGCATTACTGGGCAAAGCATTACTGTGCCAAGCATTACTGTGCCCCGGCTATCATCAAGCAGCTCAATGAGGTGAGATAGGTCTCCCTATCTAACCGCTTAGATAGCAATGAGGGAAATTCAGCAGTCTGCAGTACAACAGGGCATTGACCCAAATCTGGGACTGTCCCTCTGTATCTGGATGGGTGGGAACCATTTTTTGGGGGGTTTAGTCACTAATTGTTGTAGCAGCCATATTTTAATTTTTATGTAAGGTTCACTATATGCCATCTTGAGTTTTGCAGAAAATTCCTGAAGAAAACCAGACATTTTCTGCAAGAAATCCGCATGCGTTTTTTACTGCATTTTTTGCTCTTTTTTTTTGCTCTTTTTCTTTGCTTTTTTTCCCGGAGCTTTCCCAATGCATTATATAGTGGGAAAAACACGAAAAAAACACAAAATTAATGAACATGCTGCATTTTTTACCGCGATGCGTTTTTTTCGTGAAAAAAAAAACGCATCATGTGCACAAAAATTGCAGAATGCATTCTAAATGATAGGATGCATATGTATGCGGGTTTTATGCGTTTTTATAGCGAAAAAAACGCAATCTGTACACACAGCCTTAAGCCGTGTTCACACTTGGTGTGAATGCTACATTTTTTTCTGTTGCTTTCTATTTCAACGTTTCTGCAGCTGTCCTCGCCAAACTATGCCTTAACCATCTTGTTGCGTTGTTGCATTTTCAGCTGCATTTTTAAAATTAATTTCCCCCATGATTTCATGCTTTATTGGTGAATATTTTAAGGAGCATTTTTCATTTTTTTCATAGTACAGATTCTCTTTTCAGTGGGGGAGCATTTCTTCTCCCTATATGAATAGTTATCTCTGGGGATGAGCACTTATTCTCCCTATATGAGTTATCACTGGGATGAGCACTTATTCTCCCTATATGTGTTGTTATCACTGACCTAAATTTACAATTATCATAAAGTATAACGTGTCACGAAAAAACAATCTTGAAATCACTGGGATATGTTGAAGCGTTCCAGAGTTATTACTATATAAAGTAACACTGTTCAGATTACAAATATTTGACTCTGTCACTAAGGGGTTGATGTTCCTCTGAATTTTAAAAGGAAGCAGTGTTTGCGACACAGGGGGCACCGAAGGTTGGAGTCGAGCCAGGTAGAGATGCAACCTTGATGGAAACAATGGTTGCATGGTAGCACTGTGACTTCCTCTCCGGTCTCAAACTCTGTCATGCAGATGACACACGACTCGGCCTCCTCCCAAGATGATATATTTTTTGTTGGGAGTTTCCTAATTTGCTGAGCTCGCCAAGGCTGCTGCCTTTTCTGCAGATGATTATATTGTGCAGGTGGTGATGGTAGCCGCATTTGTGGCAGAGGCAGCATCTCTCCTATTCCGTGCTGCTGAAAGATGATATTGAACAGACGGTTTGCCTGATGTAATTGTACAGGAGATCCACTTGCAGCTGGAAACTCCCTTGGTCTGCGATTGGGTGGAACGGAAAATGGCCGTCTGAACTCAAACTCAGTGGCTGTGTCTGAGTATCCACTGTCATCCCTTCTGCTCTCTGATATCTCTCTGGAGAGCTCTGCAGGGACTGGTCTAAGTGGAGAGCGGCTTCTTTCCCGGCTCTCTTGTCCTCTTTGCCGCAGAGAAGTTCTGGCCTGTCTCCCTCTCACAGTAGTGTCTGTTCGGTGCCCCTCAGTAGTAATTGGTCTTCTCTGATCCCTTTGAGAAGATCTCAATTGATTGACAATCATAGCCTGACCTATAAACAAAATTTTCTATAATGCCATATTTCATAAAAAAAACACTTTTGGAACAGAGGGATAGAACTTGCTGATGCTTCTTGGTTTAGGGAGAGGAAAAAAAATTGATTAATGTTTGGGGCAAATAAATCTGCTCAATGTATCCCCTCTCTGCAGCACCATAAAGGGGTGGAACCAGACAGCAGCTTATTCAGCCCCCAAGGAATATGAATGGTAAGATGGAGGATGCAATGAGTGTCCTGAAGCCGCTAACCACAGGGAAAACAGAACAGAAAAGCTTCCTATAAGGTGGGAATATTCTCTCACTCACCCTGATTTTCTGGTCGGCTCATCCATGTCTTGTTGTCAGCCATTAGCTGATGCAGCTCCGGGAAGTTATGGCTTTTCCGGGGCTGAGATGGTGGAATGATAGAAAACAAGAACTAAATTCTCTGATGGCACAGTTGTTATGGTGCCAAAATTTCAATAAAAAGCTGTAGAAGTAAAGCACTAGATGTATGAAACAAACTAGCTCGCACTTCTAAGACCAGGGTAGAATCTCCGCAAAAGCTTCAACACTGAAAATGGCGCTGATGTCACCGTGCGCAGAGATTGTATAACCTCACAACATACTATGTCAGTGTGACATCACAGGTGAGAGCAACAACGTGATGTCATTATGGCTGACCCTTCACTCATAAATATTATAGAATATTTTATTATATATTATATTAGATTATATATTATTATATATTATATTTTAAAAAGATTAGTATTTCTAGGCATCTTATGCTTTAATATTTATATATAATCTTGTGAATATTAGAGTTCACAAACTAAGTATATTAGATGTCTTGGAATAAGAGTATTTTTGTAATTTATATTAGTTTGTGCATTTTTCCCTATAGCACCTCAGCCAACGCAGAACATGTTTCTTATGGTTATCCTAAATTTCAAAAAAGCAAAAGAAAACCCACATGCTCACCTACCAGACCCTTAGTACTGTGCCTCTCCACCAATATCCTGGCTTTCTATTCCAGGAGGAGTCACTGGGTGACCGCTGCAGCCAATCAGTTATGTTAATCTGAATTTCCCCTTCATGTTTCATCACGATTTAAAATATACAGTTTTAGAAAAAAAACAAAAACCATATAAATAATATTTAAAAAAATTCAAAGTATGACTGCGTAGTCATGGTATGATATGCAAATAGAGGAATACTGGAAGGTCACAGATCAAGTTAATTCACCTACTTGACCCTCAAGAAAATCATCAGGTCATTCAGGGGAGTACATAAAAATCAACATACCCCATAGTTATGGGTCAAATTCCGATTCCCCCCTGTGCCCCGGCTATCGTCAAGCAGCTCAATGAGGTGACATAAGTCTCCCTGTCTAACCGGTTAGAGAGCAATGAGGGAAAATCAGCTGTCTGCAGTACAGCAGGGCATTGACCCAAATCTGGGACTGGCCCTCTGTTTCTGGATGGGTGGCAGCCATTATTTTTGGGGGTTCGGTCAATCATAGTTGCAGCAGCCACATTTTAATTTTTATGAAAGGTTCACAATATGCGGTCTTGAGTTTTGGAAGTGAGTTGTAGTTTATTTTAAGTGTGCCATTTTGCCAAACACATCTGTAAAGCCGTGTTCACACTTAGTGTGAATGTTAAAAAAAATTTTGTTGCTGTTTATTTCCACGTTTTCTGCAGCTGTTCTCACCAAGCTATGCCATAACAATCTTGTTTGGTTATTGCATTTTTAGCTAATTTTTAAATTAATTTCCCCCATGATTTCATGCGTTATTGGTGACTATTTGAATGAGTGTTTTTTCATGTTTTTTTGATAGTTCAGACAATGTTTGATTCTCTATTCAGTGGGGGAACATATCTTCTTCCTATACGAATTATCACTGGAGGTGTGTTCTTCTCCCTATATGAGTTGTTATCACTGGGGGTGAGCACTTCTCCCTATGTGAGCTGTTATCATTGGGGGCGAGCACTTCTCCCTATATGAGTTATCACTGGAGGCGAGCACTTCTTCTCCCTGTATGAGTTATTATCACTGGGGGCGAGCACTTCTCCCTGTATGAGTTATTATCACTGGGGGCGAGCACTTCTCCCTATACGAGTTGTTATCACTGGGGGCGAGCACTTCTCCCTATACGAGTTGTTATCACTGGGGGTGAGCACTTCTTCTCCCTGTATGAGTTGTTATCACTGGGGCGAGCACTTCTCCCTATACGAGTTGTTATCACTGGGGGTGAGCACTTCTTCTCCCTATATGAGTTGTTATCACTGGGGGTGAGCACTTCTTCTCCCTATATGAGTTGTTATCACTGGGGGTGAGCACTTCTTCTCCCTATATGAGTTGTTATCACTGGGGGTGAGCACTTCTCCCTATATGAGTTGTTATCACTGGGGGTGAGCACTTCTTCTCCCTATATGAGTTGTTATCACTGGGGGCGAGCACTTCTTCTCCCTGTATGAGTTGTTATCACTGGGGGCGAGCACTTCTCACTATATGAGTTGTTATCACTGGGGGTGAGCACTTCTTCTCCCTATATGAGTTGTTATCACTGGGGGTGAGCACTTCTTCTCCCTATATGAGTTGTTATCACTGGGGGTGAGCACTTCTTCTCCTTATGTGAGTTGCTATCACTGGGGGCGAGCATTTCTTCTCCCTATATGAGTTGTTATCACTGGGGCCGAGCACTTCTCCCTATATGAGTTGTTATCACTGGGGGCGAGCACTTCTTCTCCCTATATGAGTTGTTATCACTGGGGGCGAGCACTTCTTCTCCCTATATGAGTTGTTATCACTGGGGGTGAGCACTTCTCCTTATATGAGTTGTTATCACTGGGGGCGAGCACTTCTCCCTATATGAGTTGGTATCACTGGGGATGAGCACTTCTTCTCCCTATATGAGTTGTTATCACTGGGGGCAAGCACTTCTTCTCCCTATATGAGTTGTTATCACTGGGGGTGAGCACTTCTCCTTATATGAGTTGTTATCACTGGGGGCGAGCACTTCTCCCTATACGAGTTGTTATCACTGGGGATGAGCACTTCTTCTCCCTATATGAGTTGTTATCACTGGGGGCAAGCACTTCTTCTCCCTATATGAGTTGTTATCACTGGGGGTGAGCACTTCTCCTTATATGAGTTGTTATCACTGGGGGTGAGCACTTCTCCCTATATGAGCTGTTATCATTGGGGGCGAGCACTTCTCCCTATGTGAGCTGTCACTGGGGCGAACACTTCTCCCTATGTGAGCTGTTATCACTGGGGGATTCTTTTGTAATGTTTTGTGTTAGTTTTTTTTGGTTGCTGCTTTACTACCAAAATCAAAATAGTGGAGGCTTCCAAGCAGAAATTGCTAGAAGATAAGACCGATCACTTCTTGCAGGCAATCACAGCTTTCGAAGCTTGAAGGCTTTATAAGAAGTGACAAGAGATTTATCATATGCACAGCAAGGCATTTTGACTGTTCAGTTCGTATGCTCATTCTTTTTTAGGTTTATACAACTTTTTTTTTTTATAAGACATTTGTCACCTATCCAACTCGTTTGCACACCATGTTATGATGTTCCCAATATGTACTGTATACCATGCAAATATGGTGAAAGATACACAATCTGTATAACTGGCATAACATTTTGTATTCAATGTTTACATATTTTGTATGCCATAAACAAGGTCATGTGATGCAATCGTTGGCCCATTGCACACAGACGTTTACTGATGATTCTTGTAATAAACGTCTAGCTTTCAGTGTATATTAGAGCCTGGTCTCCTGTCTATGTCTATTTTCCAGAGAGTCTTTAAAAGTTCCTCACAGGAAAGAGTGAAGAGGGTTCATCCGAAAATAGCCATGTGCAGGAGGTTTCTTCTTCAGAGACCATGCATACTTAGACTTTTGGGGTCTCTATAAAATCAGAAAGAAGACCGCTATTCATTGATCCTCATCTGACAACTGTGCGACAAGAAAACAGGTATTCTGTGATTGTCGGTGGTAGTAGCCCTTGGTACGATGTTACCCAGTGCTGATGGTAAATTAAAGAAAAGACAGAATAGAAGTTAAGGTGAATTTTTTTTTCCCATTTGAAAATAATACAGTTGTAATCTCTAAGTTCTCTCTTACCTGGGCTGAAGTAGAAGATGGACTCTCCCAGTGTCACTGCCAAACTCTTAACTCCTTGGTTTAGCTTTAAGATGTTCCTCTGAATTTTAAAAGGAAGCAGTGTTTGCGACACAGGGGGCACCAAAGGTTGGAGTTGAGCCAGGTAGAAATGCAACCCTGATGGAAACTGGTTGCATGGTAGCACAATGACTTCCTCCCTGGTCTCATACTCTGTCATGCAGATGACACACGACTTGGCCTCCTCCCAAGATGATATATTTTTTGTTGGGAGGTTCCTAATTTGCTGAACTCGCCAAGTCTGCTGCCTTTCCTGCAGATGATTACATTGTGCAGGTGGTGATAGTGGCTGCATTTGTGGCGGAGGCGTCATCTCTCCCATTCCCTGCTGCTGAAAGATGATGTTGAACAGACGGTTTGCCTGATTTAGTTGTACAGGAAATCCACTTGCAGCTGGAAACTCCCTTGGTCTGCGATTGGGTGGAACGGGAAATGGTCGTCTGAACTCAAACTCAGTGGCGGTGTCTGAGGCTCCACTGTCATCCCTTCTACTCTCTGATATTTCTCTGGAGAGCTCTGTAGGGATAGGTCTGAGTGAAGAGCGGCTTCTTTCCTGGCTCTCTTGTCCTCTTTGCCGCAGAGGAGTTCTGGCCTGTTTACTTCTCGCAGTGATGGCAGTGGTGTCTGTTCGGTGTCCATCAGTAGTAATTGGTCTTCTCTGATCCCTTTGAGAAGATCTCAATTGATGGACAATCGTAGCCTGACCTATAAAGAAATAACATTTTCTATAATGAAATATGTCATAAAAAAAACTTTTGGGCCAAAGGGATAGAACTTACTGTTACTTTTTTGTTTAGTGTGAGGAGAAAAAATTGATTAATGTTTGGGCTAAATAAATCTGCTCAGTGTATCCCCTCTCTGCAGCACCATTAAGCAGGGGTGGAACCAGACTGCAACTAACTCAGCCCCCAAGGAATATGAATGGTAAGATGGAGGATGCAATGAGTGTCCTGAAGCCACTTACCCCAGGGAAAATTCCTAACAGAAAAGCTCTTAGGGAATATTTTCTCACTCACCCTGATTTTCTGGTCGGCTCATCCATGTCTTGTTATGATAGAAAACGAGAACTAAGTTCTCTGATGGCACAGATGTTATGGTGCTAAAATATGAATAAAAAACTGTAGAAGTAAAGCACTAGATGTATGTATATACTTGGTACGATGTTACCCAAAGCTGATGGTAAACTAAAGAAAAGACAGTATAGAAGTTAAGGTGAATTTCTTTTTAGCATTTGAAAATAATGCAGTTGTAATCTCTAAGTTCTCTCTTACCTGGGCTGAAGTACAGGATGGACTCTCCTAGTGTCACTGCCAAACTCTTAACTCCTTCCTTTAGCTTTAAGATGTTCTTCTGAATTTTAAAAAGAAGCAGTGCGACTCAAGGGGGAACCAAAGGTTGTAGTTGAACCAGGTAGAGATCCAACCCTGATGGAAACAATGGTTTCATGGTAGCACTGTGACTTCCTCTCGTCTCATATTCCATCATGCAGATGACACACGACTCGGTCTCCTCCTGAGATGATATATTTTTTGTTGGGAGGTTCCTAATTTGCTGAACTCGCCAAGTCTGCTGCCTTTCCTGCAGATGATTACATTCTGCAGGTGGTGATAGTGGCCGCATTTGTGGTGGTGGCGTCATCACTCCCATTCCCTGCTGCTGAAAGATGATGTTGAACAGACGGTTTGCCTGATGTAATTGTACAGGAGATCCACTTGCAGCTGGAAACTGCCTTGGTCTGCGATTGGGTGGAACGGGAAATGGTCGTCTGAACTCAAACTCAGTGGCGGTGTTTGAGGATCCACTGTCATCCCTTCTACTCTCTGATATTTCTCTGGAGAGCTCTGCAGGCACCGGTCTGAGTGGAGAGTGGCTTCTTTCCCGGCTCTCTTGTCCTCTTTGCCGCAGAAGAGTTCTGACCTGTCTCCCTCTCACAGTGATGGCAGTGGTGTCTGTTCGGTGTCCATCAGTAGTAACTGGTCTTCTCTGATCCCTTTGAGAAGATCTCAAATGATGGACAATCATAGCCTGACCTATAAAGAAATAACATTTTCTATAATGCAACATTTCATAAAAAAACACTTTTGGGCCAAAGGGATAGAACTAACAGTTGATTTTGGGTTAGGGAGAGGAGGAAAAATTGATTAATGTTTGGGGTAAGTAAATTTGCTCAGTGTATCCCCTCTCTGCAGCACCATAAAGAAGGGGTGGAACCAGACAGCAGCTAACTCAGCCCTAAAAAATATGAATGGTAAGATGGAGGATGCACTGAGTGTCCTGAAGCCGCTTACCCCAGGGAAAACTCCTAACTAGTGTTGAGCATTCCGATACCGCAAGTATCGGGTATCAGCCGATACTTGCGGTATCGGAATTCCGATACCGAGATCCGATACTTTTGTGGTATCGGGTATCGGTATCGGATCCATAGGGATGTGTAAAATAAAGAATTAAAATAAAAAATATTGATATGCTCACCTCTCCGGCGGCCCCTGGACATCACGCTGGTAACCGTCCGGCTTCTTTGTTTAAAATGAGCGCGTTTAGGACCTGCGAATGACGTCGCGGCTTCTGATTGGTCGCGTGCCGCTCATGTGACCGCCACGCGACCAATCAGAAGCCGCGACTTTCAAGTATCGGACGGTATCGCTCAACACTACTCCTAACAGAAAAGCTTCCTATAAGATGGGAATATTCTCTCACTCACCCTGATTTTCTGGTCGGCTTATCCATGTCTTCTTGTCTGCCATTAGCTGATGCAGCTCCAGGGAAGTCATGGCTTATTTTTCCGGGGCTGAGATGGTGGAATGATAGAAAACGAGAACTAAGTTCTCTGATGGCACAGATGTTATTAGATTATATATTATTATTGTATATTGTATTTAAAAAATATTAGTATTTCTAGGCATCTTACGTTTTAAGATATATATATGTATCTATATATGTGTACAATCTTATGAATATTAGAGTTCACAAACTAAGTATATTAGATGTCTTGGAATAATAATATTTTTGTAATTTATATTAGTTTGTGCATTTTTCCCTATAGAAACCTCAGCCAACGCAAAACATTTTTCTTACGATTCTCCTAAATTAAAAAAAAGCAAAAGAAAACCCACATGCTCACCTACCAGACCCTTAGTACTGTGCCTCTCCACCAATATCATGGCTTTCTATTCCAGCAGGAGTCACTGGGTGACCGCTGCAGCCAATCAATTATGTTAATCTGAATTTCCCATTCATATGGTTCATCATGATTTAAAATATACAATTTTAGAAAAAAAACAAAAACCATATAAACAATATTTTAAAAAATGCAAAGTATGACGGTATAGTCATGGTTTGACATGCAAATAGAAGAATACTGGAAGGTCACAGATCATGTTAATTCACCTTCAAGAAAATCATCAGGTCATACAGGGGAGTACATAGAAATCAACATGCCCCATAATAAAGGTTAAAATTCAGATTCCCCCCTTCTCCCCTGTGCCCCGGCTATCATAAAGAAGTTCAATGAGGTGACATAGGTCTCCCTATCTAACCGCTTAAGGTACCTTCACACTAAACGATATCGCTAGCGATCCGTGACGTTGCAGCGTCCTCGCTAGCGATATCGTTTAGTTTGACACGCAGCAGCGATCAGAATCCTGCTGTGATGTCGCTGGTCGGGGCTAGAGGGCCAGAACTTTCTTTGGTCGCTGGCTCTCCCGCTGACATCGCTGAATCGGCGTATGTGACACCGATTCAGCGATGTCTTCGCTGGTAACCAGGGTAAACATCGGGTTACTAAGCGCAGGGCCGCGCTTAGTAACCCGATGTTTACCCTGGATACCATCCTAAAAGTTAAAAAAACAAACGCTTCATACTTACCTACTGCTGTCTGTCCCCGGCGCTGGGCTTCTCTGCTCTGGCTGAGTTAAACATTTTAACTTTTATGTAAGTTTCGCTATATGCGGTCTTGAGTTTTGGAAGCGAGTTGTAGTTTATTTTAAGTGCCATTTTGCCAAACACATCTGTAAAGCCGTGTTCACACTTAGTGTGAATGCTACATTTTTCCACGTTTCTACAGATCTCCTATCCAAATTATGCCATAACAATCTTGTTTGTTTATTGCATTTTCAGGTGAATTTTTTAATTGCATTCCCCCATGATTTTGTGTGTTATTGGTGAATATTTGAAGGAGCATTTTTCATATTTTTGTATAGTACAGAAAATCTTTGATTCTCTTTTCAGTGGGGGAACATTTCTTCTCCCTATATGAGTTGTTATCACTGGGGGTGAGCACTTCTCCCTATATGAGTTGTTATCACTGGGGGCGAGCACTTCTCCGTATATGAGTTGTTATCTCTGGGGGCGAGCACTTCTTCTCCCTGTATGAGAGGTTATCACTGGGGGCGATCACTTCTTCTCCCTATATGAGTTGTTATCACTGGGGGCGATCACTTCTTCTCCCTATATGAGTTGTTATCACTGGGGGCGAGTACTTCTTCTCCCTATATGAATTGTTATCACTGGGGGTGAGCACTTCTCCCTATATGAGTTGTTATCACTGGGGGCGAGCACTTCTTCCTGTATGAGTTGTTATCACTGGGGGCGAGCACTTCTTCCTGTATGAGTTGTTATCACTGGGGGCGAGCACTTTTTCTCCCTATATGAGTTGTTATCACTGGGGGTGGGCACTTCTCCCTATATGAGATGTTATCACTTGGGGTGAGCACTTCTTCTCCCTGTATGAGTTGTTATCACTGGGGACGAGCACTTCTCCCTGTATCAGTTGTTATCACCGGGACCAAGCACTTCTTCTCCCTATATGAATTGTTATCAATGGGGACGAGCACTTCTTCTGCCTATATGAGTTATCACTGGGGGCGAGCACTTCTCCCTATATGAGTTGTTATCATTGGGGTGAGCACTTCTCCCTATATGAGTTGTTATCATTGGGGTGAGCACTTCTCCCTATATGAGTTGTTATCACTGGGGGCGAGCACTTCTCCCTATATGAGTTGTTGTCACTGGGGGTGAGCACTTCTTCCTGTATGAGTTGTTATCACTGGGGGCGAGCACTTCTCCCTATATGAGTTGTTATCACTGGGGGTGAGCATTTCTCCCTGTATGAGTTGTTATCAATGGGGATGAGCACTTCTTCTCCCTATATGAGATGTTATCACTGGGGGCGAGCACTTCTTCTCCCTATATGAGTTGTTATCACTGGGGGTGAGCATTTCTTCTCCCTATATGAGTTGTTATCACTGGGGGTGAGCACTTCTCCCTATATGAGTTGTTATCACTGGGGCGAGCACTTCTTTTCCCTATGTGAGTTGTTATCACTGGGGGTGAGCACTACTCCCTATATGAGTTGTTATCACTGGGGGTGAGCACTTCTTCTCCCTATATGAGTTGTTATCACTGGGGGTGAGCACTTCTTCTCCCTATATGAGTTGTTATCACTGGGGGCGAGCACTTCTCCCTATATGAGTTGTTATCACTGGGGGTGAGCACTTCTTCTCCCTATATGAGTTGTTATCACTGGGGGCGAGCACTTCTTCTCCCTATATGAGTTGTTATCACTGGGGCCGAGCACTTCTTCTCCCTATATGAATTGTTATCAATGGGGACGAGCAGTTCTTCTGCCTATATGAGTTGTTATCACTGGGGGCGAGCACTTCTCCCTATATGAGTTGTTATCACTGGGGCGAGCACTTCTCCCTATATGAGTTGTTATCACTGGGGGGCGAGCACTTCTCCCTATATGAGTTGTTATCACTGGGGGCGAGCACTTCTCCCTGTATGAGTTGTTATCAATGGGGACGAGCACTTCTTCTGCCTATATGAGTTGTTATCACTGGGGGCGAGCACTTCTCCCTGTATGAGTTGTTATCAATGGGGACGAGCACTTCTTCTGCCTATATGAGTTGTTATCACTGGGGACGAGCACTTCTTCTCCCTATATGAGTTGTTATCACTGGGGCCGAGCACTTCTTCTCCCTATATGAGTTGTTATCACTGGGGCCGAGCACTTCTTCTCCCTATATGAGTTGTTATCACTGGGGGCGAGCACTTCTCCCTATATGAGTTGTTATCACTGGGGGTGAGCACTTCTTCTCCCTATATGAGTTGTTATCACTGGGGGCGAGCACTTCTTCTCCCTATATGAGTTGTTATCACTGGGGGCGAGCACTTCTCCCTATATGAGTTGTTATCACTGGGGGTGAGCACTTCTTCTCCCTATATGAGTTGTTATCACTGGGGGCGAGCACTTCTTCTCCCTATATGAGTTGTTATCACTGGGGGCGAGCACTTCTCCCTATATGAGTTGTTATCACTGGGGGCGAGCACTTCTTCTCCCTATATGAGTTGTTATCACTGGGGGCGAGCACTTCTCCCTATATGAGTTGTTATCACTGGGGGCGAGCACTTCTCCCTATATGAGTTGTTATCACTGGGGGCGAGCACTTCTCCCTATATGAGTTATCACTGGGGCCGAGCACTTCTTCTCCCTATATGAATTGTCAATGGGGCCGAGCACTTCTTCTCCCCATATGAATTGTTATCAATGGGGACGAGCACTTCTTCTGCCTATATGAGTTGTTATCACTGGGGGCGAGCACTTCTCCCCATATGAGTTGTTATCACTGGGGGTGAGCACTTCTTCTCCCTATATGAGTTGTTATCACTGGGGGTGAGCACTTCTTCTCCCTATATGAGTTGTTATCACTGGGGCCGAGCACTTCTTCTCCCTATATGAAT
This sequence comes from Ranitomeya imitator, assembly GCF_032444005.1. NCBI lineage: Eukaryota > Metazoa > Chordata > Amphibia > Anura > Dendrobatidae > Ranitomeya > Ranitomeya imitator. Next base: position 100,821,747 of record NC_091291.1, read on the forward strand.
TGTCAATGGGGCCGAGCACTTCTTCTCCCTATATGAATTGTTATCAATGGGGACGAGCACTTCTTCTGCCTATATGAGTTGTTATCACTGGGGGCGAGCACTTCTCCCTATATGAGTTGTTATCACTGGGGCGAGCACTTCTCCCTATATGAGTTGTTATCACTGGGGGCGAGCACTTCTCCCTATATGAGTTGTTATCACTGGGGGCGAGCACTTCTCCCTATATGAGTTGTTATCACTGGGGGCGAGCACTTCTTCTCCCTATATGAATTGTTATCAATGGGGACGAGCACTTCTTCTCCCTATATGAATTGTTATCAATGGGGACGAGCACTTCTTCTGCCTATATGAGTTGTTATCACTGGGGGCGAGCACTTCTCCCTATATGAGTTGTTATCACTGGGGATGAGCACTTCGCCCTGTATGAGTTGTTATCAATGGGGATGAGCACTTCTCCCTATATGAGTTGTTATCACTGGGGATGAGCACTTCGCCCTGTATGAGTTGTTATCAATGGGGATGAGCACTTCTCCCTATATGAGTTGTTATCACTGGGGGCGAGCACTTCTTCTCCCTATATGAGTTGTTATCACTGGGGGCGAGCACTTCTTCTCCCTATATGAGTTGTTATCACTGGGGGCGAGCACTTCGCCCTGTATGAGTTGTTATCAATGGGGCGAGCACTTCTCCCTATATGAGATGTTATCACTGGGGGCGAGCACTTCTGTTGTGAATTCTGTGGCTGAGTTCACTTCTGTGGTCACAAGTGGTATTGCAGTCTCTGGGCTTCCTCCCTCAGGTGTTTTGGTGAGCTCGTTGGCTGCCTTGCTATTTAGCTCCACCTGAGTCTGTCTTCCTTGCTCCTTGTCAATGTTCCAGTGTTGGATCTGAGCTACTGCATCTTTCCTTGGGCCTGCTGCTCTGCTAGATAACTGCTTCTAGTTTGTTTTCTGTTTTTTCTGTCCAGCTTGCTATTAACTTTTGCTGGAAGCTCTGAGAAGCAAAGGGGTGCACCGCCGTGCTGTTAGTTCGGCACGGTGGGTCTTTTTGCCCCTTTGCGTGGTTTTCGTTTTAGGGTTTTTTGTAGACTGCATAGTTCTCTTTGCTATCCTCGCTCTGTCTAGAATATCGGGCCTCACTTTGCTGAATCTATTTCATTCCTACGTTTGTCTTTTCATCTTGCTAACAGTCATTATATGTGGGGGGCTGCCTATTCCTTTGGGGTATTTCTCTGAGGTAAGTCAGGCTTGTATTTCTATCTTCAGGCTAGTCAGCTCCTCAGGCAGTGCCGAGTTGCATAGGTAGTTATAGGCGCAATCCACTGCTGCTTATAGTTGTGTGAGGATAGATCAGGTACTGCAGTCTACAGAGATTCCACGTCTCAGAACTTGTCCTACTGTTTTTGGTTATTGCCAGATCTCTGTATGTGCGCTGATTACTGCACGCTGTGTTGCCTGATTGCCAGCCACAACAGTACAAGGAGACCCACCAATGATTCCCAATAGAGGGAAAAAAGAAATCCTGACATCATTTTTTTTTCTTAGCTCTGTCTTCAGTCTTTTTTTCCCCTAGACATTAGAGTGCTTCAGGACACAGCTGTGGACATGGATATTCAGGCTCTGTGCTCCTCAATGGATAATCTCGTTGTAAATGTACAAAAGATTCAAGATACTATTGATCAGAAATCGATGCTAGAACCAAGAATTCCGATTCCTGATTTGTTTTTTGGTGACAGAACTAAGTTTCTGAGCTTCAGAAATAATTGTAAGCTATTTTTGGCCTTGAAACCTCATTCTTCTGGTAATCCTATTCAACAGGTTTTGATTATTATTTCTTTTTTGCGCGGCGACCCACAGGACTGGGCGTTTTCTCTTGCACCAGGAGATTCTGCTTTGAGTAATGTTGATGCATTTTTCCAGGCGCTGGGATTGCTTTACGATGAGCCTAATTCAGTGGATCAGGCTGAGAAAAATCTGCTGGCTTTATGCCAGGGTCAGGATGATATAGAAGTATATTGTCAGAAATTTAGAAAGTGGTCAGTACTCACTCTGTGGAATGAATCTGCACTAGCGGCTTTGTTCAGAAAGGGTCTCTCTGAAGCTCTTAAGGATGTAATGGTGGGATTTCCTATGCCTGCTGGTTTGAATGAGTCCATGTCCTTGGCCATTCAGATCGGTCGTCGCTTGCGCGAGCGTAAATCTGTGCACCATCTGGCGGTATTGTCTGAGAGTAAACCTGAGCCTATGCAGTGCGACAGGACTATGACTAAAGTAGAACGGCAAGAACACAGACGTCTGAACAGACTGTGTTTCTATTGTGGTGATTCTACTCATGCTATTTCTAATTGTCCTAAACGCACTAGGCGGTTCGATAGCTCTGCCGTTATTGGTACTGTACAGTCCAAATTCCTTTTGTCCATTACCTTAATGTGCTCTTGTCATCGTATTCTGTCATGGCGTTTGTGGATTCAGGCGCTGCCCTGAATCTGATGGATTTGGATTATGCTAAACGTTGTGGATTTTTCTTGGAGCCTTTGCGGTGTCCTATTCCGTTGAGAGGAATTGATGCTACACCTTTGGCCAAGAATAAGCCTCAGTACTGGGCCCAGCTGACCATGTGCATGGCTCCTGCACATCAGGAAGTTATTCGCTTTCTGGTACTGCATAATTTGCATGATGTGGTCGTGTTGGGGTTGCCATGGCTACAAACCCATAATCCAGTATTGGATTGGAACTCTATGTCGGTAACCAGCTGGGGTTGTCAGGGAGTACATGGTGATGTTCCATTTTTGTCTATTTCGTCATCCATTCCTTCTGACATCCCAGAGTTCTTGTCGGACTTTCAGGATGTATTTGAAGAGTCCAAGTCTGATGCCCTACCTCCGCATAGGAATTGTGATTGTGCTATCGATTTGATTCCTGGTAGTAAATTCCCTAAGGGTCGTTTATTTAATTTGTCCGTACCTGAACACACCGCTATGCGCAGTTATGTGAAGGAGTCCCTGGAGAAGGGACATATTCGCCCATCGTCGTCACCATTGGGAGCAGGGTTCTTTTTTGTAGCCAAGAAGGATGGTTCGCTAAGACCGTGTATTGATTACCGCCTTCTTAATAAGATCACTGTTAAGTTTCAGTATCCCTTGCCATTGATTTCTGACTTGTTTGCTCGGATTAAGGGGGCTAGTTGGTTCACCAAGATAGATCTTCGTGGTGCGTATAATCTGGTGAGAATCAGGCAAGGAGATGAATGGAAAACGGCATTTAATACGCCCGAGGGTCATTTTGAGTATCTGGTGATGCCGTTCGGACTTGCCAATGCTCCATCTGTTTTTCAGTCTTTTATGCATGACATTTTCCGTGAGTATCTGGATAAATTCTTGATTGTTTACTTGGATGACATTTTGATCTTCTCAGATGATTGGGAGTCTCATGTGAAGCAAGTCAGAATGGTTTTCCAGGTACTGCGTGCTAATTCCTTGTTCGTGAAGGGATCAAAGTGTCTCTTCGGTGTGCAGAAAGTTTCATTTTTTGGGGTTCATCTTTTCCCCTTCTACTATCGAGATGGATCCGGTTAAGGTTCAGGCCATCCAGGATTGGACTCAGCCGACATCTCTAAAAAGTCTGCAGAAATTCCTGGGCTTTGCTAATTTTTATCGTCGCTTCATCTGTAATTTTTCTAGCATTGCCAGACCATTGACCGATTTGACCAAGAAGGGTGCTGATTTGGTTAATTGGTCTTCTGCTGCCGTGGAAGCTTTTCAGGAGTTGAAGCGTCGTTTTTGCTGTGCCCCTGTGTTGTGTCAACCTGATGTTTCTCTTCCGTTCCAGGTCGAGGTTGATGCTTCTGAGATTGGTGCAGGGGCGGTTTCGTCACAGAGAGGTTCTGGTTGCTCAGTGTTCAAACCATGTGCTTTCTTTTCCAGGAAATTTTCTGCTGCTGAGCGTAATTATGATGTGGGCAACCGAGAGTTGCTGGCCATGAAGTGGGCATTCGAGGAGTGGCGTCATTGGCTTGAGGGTGCTAAGCATCGCGTGGTGGTTTTGACTGATCATAAGAACCTTACTTATCTTGAGTCTGCCAAGCGCTTGAATCCTAGACAGGCCCGTTGGTCGTTATTTTTTGCTCGTTTTGATTTTGTGGTTTCATACCTTCCGGGCTCTAAAAATGTGAAGGCGGATGCTTTGTCTAGGAGTTTTGTGCCCGACTCTCCGGGGTTATCTGAGCCGGCGAGTATCCTCAAGGAAGGAGTCATTGTGTCTGCCATCTCCCCTGATTTGCGGAGAGTGTTGCAGAAATTTCAGGCTAATAAACCTGATCGTTGTCCGGACGAGAAACTGTTCGTCCCTGATAGGTGGACTAGTAAAGTTATCTCTGAACTTCATTGTTCGGTGCTGGCCGGTCATCCAGGAATCTTTGGTACCAGGGAGTTGGTTGCTAGATCCTTCTGGTGGCCATCTCTGTCACGGGATGTGCGTGCTTTTGTGCAGTCCTGTGGAATTTGTGCTAGGGCTAAGCCCTGCTGTTCACGTGCCAGTGGGTTGCTTTTGCCCTTGCCGGTCCCGAAGAGGCCTTGGACACATATTTCGATGGATTTCATTTCTGACCTTCCCGTTTCTCAAAAAATGTCGGTCATTTGGGTGGTCTGTGATCGCTTTTCTAAAATGGTCCATCTGGTGCCCTTGGTTAAATTGCCTTCCTCCTCTGATTTGGTGCCTTTGTTCTTCCAGCATGTGGTTCGTTTACATGGCATTCCTGAGAATATTGTTTCTGACAGAGGTTCCCAGTTTGTCTCGAGGTTCTGGCGAGCCTTTTGTGGTAGGATGGGCATTGACCTATCTTTCTCCTCGGCCTTCCATCCTCAGACTAATGGCCAGACCAAACGAACCAATCAGACCTTGGAAACAAATCTGAGATGTTTTGTTTCCGCTGACCAGGATGATTGGGTGTCATTTTTGCCGTTGGCTGAGTTCGCCCTTAATAATCGGGCCAGCTCGGCTACCTTGGTCTCTCCATTTTTCTGCAATTCTGGGTTCCATCCTCGTTTCTCTTCAGGACAGGTTGAGTCTTCGGACTGTCCTGGTGTGGATTCTGTGGTGGACAGGTTGCAGCAGATCTGGACTCAGGTGGTGGACAATTTGACCTTGTCCCAGGAGAAGGCTCAGCTTTTCGCTAATCGCAGACGCCGTGTGGGACCCCGACTTCGTGTTGGGGATCTGGTTTGGTTATCTTCTCGTCATATTCCTATGAAGGTTTCCTCTCCTAAATTTAAACCTCGTTTTATTGGTCCGTATAGGATTTCTGAGATTCTCAATCCGGTGTCTTTTCGTCTGACCCTCCCAGACTCCTTTTCCATACATAATGTATTCCATAGGTCGTTGTTGAGGAGATACGTGGCACCTATGGTTCCATCTGTGGAGCCTCCTGCCCCTGTTTTGGTGGAGGGGGAATTGGAGTATATTGTGGAGAAGATTTTGGATTCTCGTGTCTCTAGACGGAAACTCCAGTATCTGGTCAAATGGAAGGGTTATGCTCAGGAAGATAATTCCTGGGTTTTTGCCTCTGATGTCCATGCCCCAGATCTTGTTCGTGCCTTTCATGTGGCTCATCCTGGTCGGCCTGGGGGTTCTGGTGAGGGTTCGGTGACCCCTCCTCAAGGGGGGGGTACTGTTGTGAATTCTGTGGCTGAGTTCACTTCTGTGGTCACAAGTGGTATTGCAGTCTCTGGGCTTCCTCCCTCAGGTGTTTTGGTGAGCTCGTTGGCTGCCTTGCTATTTAGCTCCACCTGAGTCTGTCTTCCTTGCTCCTTGTCAATGTTCCAGTGTTGGATCTGAGCTACTGCATCTTTCCTTGGGCCTGCTGCTCTGCTAGATAAGTGCTTCTAGTTTGTTTTCTGTTTTTTCTGTCCAGCTTGCTATTAACTTTTGCTGGAAGCTCTGAGAAGCAAAGGGGTGCACCGCCGTGCTGTTAGTTCGGCACGGTGGGTCTTTTTGCCCCTTTGCGTGGTTTTCGTTTTAGGGTTTTTTGTAGACTGCATAGTTCTCTTTGCTATCCTCGCTCTGTCTAGAATATCGGGCCTCACTTTGCTGAATCTATTTCATTCCTACGTTTGTCTTTTCATCTTGCTAACAGTCATTATATGTGGGGGGCTGCCTATTCCTTTGGGGTATTTCTCTGAGGTAAGTCAGGCTTGTATTTCTATCTTCAGGCTAGTCAGCTCCTCAGGCAGTGCCGAGTTGCATAGGTAGTTATAGGCGCAATCCACTGCTGCTTATAGTTGTGTGAGGATAGATCAGGTACTGCAGTCTACAGAGATTCCACGTCTCAGAGCTTGTCCTATTGTTTTTGGTTATTGCCAGATCTCTGTATGTGCGCTGATTACTGCACGCTGTGTTGCCTGATTGCCAGCCACAACACACTTCTCCCTGTATGAGTTGTTATCAATGGGGATGAGCACTTCTTCTCCCTATATGAATTGTTATCAATGGGGGCGAGCACTTCTTCTCCCTATATGAATTGTTATCAATGGGGACGAGCACTTCTTCTGCCTATATGATTTGTTATCACTGGGGGCGAGCACTTCTTCTCCCTATGTTAGTTATCACTGGAGGCGAGCACTTCTTCTCCCTATATGAGTTGTTATCACTGGGGGCGAGCACTTCTCCCTATATGAGTTGTTATCACTGGGGTTGAGCACTTCGCCCTGTATGAGTTGTTATCAATGGGGCGAGCACTTCTCCCTATATGAGATGTTATCACTGGGGGCGTGCACTTCTTCTCCCTATATGAGTTGTTATCACTGGGGGCGAGCACTTCTCCCTATATGAGATGTTAGCCCTGGGGGCGAGCACTTCTTCTCCCTATATGAGTTGTTATCACTGGGGGCGAGCACTTCGCCCTGTATGAGTTGTTATCAATGGGGCGAGCACTTCTCCCTGTATGAGTTGTTATCACTGGGGGCGAGCACTTCTCCCTATATGAGTTGTTATCACTGGGGGCGAGCACTTCTTCTCCCTATATGAGTTATCACTGGGGGCGAGCACTTCTTCTCCCTATATGAGTTGTTATCACTGGGGGCGAGCACTTCTTCTCCCTATATGAGTTATCACTGGGGGCGAGCACTTCTTCTCCCTATATAGTTAGTAAGGCCGAAAAAAGACATTTGTCCATCCAGTTCAGCCTATATTCCATCATAATAAATCCCCAGATCTACGTCCTTCTACAGAACCTAATAATTGTATGATACAATATTGTTCTGCTCCAGGAAGACATCCAGGCCTCTCTTGAACCCCTCGACTGAGTTCGCCATCACCACCTCCTCAGGCAAGCAATTCCAGATTCTCACTGCCCTAACAGTAAAGAATCCTCTTCTATGTTGGTGGAAAAACCTTCTCTCCTCCAGACGCAAAGAATGCCCCCTTGTGCCCGTCACCTTCCTTGGTATAAACAGATCCTCAGCGAGATATTTGTATTGTCCCCTTATATACTTATACATGGTTATTAGATCGCCCCTCAGTCGTCTTTTTTCTAGACTAAATAATCCTAATTTCGCTAATCTATCTGGGTATTGTAGTTCTCCCATCCCCTTTATTAATTTTGTTGCCCTCCTTTGTACTCTCTCTAGTTCCATTATATCCTTCCTGAGCACCGGTGCCCAAAACTGGACACAGTACTCCATGTGCGGTATATGAGTTGTTATCACTGGGGGCGAGCACTTCTCCCTATATGAATTGTTATCACTGGGGGCGAGCACTTCTCCCTATATGAGTTGTTATCACTGGGGGCGAGCACTTCTCCCTATATGAATTGTTATCAATGGGGGCGAGCACTTCTTCTCCCTATATGAATTGTTATCAATGGGGACGAGCACTTCTTCTCCCTATATGAATTGTTATCACTGGGGGCGAGCACTTCTTCTGCCTATATGAGTTGTTATCACTGGGGGCGAGCACTTCTCCCTATATGAGATGTTATCACTGGGGGCGAGCACTTCTCCCTATATGAGTTGTTATCACTGGGGATGAGCACTTCGCCCTGTATGAGTTGTTATCAATGGGAATGAGCACTTCTCCCTATATGAGTTGTTATCACTGGAGATGAGCACTTCGCCCTGTATGAGTTGTTATCAATGGGGATGAGCACTTCTCCCTATATGAGTTGTTATCACTGGGGGCGAGCACTTCTTCTCCCTATATGAGTTGTTATCACTGGGGGCGAGCACTTCGCCCTGTATGAGTTGTTATCAATGGGGCGAGCACTTCTCCGTATATGAGATGTTATCACTGGGGGTGAGCACTTCTCCCTGTATGAGTTGTTATCAATGGGGGCGAGCACTTCTTCTCCCTATATGAATTGTTATCAATGGGGACGAGCACTTCTTCTGCCTATATGAGTTGTTATCACTGGGGGCGAGCACTTCTTCTCCCTGTATGAGTTGTTATCACTGGGGGCGAGCACTTCTTCTGCCTATATGAGTTGTTATCACTGGGGGCGAGCACTTCTTCTCCCTATATGAGTTGTTATCACTGGGGGCGAGCACTTCTTCTCCCTATGTGAGTTATCACTGGGGGCGAGCACTTCTTCTCCCTATATGAGTTGTTATCACTGAGGGCGAGCACTTCTTCTCCCTATATGAGTTGTTATCAATGGGGACGAGCACTTCTTCTGCCTATATGAGTTGTTATCACTGGGGGCGAGCACTTCTTCTCCCTATATGAGTTGTTATCACTGGGGGCGAGCACTTCTTCTCCCTATGTGAGTTATCACTGGGGGCGAGCACTTCTTCTCCCTATATGAGTTGTTATCACTGAGGGCGAGCACTTCTTCTCCCTATATGAGTTGTTATCACTGGGGGCGAGCACTTCTTCTCCCTATATGAGTTATCACTGGGGGCGAGCACTTCTTCTCCCTATATAGTTAGTAAGGCCGAAAAAAGACATTTGTCCATCCAGTTCAGCCTATATTCCATCATAATAAATCCCCAGATCTATGTCCTTCTACAGAACCTAATAATTGTATGATACAATATTGTTCTGCTCCAGGAAGACATCCAGGCCTCTCTTGAACCCCTCGACTGAGTTCGCCATCACCACCTCCTCAGGCAAGCAATTCCAGATTCTCACTGCCCTAACAGTAAAGAATCCTCTTCTATGTTGGTGGAAAAACCTTCTCTCCTCCAGACGCAAAGAATGCCCCCTTGTGCCCGTCACCTTCCTTGGTATAAACAGATCCTCAGCAAGATATTTGTATTGTCCCCTTATATACTTATACATGGTTATTAGATCGCCCCTCAGTCGTCTTTTTTCTAGACTAAATAATCCTAATTTCGCTAATCTATCTGGGTATTGTAGTTCTCCCATCCCCTTTATTAATTTTGTTGCCCTCCTTTGTACTCTCTCTAGTTCCATTATATCCTTCCTGAGCACCGGTGCCCAAAACTGGACACAGTACTCCATGTGCGGTATATGAGTTGTTATCACTGGGGGCGAGCACTTCTCCCTATATGAGTTGTTATCACTGGGGGCGAGCACTTCTCCCTATATGAGTTGTTATCTCTGGGGGTGAGCACTTCTTCTCCCTATATGAGTTGTTATCACTGGGGGCGAGCGCTTCTTCTCCCTATATGAGTTGTTATCACTGGGGGCGAGCACTTCTCCCTATATGAGTTGTTATCACTGGGGGTGAGCACTTCTTCTCCCTATATGAGTTGTTATCTCTGGGGGTGAGCACTTCTCCCTGTATGAGTTGTTATCACTGGGGCGAGCACTTCTTCTCCCTATATGAGTTATTATCACTGGGGGCGAGCACTTCTTCTCCCTATATGAGTTATCACTGGGGGCGAGCACTTCTTCTCCCTATATGAGTTGTTGTCACTGGGGGTGAGCACTTCTTCTCCCTATATGAGTTGTTATTACTGGGGGCGAGCACTTCTTCTCCTATATGAGTTGTTATCACTGGGGGCGAGCACTTCTCCCTGTATGAGTTGTTATCAATGGGGGTGAGCACTTCTCCCTGTATGAGTTGTTATCAATGGGGGTGAGCACTTCTTCTCCCTATATGAGTTATTATCACTGGGGGCGAGCACTTCTTCTCCCTATACGAGTTGTTATCACTGGGGGCGAGCACTTCTTCTCCCTATATGAGTTGTTGTCACTGGGGGTGAGCACTTCTTCTCCCTATATGAGTTGTTATTACTGGGGGCGAGCACTTCTTCTCCCTATATGAGTTGTTATTACTGGGGGCGAGCACTTCTCCCTGTATGAGTTGTTATCAATGGGGGTGAGCACTTCTCCCTGTATGAGTTGTTATCAATGGGGGTGAGCACTTCTTCTCCCTATATGAGTTGTTATCACTGGGGGCGAGCACTTTTTCTCTTTACGTGAGTTGTTATCAAAAACATTTTTTTCCACTCTGCGGCCACTATAGCATCATATTTCTAGCTAATCATGCAAAATTTCACTGTATTTCCAGATCACTAGTACATGTTGCATTGTGATTACTGATGACGTACTTTACATTACACTGGGTTTTATAAACAGCTTTCCCATTATGCATGGGAACAAATCTCTGTCAGTATTTTAGCATTGAGTGTCTTTGTGTATTGGGACAAGGATCTGGTCACAATAAAATTATCTTTGCAGGTGACTGGTTGAAATATAGTTGCATTCTGTCACATTGAATAGGATGGTGGATTTAAAAGAATGTTTCTCTTTTTTCAATGTAATTTATTTGTCTTTTCTTTCACCACTAGAGGTGGCATTGCTCTGCTCTGTGCTCCGTGTTCACACTGTGAGTCTGTGGTACATCTGGTTGTATCAGTCCAATGTTATAGACTTGGTAGGGATGTAGCAGTACATTCTGCTTTTCAGTTTTTTAAAAATACATTTTGATAGACGCATGCGCTGTCCTGGCAGCCGAATATCCTAGGTAAACCCTCCTTTTTTTAGTGATTATCTGGTTTAATCCCCTGGATACATGTAATGATTATATCGTTCAACTGAATTGAAAAGGTATAAATATATGGATCACTATCTGTACTGACTTTACTGACGTCACAGTGACATATAAGGAAGAAAAAAATAAATTCAAAACAATACGTGGTAAAAAATGTAAATTCCTCTCAGAAAAAAAACCGTAATGGGCCCATTCATCACAACGTTTGCTGTAGAAAACTGTGTCTTAGGCCGGTTTCACACGTCAGTGTCTCCGGTACGTAAGGTGACAGTTTCCTCACGTACCAGAGACACTGAAACACGTAGACACATAAAAATCACTGCATCTGTTCAGATGTCAGTGATTTTTTGCGGACCGTGTCTCCGTGTGCCAAACACGGAGACATGTCAGTGTTCGTGGGAGCGTACATATTACACGTACATAAAACACGTACCGCACACGGACATTGTCTGTGTGCTGTCCGTGTGCCGTGCAGGGGACAGCGCTACAGTCCCCCCCACTGGTGCTGAAGCCGCGATTCATATCTTCCCTGCAGCAGCGTTTGCTGTAAAGAAGATATGAATAAGTGTGTTTAAAATAAAGATCTATGTGCCCAACCTGTGCGCCCAGCTTGTGGTGCTGAAGCCCCATTCATTTCTTCTCCAGCAGCGTTCGCTGGAGCAAAGGAATGAAAAATCATTGTTTTTTTTATTTTTTTTGTTGTTAAAATAAAGTTTCCGGTAATCTCCCCCCTCCCTCCCCCTGTGCGCCCGCCCGCTGGCATTAAAATACTTACCCAGCTCCCTCGATGCTTCCTCTCAGCGTCGCAGCTCTTCCTGTATGAGCGGTCACGTGGTGCCGCTTATTACAGTGATGAATATGTGGCTCCACCTCCCATAGGGGTGGATCCGCATATTCATCACTAATAAGCGCAGCGTCGGACTGGAGTACCTTGGGCCCACCAGAGAAAAATCATTCTTGGGGCTCACCATGCCGTAATATAGAAATAATACCAATTATGTTGCAAAATGATGTAATATCAAACGTAGTGTTTATTAACCTCTATACACTACACCACACGGGACACATCCTCTATATACTGCACAGCACAGGACACATCCTCTATATACTACACCACACGGGACACATCCTCTATAAACTGCACAGCACAGGAGGTCCTCTATATCCCACTGGCCATATTCTACTGCTTATTCCGTGTGTGTGTGTGTATGTATACAGTATATATATACACACAGCCCTCCAGACTCAGGCTTATAACTCTCCTTGATTCCAGTTACCAGTACAGAACCCAACTCTGTAGAATGTAATGTCATTTTACAGCACTGGCTCCAGTACGGATATGGAAATAAAGAAAACCGAGCAGGACACAAGACTAACGCAGAGTTACGCCTCATTCATACTTTCTTATTTTGGTCACCATTCAGCACTGGGATTTGTAAGACAAAACTCAGAGCTGAACCCACACAGAAAATAATAGAAAGATTCACATTAAGGCTGTGTTCACACGTTCCGGTTTTTTCGCGGTTTTTCCCGATAAAACCGCAAAAAAACCGCATACAATAAGCATCCCATCATTTAGAATGAATTCCTCATGTTTTGTGCACATGATGCGTTTTTTTCCGCAAAAAAAACGCATCAGGCACAAAATTCGGACATGCTCTATCTTTTTGCGGTTTTTTTGCGGATTTCCCACTCCAAAATGCATTGGGAAGTGTCCGGAAAAAACCGCGACAAAAACACGTCAAAACCGCGGCAAAAACCGCATGCGGTTTTCTTGCGGATTTCTTGCAGAAAATGTCCGATTTTTCACTGGAATTTTCTGCATGAATTCCTGAACGTGTGCACATAGCCTTATTCTTCAAATTACTGACGAAAACATGTCAGTGCAGATGAGGCCTAATAAGCAGCTCCCCACACAGACCAGGAACTATATTTTATGGGTTCGCTCACACGAGCGTATAACATGGCCGAGAGCTATGTGATGTTGTATCGAATAGCACTAGGCCCACTGTTCTACTATGGGATAGTGCAGTTGTGCAATTATGGCAGCAAGGTGCAAGTGTATCTGATATTCGGATGACACGTACCCATACAAGTCTATAGGTGCGTGCAGTAGTGTAACTAGCGATAGGGGGCAGAGGGTGCTGTTGGCCTGGGCCCCGCGCTCTGAGGAGCCCACCTGGAGCTACACTACATTTAACTATTGGTGTGCACAGCGCGCCATTACAGTTAAACTCTGAGACATACCGGGGAGAGGTTGAGTCGGACCAATTCTTTTGTATGACAGAATTGATGGCCGTGTGAATGAACCCTAAACCTCACATGATTGAAGATGTAGAGAACCCTGATGTGAATATCAAGAAAACAATGACATCCCATCTATAAAAGCATGAATGATCATTATTAATAATGGAAACAGGGGCACTACTCACAATTCCGAGGCTGAGATCTCAAAATTGAACTCACCCATTAGATTGTCTGGTGTCGGCTCACTATGGCAAGCAGAAGATAGAAGTGAGCAGAAAACAAAATACAGGTTAAGCTCCTGACATAATGACATTAAGCTTCCTATACAGGGTGGGCCATGTATATGGATACACATAAATAAAATGTTAATGGCTGGTGATATCAGCTTCCTGTTCATGGCACATTAGTATATGGGAGGGGGAAACTTTTCTCCCACTCTTGACACACTGATAGCAACAGCACAGAAGAAATGCTAGCACAGGCTTTCAGTATCCGTTGTTTCAGATGCTGCCCATCTCCTATCTTCACAGCATAGACAATTGCCTTTAGATGACCCCAAAGATAAAAGTCTAAGGGGGTCAGGTCTGGAGACCTTTGTGGCCATTCAACTGGCCCATGACAACCAATCCACTTTCCAGGACACTGTTCATGTAGGAATGCTCTGACCGTACACCCATAATGTGGTGGTGCAACATCTTGCTGGAAAAACTCAGGGAATTTGCCATCTTCAGTGCATAACGAGGGCAACATATCATCATGTAGAAATTTCAGATATCCAGTGGCATTTAGGTTTCCATTGATGAAGAATGGCCCCACTATCTTTGTACCATCTCATATACCTCCCCATACAAAGATATGGGGCCATTCTTCATCCTCTTCTATGTTGGTGGAAAAACCTTCTCTCCTCCAGACGCAGAGAATGCCCCTTGTGACCGCCACCTGCCTTGGTATAAACAGATCCTCGGAGAGATATTTGTATTTTCCCCTTATATACTTATACATGGTTATTAGATCGCCCCTCAGTCGTCTTTTTTCTAGACTAAATAATCCTAATTTTGCTAATCTCTCTGGGTATTGTAGTTTGCTCATCCCCTTTATTAATTTTGTTAACCCTTTCACGATGGGGAAATTTTCCAGCTTTGAGCTCTATTTTTGTGCTTCCTTTTTTTTCCCCAAGAGCCATCATTTTTATTTTTATGTCCATATAGATCAGGGGTGGGCAATTAATTTTCCCAAGGGGCCACATGAGACCGTGGCTGCTGCGGAGAGCCGAACCAATAGGCCAAAATTAATTCTGCTAAATTGTAATATCAATATATTATAATTATTATACTATTGATCATTTTATTAAAATTAATTGTATCATCTAATATTGAGCAGAATTAAGTATGTTGACATCCCCCTATATATCATTTGAACCTGAGCACAGCCCCTTCTGTATATCATATGAGCCTCCCATAGCCTCCCCATATACACTGAATGTCGCCCCTATATCCTCCCCATGTTCAGCATGTCGCCTCCAAAGGCAGCACCATGTGCAGCATGTCGCCTCCAAAGGCAGCACCATGTGCAGCATGTCGCCTCCAAAGGCAGCACCATGTGCAGCATGTCACCCCCTTATGCAGCACCATGTTACACCCCCATAACCTCCCCATGCCCACCCAAATAGCCCATACACATGAGAAAAAAAAATGAACACAACATACTCACCTCGGTCCCGCTCCCTGGCGCTTTGCTTCTCTCCCTGCCTCCAGTACGCTGACTCTTCGGGGAACACAGCTGACGCAATGAAGTGATGTCATCGCATCAGCTGTTTCACACGCTGATTGTTGGAGGAATTGGCAGGAGGCTCCTCATCCACAAAAGGACTCAGCGGTGCAGCGCAGAGCCACAGATGGAGAGACAACGAGCGGGCGGGCACTGTGTGGGCCGGCACTGTGTGGGCCATGGACCTCTGATTTCCAGCCCCACGGCTGTCTTGGTCCGTGGAACGGACTGAGACAGCCAGAGGGCCACATGTGGCCCGCTCTTTGCCCAGGTCTGATATTAGACATATGAGGGCTTGTTTGTTGCAGGGCGAGTTGGACTTTTGAATGACACCATTGATTTTTACACATAGTGTACTTGAAAAGGGAAACATGTTCCAAGTTCAGTGAAATTGTGGGAAAAAAAAAGGATTTTTTGTTTTTGAGCATTTTGTGATAAAAATTACCTTGCAATATCATTCGGCTCATCAGTATGATGATGGCAAGACCAAACGTCCATTTTTTTTTATTATTTGAGTAGTGAAAAAAAAAGCATAGAACATTGAGAAAAGAAAAATTTGTGTCACCTTATGAGACCAGTTACGTTTTTATTTTTCGGATGATGGAGCTGTGTGATAGCTTATTTTTTGCAGGGCTAGATAACGTTTTTATTAGTACTACTAGATGGTGGCCCGATTCTAACGCATCGGGTATTCTAGAATATGCATGTCCACGTAGTATATTGCCCAGCCACGTAGTATATTGCCCACTCACGTAGTATATTGCCCAGCCACGTAGTATATTGCCCAGCCACGTAGTATATTGCCCAGTCACATAGTATTTTGCAGTAGTATATTGCCCAGTGATGTAATATATTGCCCAGCCACGTAGTATATTGCCCAGCCACATAGTATATTGCACAGCCCACGTAGTATATTGCCCAGCCACGTAGTATATTGCCCAGCCACGTAGTATATTGCCCAGTGACATAGTATATTGCCCAGCTACGTAGTATATTGCCCAGTGACATAGTATATTGCCCAGCGACGTAGTATATTGCCCAGCCACGTAGTATATTGCCCAGTCACGTAGTATATTGCACAGCCACGTAGTATATTGCCCACTGACGTAGTATATTGCACAGCCATGTAGTATATTGCCCACTGACGTAGTATATTGCCCAGTGACGTAGTATATTGCCCAGTGACATAGTATATTGCCCAGCCACGTAGTATATTGCCCAGTGACGTAGTATATTGGCCAGCTACGTAGTATATTGCCCAGTGACGTAGTATATTGCCCAGCCACGTAGTATATTGCCCAGCCACGTAGTATATTGCCCAGTGACGCAGTATATTGCACAGCCACGTAGTATATTGCACAGCCACGTAGTATATTGCACAGTGACGTAGTATATTGGCCAGCTACGTAGTATATTGCGCAGCCACGTAGTATATTGCCCAGCTACTTAGTATATTGCCCAGTGACGTAGTATATTGCACAGCGACGTAGTATACAGCACAGCGACGTAGTATACAGCACAGCGCCCCGTAGTATATTGCCCAGCCACGTAGTATATTTCCAAGTCACGTAGTATATTGCCCAGTGACGTTGTATATACAGCACAGAGCCACGTAGTATATTGCCGAGCCACGTAGTATATTGCCGAGCCACGTAGTATATTGCCCAGTGACGTTGTATATTGCACAGGGATGTTGTATATTGCACAGTGACGTAGTATATTGCCCAGCAATGTAGTATATTGCCCACTGTGCCCAGTGACGTAGTATATTGCACAGTGACGAAGTATATACAGCACAGAACCACGTAGCATATTGCTCAGTGACATAGTATATTGCCCAGCTACGTAGTATATTGCCCAGCTACGTAGTATATTGCCCAGTGACGTAGTATATTGCACAGCGACGTAGTATACAGCACAGAGCCCCGTAGTATATTGCCCAGCCACGTAGTATATTTCCAAGTCACGTAGTATATTGCCCATCCACGTAGTATATTGCCCAGTGACAGTGTATATTGCACAGTGACATAGTATATTGCCCAGTAACGCAGTATATACAGCACAGAGCCACGTAGTATATTGCCCAATGCCCAGTGACGTAGTATACAGCACAGAGCCACGTAGTATATTGCCTTCCTCACTGTGTCACCACATCTGATTTCCTGAGGACCCCTTCCCCACTGTGTCACCTAATGTCCTGAGGGCCCCCTGTGTGCCCCTTTGGGGCCCTTCCCCAGAGGTGAAATGGTGGGAGAGGTGACCGGGCCCCACAGTAAATTAGGAGACAGTGGGGAAGGGGGACCACAGGAAATTAGAAATTTTCTATGGGGGCTTGGACCCACACCTTGTGTCACCTTTAGGTTGCAGGGGCCAGGGGGCCTCCCATAACTGTCTCAGTGGCTGTCTACTGCTGCAGGCATATTTTACTTACACATTAGTACATTTATTATAATATTACAATACTCACTCAGTAACTAAAACAGGAAATGTCCGGACCATCAGCTACAGCAGCTACATCAGCCCCTCCGACTCCGACTAGATGACTAGTACAGTAGTGGGCCTGTGCTGCTTGGGCAGGACAGCTGACCAATCACAGCACAGCTCATTGTCTGAGCTGTGACCTGTGAGAGGTCAGGTCACACAAACAAAACTAATGCTGATTGGCTGCATGTCAGCCAATCAGCATTAGAAAACTAGTCCACAGAATTAGAAGAGGAGGCGGAGTCTTCATGATTCATCATGAATGATGCATCAGCAATGGTAATGCGAGTCGTGACTGGTGGTGGGTGGGTCTGCTGAGCGGCGAGTCGCACCGCACGCTACGCACGGGCCTCTCTCAATAGCATAGCAGCCACTGCCAGTAGCGCACAGTCGGCAGCAGAGCAGACTAGTACCCACTACTGCACTGTCTGCAGGCACTGAGCGCGCAGTGATGAATCATGTGATGTCATGTGAAGAAGGCGCTGCCGTGCAGCTGCACTTCTTCACATGATCACATAATTTTCTTCCGTTCAGCAGCCTGTGCATCGGGGCCCCGGCCCCCGGCTATTCCATAAAGTGTTTAACTACTTGTGTGCACCGCTTGGTGCACAGCACAGTCAGTCAGCATGCACGAGTCAGCACAGTGAGTGAGCACAGCTGCTGCAAGCCTGCACACACTATGCATGAATGATGCAGCCTGGCCTGAGCAGGGAGAAATGAAGGAGGCAGGGTCTGGGGGCGGGGCCCACCGGAGGATTCTCCGGTGCCCCAGTCCGACACTGAATAAGCAGCACCACGTGACCGCGCTCATACAGGAAGAGCTGCGACGCTGAGAGGAAGCATCGAGGGAGCTGGGTAAGTATTTTAATGCCAGCGGGCGGGCGCACAGGGGGAGGGAAGGGGGAGATTACCGGGAACTTTATTTTAACAACAAAAAAAAACAATGATTTTTCATTCCTTCGCTCCAGCGAACCTGCTGGGAAGAAGGAATGAATTCTGGATTCAGCACCCAAAGCAGGGGACAGCGCTTAACTCTAGCGCTGTCTCCTGCATGGTGCGTGTGGTACCCAGTCGGCTGCCGCACGTGTGCCACACTGATGTGCCACGTGAGCACACGGACACGGATAACTCCGGTACCGATTTTACCGGTACCGGAATTATCTGGACGTGTGGGACCGGCCTTAAGCTTAGAAAAGTCACGAATATTTTGGGCAACATGGGTTCCTTTTCTTCCACACACCATGACGTGATCGTGTGATTTCTGTCTTGTACAGTTCTGTTTGTCTGATTTTTCTCTTTCTAGGTATATTTTTGAGTAACATGTAAATTGCTCTTTTAGTCTATAAACTTCTGACATGTCTCCGAAGTTCCAAACAATACATTTTATATTTTCTGACAAAGGAAAATATTCAAAATGAAAAAAAAACCCAGTGCTTTCAGACCTCAAATAATGCAAAGAAAACAAGTTCATAATAATTTAGAAACAACAATACTAATGTTTTAACTCAGGAAGAGTTCAGAAATCAATATTTTGTGGAATAACCATGATTTTTAATCACAGCTTTCATGCGTCTTGTCATGCTTTCCACCAGTTTTTCACACTGCTCCTGGCACAAAAATGTAAGCAGTTCTTTGTTTGATGGCTTGTGACTATCCATCATCCTCTTGATTACATTCCAGAGTTTTTCAGTGGGGTTCTGGTTTGGAAAATGGGCTGCCAATGACAGAGTTTGGTCTCTTAATTTTTGCCAGAGCTGTATTTATACCCGCAGGCTTTATTTTCCTGGACCTTTGTGTCCCTCTATGGTGTTTTGCTGTAACCCTTACAGTTTGGATACTACCCTATTTTTCAACCATTAGGATTTATTATTGCTTGGGGAGCTAATAACACTGGACCTTGTAGCATTTTTCCATCTTTTACTGTTCATGTTTATTATTTATGAACTTTACATTATAGACTGTTTTTGTCTCTCATCAGCAACCTTTTTAGGACATTTTTTATTAGTGCAATATCATAATTGCATTTATTGGAGGAGTCGGGTTGGACCTTACATGGTCCTCCTGCAGTTATTTACACTTAGCCTTTTGGCTTTTTAATAATTTTTTAAAAAAAATGTGTGATTTTGTCTGTCTTGTATTTTTGAATTTCAATAAACCTTATGTATTTTTTATGTATTAACGTGATCCTTACCCCAGTTTACAGATTTCTTTGTCTTTTTGTTCATTTGAACTTTTTGCAATTTTTGGTATTTTCACGCCAGTTTGAATCAGTTTCGTTGAAGTGGGTGGAGCTGGTGATTAGCTGGGGAAGAGCTGGGGTGGGACAGGGTACGATCACGTCCGTCATCCAATTATGCAAAAGTGTTAGAATTTTGTACACCAGAAATGCTACTTCAGTCCCTGACTGGAGTAGCAATTCTGGCTCGGCCCGCGGAAGCGCACGCCAGTCAGAAGGTGCCAAATTCAATATGTTGCCTCTTAATGAATTTGGAACCTTGTACTCCAGCAACAGTGGTGTAGCGTAGTGTGAGTGTGTCTCAGTGTTGATGAATTTCCCAACAATTATGTTCTAAAGGTGTCCATACACATTTAAGTAGAGTTATCTAAAACCGCTAATTTTGGTGGAACAGGACAATTATCCAATGTATATGGAGGCCTCCTGCCACTTCCCATACAGTTGATTTCAGGGGAGAGAAGCCTCGAGTTAATGAATTATGACACTAAGGCTAAGGCGTGTTCACACCTTGCTTTTTTTTTATTTTTTTTCTGCTGCCAAAATCTTTTCTCTTGGCTGTAAAAAAAGGTGCAGACAAAAAGCAAACTTTGCTGACTATTTGCTGCTTTTCTGGCTGCATTTTTTTCTGCATTGCTCAGGTTACCAGAGGTAGCGTATGTGCACACGTTGCGGATTCCATTGCAGATTCTGCAGGGCGTTTTACCTGCAGATTCACCGCGGATTTACTGCGGATTTAGTGCAGTTTTTGTGCGGATTTCACTTGCGTTTTTACACCTGCGGATTCCTATTAAGGAATAGGTGTAAAACTATGCGGAATCCGCACAAATAATTGCCATGCTGCAGAAAATAAACCGCAGCAATTCTGCGCGGAATTTTCCGCAGCATGTGCACAGCGGATTTTGGTTTTCCACATTCATGGTTATGCATTGTTCAATTTCACACATTGGTAAGGCACTGTTTATTTTTACACATTGGTTGGGGCATTGAGTTGGTCAGGCACTGCTTACTTTTACTTTTACGCATTGGTGGGGCATTGAGTTGGTCAGGCAATGCTTACTGTTACATATTCTCCCTTTACACTCTTTTACATTCTTCTCCCTTTACATTCTTCTCCCTCTCCCAGGCTCTCCTTTATTATACTCTGGTTCTATCCCCACACTATTCTGGCGCCAGCCCATCCATTGCTCCTCTTTTAGTGCAGAAGCCATGTTTGGCCCTGCGCCACCACCACCGACCCTTTAGTGCGCAGGCGCTACCCTTGAAAGCCTCTCACTCCAGTGCGCAGCCGCAGCTTACCGACCCTCTCAGTGTGCATGCGCCACCTACGTACGCTCCTTTCCCAGCTTGCCCCGTCCTCTTTGCGCTCCAGCCCTCGGTCCTGTACCCTGTCCAGTGCGCAGTCGCATTCCCCGCGCCGCCCCTGTACCTGCGTTGCCGTACTCCTCCCTCTCTTTCTGGCCCTGCGCTCCAGCCCTCGCTCCAAGCTTTGCACTTCCTGTGCCGCCCCTTTATTAACCCCACTGACTTCCCACGGCTCCACACATCACCGCAGGCACGCCAGCACACCGGATCCGCAGGTACTCTTTGCTCCCTCCCTCTAGGCTGTGTACCTCTTGTCTACATCACAGCTGATCCGTGCTTTTTGTATCCCTTACAGCGCATACTGGGAATTTGTTTCCCCTTTCCTGACCTACCTTCTTTCCGCATTTTCACTATACGGTATGTCATGTACCCTCACCCCTTACTTTCCTACTGCACATCTTTATCCTACTTAATGTTGTATCTCTTCCCCCCCAGTTCTTCCCTGGATCCTGCCTCATATTATCTATCCCGCAACTTCAGGGTACCCTCCACACTTTTTTCTTTCTACAACAAGGTTAGTCGCCCTTCCTCTTTTATTACTAGTACTTGCATTTATTTTTCCAGAAGCTTATCTCTGGATGCCATTCTGGATGCTGGCTCTATGAATGTTTATATATGTATATAATTTTTCTTTTTCAGCTATTGGCTTGAGATATATATTCTTTGTATATTTTGTACATATAGTGTCTGTATTGGGTTTACACTACTATATATAGTCTTACAAACCACTAGTCATTGTATATATATAGCACTGTTTTGTTTTTGTTTTGTTTTTGTTCTGTTTCTCTGTTTTTCTATCGTTTTTTCGTACTTCTGTGTTCAAATTAGTAATATTGTGCAATTCTTATTGTTTTCTAGTGAGGTTTGACAAAGGCCCACAACAGGGCCGAAACGTTACCTCAGTACCTTGATATATGATTGTGGTGACCCCAGCTTCGCAATACCACTGTGGTGAAAATAATAAATTACTTTATTGCATATGAAAAACCAAATATCGAGTGCGGCTGTTGTTTACTTAGTTGTACTGTTACATATTGGTCAGGCATTAAGTTCGTGCAGCAGTGTTTACTTTTACACATATCGTTAATTTTATTATTCTATACTAATACAACAGCCATGGTCATGTGGGGAGACCAAGACATTTTGGTTTAAACTTGGGAAAATCACAAAAATAAATGTGCTCACATCCTGGTGTACCTGCGTTTTTGTTACCTAAAAACGCTACAAAAACTGATGGCAACATTTTTTGCTGCATGTTTCCTTTCTATGGATGAAAAAACGTTGCAAAAATGCTGAAAGAATTGACATGCAGCTGTTTTCCAATTCAATCAGGAAAAAAAGCAAGCGTGTGCTTAAGATTTCTGAAATCTCATAGCATTTGATGATACTGTAAAAAGAAGCTTTTAATTTGCATTAAAAAAATGCAACTTGTGAACATAGCCTAACGGTCCAATTCATCATTGCATTTCATTTTTTTTTGGTGTGAATACCTCTAAGTTAGTGACTTTGTGATTTGCAACAAATTCATCAAATAATTTGCACTTTTTTTTTTCAAGTTGTCTTATGTTGTTTAGACACACAAACCTCTTCTTCTATCAAGCAACGCCACACCATTTTCGTTAACACATAACAGTTTATTAGGAAAGATATTCTATATAACTTTCATCTTTTACTAAGGAAGATTTTTGGTCGCAGCTTAACACAGGCAATATTTTCCAATAAATCGGGTGTAGGGAGATTATCTGCCTTCCGGTCTCCCGGTGCAGGTATCTTCACCAAAAACTCCACCCGTTTCACTGCTGCAACTGAAATAAAACCAAAACAATGGGGAGGGAGTGAGGGAACAGGTCCGGGTACTAGGAGACTGGATGTGACGCAATCCCACTTTGAGGTAACGTTAAATCGTAGGCCCGCCCATTACAGGGCGTGGCCTACCCCTTGTCGGCGTCGCTGGAGGGGAGATCTCTAACACCACTGGGGGGGGGCACGGCAGTCAGGGGACAGCGGCTTAGCCGCAGTGTCCCTAAGACTGCCACGACCCACAAACCTCTTCTCCCATCAAGCGACGCCACACCATTTTCATTAACACATAACAGTTTATTAGGAAAGATATTCTATCTAACTTTCATCTTTTACTTTGGAAGATTTTTGGTCGCAGCTTAACACAGGCAATATTTGCCAATAAAATCGGGTGTAGGGAGATTATCTGCCTTCCGGTCTCCCGCTGCAGGTAT
Source organism: Ranitomeya imitator (assembly GCF_032444005.1). Lineage (NCBI taxonomy): Eukaryota > Metazoa > Chordata > Amphibia > Anura > Dendrobatidae > Ranitomeya > Ranitomeya imitator. The sequence goes on from NC_091291.1 coordinate 100,845,024, forward strand.
CTTCACCACCAAAAACTCCACCCGTTCTGCCAAGGAGGAGCACGGACAGCAAGCTACGACCCCACAACGAATAAATTGCCTGAACCACCCCTTCGCGAAGGCCATTAAGAAAAATATCTAAACCAGCATCAAGATGAACTCCATATGGAAAAAGAAAACCAGTATTATCTCCCTCAAGACAATGGTGCCTTACCACTACACAGTTTTTAAATCTGACAAAACGTGATATTTGCTGATTCAGGGTACACCTGGATCTTTCCATGGCGTTTAGCTCTCTGGCTCCCCGCCAAACCAGCCTTGGAATCACTTCTGACCCAACTAACTGCATCGCGGAAATGAAGCTCGGAAATTTGTCCATGTCCGATCTCATGAGAGTTAAAAGTTCAGCGAGCGAAGATGAAGCCAAATCGTTCCCTCCGGCATGTATGACCACCACTGTTGGAGATGAAGCCACCCGTGTGATACGGACTACCTCCGGAAGAACCTGAGACCAAGTAAGACCTCTCATGCCGTGCCAGATCACGTCCAAGTTGGTAAAACCCAATGATCGTCCTCCTGGACACAATTCGGCTCGCCGAGCCACCCAATAAATGTAGGAATGACCCATAAACCATACACTGGGCCGCAGTCCATCTGAGAAAATAAAATTGTAAATTAGAAAAACTTGCCTAATGTACCTGGTAAAGCAGCGAGATTTCCATCTGCCCACTCTTTGAATATCTGACTCAAATAGCCCAGCCCTAGAGGCTTCCGTCGCCGCCCCTATCCGAAAGGAATATGTCCCAAATTCTGCTGCAGGCAGCCCCAAGAATAACAAGGTGCGTCTTAAAATTGCTAAAAATTGACCTGACAACAACGGTTGTCCATTCTCGTGAATAAAAAATTGGGCCCCATTACTCCTAACCGACATGTACTTGTTGATTAAAACAAATGGGCAGATATCCCCATCAATGTCAAATACTGGGAACCATGTCCCTCTGCCTTCCTGATCGGTCTTGGACCTACTAATTCTAATCCTCAAGCCATTGTCGCAAATTAAAATGTCCTCCCGTCGCAAGCCACCTGCTTTATTAATACCGTGGGGTAAGATCTCGCTAATCTGCATAGCCCCAAAAAAGGCTAAGCCGAAAGCCGCTGAAATAAGAGCAGTTTCATAGTTTGAGTCACAAATGACTCTTGTAGCCTTGATTAAACTGGCTAACAGCTGGAACAAAATGGGGCGCCTATTGTCGCTATGACTGTCTAGGAAATGCTACGTAGAATCCATCCAACCCCACAGTTTAAAATGAAAAGCTAACGCGGATACGCGCTACCGCTCCTGATACCCTTCTGGCGTGCATCCGAGATAAGAAAGCCATTGTCACCTGCATCCTCGAATCATCTGAAGAACCCGCCGGCTTATCTTCTGCTAAATGACACCACTCCTCCCACGCCTTACCATAGGCCCTCCAAGTTGACGGAGCGATTGACGATCGCACCAGGGGATTAAGTCTCCAGGACATCCCAAATCAAAGGTGGACATTCCAGCTCCTCCAGCTGCTCCTGCACCCGACGACCAGGCTGGACCTGTGAAGCAAACCAATTTGACCTATCTGTTAAATCATCATCTTTAATACGGACACTTGCATTGAACCAAACATTGAAGATCAAATTTTTTAAAACAATAAACCTGATCAACTCCATGACCGGCGGGGAAGGGGATGACAAGTAGTTTATGGCGTGTGCAGCGCCATCAGTTGCTAGCTGTAAATGTATTCGTTTATTGGCTAATTGAGGACCCCAAACTACTATGGCGACCGCCACGGGGAACAGTTCGAGGAGGGTTGAATCCCCAGTCCAAGCCCTGCTGACCCAAGAGTCAGGCCATTTGTCTGCGCATCTCTGGGTACCAAAGCGAACGCTGAAACTGGCGGGACCCGCCGGTTCAAAAAACAAATTTAGATCACCTCTCATGCACTCCTCCTCCTGGAAACAAGTTCTGTTGTAGGTGCTGAGGAAGTGTTTCCAACTCGTCAGATCATACCGCATCTGTGCCGTAATCCTGATATTATGAGGAGGTTGTTTTATGTCTCTAGTAGCGAGCGTCAGCCTACGAGAAAAAATCCTGCCTGTTGGCATAATCCTGCAAGCAAAATTTAAAGAGCCAAGTAAAGACTGCATCTGGGTTAAGGAGACCTTCCTGACAGATATTCAACCGTTAATAAGTTCTAATAGCTTGTCAATCTTTTCCCGCGGCAACCTGAATTCCATGGCGATCGAATCAATTTCAATACCAAGAAAAGTAATTACGAGGTAGGACCTATTGTCTTTTCGGGGGATAAAGGAACGCCAAAATGCGCCATAATGTCTTTAAACTGAACTAGGGCTTGCAAGCATACCTCCGAATGCGCTGGGCCTACTAACAGAAAATTGTCGAGGTAATGTGTGATGGCGGGTAAACCCGTGGTTTTGCGTGCGACCCACTCTAAGAAAGTGCTAAACATTTCGAAGTAAAAACAAGAAATTGAACATCCCATCGGGAGGCATGTGTCATAATAGTATGCACCTTCGAACTTAGCTCCCAGTAAGTGATGACAATCCGGGTGGACCGGCAGTAGTCGAAAGGGGGATTCTATATCAGATTTGGCCATAAGGGCATCCGGGTCGGCGTTTCGGACAAACTCGACCGCCTTGTCAAATGAAATACACGTGACAGCGGTGTCCTCGCTGGAAATGCCATCATTCACTGATTGCCCTCTGGGATAGGACAAATGGTGAATTAACCGGTATTTTCCTTGTTCCTTTTTGGGAACTATACCCAGGGGGGAAACTCGTAAATTGGAAAACGGGCGGGCTTTGAAAGGACCCTGAAAGTGTCCCAACTTAATTTCTTTGTTCAATTTATCGGATAGTATGCTAGGTGATTCCTTCGCTGATTTTAAGTTTGGAGCTGGCTGTGGTTCACGTGAATAAAATTAAAAGGAATGAAAAAAACAAAAGAAAAACCCGAAGCGTAGTTGCGCCGCGGCCGATTTATTGGGGTATTTGTCCAACCATGTCCCTATTCTTTTTACGTTCACCGGCGTCGTGAGTCTCGCTTGCGGCCGTTGTCTTACCGTTATTTGTTTTTTGTGAAATTCGTGTACATTTTGTTGCAGAATGGGATCCTCCGCAGATTGAGCACTCATGCTTGTATTTGCAAAGGCCATAGAACTTGCAATGACCTTCGTTAAATAGCCAACATGAACCTGGTCTGCGAATGGCCGCTGAACCCGTGTTATTGCTTGGTCCAGCGGTTGACCCGAGAAAGGATTGGGCATGTTTCTGGGCCATCATCAGGCGCAGCCACGAATCAGTGGCTTTGACTTCCCAACCAAATTGCGGGTTAACGGCCAACCGCCGCCGTAAATCTTCGTCGTATTTCCACCATGCGGATACCCCATGGGCCTTGTAAGAGTTGTAAATGCTGTCCAAGTAGATAAACAATTCGGAACACCTTTCCGGATGTTTTTCCCCCATCACGCAACCCAATACCGCAAAGGCTTGAAGCCAATTGTTAATGGTCTTAGCCACTTTGGGTTTCCGCTCGTATGTTTTGTCACCAACCCGCCGTTCTCTGTTGATTGAGTGCTGGTCAGTGGATACCAAGGACCATATGTCAATAAACTAATTTGCCCAAATTTGTTCCTTGATGTTAGCTTCTAAGTGAGATCCTAGCAGGGGAACTCAGCAGAAAAGGCCATCTTTATAAACATTCGGGCGAGGAGGGGGAGGGTTCCTGAATGGGCCTGCTGGTTGTAATAATTTTGGGTTCACATAAATTCTATTACCTATGTTCGCGCCAGCTGCTGTGTCAGGTAAAATGGCATTAATTCTATGCCCCGCACCAAGCCACAATGAAAGGGTACTCACCATTGTGCGTATTTGATTCCAAACGGCTCTGATCTTGTACCACGGGATTCTTAGCACTTTGCCGCTCTGTGTGAAGCGTGGACCTGTGACGGGAAGATTCCTGCCTGCGCGTCCTGCCTGACGAACTGTCAGATGAAGATTTCGAGCGCCAACGCGAGGCTCTAGATCGCTTGCTGCGCCTGCTGGATCTGGTTCTGTGAGAACGCCGCTTACTATTGTAACGTTTGCGCCGTCTATTCCTGTTCCTACGGTAACCTTATGATGATGATGAGGAAAAGCTGCGTGCGGAGCGGTTACCCGCACTCTGTCTGCTATTTAGAGCCGGGGTACCAGCACCCTGAGTAGTGGCACCAACACCGGTTGCCACCAGCGATAATAACGCCGGGGCGTTCTGATGTTTTCCTGCCGCTATCTGGGATGGAGCTATTTGGCCGCCGGGTAATTGTGAATGAGGTGTGCTAAAAATGACCGGGAATAAGGGAAAAGGTGACTCACCCCTGACATTTGACTGGCTATAGACATTATGCTGCCCGGGTCCTAACGTATCATTAGATGATACTATATGTTGTTGGGCTGGAACTATCATTTCCCTCCCTCTTTCAGCATTAGTACTTGCTTCCCCCGTTTACAGTGCACTAGATGGGTTAAGTCCCTGTGGAGCTCCTGAGCCACTCCCTGCTGCTCTTGAATCATGAGAAGAGGAAGATCCCCAAGCTCCACCCAAATTATTGGTCTGTAATTGCCCCGCTCTTATTAGAAGTGACAATCCCTGCTGTAATAAACCCCCTCCGTAACTGTCTAGGGCAGCGGGGTGTATATCAGTGAGGTTCCCTAAAGCAGACCTTCCGGTTTGCTCCCCTTGCACCTGCTCGCCCCCTGTAGCCGCGCTATTGAGCTTGGCGCTTAAAGTAGAGGAAGCGCGCACGCGAACTGCGCGCGCTCCTCTTTGAATGTAATGGTGGGCTAAGCTGCGTCGGAGGCCGGGTGGCTCGGCGAGATCGCCGGCCGTCCGGCGGCATCTCCGGCCGTCCGGCGGCATCTCCGGCCGTCCGGCGGCATCTCCTGCGCCGTGGAAGGGAAGGAGTCGCTCCCGGCTAACAATGCTGAAAGCCATGCCCTGCCTTCCCTGCTGAGCCTGTCCCTCACCGCATCTCTGAGCGGGTCCATGCTGCCGGCTGCCCAACAGGTCCGTGTACTGGTAGACCGGATGTGACGCAATCCCCCTTTGAGGTAACGTTAAATCGTAGGCCCGCCCATTACGGGGCGTGGCCTACCCCTTGTCGGCGTCACTGGAGGGAAGATCTCTAACACCACAGGGGGGGGGGGGGGAGAGGGGGGAACGGCAGTCAGGGGACAGCGGCTTAGCCGCAGTGTCCCTAAGTTAGTTTTCTGATTTTTGAGTCAATGTGGCTTTTCGAGATGTTTTAGACAGATTCATAAAACTGGACCTTTTTTAAAAAGTCACACGATTTGGTGAAAGTCTACACCATTCCTCCATTCCATGATTTTATGCATGCCGGTAAAAAAAGTAAAACATTTTGAGAAATTTTATAAAACATGCGACTTTTAGCAATAAAAAGTTCCAAAGACGATTAAAGGCAGAAGAAAAAGACAATTTGGGTGCAAAATTTATGAATCACGTGCGCCTTTGGTGAATTTGAATAAAAAAGCCAGCGAAGGGGGGCGCGGCCTGGAACCCGAACGGAGCAGACGTGGCTGGTACGAGCTCCCCAGATTTCCCAGACTGGGAGCCCCAAATCTGCACTTAATTCTCCAAAAAGCCCGCAAGACTGGAGAACACAGGGCTTTTCACCTTGCGCTACCTGAATCCCGTGCCGAGGGAAGCTCCTTGAGGAGAAGACGCTGGTCGGGGCCCGCAGCACCTCAGGTAGAAGGCGCCATTGCTGCTCCCCTGTGGAACCCCTGTGCTGAAGGAGCGGCGGGAGACAGAACTCCGGAGCGGACATAGAGATGTGAGGCAAGGAGGGGGATTGCGGCGCAGCGCGGAGGGACCCGGTGAGTCTGGGAACACCGGCGGAGCAGGGGGAGATTGCCGGTTACATCGGCGGCCATCTTCTCATAGAGGCCGCCGTAATTCAGACGGCGCGCAGTACGAGGACACTCACGCTGCCTGTCCCTATCGTCCCCTCACGCTTACCTCCTCCATATCGCGCTTACCAGGCACAGGTGGAGAGCGGAGTTCTGTGGAAGACCGGAATTGTGGTTGTCCTGTTCCCCCCTCCTTCTCAAGCCCTCTTTTTGGCGCCAAACGCCGCCATACGCCGCCATTACATGCAGGAGCCAGTTTAGCCCCTCCACAAGGACATAGAACTGCCCCTGGGTGCAACAACGGATTAGCTGTTTCTCAGCACCTGTAAGGCCCCAAGCTACCCCCCCTAAATAAAGGGGAAATCTCCGTGGGGAGAGGTTTCTCCTAAGTGAGGAGTGAGATACATGATGTAGCTCCTCGGGTCTCATGTGCACCCCCCACAGCCAAATATTAGCCTATAAAAATCGTTCATGTTCATGGGCAAATCCAAAAAACGCTCAGAGGTACTTCTGGACTCTACAGCCCACTCTGCAGATATGGATCGCTTCCTAACTGCTAATAAGGAACACAGAAATACCAGTTCCCAGTCCTCCATTAAGATCTCAGAGGACCGTTTCTCCTCACAAACTCAATGACCTCACACAGCTCTCCTGAAAGGGCAACAGAGGAAGGCGATGATAGCAACGAACTTCCTGAGGACCCAAATGTGCAGGATCTTAGTAAATTTATAAGAACCCTCCCCACCAAAACAGACTTGGAGAAATTTGCTTGTAGAATAGAAAACTCCTATAACAAGGAGCTCCATGCTTTAAAATCAGAATTTACAACTAGAGTGGAAGAGGTAGAGAAAACTCAGGAACTCATATTGCAAGAGCTACAAACTCACAGGGAGGTTATAACAAGTCATACTTTGAGACTGGAAGAATTAGCTACTGGAATGGAGGACCTAGAAAATCGTAACAGACGTAATAACATCAGGATCCGTGGTCTACCTGAGTCCATAGGTCCATCTGAACTAGGCCCCACAGTACAGAAATTATTTCTTGAAATTCTAAATGATGAGGGGACAGGTTCCATAGAATTTGACCGGATCCACAGGTCCCTTGGCCCAAAACCGCAATCAGACTCAAGGCCCAGAGACGTCATTTGCAGAGTACATTACTATAAAATTAAGGAATCTATAATGCTGGCCGCTAGACAGAAGGGCACAATTCATTTCTGTGGAACACAGATTCTAATACTCTCAGATTTATCCAGGCGAACTCTACAATTGAGAAGAGCTCTGCGACCATTATTGTCTCTCCTCCAAGGAAAAGACATCCCTTACAAATGTGGCTTTCCATTCCAACTGATAGCCTTTAAGCGAGGGAAAACAGCTACTTTTCGTAACCTGGGTGATCTGGCCAACTTCCTAGGTACTTTTGAGTTGCCGATGACTGCCCTGCCTGTCTGGCCAAGCTCCCCTCAGCTTCCAGATATATCACCGAGATGGCTAAAGGTCCAATGCTCCAAGCAACATAAGAAACATGACTCGCCCTCTGATCAGACTTGAGGGTCTTCTTTCTATATCCCGTTTGCTCTTAATGTGATTTTAATTAATCACTCTTACCCTACTGAGCTGCTCTAACTCTGGGTTTGCTATGTGGTGGGGATTGACCATGTTCCGTTACATGAACCGTCTTCGTACAAGTTAATTTTAAGTGTCTGTCATTGATGTTTGGTATAATACTGAGGTTTTGTTAACCTAATTACCTTCTTCAACATTTGTTTTATCTAGTTAGAGCTCAAGTTTAACCCAAACAGGTATAGTTATCAATATCTGATGTTTGATCTTACACAATGTTATTCAATTGCTGATATGTCCCTTAGGCCGTGGGGGTGACGGAGAGACCGAACCTCGCCTTTGGCTCTCCCTCACCCAAATTGATGTGGTGACATCGAAGTACATCACCGCACCATGATTTCCTCCTTCAGGTGTTCATTCACTATACTTTCACTTTCCTTTCTTAGCTTATACTCTATGGGTTCCTTTCTCCTCTTCTTCATAGGTTTCCTTTCCCAATTCCCTAACTTACTCCCCGCCCAAAAAACATACATAGACCTACGATGGACCTGGTTTCACTGTATTTATAATCAATTACCCAACCAACATCTTGATTATGGCTAGAGTTAAATTTTGCTCTTTTAATGCCAAAGAGCTTAACATACCGGAAAAAAGGAGACAGGTACTGTACTCTAGCCATAAGCAACGTGTCTCAATATTAATGTTACAGGAGACTCACTTTAAGACGGGAGTGACTCCTAACTGTACATCGTATTACTACCCCAAATGGTTCCACAGCACGAACCCTTACTCAAAATCTAAAGGGGTATCTTTAGGTTTCCACAAGTCTTTCCTCCCAGAGATCCTCGATTTGGTAGTTGATACAGAAGGGAGATTTATCTTCTTGAAACTGGCATGGAGATCTCGTGAACTCATATTAGCAAATGTTTATTTCCCTAATCAGGGTCAGCACAAATTTGGCTCTACATGCAAAAAGCTTCTAGAAAAATTTGCAGGAGACTTGCCGATAATCTTGGCGGTGACTTCAACCTCCCAATGAATCCTCTAATTGATGTGTCATCGGGTAAGTCTTCATATCCCTTATCCTCTATCAAAAAAGTGAAGAAGCAATTGAGTGATATGCGGTTGGTGGATGTGTGGAGGGTGTTGCACCCAGACATGAAAGACTATAGCTTTTATTCTCCAATATATTCTACATATAGCAGAATTGACTATTTTTTCATCTCGCACTCTTTGTTGGATCGTGGGGTAGAGGCTGACGTGGGGTCGGTCCTGTGGTCTGATCACGCACCTATTTATTTTTCGATACAGCTGGAACCCCTTGTCAGATCCAGGTTCTCGTGGAGATTAAATGAGAATCTACTACAGGATCCGACCTGTGTTTCGGAAGTGAAACGATCCATTGAAGGTTTTGTGGCAGACCATGCTGATGACCCCACGTCTCCTTCGATCAAATGGGAGACCCTAAAGTGTATCTTAAGGGGTGTATTCATATCACATGGTGCTCGTCTTAAAAGAGACCGCACTAAAGAAATTGCTGATCTCTCCTCCCAAATATACAAACTTGAAACACAACATAACAAGGACCTCTCCCCGCTCACTGTGTCAAGCCTGTCCACAGCCAGACAAAAATTACTCACTATTCCAGATCAGAAATCCCGGTGTTTACGAGAGAAAATAAAGAGTCGCTTCTATCACCTAAGTAACAAAAGTGGCAAATTTTTAGCAAGAGCCCTCCATCCACGAGGCCCGCAAACATTTATTCCATATATCAAAAACGCCAAGGGTAAAAAAGTTTATAGCACGCAAGATATATTCTCTGGCTTTCACGACTATTATAATTCTCTCTATAACATAAAGGGTCACTTTAAAGATCTTCCCTCGCACTCACTTCAAGATAAAATCAAATCCTATATCCAGTCAAACCAATTACATACTGTACTATTTCAGAGGAGTCCCTGGCAGATCTGGAGGACCATTTTTCATTAGAAGAGGTCTCCTCTGTGATTAAGGATCTGAAACTAGGTAAAAGCCCTGGACCCGATGGTTTCACAGCTAGATTTTACAAACAGTTCTCGGATCTGCTATGTTCTCCGCTCCTAACCTCGTGTAATTTTGTAGCCTCAGGAGGGTCCTTTCCACCACAAGCCTTAACTGCACATATAACGGTCATCCCAAAGCCGGAGAAGGACCCTGCGCTGTGTAGCAGTTATCGCCCCATCTCACTTATTAATATAGACGTGAACATTTACGCCAAAATGCTAGTTAAAAGATTGATTAAATGGGGTAAAAGATCGTTCAATCAGGACCAAGTCGGTTTCATTCCAGGAAGGGAGGCGAGAGACAACACTATAAGATCTATTTCTCTGATTGATAGGGCCAATAAAGGCGGTGACCCCATGTGTATATTTTCAATTGACGCTGAAAAAGCATTCGATAGGGTGGGGTGGGAATTCATGCACAGAACATTAGAGGGCATTGGGTTGAAAAAGAAAAAGCTGAGGAGCATCATGGCTCTTTATGAATCCCCCTCGGCACAGATCAAAGTGAATGGGTCTCTGTCGGACCCTATACATATTCGTAACGGCACAAGGCAGGGGTGTCCCCTTTCACCCGTATTAACTATGGAACATTTAGCCACTGCGATCCGCAACAATCCATCTATAAAGGGAATAGAGATCCAATCAGAAGAACACAAATTAGCCCTGTTCGCTGATGATGTGCTTGTGTACATTACCTCCCCTAGAACTACAATTCCTAACATCATATCAGAGCTGCGGAGATTTGGATTCCTGAGCAATTTCAAAATAAATTCACATAAATCGGAAATACTAAATATCTCACTTTCGCCCTCTCTGGTCTCTCAGCTACACTCCTCCGTTCAGATGGCGAACGGACTCCCTTAGATACTTGGGCATAACATTAACCTCAAAAACATCCCAGTTATATGAGGCCAATTATAGATTAGCCCTCCGCAGAGCAGAGATGGATATGGAAAAGTGGAACAAATTACACTTATCCTGGCTGGGTAGGATTAATTCCATCAAGATGGACTTGCTGCCACGCCTCCTCTATTTTTTCCAGACTATCCAAATGGCTCTCCCGCCTTCCTTCTTCTCCAGACTTAAGACTGTAATCACGATATGTCTGGTCTGGCAAGCGCTCACGTATATCATACCAGCTCCTAAGCAGGTCTAAACGGACAGGAGGACTGAGTCTCCCAAATTTCCAATTCTATAATTACGCATCTACTGGATCTATTTCACCACATGTAATATGTAATAAAAAATGGGTAAGCCTAGAATCTAAGCTCTCATTGACCAATCCCATAGCAAACATTTGGCAAAGGAAAAACGCACAAGAACTGAAAGAGGACCTTCCCTTTCTCACAAGAAATCTAGTTATTTTCATTAAAAGTGGTAACCAAAATCTTAACATCTCTTCGATACCTGGCCCTCTGACTCCGGTTATCGACAACCTAGATTTTCCCGCTGGACGGGACAAAGTTTTCCTTTTACACAAGCACAAAGATAGTTGCCCGATAATCTATGACTATATAATTCAATCCACAATAAAACCCTTACGGTCCCTCTTTGCCGAATCAGACCCACCTCCTGGCACATGGCTCTTATATGAACAGATTAAGAGTTACATTAACAAGATATCTAAACAGACTAATATATTTAGATCTCTCACTCCCTTCGAGTCGGCCTGCTTGGGTGCGAGCCCTCCTACGCACTTAGTATCGTTCTTATACAAGATGTTCCAAGACCAGCAAATAACCGCACTTGGCTCTCCTGCATTCTTTTTGAAATGGGAGAATGACTTAAATAAAACATTAACACCGGAGGATAGAAATAAGAGTCTCCTTCACACATTCAGATCTTCACTGTGTGCTGACCATCAAGAGAGAAGTTATAAACTACTGACCTGATGGTATAGATGTTTCCTTCCACCCCAGATCTTTGCTGGAGGTGTTGGACAGAGAAGGGATCGTACTCACATATTTGGTCTTGCCCACTCATACATAAATTTTGGGGGGATGTCTTCGATCTCCACAATAAATTATCCTTTTACAAGGTACAACCTACAATGGAACTAGCCTTATTATCTATATGCGATCTCTCCATTGCCAGATTTAAGAGAGGTCTTCTTAGACACTTTCTCACAGCTGCACACAACCTAATACCCCGTTATTGGAAACAATCAAAATCTCCTTCACGCTCCGATCTAGTTTTGGAATTGAACCATATACTGTATTCAGAATGGAGCAATTGATTGGACAAGATACTGGAACCCTAGACAAAGTTCTAAACATATGGTCTCCATGGATTATGTTCAGAGAGACTCCGGACTTGATGTCTTGGATGGGTTGACTAACTAAATTTTTTGAACTACACTTACTTATACCCAGGACCTTTATAAGCATACGTGAAACAGTTGGTTGCAGACAGGAAACCAGGAACTGAACCCTCCCCTCTCCTCCTCTTTTCCCCCCTCTTCTATCTCTCTTCTTCTCTATCTCTTCTTAAACATAAATAAAGTTTAAACTATCTTACGGTTTTTATACGATATTACAGCATAGATATTCCAGTTCTCGAACCATAACCAACTCTATATATCTACAATATAGAAGACAAAAGGAATATCACCACTCAAGTTTATTTGAAATTTCAATGCATTTTATTGTTCAAAAGTGCTTACAATGGAAAACTATTTTACTATGTATTTGTTTGATGATGATCTGATCTGTAACAAATAATCTTATACAACTTACATCAATAAAAAGATTTACACAAAAAAAGCCAGCGAAACCCCCCCAAAAAAGGAGCCTAATAGAGAACTTTCAGCAAATTATGAAAGCCTATATAAACCACAGATCATATTTATTTCCAAAAAAAGAAAGTCTCAGCTTCTCTGTAAAACAGTTCAACCTGATGCATGAAAAATATCCCAAGTATTTTCTAATATCTGCTACTTGTAGTTGTCAGGAATCACTCTGTTATATTGAAAACGACATGAATAAATTGTTACAAAATAAAATATTTAACGTAAAAAAAAAAATAGAATTATTCTTACCGTTAATTCGGTTTCTAGGAACCTTCCACGACGGCATATGGAGGTTGTCTCTTTGCCCTAATGGGGAACAGGAAACACAGAGAGGTTTAAAAGGACCTCCCACCTCCCACCTGCCAGTGACTTACAACTGAACCCATAGCACCGGTTTACCTTCCGAATCCCAGAACTAATCCAGGAATATATATCGGGTGGGAAATTAGTGCCGTCGTGGAAGGTTCCTAGAAACCGAATTAACGGTAAGAATAATTCTATTTTCTCTAGTCACCTTCCACGACGGCATATGGAGGAATACCAACTAATTTGGCACTAGGGAGGGACAACGGCCTGCAGAACTTTACGGCCGAAGACTAAGTCCTTATTGGACAATACATCTAATCTGTAATGTTTAGAGAAAGTATGAAGTGAAGACCACGTTGCTGCCCTGCAGATCTGCTCTGGGGATGCACCTGCTCTTTCTGCCCAGGAGACTGACGTAGATCTTGTTGAATGGGCCTTGATCCCTACTGGAGGTATTTTGTTTTGAGCAAGGTAGGCTTCCGTTATAGCCTTTTTGATCCATGTAGCAATGGTACTTTTAGCTACTTTTTTACCCTTATTTTGCCCAGAGGGATGGACAAAGAGGTTATGATCGATTCTGAAAGCACAGGTCTGATCTAAGTATTGCAGCACAATACGTCGGACGTCCAGAGTGTTGAATCTTCTTTCTTCCGAATTTGCAGGACTATGGCAAAAGGTTGGTAGAACAATCTCTTGGGAACGATGAAAATCAGAGACTACCTTTGGAAGAAAAGAAGGATCTAGACAAAGTACTATTGAGTCATCTCTCACTAGAAGATACGGCTCTCTTATAGATAAGGCTTGTAGTTCACCCACTCTTCTAGCCGAAGTTATGGCTACCAAAAACACAGTTTTGTATGCAAGATTTTGAAGAGAGCAGGAGGAAAAAGGTTCAAAAGGCGGGCCTGTAAGACCTTGAAGCACCACATTCAGATCCCATGGGGGAACTATTATCTGTTTTCTAGGATTCATCCTAGTTGCTGATGTTAAAAATCTTTTGATCCAGCGATGGCCTGCTAGATCTTGATCAAAAAAGGAGCTAAGTGCCGAGACCTGGACTCTGAGAGTACTGGGCCTAAGACCCATTCCTAAGCCTTTTTGCAAAAAATCTAAGATGTTAGGTATATTAGGCTTGAGAGGGTCTGGAAGGTTAGGTAGACAAAAAGACGAAAACTTTTTCCAGATTTTGTTGTAGATGGCGTTGGTTACTGGCTTTCTCGATTTTTGGAGAGTAGCTATGACAGAGTCCGATAGTCCTTTTGCTTTCAAGACCTGGGCTTCAGTAACCACGCCGCTAAATTCCATTTCTGAGGGTCTGCATGGAGAATAGGACCCTGAGAGAGGAGATCGTTTTTTAGAGGTAACATTACTGGTCCATCCACTTGTAGTTGGATGATCAAGTTGAACCAACTTCTTTTGGGCCAAAAAGGGGCTATCAGGATAGTCGGAGTTCCTTCTATTCGTATCTTCCTTAGAACCTTTGCCAGGATTGGGATTGGTGGAAATGCGTAGACAAGCTGGAAGTGCCAATCTTGGACTAGGGCATCCACTCCTCTGGGATTGCCTCTTGGGTTCAAGGAAAAAAAGGTTTTGACTTTTGCGTTCTGGTGAGAGGCAAAGAGGTCGACTTCTGGAAGACCCCACTTTTGTACTAGCATATTGAACGTTTGAAGGTCCAGGCTCCACTCGCCAGGATGAATGTCCTGGCGACTCAGGTAGTCTGCTTGAATATTTGCAGTCCCTTTTAGATGAATTGCTGTCAGTGACAGTAAGTGTTTCTCGGCCCAATAAAAAATTCGAGCGGAGATCTTTTTCAAACTGAGGAATTTTGTGCCGCCCTGACGCCTGATATGCGCCACCGTGGTCATGTTGTCTGAATAAATCTGGACATGTTGACCGGAAATCTGACGGCTTGCTGCTAGCAGGGCCTCTTCCACAGCTTTGAGTTCTCTGAAATTTGACGATTTCTCGCTGATCGACTGGTTCCAAAGACCTTGGTAAGGAACATGATTTACTATGGCTCCCCAGCCTCTCCTGCTGGCATCTGTCTTGATCGTAGTTATCGGGAGCTGAATCCAGCTCACCCCCTTCAGGAGGTTTCTGGAATTCATCCACCATGTTAAGGATGCTTTCACTCGACCTGGTGTGTGAATCCTTCTTGTTAGAGTGCCAGGTTGACCATCCCACCTGTCTAGAATGTGGGTTTGGAGAATTCTGGAGTGAGCTTGAGCCCAAGCCACTGATTGTATACAGGCTGTCATGGAGCCTAAGAGAGACATTCCTTCTCGAAGAGTAGGACATCTCATCTCCTTGAATTTTCTGACTTTTGCTACTAATGGTAGCCTGTGATCGTCTGGGAGAAAGGACATCTGTTTTGTTGAGTCCAGAACCACCCCCAAGAACTTTCTGGTTCTTGAGGGTTGAAGCTGAGACGTCTTCATGTTTGGAATCCAACCCAGAGACTTCAATATCTCCAAAGTGGTTGACACATGGGATATCAGGGTCATCTCGGTGGGGGCAACTACCAGTAGATCGTCCAAGTAGGGCACTATACAGACACCTTGACTCCGGATAAATGACACTGCCTCTGCCATGATCTTGGAGAATACCCTTGGTGCTGAGGAAATGCCGAAGGGAAGGACTCCATACTGATAGTGCTCCACTCGATGACTCCCCTGTATCGCAAACCTGAGGTATTTTCTGTGTCTCGGGTGGATAGGAATGTGAAAATATGCATCCCTTAGGTCGATGGTTGCCATAAAGGACTGATGTCCTATCAGAGGAATTGCAGATCTTACAGACTCCATCTTGAACTTGCGATATTTCACATGTCGGTTTAGACCTTTTAGGTTTATAATAATTCTTACGTCCCCTGAGGGTTTGGGTACTAAGAATAGACGGGAATAATGTCCTTTTCCTTGTTCCAGATGTGGAACTGGTGAGATCACATTTCATTTCATAAGATCTCTGAGACCCAATGTCAACAAATTGTGATCTCTTGAAGACGTAAGGGTAGTAACTTTCAGACCCTGAGGGGGGGAAGAAATTAACTCTATTAATAGGCCCTCCTTGATGACATTGAGGACCCAGTGGGAACTGGTGATATTCTCCCACTGACCCACATATTTTGAGAGTCTCCCCCCTACCGGGTCGGAGTCATTGCTTGTCCTGTTGGGACTGTTGCTGCTGCTGCTGGGGGACAAAAATATTTTTCCCTCTACCTTTGGCGTAACTCCACCTGCCGGTTTTGCCTTTCCCTCTTTGAGGGGCTGAGACTGTGGGGCACGAAAAAACCGTTTTCTCGGTTGTTTTTGCTCCGGGAGTGCCTTTTTCTTGTCAGTAGCCTTGTCAAGAATATCGTCTAAGGCTGGACCGAAAACATAATCTCCCTTAAAAGGTATAGCACACAACTTGGCTTTTGAAGTGATATCACCGCTCCATATTTTAAGCCAGAGGGCTCTTCTAGCAGAGTTGGAGAGTACGAGAGATCTGGCGGCCACTCTAACAGATTCCAGAGAAGCGTCAGCCAGAAACCCAGAGGCTCTATGCAGGATGGGAAGTGAATCTAATAATTCACCTCTCGGGGTACCCTGAGATATATGAGACTCTAATTTCTCCAACCAGCAGGAGAGGGCCCTGGCAACACAAGTGGAAGCGACATTGGCCGTAAGGATAGACGTTGAAGTTTCCCAAGACTTTTTTAGGAGGCTTTCAATCTTTCTGTCCATAGGATCCTTTAATTGTGAGGAATCCTCAAAAGGGAGTGCTGTTCTTTTGGCGACTCTAGCCACCTGCACATCCACCTTTGGAATGTCCAATTTGATTACTTCACCCTCTAGAGGAAATCTATGCTTCATTTCTGCAGGGGTAGTGAGGCGTTTCTCAGGTTGTTCCCATTCCTGATTAACCATACTAACAATGTTAGCGTGCACCGGGAACCCCACTCTCTTCTCCGATCTGAGTCTGCCAAACATCTGATCCTGTACGGACTGTGGCTCATATTCCTCTTCTAGGCCCATAGTATTACAGACAGCAGATACTAAATCCTCAATGTAATCTGAGGAAAAGAGGTATTTCCTGACCTCAGCTTTAGGTGATACAGGATCTTCCCAGCCCACAGATGAAGTATGGGAGAGGTCTGAATCAGAGTCTGATTCGACCGCCTGAATTTTTCTCTTTTTAGCTGGGGAATGCGGAGGTGGAGGTGGAGGAGTAGTAAAAGCTGCTAACGAAGATTGCACCTCCTGTTTTACTAAGGAGCGAAATTCATCCAGCAGAGATGGTTGCTCAGCTTTTACAATCTTGTCAGTACATGGCTGGCAGAGTCTTTTGTCCCAGTTAAGAGGTAATTTAGTAGAACAGACTGGGCACTTCTTTTTAATAGCGGCTTTAGGGGCAGACTTCTCTCCCTGAAATGACAAGGGAGAGGGGAGTGAGGACATTAAAACCCCCTATAGGTACTACCTCCCGGATCCTATCCCTGCAAAACACTTACTGTAGCAGGGGTAGCGCTGGGCTCCGCAGATGCAGGGCACAAGGAACCATCCATACTGGGAAAATTAGTCTTACCTCAGTGGTGGTTCAGCAGGGTTTAAGAACGCTGTCCGCACCTGCCTCCAGCAATCAGCAGTTCCCCCTCCCCCTCCGGGATCCATGTGAGGGGACGCCATCAGTCCGACACGCCGGCCGGCGAACCCGGAAGAAGCGGCTTCCAGGAGAACGAGGGACCGGAAGTGACGCGCGAGACCGCCGACGTCACATCCGGAACGCCGAGCCGGCAATGGAGGGGGAGAACGCTGAGCAGCTCATGGAGGAGCCCGGCGAGGGATCCCAGGCCTGCTTTGCCCTCGTGGGGGCGCGGGAAGGCCGGGAGGGGGTCCCTGAGGCACCTGCATAGCAGGACGACGGGAGCAGCAGGGGAGGAGGCGGAGCGCGACCATCAGCTGCCCGGCTACAACAGGCAGAGCCTGCACAAAGGTACCGCAGTCGCCGGCCACAACAGCACCTGGAGACCTCTCCCTGTCCCATGGGGAACAGGAAAGACACTGGCAGGTGGGAGGTGGGAGGTCCTTTTAAACCTCTCTGTGTTTCCTGTTCCCCATTAGGGCAAAGAGACAACCTCCATATGCCGTCGTGGAAGGTGACTAGAGAAATTGATGCTTGAACATTTATGGTTATTCATATAAGTGCCTATGTGTCCTCACCGATATCACTGCCCTGCACATGGCCTCTTGGGAACTCCGCCTGCATACAACTGCATTAATAATGTGTAGTCATTACTTTGATTTCTGATTTCCTGAGGGACGTGCTGCAATCTGTAAAGATCAATCATATCCTCCATGTGGGTGACTGGGAGGGGGTAGTCATTTCTGCATGCAGTGAATAAAACTGATCATGCAGCAGGGATAACACTAAGGTCGGGGTCACACTAGAGAGGAATAAGGACGAGGGAGAGGCGCAAAATCAACGCATTGCGCACAGACCAATGTTTCTCTATGGGGCAGCTTCCATCAGCCGTATATTTCTCGGCCGTATTTTACGGGCTGAGAAAAATGCAGCATGCTGCAATTGTCAGCATATTGAGCCAAAAATCCACCAATGAAAGTCTATGGGGGCGAGAAAAATACGGATTACACACGGACCAGCAGTGTGACTTGTGAGAAATACGCAGCGGTGTTCTATAGAAAAGCTGGTAATTCAGCGCGGTGTACAGTAAAATCACACTGACATGTTAGAATATTATAGATCAAATAAATGTCTACACATAGAATAGGTAGATAGATATATGTTTATATTTAATACAGAGCTAGATAGCATAAAAGCCGGTAATTCAATTGCTGGCTTTTGCTATCTCCTTATCAAACCCGACAGGATATGAGACATGGTTTACACACAGTAAACCATTTCATATACCTTATTTTTTTACATATTCCTCACTAATAATGTTAGTAGTGTCTGTGTGTAAAATTTGGGAGCTCTAGGTGTTACAATAAAGGGTTAAATCACGGAAAAAACTGGCTTGGGCTCCGGCGCAATTTTCTCCACCAGAGTGGGAAAGCCAGTGACTGAGGGCAGATATTAATAGCCTAGAGAGGGACCATGGTTATTGCCCACCCTCCCCCCCCCCCCCCCCCCCGGCTAGAAACACCTGCCCCCAGCCACTCCAGAAAAGGCACATCTGGAAGATGCGCCTAATCTGGCACTTAGCCTCTCTCTTCCCACTCCCTGTAGCGGTGGGATATGGGGTAATAAGGGGTTAATGTCACATTGCTAATGTAAGGTGACATTAAGCCTGGTTAATAATGGAGTGATGTCAATAAGACACTGATCCATTATTAATCCAATAGTAATAAATGGTTAAAAAAAACACACATTATGAATAAAGTATTTTACACACAGACAACTACTAACATTATTAGTGAGCAATATGTAAAAAAAAAAAGGGATATGAAATGGTTTACTGTATGTAAACCATGTCTCATATCCTGTCGGGTTTGTTAAGGAGATAGCAAAAGTAGGTAATTGAATTACCGGCTATTCTGCTATCTAGCGCTGTATAAATATACATACATATGTGTGTTTCACTGACATATATTTATATATATATATATATATATATGTGTGTGTGTGTATATATGTTTTCACGAATATTTGAGCCCATGGATCCATTCTATGTCCATTTTGCAAGCCAGCGAGAAAATCTCGCCGTACGGATGACACACGGATAATTTTTTGAAAAAAAAAAAAAATCGCATCCTCGCATTGAATATGGATCACTTTTCAGGAACTTTTCGGCGTATCTCGGCTGTAAAAAACTGATTTTTCTACGCTAGGTGTGACCCCGGCCTAATAGGTCTCAGAATGGTGTAAATAGCCTAAAATTTTAGTATTAGTATAATTGTTCTATTTTGAAATGGCCAAGATGTAAAGTTGTGAGGAATTAACTTCCTTCTGTTGTATCTCCAAATCCACTTTCAGAATGCAGGCTGCTATTTATGGTAGCCTGTATCTTGTGATCAGAATATTAACTACAGGTTGTCATCAAGTTAACATGGCATTTTCAATTGGGAATATTAAAGAGAATCTGTCATCAAGTTTTTTCTACCCCATCTGAGAGCAGCATAATGTAGGGGCAGAGACCCTGATTCCAGTGATTTATCACTTACTGAGCCGCTTGCCGCAGTTTTGATAAAATAATGTTTTTATCTGCTGAAGATCTACCAGTTCTCTACTGAGCCATGTATAAGCCCGCCCCCACCACTGATTGGCAACTTTCATAGGCAGAAAGGTACCAATCAGAGGTGGGGACGGGGCTATACAGAGCCGGAGAACTACATTGCTAGAGACAACTATTCCGCTAGTCATAATCTCCTGCTGATAAAACACTGATTTTATTAAAACTACAAGAAGCAGTCTAGTAAGTGACACATTGCTGGAATCAGGGTCTCTTCCCCTACATTATGGTGCTCTTAGATGACATAGCAAAAAACAGGTGACAGATTCCCTTTAAGTCATTCTTTTCTAAAAGTATTGATTGTTGGCCAGTGTATTTCTATCATATGGCTGTGTTAGGACCCCCCCAAATGCCAAACAAATAAATGCTTAGTAAGAGGACAGTAGAATCCCAAATGCCCCCCGTCCCCATTAGATTTTCAATTGTTGATACATATACAAGAATGAGACAATTGAGTCCTTCTGAAAATAGTTGTTATTTATTTTTTTCCCTCTTACATTAAACGTTTAAAACAATGATTATAACAAAACACAGAAAAAAAAAATCAGAGTTTGGAACCAACTATGTCCCAAAATAGCACATAAGTGGTCTCTTGTGTAAAAACTAGAGCACCCAGCTGGATCACCAGTGCCCATATTATCAGTCCTGCTGGGAAAAAAAAGAGAAGCTGAAATCTGGTCGGTCACAGCTCCGGTTATTGTAGGCACAGGTTTTTATACATGAGACCTAAAGAATCTTTCCAGCGCAAATATTGCCTGTGAAAGAGAAAGGAAGTTTATGTATCGTCTTTATAAAAGACAAGTAACATCTGAGTAATCGTCGCTGATGCCTCTGCTCTCTAGTCATGGTCGTCACGATTTGGAGATATTCTCTCAAATATACATATGGTAAAATACGTACATACGGCATCTAGTGGAGCAAGCCACAATTTTTGGAAGATCGCACAAAACATTCATCTGAAAATAGAGGTACAGTTTGGGTCTCCATTGTCTGCTACAAATTAATATGTCCATGTGCATAAGGGTACCGTCACACTATACGATTTACCTACGATCACGGCCAGCGATATGACCTGGCCGTGATCGTAGGTAAATCGTAGTGTGGTCGCTGGGGAGCTGTCACACAGACAGCTCTCCAGCGACCAACGATGCCGAGGTCCCTGGGTAACCAGGGTAAACATCGGGTAACTAAGCGCAGGACCGCGCTTAGTTACCCGATGTTTACCCTGGTTACAAGTGTAAAACTAAAAAAAAACAAACAGCACATACTTACATCTGGTGTCCGTCACGTCCCTTGCAGTCTCTGCTTCCCGCACTGTGACTGCCGGCCGTAAAGTGAAAGTGAAAGCACAGCCGCTGTGCTCTGCTTTCACTTTACGGCCGGCAGTCACAGTGCGGGAAGCAGAGACGGCAAGGGACCTGACGGACACCAGAATGTAAGTATGTGCTGTTTGTTTTTTTTTAGTTTAACGCTTGTAACCAGGGTAAACATCGGGTAACTAAGCGCGGTCCTGCGCTTAGTTACCCGATGTTTACCCTGGTTACAAGCTAACGCATCGCTGGATCGCATCGCTAGATCGGTGTCACACACACCGATCTAGCGATGACAGCGGGAGATCCAGCGATGAAAGAAAGTTCTAAACGATCTGCTACGACGTACGATTCTCAGCAGGATCCCTGATCGCTGCTGCGTGTCAGACACAGCGATATCGTAACGATATCGCTGGAACGTCACGAATCGTACCGTCGTAGCGATCGAAATGTTATAGTGTGACGGTACCCTTAGGTCTTATTCAATCAGATAAAACAAACGCCATGTCCATGGAAACACAAAAAAGCAATGGAATGGAACTGAAAGGGAGAAGATACAGATTAGATATTAGAAACAACTTTTTGACAGTTAGGGCGATCAATCAGTGGAACAGGCGGCCATGAGAGGTGGTGAGTTCTCCTTCAATAGAAGTCTTCAAACAGAGGCTGGACAGGCATCTGTCTGCGATGGATTAGTGACTCCTGCATTGAGCAGGGGGTTGGACACGATGACCCAGGAGGTCCCTTCCAACCCTACCATTCTATGATTCTATGATCCCCCTACAGCTCAGTATCACGGACCCACAGGTACTCTGTGCACTGATATCTGTCGCCTGCATCAATCAGAAAGCTCTCTAATGCTCGCTGGGGAGAATGCCTCAATAAAATGGCTTGCTACGTAAAAACGGAAGTGCGTAGTAGGGCTGAAGCAGGGCAACAGCAAGCATAAAGACGAATTAGGGAAAACTGACCACTACTGATTTAATGATTTGTTTCCTTTAGTGGAAAGTTTTTCAAACCCATCAGTAAACTGATTCCGATTCAGAAACAAAGTGCCACAAAATTTACCCAAGTGTGAATGTACCCCTAGTCGTTTACAGGTATTGGACCAAAGTGAGTAAATGATTCAAGAAGTCTGGCGGTGGAGTCCTTACATTGCCTGTAGTTATACCATATTGCCAGTAGGGGCACCACTGAGATTTCAATATCACCAATACTTATTGATTTCCTATACAATTACCACCCTACTATTTACATTTACCATCTTACTATTTACAGTTCAGATATTAGAGGCAGGGGCGGACATACCATAGGTGCAACCGGTCCAGCCGCACAGGGGCCCAGGAGCTAAGGAGGCCACTACCATCTCCAGAGCAGGTGGAATTTTGAATTATATTGAGCGCAATATCTGGGACTTCATATGGCCCAGATATTGTTCTTGCACAGGGGCCTCTTCTGTCTGTGTCCACCACTGATTACAGGTATTGTCTTACCAAGGTCTCCATATCTTTCCATTACCTTCCGAGGCATTATAGGGGTATCTCTCTACTGGGGCAGCTGCATACGGGAAGGTGTGTTCAACAATTGCTTGACTTTGTTGCATACAGATATGCCTTAATATTTTCCCTTGTGAGTTCTCCTGGTTATGCAGAAATCCCACTGTCTCTTTGAGGCACATGTAATATCCATGGTAATACAAGTCCTGAGCATTCTGAGACTCTGAATATAAAAGTGATAATGAAAAAGAAATATCAGGTCAATAGGTTCTCTCCGTATAATATACAACTTTTAAGAAATAAAAATTCCATGTATTGTAATGGAAAAAAAAATGTTTCTTCTAATTATTATTGCCATTCAAGGAAACAATTAAGAATTAGAAATTATTACACATATCATATTTTCTCTCTCTCTTTTTTTAATACAGATATGTTTAGATAACTTCCGGTATGCAATCAACATAAAATTTACTTTTCAATACCTTATGTGATACAAATATATTGTTGTTTTATGCCCCCTCCCCCCAACTTACAGTCATGACCGAAAGTGTTGGCATCCTTTAAATTGTTCCAAAAAACAAAGTATTTCTCCCAGAAAATTGTTGCAATTACACATCATTTGTTATACGCATGTTTATTTCCTTTCTGTGTATTGGAACAAGAACAAAAAAAAAACAGAAAAAAGCAAATTGGACATAATTTCACACAAAACCTCAAAATTGGGCAGGACTGGAAGGCCAAAGATGCAAACCCAACTTTCTGACACTGGGCACTAAATTGCCAAATCCTTTGGTAATCTTCAGATTTCATGATGCCTTTCACACACTCAAGGCACCGAGTTCCATGGGCAATACAACAATTCCAAAACATCTTTGAACCTCCATCATAGGTACTGAGTCCTTTTCTTTGTAGACCTCATTCTGTTTTCGGTAAACAGTAGAATGATGTTCTTTACCAAAAAGTTCTATTTTGGTCTCATCTATTCACAAGACTCGATCCCAGAAGGATTTTGGCTTACTCACATACATTTTGGCAAACTGAATTCTAGCTTTTGTATGTCTCTGTGTCAGCAATGCGGTCCTCCTGGGTCTCCTCCAATATAATTTGCTTTCACTCAAATGTCGACGGACATTTCGCACTGACACTGAGGCACCCTAAGCCTGCAGAACAGCTTGAATTTCTTTGCAACTTTATTGGGGCTGCTTATCCTGCATCCAGACTATCGTACGTTGCTCGTGACCTTTCATCAATTTTTCTTTACCGTCCATGTCCAGGGCGATTAGCCACAGTGTCATTGCTTGTAAACTTCTTGCTTATGTTGCACACGGTGGACAAAGGAAAATCAAGATCTCTGTAGATGGACTTGTAACCTAAAGATTGTTGATATTTTTCAACAATTTTGGTTCGCAAGTCCTCAGACAGTTCTCTTCTCATCCTGTTCTCCATGCTTAGTGTGGAACACTCCCTTGAGAAAGCGGCGTTGTAGTGCCGCGAAACGTGCGTCGGGGGTCTATCTTTCCGGCTGTGTCTCTCTGCACCCCTCTGCACTGTCTGGTGAGTGTACACTGGTTTTGCGCTATTATTTGACCATATGCATCTGCAGCCCACATGGGTGTTGCTTTTGAATAGCTAGATTGACTTTACTGCTCTACCTGATACTTACCTGTCTTGTATAGTGCTCCTGGTAAGCATATTGTGTGCTTTATCCATTATATGCGGGACTTTCCCTGTCATATGTTTAGGGGTGTTTTGGAGGGACTGTCCTCTTTAGGCCCTTCATTGGAACTTATACGCTGTGACTTATTTCTGATCGTGTTTTAATCATTTTTATGTATTAATAAAGATTTAATTATATATTGTCCATGATATGCTCCTTATTCTCCTCCTTTGATATGGTTAGTGTGGCACACGTAGACACACAATGCAAAGATTGAGTCAACCTCTACCTTTTATATCTGGTTTCAGGTGTTATTTTCATATTGCCCACACCTGTTACTTGCCACAGGTGAGTTTGAATGACCATCACATGCTTGAAACAGAGTTGTTTATCCACACTTTTGGAAAGGTGCCAACAATTTTGTCCCACCCATTTTTGGGGTTTTGTATGAAATGATGTCCATTTTACTGATCAGACTGCGTCATTTAAATAGCCGTCAGCTCCTGTACCTGTCCGTTAAGTGGATAAGCACACAGAGCTGTATTCAGTGATAGTCACGTACGCAATTTGCTCACATAACTGTCCCGAGTTTTACTATGACTGTGTAAATTTGCTCTAATGGGAAGGATAAATTTAGAAATGTGGATTTTTTTTTGACATATGCAAAAAACTAATGCCGCACTTATGGTAAAAACTAAGGGCCAAAAAATGGTTGAAAATCAGATATAATAGACTAGGAATTGACAAAAAGCGCATATAGGGCTCTAACAAAATAGCATGCTGTTTTATTGCATTTTTTTGCTCACCTTGTGATGCTGTGAAACCACAGCAATTGAATAGCCTTAGATAGCAATACCCCAGCTGGGGCGGTTGGATTAAGCAATGTCAATATGTCGCAAAGGAAGAAATAGATTGTAGTTTTTTCCAACGCGTTTGAAGGCTGAACCGACCTCTTCCTCAGGGAAGCTATTATAACTTTAACAGATGAACATAAATAGATTGTAGTTTATTCCCAACACATTTCTATGTCAAATGGACCTCTTCCTCAAGGGAACCACAACTATTGAGGCTCCCCTGAGGAAGAGGTCTGTTTCACCTAGTAATGCTTTCGGAATAAATCTGTATTTTAGCTATGTAAGATAGTGGGGACCAAGAGTACACCGGCATCCTCTAAGGCTACATCCCTCATATTCATAATTATAAAATACAAATACATTTTATTTTTCTTACTCTTGGACCTTGCGGATTGTCTTACCATTTATGCAACGCTGCCTCTGACGCTGCAAATATTTTACGGCCATTTCTAAAATGTCAGCCTTTTCTAATTTTGAGTGCTGGTGATGGTTCTGGATGTCTTTCTCCAGTAAAATTCTGAGCTGCTCAATGCTGTGATTTATACGATCTCTCCTCATCTTTTCAATAACCGGCTTCCTGATCTAAAAAAAAATATATAATGTACAAAATATGCAAAATTAATGTAACATTTTATGTTTGTATAACCTACAGTATATGGTAATAAAGGCATTTTTTAAAAACAAAATTCAATTAATTTTTGTAGTATTTTTTTCTGGTCTTCCTTTTTTTTTGATCATATATCTGTAGCACACATAATAACACATTTCGTTATTCGTTAATCTTATTTACACTATTTTTAACATTTTATGAAATAAAAAATAAATAAAAATAAATATAATAAATAAATAATATATAACATGATTTAGCAGTCTATCGATCTGTGTTAAAATAGAATAAATCAGAATATAATAAAAAAAATACAATAAAGTATACTAGATTCTAATAACATAATAGAAGCGCTATAATAATAAATGAAATAGAATATAACATAGTATTTGGCTTTACCTTATTTTTTTTCAGTTCGTTCATCTTTTCTTTTTTGGCTTCTTGCAAAATGTTGACCGCCGATGCCATTATTGTGTACAGTGAAGTGTTACTGGTGTGACAACCAGTGCAAGGTATTTATACTCTAGCTCGTGCTGGTAGACAAGTCGTTTTGCATCTTATAGTTTCTCACGTGTGTAAACCAATGAAGAGAACAATGCAGATAATGGAAGTGTGCCTAAGAGGTTTGACCGAATCCCAGGGGGGGAAGATTATCTCCCCTCCTCTATAGATCAACAGGTGGACTGGGCGTAGCTCAATTTCTATCATGACTCAAATGAGACTTCACCGTGGGAAAGCTTCAATCTCAGAGAAACCACACCATGTCTTGATTCCACAAGAAGATTACATTCCTGCGGCACCTGTTTTCTGAAATTACTGTATACACACGGGGCAAACAATATACGAATACAAAACAGTTAACCCCTGTAGGGTTACTTAGTGGTGGCACGGATGCTTCCTTGATGGAGAGATACCCACGTTGATGGTCATTGAGGCATCTCAACAGCTTTATACTCAGTGGCTTAACTAAAGTCTGGTGCAAAATTTGGACCTGGGCCCACACCTGCTTGTTCTTCAGATGTTTGGGCCGTTGTAGCGTCCCAGATCCTACGAAGACATACGTGTCCACCCCCATGTGTCAATGTCCCTCATCCTGTGATGTCAAAAACTTTCACTCCTGCTCTGCTGAGCTTTGGAGCGGAGAAGTGTCGCACATTCACCAGCTGACCATTTTTCTGCACAGCTGCTCTGTACATGTAGAATTTCCTTAACAGAACAGTCCTCTCCTTCAAGGCAAGACATTGGGAAGAGCGGTCTCCGGCATCTACTGCTCTCGTTATGTCAATAATATAATACTGATGGCCCCATTCAAATCAATAATTCTCATCTTTATCTTCCAGCTTGTAACTGCTGGGATTGAGACTCAGGATCTGTTGCATGGAAGGCAAAGACTGACAGCGAGCCAAAGTCTGTACTGTGTTGAATGATAGAATATTCTCTACCTAAAATCCTCAAGTTTTTTATTTCAGCACTAATGCACTTGTATATTCACATATATATTTCTTTATTCCAGCAGATAGGTATATAAATTAAATCCAAACAATGCTGCAAAGTAAAAGTAACAAATAATGGTGGAAAATAAGCAATAATAAATGCAGTAAACCAGTAAATATCATAGACATGTTTGCTATCCTTGCAATTGTAATAACCTGGATACTTCAGTGAATGTATTATTTTTGGTGTTCAGTAAGGGGCACAAATAAAAACAATAAAAACTTCTTTTTTTTTCTGGACTTAACACATTATAAAACTCTATATAAATGTAACCCATACAAGATGGCAGGATAGTGCCTAAAAAAATACAACCCCTCTTGCACAAAAATAAGATCTCCACTGGCTAAAAATCATGAGCAAGTTCCTAGGAATGCTCTATTCAAGATGATACTGCAGTGTAAACAGGCTGGTGATCACCCAATGAACGAAGAAAACGCTTGTTCTTAGGGTGAAAAGATTTTTATTCATTCTTAACAGCACAAGGTCCTGTATGAAAGCGAAATGTGCTGCCGAGAACAATGACAGCCTGTGCGCTCTCACCGATCTATTATCAATCGTTCTGTTAGGATTGTAAGTGCGGCCGGACTGTCAAGTAAGAATATTGAACGACCGCTGTTCATTCAGAAGCCGCTGAAATTTGTGGGATTTTTTTTTTCACTTCGAAGAATTTATAGCTACATTTAGATACATTTATGTGAGTTATATAACTTTTCTTTGACTTTTTTTTATTGCAACCCTTTTAATAAGCTGATTCCTATAAAGACAAGTCCTGAAAAAGTTTTCTGAGGAGCAATTGCTTGAACATAAATGAGCTTCGCTGGACTTTTACTAGTTGAAGTTCCTACTGCATGCAGAAGAATCCGCCAAGACTGCCCCCAATTGTAGAGACCCTGGAAGCCATCTCGGTAACTCCTGTCTAGTATCGATCAACTCGCCTTGCAATAGATAGCTCATAAGCTTTTTCTATTTTTTATATAAGTTGTCAGTTGTCTTATTCTACAAGATCTGGGAGGTTTTTTTTGGTGATAGGATGTGAAACTCCATCTCCATTTACAATCCTTTAATCCTTAGACAATGCATAATAATGTAAACGTTATAAAGACTTATAGCCTCAATGTACAAAAAATACATGGACTATAAATGGACTAGTCAGTCCTTTCCCTATAGTCTCTTGCTTGGGCAGCATGAATCAGTTGACAGGTTCCTTTTAACCCCTTTACAACATGTGCATGTATATGTACGGCACATGTCATGTCTCCCCCTTTGATGTGGGTTTCTGCGCTGAGTCCACATCTTTTCCGGCACATGTCAGCTGATTTGATCAGCTGACATGTGCCCCTAACATCCTTGAGTGGAATCACGATCCACGCACAGCTGCTAACATGTTTAATGCCGCTGTGAATCTCTGACAGCGGCGTTTAACATGCACACCTCGGAAGCACGTCAAAACCCCGCCCATCAGCACCCATGTCACATGACTTCGGATCGCCAATGGGTTGGCATTACAACCTGGGGTCTGTAGGGGACCCCTGTGGTTATTATAGCCGATCTGCTGTGAGTGCCACCCAGTGGTTGGGGTTCATAGCAGATGAGCATTTCTGCTTCATGGAGCAGGGCTGCAGACCTGCTCAGTGTAGCACAAGCGATCAGATGATTGGAGCTTCAAATCTCACATGGAGATTATTGAAACATGTAAAACGTGGGAAAAAAGTTTTTCTTTTTAACCCCTTAGTGACAGAGCCAATTTGGTACTTAATGACCAGGCCAATTTTTGCAATTCTGACCACTGTCACTTTATGAGGTTATAACTCTGGAACGCTTCAACGGATCCCGCTGATTCTGAGATTGTTTTTTCGTGACATATTGTACTTCATGTTAGTGGTAACATTTCTTCGATATTACTTGCGATTATTTATGAAAAAAACGGAAATATGGCGAAAATTTTTAAAATTTTGCAATTTTCAAACTTTGTATTTTTATGCCCTTAAATCAGAGAGATATGTCACGAAAAATAGTTAATAAATAACATTTCCCACATGTCTACTTTACATCAGCACAATTTTGGAAACAAAATTTTTTTTTGTTAGGGAGTTATAAGGGTTAAAAGTTGACCAGCAATTTCTCATTTTTACAACACCATTCTAAAAACTACACCCCTCAAGGTTCTCAAAACCACATTCAAGAAGTTTATTAACCCTTTACGTGCTTCACAGGAACTGAAACAATGTGGAAAGAAAAAATGAACATTTAACTTTTTTTTGCAAACATCTTAATTCAGAACCATTTTTTTTATTTTCACAAGTGTAAAAACAGAAATGTAACCATAAATTTTGTTATGCAATTTCTCCTGAATACGCCAATACCCCATATGTGGGGGTAAACCACTGTTAGGGCGCACCGCAGAACTTAGAAGTGAAGGAGCGCCGTTTGACTTTTTCAATGCAGAATTGGCTGGAATTGAGATCGGACGCCATGTCACGTTTAGAGAGCCCCTGATGTGCCTAAACAGTGGAAACCCCCCACAAGTGACACCATTTTGGAAACTAGACCCCTTAAGGAACTTATCTAGATGTGTGGCGAGCACTTTGAACCCCCATGTGCTTCACAGAAGTTTATAACGTAGAGCCGTGAAAAAAAAAAAAATCGCATTTTTTCTGCAAAAATGATCTTTTTGCCCACAAATTTTTATTTTCACAAGGGTAACAGGAGAAATTAGACCACTAAAGTTGTTGTGCAATTTCTCCTGAGTACGTCGATACCCAATATGTGGGGGTAAACCACTGTTTGGGCGCACCGCAGAGCTTGGAAGAGAAAGAGTGCCGTTTTACTTTTTCAATGTAGAATTGGCTGGAATTGAGATCGGACGCCATGTCGCGTTTAGAGAGCCCCTGATGTGCCTAAACAGTAGAAATCCCCCACAAGTGACCCCATTTTGGAAACTAGACCCCCCATGGAACTTATCTAGATGTGTGGTGAGAACCTTGAATGCCCAAGTGCTTCACAGAAGTTTATAATGCAGAGCCGTGAAAATAAAAAATATTTTTTTTTTCCACAAAAAAGATTTTTTAGCCCCCAAGTTTTTATTTTCACAAGGGTAACAAGAGAAATTGGACCCCAAAAGTTGTTGTCCAATTTGTCCTGAGTATGCTGGTACACCATATGTGGGGGTAAACCACTGTTTGGGCGCACGGCAGAGCTCGGAAGGAAGGAGCGCCGTTTTGGAATGCAGACTTTGATAGAATAGTCTGCGGGTATTATGTTGCGTTTGCAGAGCCCCTGATGTACCTAACCAGTAGAAACCCTCCACAAGTGACCCCATTTTGGAAACTAGACCCCCCAAGGAACTTATCTAGATGTGTGGTGAGAACTTTGAATGCCCAAGTGCTTCACAGAAGTTTAGAATGCAGAGTCGTGAAAATAAAAAATATTTTTTTTTTCCACAAAAAAGATATTGTAGCCCCCAAGTTTTTATTTTCACAAGGGTAACAGGAGAAATTGGACTGCAATAGTTGTTGTCCAATTTATCCCGAGTACGCTGATGCACCATATGTGGGGGTAAACCACTGTTTGGGCGCACGGCAGAGCTCGGAAGGGAAGGAGCGCCTTTTTGGAATGCAGACTTTGATAGAATGGTCTGTGGGCTGTTGTGAATTCTGTGGCTGAATTCACTCCTGTGGTCACAAGTGGTACTGCAGCTTCTGAGCTTCCTCCCTCAGGTGTTCTGGTGAGCTCGTTAACTGCTTCATTACTTAACTCCGCCTGATGCTGCTATCCTTGCTCCTTGTCAATGTTTCAGTGTTGGATCTGAGCTTCTCCTGATTGTTCCTGTGACCTGCTGCTCTGTATAGCTAAGTGCTTTTTGCTTTTTTGTTGCTTTTTTTCTGTCCAGCTTGTCTTTTGTTTTGCTGGAAGCTCTGAGACGCAAAGGGTGTACCGCCGTGCCGTTAGTTCGGCACGGTGGTTTTTTTTTGCCCCCTTTGCGTGGTTTTGCTTTAGGGTTTTTTGTAGACTGCAAAGTTCGCTTTACTGTCCTCGCTCTGTCCTAGAATATCGGGCCCCACTTTGCTGAATCTATTTCATCCCTACGTTTTGTCTTTTCATCTTACTCACAGTCATTATATGTGGGGGCTGCCTTTTCCTTTGGGGAATTTCTCTGGGGCAAGTCAGGCCTATTTTTCTATCTTCAGGCTAGCTAGTTTCTTAGGCTGTGCCGAGTTGCCTAGGTAGTTGTTAGGCGCAATCCACAGCCGCTTTTAGTTGTGTTTAGGATAGGATCAGGTGTGCAGTCTACAGAGTTTCCACGTCTCAGAGCTCGTTCTTGTATTTTTGGGTATTTGTCAGATCACTGTGTGCGCTCTGATCGCTAAGCACACTGTGTTTCTGGATTGCCTTCATAACACCTGTCATTAGCAAACATAACAGTACAAGGAGCCCAACTAATGATTCTCAATAGAGGGAAAGAAAAAGTTCTGACTTTTTTTTTTTTTTTTTTTTTTCTGCTCTGTGTTCACTTTTTTTTTTCCCCTAGACATTTGGGTGATTCTGGACACAGGTGTGGACATGGATATTCAGGGTCTGTGCTCTTCAATGGATAATCTCGTTATAAATGTACAAAAAATTCAAGATACTATTGATCAGAAATCTATGTTAGAACCAAGAATTCCTATTCCTGATTTGTTTTTTGGAGATAGAACTAAGTTTCTAAGTTTCAAAAATAATTGTAAGCTATTTCTGGCCTTGAAACCTCATTCTTCTGGTAATCCTATTCAACAGGTTTTGATTATTTCTTTTTTGCGCGGCGACCCTCAAGACTGGGCATTTTCTCTTGCGCCAGGAGACTCTGCATTGAGTAGTGTCGATGCGTTTTTCCTGGCGCTCGGATTACTGTACGATGAGCCTAATTCAGTGGATCAGGCTGAGAAAAATTTGCTGGCTTTGTGCCAGGGTCAGGATGATATAGAAGTATATTGTCAGAAATTTAGGAAATGGTCAGTACTCACTCAGTGGAATGAATCTGCGCTGGCAGCTTTGTTCAGAAAGGGTCTCTCTGAGGCTCTTAAGGATGTCATGGTGGGATTTCCTATGCCTGCTGGTTTGAATGAGTCTTTGTCTTTGGCCATTCAGATCGGTCGACGCTTGCGCGAGCGTAAATCTGTGCACCATTTGGCGGTACTGCCTGAGGTTAAACCTGAGCCTATGCAGTGCGATAGGACTATGACTAGAGTTGAACGGCAGGAATACAGACGTCTGAATGGTCTGTGTTTCTACTGTGGTGATTCCACTCATGCTATTTCTGATTGTCCTAAGCGCACTAAGCGGTCCGCTAGGTCTGCCGTCATTGATACTGTACAGTCCAAATTCCTTCTGTCCATTACCTTGATATGCTCTTTGTCGTCGTTTTCTGTCATGGCGTTTGTGGATTCGGGCGCTGCCCTGAATCTGATGGATTTGGATTATGCTAAACGTTGTGGGTTTTTCTTGGAGCCTTTGCGGTGTCCTATTCCATTGAGAGGAATTGATGCTACACCTTTGGCCAAGAATAAACCTCAATACTGGGCCCAGCTGACCATGTGCATGGCTCCTGCACATCAGGAAGTTATTCGCTTTCTGGTGTTGCATAATCTGCATGATGTGGTCGTGTTGGGGTTGCCATGGCTACAAACCCATAATCCAGTATTGGATTGGAATTCCATGTCAGTATCCAGCTGGGGTTGTCAGGGGGTACATGGTGATGTTCCATTTTTGTCGATTTCGTCATCCACCCCTTCTGAGGTCCCAGAGTTCTTGTCTGATTATCAGGATGTATTTGAAGAGCCCAAGTCCGATGCTCTACCTCCGCATAGGGATTGTGATTGTGCTATCAATTTGATTCCTGGTAGTAAATTCCCTAAAGGTCGATTATTTAATTTATCCGTGCCCGAACACGCCGCTATGCGCAGTTATGTGAAGGAATCCCTGGAGAAGGGACATATTCGCCCATCGTCATCACCACTGGGAGCAGGGTTCTTCTTTGTAGCCAAGAAGGATGGTTCGCTGAGACCGTGTATTGATTACCGCCTTCTTAATAAGATCACTGTTAAATTTCAGTATCCCTTGCCATTGTTATCTGACTTGTTTGCTCGGATTAAGGGGGCTAGTTGGTTCACTAAGATAGATCTTCGTGGTGCGTATAATCTGGTGAGAATCAGGCAAGGAGATGAATGGAAAACTGCATTCAATACGCCCGAGGGTCATTTTGAGTATCTAGTGATGCCGTTCGGACTTGCCAATGCTCCATCTGTGTTTCAGTCTTTTATGCATGACATCTTCCGTGAGTATCTGGATAAATTCCTGATTGTTTACTTGGATGACATTTTGATCTTCTCAGATGATTGGGAGTCTCATGTGAAGCAGGTCAGAATGGTTTTTCAGGTCCTGCGTGCTAACTCTTTGTTTGTGAAGGGATCAAAGTGTCTCTTCGGTGTGCAGAAAGTTTCATTTTTGGGGTTCATCTTTACCCCTTCTACTATCGAGATGGATCCAGTTAAGGTCCAAGCCATCCAGGATTGGATTCAGCCGACATCTCTGAAAAGTCTGCAAAAGTTCCTGGGCTTTGCTAATTTTTATCGACGCTTCATCTGTAATTTTTCTAGCATTGCCAAACCATTGACCGGTTTGACCAAGAAGGGTGCTGATTTGGTTAATTGGTCTTCTGCTGCTGTGGAAGCTTTTCAGGAGTTGAAGCGTCGTTTTTGTTCTGCCCCTGTGTTGTGTCAGCCAGATGTTTCTCTTCCGTTCCAGG
This sequence comes from Ranitomeya imitator, assembly GCF_032444005.1. Classification (NCBI taxonomy): domain Eukaryota; kingdom Metazoa; phylum Chordata; class Amphibia; order Anura; family Dendrobatidae; genus Ranitomeya; species Ranitomeya imitator. The sequence continues at coordinate 100,879,098 of NC_091291.1, forward strand.
TCGAGGTTGATGCTTCTGAGATTGGAGCAGGGGCGGTTTTGTCACAGAGAGGTTCTGATTGCTCAGTGATGAAACCATGTGCCTTCTTTTCCAGGAAGTTTTCGCCCGCTGAGCGTAATTATGATGTGGGCAATCGAGAGTTGCTGGCCATGAAGTGGGCATTCGAGGAGTGGCGTCATTGGCTTGAAGGAGCTAAGCATCGCGTGGTGGTATTGACTGATCATAAGAACTTGACTTATCTCGAGTCTGCCAAGCGCTTGAATCCTAGACAGGCCCGTTGGTCGTTATTTTTTGCCCGCTTCGACTTTGTGATTTCGTACCTTCCGGGCTCTAAAAATGTGAAGGCGGATGCTCTGTCTAGGAGTTTTGTGCCCGACTCTCCGGGTTTATCTGAGCCAGCGGGTATCCTCAAGGAAGGAGTCATTGTATCTGCCATCTCCCCTGATTTGCGGCGGGTGCTGCAAAAATTTCAGGCGAATAAACCTGATCGTTGTCCAGCAGAGAAACTGTTCATCCCTGATAGGTGGACTAATAAACTTATCTCTGAACTTCATTGTTCGGTGTTGGCTGGTCATCCTGGAATCTTTGGTACCAGAGAGTTAGTGGCTAGATCCTTCTGGTGGCCATCTCTGTCACAGGATGTACGTACTTTTGTGCAGTTCTGTGGGATTTGTGCTAGGGCTAAGCCCTGCTGTTCTCGTGCCAGTGGGTTGCTTTTGCCCTTGCCGGTCCCAAAGAGGCCTTGGACACATATTTCGATGGATTTCATTTCTGACCTTCCCGTTTCTCAAAAGATGTCAGTCATTTGGGTGGTCTGTGATCGCTTTTCTAAAATGGTCCATCTGGTGCCCTTGGCTAAATTGCCTTCCTCCTCTGATTTGGTACCTTTGTTCTTTCAGCATGTGGTTCGGTTGCATGGCATTCCTGAGAATATTGTTTCTGACAGAGGTTCCCAGTTTGTTTCAAGGTTTTGGCGAGCCTTTTGTGGTAGGATGGGCATTGACCTATCCTTTTCCTCGGCTTTCCATCCTCAGACTAATGGCCAGACCGAACGAACCAATCAGACCTTGGAAACATATCTGAGATGTTTTGTTTCTGCAGACCAGGATGATTGGGTGTCCTTTTTGCCGTTGGCTGAGTTCGCCCTTAATAATCGGGCCAGCTCGGCTACCTTGGTTTCTCCATTTTTTTTGCAATTCTGGGTTCCATCCTCGTTTCTCTTCAGGACAGGTTGAGTCTTCGGACTGTCCTGGTGTGGATTCTGTGGTGGATAGGTTGCAGCAGATCTGGACTCAGGTAGTGGACAATTTGATCTTGTCCCAGGAGAAAGCTCAACTTTTCGCTAATCGCAGACGCCGTGTGGGTCCCCGACTTCGTGTTGGGGATCTGGTTTGGTTATCTTCTCGTCATATTCCTATGAAGGTTTCCTCTCCTAAATTTAAACCTCGTTTTATTGGTCCGTATAGGATTTCTGAGGTTCTCAATCCTGTGTCTTTTCGTTTGACCCTCCCAGACTCCTTTTCCATACATAATGTATTCCATAGGTCGTTGTTGCGGAGATACGTGGCACCTATGGTTCCATCTGTTGAGCCTCCTGCCCCGGTTTTGGTGGAGGGGGAATTGGAGTATATTGTGGAGAAGATTTTGGATTCTCGTGTTTCTAGACGGAAACTCCAGTATCTGGTTAAATGGAAGGGTTATGCTCAGGAAGATAATTCCTGGGTTTTTGCCTCTGATGTTCATGCTTCCGATCTTGTTCGTGCCTTTCATGCGGCTCATCCTGGTCGGCCTGGGGGCTCTGGTGAGGGTTCGGTGACCCCTCCTCAAGGGGGGGGTACTGTTGTGAATTCTGTGGCTGAATTCACTCCTGTGGTCACAAGTGGTACTGCAGCTTCTGAGCTTCCTCCCTCAGGTGTTCTGGTGAGCTCGTTAACTGCTTCATTACTTAACTCCGCCTGATGCTGCTATCCTTGCTCCTTGTCAATGTTTCAGTGTTGGATCTGAGCTTCTCCTGATTGTTCCTGTGACCTGCTGCTCTGTATAGCTAAGTGCTTTTTGCTTTTTTGTTGCTTTTTTTCTGTCCAGCTTGTCTTTTGTTTTGCTGGAAGCTCTGAGACGCAAAGGGTGTACCGCCGTGCCGTTAGTTCGGCACGGTGGGGTTTTTTTGCCCCTTTGCGTGGTTTTGCTTTAGGGTTTTTTGTAGACTGCAAAGTTCGCTTTACTGTCCTCGCTCTGTCCTAGAATATCGGGCCCCACTTTGCTGAATCTATTTCATCCCTACGTTTTGTCTTTTCATCTTACTCACAGTCATTATATGTGGGGGGCTGCCTTTTCCTTTGGGGAATTTCTCTGGGGCAAGTCAGGCCTATTTTTCTATCTTCAGGCTAGCTAGTTTCTTAGGCTGTGCCGAGTTGCCTAGGTAGTTGTTAGGCGCAATCCACAGCCGCCTTTAGTTGTGTTTAGGATAGGATCAGGTGTGCAGTCTACAGAGTTTCCACGTCTCAGAGCTCGTTCTTGTATTTTTGGGTATTTGTCAGATCACTGTGTGCGCTCTGATCGCTAAGCACACTGTGTTTCTGGATTGCCTTCATAACACCTGTCATTAGCAAACATAACAGTGGGCATTATGTTGCGATTGCAGAGCCCCTGATGTACCTAAACTGTAGTAACCCCCCACAAGTGACCCCATTTTGGAAAGTAGACCCCCCAAGGAACTTATCTAGATGTGTGGTGAGAACTTTGAATGCCCAAGTGCTTCACAGAAGTTTAGAATGCAGAGTCGTGAAAATAAAAAATATTTTTTTTTTCACAAAAAAGATTTTGTAGCCCCCAAGTTTTTATTTTCACAAGGGTAACAAGAGAAATTGGACCCCAGAAGTTGTTGTCCAATTTATCCCGAGTACGCTGATGCCCCATATGTGGAGGTAACCCACTGTTTGGGCGCACGGCAGAGCTCAGAAGGGAGGGAGCACCATTTGACTTTTTGAGCGCAAAATTGGCTGTCGTGTTTGGAGACCCCCTGATGTACCTAAACAGTGGAAACCCCCCAATTCTAGCTCCAACCCTAACCCCAACACACCCCTAACCCTAATCCCAACCTGATCCATAATCCTAATCACTAACCATAATCACAACCCTTACCCCAAAAAACCCTAATGTCAACCCTAACCATAACCCTAATCAAAACCCTAAATCCAACACACTCCTAATCCTAATCTCAACCCTAACCTCAAACCTAACCCTAATCCCAATACACCCCTAATCACAACCCTAACCTTAACCCTAATCCCAAACCTAACCCTAATCCCAAGCGTAACCCTAATGCCAACTCTAACCCTAATACCAACCCTAATCCAAACCCTAACCCTAATCCCAGCTCTAACCCTAACTTTAGCCCCAACCCTAGCCCTAACTTTAGCCCCAACCCTAACCCTAGCCCTAAGGCTACTTTCACACTTGCGTCGTTTGGCATTCCGTCGCAATCCGTCGTTTTGGACAAGAAACGGATCCTGCAAATGTGCCCGCAGGATGCGTTTTTTGCCCATAGACTTGTATTGCCGACGGATCGTGACGGATGGCCACACGTCGCGTCCGTCGTGCACTGGATCAGTTGTGTTTTGGCGGAGTGTCGGCACAAAAAAACGTTCAATGAAACGTTTTTTTTGTACGTCGCATCCGCCATTTCTGACCACGCATGCGTGGCCGTAACTCCGCCTCCTCCTCCCCAGGACATAGATTGGGCAGCGGATGCGTTGAAAAACTACAGCTGCTGCCCACGTTGTGCACAATTTTCACAACGTGCGTCGGTATGTCGGGCTGACGCATTGCGACGGCCCCGTACCGACGTAAGTGTGAAAGAAGCCTAACCCTAAATTTAGCCCCAACCCTAACCCTAAATTTAGCCCCAACCCTAACCCTAAATTTAGCCCCAACCCTAGCCCTAACCCTAGCCCTAACCCAAGCCGTAACCCTACCCCTAACCCTACCCCTAACCTTACCCCTAACCCTACCCCTAACCCTAATTTTAGCCCCAACTGCTGTTCTCCTGCCGGCCGGCAGATGGAGACAGATGGCGGGCGCACTGGGCATGCGTCCGCCATGTTCTTCTGCCGGCGGCCAGGAGGAGCAGCAAGAGGATCCAGGGACCTAGGTGAGTATGCTAGGGTCCCCGAATCCCCCTATTTCTCTGTCCTCTGATGTGCGATCACATCAGCGGACAGAGAATTACACTTTACTTTTTTTTTTTTTTTTTGCGGTCGCCGGTAAACAGTTAATTACCGGCGATCGCAAAACAGGGGTCGGTAATACCGACCCCGATCATGCTCTTTGGGGTCTCGGCTACCCCCGGCAGCCGAGACCCCAAAGATTCTCCCGGTGCCGGCCGGCGGGCGCACTGTGCATGCGCCCACCATTTTGAAGATGGCGGCGCCCACCGGGAGACACGAGGAGCATCGGGGGAGCTAGGTGAGTATTGGGGGGCCACCTGGGACCCCTTTTCTCTGTCCTCCGATGTGCGATCACATCGGAAGACAGAGAAATTAAAAAGAGATAGCTTTTTTTTTTTTTTTTGCGATCGCCGGTAAACGGTTAATTACCGGTGATTGCAAATGCGGGGTGGGTTAAAAAAACCCCGAATCATGTTCTCTGGGGTCTCGGCTACCCTCGGCAGCCGAGACCCCGGAGAAAATCGGCCTCTGGGGGGCGCTATGGACTTTTTCCACAGCGCCGTTAATTAACGGCGCTGTGGTTTAAGTACCCTTAGCGGCCGCCGTTAAAAGGCGTATCGGCGGTCGCTAAGGGGTTAAAGAAAAATACAAATGTTCAAATCACTCCCCTTTTGCCCCATTCAAAACAGAACAATAAAATAAATAAAATGCATATATTTTGTATCGCCATATTCAGAAACGCCGATCTAGGAAAATGTAAAAAAAATTAATCAGATTGATAAACAGCATAACGAGAAGAAAATTAAAAGCGCCAGAATTATGGTTATTTGGTCGCCATAACATTGCAATAAAATGCAATAATGGGTGATCAGAATGTTGCTTCTATCCCAAAATGGTATTGATAAAAATATCAGCTCGGCATACAAAAAATAAGTCCTCACCCAGCATCATATCATGAAAAATGGAGACGCTACGGATTTTGATAATTGTGCTATTTTTTTTTAACAAAGTTTGGATTTTTTTCTCCACTTAAATGAAAAACCTATACATGTTTGGTACAAACTTGTAATGACCTGGAAAATCATAGTGACAGGTCAGTTTTAGCATTTGGTGATATGGTAAAAACAAAAATTGTGGAATCGCACTTTTTTTTGCAATTTCACTGCACTTGGAATTTTTTCCCATTTTCCAGTACATTATAGGGTGAAAACAATGGTGTCGTTCAAAAGTACAACTCGTCTCGCTTAAAACAATCCCTCACATGGCCATATTGATGGAAAACTAAAAAAGTTATGGCTCTGGGATGAAGGGGAGCAAAAAATGGAAATGCAAAAACGGAAAATGTCAATGGAAGTTTAAAAGGGTTTAAAACTTGTGTGCAAGTGTACCTAGGAAAGTTAGCACTTAGATGCTGTTTTGAAGGCAAAGGGTGGTCCTACCAAATATTGATTTGATTTAGAGTTCCCTTTATTCATTTACTTTGCATTTTCTTAATTGATACAAATATATTATTATCACTCCTATTTTTTAAATCATTCTTACTCCCTCCCGAAACCTGGTGATCACATGATCGCTGGGTCCAGAGGATGAAGTTTCCTATACTGTGTACACATTGCTTGTTTGTTACTATGTATACAATTATCAGGAGAGCAGAGATAGTAATAAACCGTCTCTTCTTCCATAAGACATCCTTCTGTGTCCAAAAGCCAGTTCTCTGTTTGTGCAGCTGCATTTTAGAATAGTATTCCAGAGTAATATGCGGACCTTCTGCAGGCTTAAAGTCTGCGGGCGGTCCGGAAATGAGCTCCAGATTAGTGATGAGCGAATATACTCGCTACTTGAGATTTCTCGAGCATGCATTGATCAGAATTCCATCCATATTTGCATTAATTGATATTATTTTCTATTGGGCAAAAATTGATCTGTTTTTCCCAGTAGTAAAATATAGCAATAAATGCAAAAAGTGATTGAATACTAATGTATCCTTTTTATATGCCCATATTGTGGATCCGTCTTAGGAATTTATACTACATTTGTCAGAAAGTGACCTTAATTTAAAGAAAAAAAAATATCAGTCTGCTATCATGTAATAAAGTCTCTGTTATAGATTGGAGCGGCACTGTACAATCTCTATCAGTCTGCACTCAACTTTTTCCAGAAACCTCATAAAGAGAGAATGAAATCACAGTCAAGTTTGCGACATGCCGCTCCATTCTATAATAGGTGAAAAAAGTGCCCCGTTCGGCCGATTGGTGCGGGTCCTAGTAGTCTGACGTCCCCACCAGTCTACCACAACTAAAATGATATGTCTGCAGAAAAGCATACCCTTCAATCATTGCTCAATACGCAAAAACTGATACAATCTTTGCTTTGTGTGGCAAACAAGTTGAGGCTTGCTCTGTATGTTGACTTAGCATTAAATATTGGAGGAAAAATAACAAATAATTCTCAGCGTACTGTAATATGACAAAACAGAGTCTGCTGTCTGCAGAGTCTCCTGAATCATGTGTCAAGACTCAAGACATGATTTTGATCTTAAAGAAGGTAGTGTCATGGGTTGATAAATTAAATGAAAAACAAAATCATTTTTCATTTCTTTGGTGTATTATTGTGAATCTAAAGTTGGACATTCTGAATTGCCGCATAAAATAAAAAATTTTTTTTGTAATTTAATTTTAAAGACATCTTAAATGGGCAAAGACACCCATAAGGCTGGGTTCATACTGCGTTAAAGCTGCCCGTTCAACGCATGCGTTAAACGGACCGTTAACGCTAGTGCCGAAATGCGATCGTGCTAGCGCAGACAGAGCTAGCAGATGCTCTATCTGCGCTAGCAGTGACGGACCCGGAAACGCTGCAGCCTGCTTCCGAGGGTCCGTCACAGAGTGATGGCACATCGCTAGCACATGCCCATTATGGCATGCGTTGGCGATGCGCCCGAGATAGGGGTTAATGGCAGCGTTAACGGACTGCGTTACACAGCGTTATGCCGCGGTGTAACTCAGTCCGTCTAATGTACTGCCATAACGCAGTATGAACCCAGCCTAACAGACAGCTGTTGAATGAAATCTCATTTCACCTATAGCTACAGTTGCATTCAAAATTATTCAATCCCCATTGTAAATTTGGTTTATTTCAAACAGCAGAAAGTTTGTAAATGTTGTTAATAAACCAATCAAACAAGAACAATTTAAATGTCAAAATGCAACTAATATAATGGTTTGTCCAAATTCAAGACAAAATGGAATTTTACAAATTACTGCTATCTTAAAATTATTCACCCCTTCATGACAAGCTTCTTTAGTACACAGTAGAGTCCCTCTGGCTGTTATGACCTGCTGCAAAGTGGTGCAGCTTCTGACACCATTGCTGAGAAATCTTAGCCCATTCTTCATCTGCATTTGCCTCCAGTTCACTAATATCCTTGAGTTGTGAGTGGTCCAAAAAGTGTAAAGAAGAGATGATTGCCTTGTATAGACAAAGAAAAGGCTTGAAAAAATATGACAAGCTTCTTTAATATTTTAGAAGATCCTCTTTGGCTGATGGTTTGCTGCTGCAAACCTGATGCATAGTCAGACACCGTCTTTGTGCAATGTTTCTTAAGAAACTTAGCCCATTCCTCATGGACAATGACCTTTAGGTTTCTAGTACTGTTGGGTTTGGTGCAACCATATTCTTCAAATTATTTGAGACTGCAGTAATCAGAAAAAGTGTCATCTTATGTTGAACTTGGAGAAACCACTTGTTATATGAGTTCTGTTGAGCTTTTTAAATTGGTCTTGTTTGGTTTGTTGTAAACAGCAACAAGTTTTGATTTGAAAGTCGGAGAGTTTCTGCTTCGTAAACTCAGTGTGAACACGCTCTAAAGAGTATGCACACAGAGTATTTAAAGGAGTTTTTAGAGAGGTCCACTTAAAAAAACACATGAAAACTCTTAACAAATGCTTGAAATACTCTTTTCTCAGTAGTTTCAATGATTTCATATGTAAATGTTGTTGGAGTATTGTACTGGTCTTTAAACAAGGATCATCTAATCTATGGCTTACACACCTAGTAGCAGTTTCTGTCACCTCTACAATTAGTATTCACAGATTACAAAAGGCTCCAGAAACTCCAACAGAAAGTATAATGTTACTGTCATTGGCAGAACTGATGGATTACATAAACATGTAAAATAGCACAATCCAACACCTCTGGTAGCAGCACCTAAGCCTGGGTTCACATTGCGTTGAACCCGTCCGTTAGGCTACGTTCACATTAGCGTTTTGCGGGGTTGCGTCGTGCGCAGCAGCGGCGACGCATGCGTCATGCGCCCTTATATTTAACATGGGGGGTGCATGGACATGCATTGTGCTGCGTTTCGCGACGCATGCGGTTTTTTTGCCGCAAGCGTGGGGCACAGAAAACGCAGCAAGTTGCATTTTTTTTGCGTCCAAATTTCGGCAAAAAAGGACGCATGCGTCGCAAAACGCTGCGTTTTAGCGTGCGTTTTGTTGCGTTTTTGTTTGCGTTGTGCATTACACCGCGGCATAACGCGGTGTAACGCAGTCCGTTAACGCCGCCATTGAATCCAATGTAGGGCGCATCGCTAGCGCACGACCACAATGGGCGTGCGCTAGCGATGTGCCGTCTTTGAGTGACGGACCCCGAGACGCGGGCTGCAGCGTTTCCGGGTCCGTCACCGGTAGCGCAGATAGAGCTAGCAGATGCTCTATCTGCGCTAGCATGCTGCCATACCTGCACTTGCGTTAACAGCAGCCCGTTAACATGTGTTGAACGGGCTGCTGTTATCGCAATGTGAACCCAGCCTAAGAGAGCAAAGATCTGGCCTTGTCAAAATCCAAAATGGCAATCTATCATGAGGGAACTTTCAAATCACCAACATTTAGGCTAGGGTCACATTGCGTTAGTGCAATCCGTTTAGCGGGTTGCGCTAACGCAATGTTTTTAATGGGGCCGCCTCCCGGGGTCGCGGTAACGTCCCCGCTCTCGCAGATCCCCGATCTGCGAGAGCGGGGAACGGACCGCGGGCGCGCCTCGGACGCTGCAAACAGCGTCCGCGGCGCGCCAGGAAACACCGGCGCGTCGCTAGCGCGTGCCGAACATGGCACACGCTAGTGCTGCACGTTCCCATTGCCGTGAATGGGCGCGCTAACGGACGCGTTGCACAGCGTTAATTTCGCCGTGCAACGCTGTCCGTTAGCGCTTTCCCATTAACGTAATGGGAACCAAGCCTTGTATTGTCGATAAAGTTGAGAATTTTCATCTTTAGTAGATGAGCTAGCACGAAAATGCTCAAGTGCTCAGTACTCGAATTGAGCAGGGCGAACACTCGGGCGGGCTTGTCTCCAGTAACAGGTATAATGTACACTACCGTTCAAATGTTTAGGGTAACCCAGACAATTTTGTGTTTTCCATAAAAAACATACTTTTATTAATCAAATGAGTTTGCCAAAAATAATTGAATATCTAGTCCAGACATTGACAAGGTTCGAAAAAAAGATTTTTATTTGAAATAATAATTTTCTCCTTCAAACTTTGCTTTCGTCAAAGAATGCTCCCCTTGCAGCAATTACAGCATTGCAGACCTCTGGCATTCTAGCAGCTAATTTGCTGAGGTAATCTGGAGAAATTTCACCCCGTGCTTCCAGAAGCCCCTCCCACAAGTTGGTTTAGCTTCATGGGCACTTTTTGCACCATACTAGTCAAGCTGCTCCTACAACAGCTCAATAGGGTTGAGATCTGGTGACTGCGCTGGCCACTCCATTACAGATAGAATACCAGCTGCCTGCTTCTTCCTTAAATATTTCTTGTATAATTTGTAGGTGTGCTTTGGGTCATTGTCCTGATGTAGGATGAAATTGGCTCCAATAAAGCGCTGTCCACAGGGTATGGCATGGTGTTGCAAAATGGAGTGATAGCCTTCCTTATTCAAAATCCCTTTTACCTTGTACAAATCTCCCACTTTACCAGCACCAAAGCAACCCCAGACCATCACATTATCTCCACCATGCTTGACAGAGGGCGTCAGGCACTTTTTCAGCATCTTTTCAGTTGTTCTGCGTCTCACAAGTGTTCTTCGATGTGATCCAAACACCTCAAACTTGGATTCGTCTGTCCATAACACATTTTTCCAATCTTCCTCTGTCCAATGTCTGTTCTTTTGCCCATATGAATCTTATCCTTTTATTAGCCAGTCTCAGATATGGCTTTTTCTTTGCCACTCTGCCCTGAAGGCCAGCATCCCGGAGTCGCCTCTTCACGGTAGATGTTGACACTGGCGTTTTGCGTGTACTATTTAATTAAGCTGCCAGTTGAGGACCTGTGAGGCGTTGATTTCTCAAACTACAGACTCTAACGTACCTGTCTTGTTGCTCAGTTGTGCAGCAGGGCCTCCCACTTCTCTTTCTACTCTGGTTAGAGCCTGTTTGTGCTCTCCTCTGAAGGGAGTAGTACACACCGTTGTAGGAAATCTTCAGTTTCTTGGCAATTTCTTGCATGGAATAGCCTTCATTTCTAAGAACGAATAGACTGTCGAGGTCCACATGAAAGTTCTTTTTTTCTGGCCATTTTGAGAGTTTAATGGAACCAACAAATGTAATGCTCCAGATTCTCAACTAGCTCAAAGGAAGGTCAGGTTTATAGATTCCCTAATCAGCCAAACTGTTTTCAGCTGTGCTAACATACTTGCACAAGGGTTTTCAAGGGTACTCTAACCATCCATTAGCCTTCTTAGACAGTTAGCAAACACAAAGTACCATAAGAACACTGGATTGATGGTTGTTAGAAATGGGCCTCTATACACCTATGAAAATATTGCAAACCAGACATGTGCAGCTAGAATAGTCATTTACCACATTACCCCCAAGGGTGATTTGCACGTTAATGACCGGGCCAATTTTTACAATTCTGACCACTGTCCCTTTATGAGGTTATAACTCTGGAACGCTTTAACGGATCCCGGTGATTCTGACATTGTTTTCTCGTGACATATTGTGCTTCATGATAGTGGTAAAATTTCTTTAATATTACCTGTTTATTTGTGAAAAAAACGAAAATTTGGCAAAAATTTTTAACATTTCGCAATTTTCCAACTTTGAATTTTTATGCAATTAAATCACAGAGATATGTCACACAAAATACTTAATAAGTAACATTTTCCACATGTCTACTTTACATCAGCACAATTTTGGACCCCAAATTTTTTGTCTTAGGGAGTTATAAGGGTTAAAAGTTGACCAGCAATTTCTCATTTTTACAACACCATTTTTTTTAGGGACCACATCTCATTTGAAGTCATTTTGAGGGGTCTATATGATAGAAAATAACCAAGTGTGACACCATTCTAAAAACTGCACCCGTCAAGGTGCTCAAAACCACATGCAAGAAGATTATTAACCCTTCAGGTGTTTCACAGGAATTTTTGGAATGTTTAAATAAAAATGAACATTTAACTTTTTTTCACCAAAAATTTACTTCACCTCCAATTTGTTTTATTTTACCAAGGGTAACAGGAGAAAATGGACCCCAAAAGTTGTTGTACACACCATTTTGGAAAGTAGACCCCTTAAGGAACTTATCTAGATATGTGTTGAGTACTTTGACCCATTAAGTGATTCACAGAAGTTTATAATGCAGAGCCGTAAAAATAAAAATCATATTTTTTCACAAAAATCATATTTTGCCCCCAATTTTTAATTTTCCCAAGGGTAAGAGAAGAAATTGGACCCCAAAAGTTGTATAATTTGTCCTGAGTACGCTGATACCCCATATGTGGGGGTAAACCACTGTTTGGGCACAAGGGAGAGTTCGGAAGGGAAGGAGCGCCGTTTGACTTTTCAATGCAAAATTGACTGGAATTGAGATGGGACGCCATGTTGCGTTTGGAGAGCCACTGATGTGCCAAAACATTGAAACCCCCCACAAGTGACACCATTTTGGAAAGTAGACCCCCTAAGGAACTTATCTAGATGTGTGGTGAGCACATATTTTTTCACAAAAATTATCTTTTCGCCCCCAATTTTTTATTTTCCCAAGGGTAAGAGAAGAAATTGGACCCCAAAAGTTGTTGTACAGTTTGCCCTGAGTATGCTGATACCCCCCACAAGTGACACCATTTTGGAAAGTAGACCCCCTAAGGAACTCATCTAGATGTGTTGTGAGAGCTTTGAATCCCCAAGTGTTTCACTACAGTTTATAACGCAGAGCCGTGAAAATAAAAAATCCTTTTTTTTCCACAAAAATTATTTTTTAGCCCCCAGTTTTGTATTTTCCTAAGGTAAACAGAAAAAATTGGACCCCAAAAGTTGTTGTCCAATGTGTCCTGAGTACGCTGATACCCCATATGTTGGGTTAAACCCGTTTGGGCGCACGGGAGAGCTCGGAAGGGAAGGAGCACTGTTTTACTTTTTCAACGCAGAATTGGCTGGACTTGAGATCAAACGCCATGTCGCGTTTGGAGAGCCCCTGATGTGCCTAAACAGTGGAAACCCCCAATTATAACTGAAATCCTAATCCAAACACACCCCTAGCCCTAATCTCAACGGTAACTCTAACCACACCCCTAACCCTGACACACCCCTAATCCCAACCCTATTCTCAACTGTAAATGTAATCCAAACCCTAACTTTAGCCCCAACCATAACCCTAACTTTAGCCCCAACCCTAACTGTAGCCCTAACCCTAGCCCCAACCCTAACCCTAGCCCTTACGGGAAAATGGAAATAAATACATTTTTTTAATTTTTCCCTAACTAAGGGGGTGATGAAGGGGGGTTTGATTTACTTTTATAGCGGATTTTCTAGCAGATTTTTATGATTGGCAGCCGTCAAACACTAAAAGATGCTTTTTATTGCAAAAAATATTTTTTGCGTTACCCCATTTTAAGAGCTATAATTTTTCAATATTTTGGTCCACAGAGTCATGTGAGGTCTTGTTTTTTGCGGGACGAGTTGACGTTTTTGTTGGTAACATTTTCGGGCACGTGACATTTTTTGATCGCTTTTTATTCCGATTTTTGTGAGGCAGAATGACCAAAAACCAGCTATTCATGAATTGCTTTTGGGGGGTGGCGTTTATACTGTTCCACGTTTGGTAACATGGATAAAGCAGTTTTATTCTTCGGGTCAGTACGTTTACAGCTATACCTCATTTATATCATTTTTTATGTTTTGGCGCTTTTATACGATAAAAACTATTTTATAGAAAAAATAATTATTTTTGCATCACTTTATTCTGAGGACTATAACTTTTTTCTTTTTTCGCTGATGATGCTGTATGGCGGCTCGTTTTTTGCGCGACAAGATGATGTTTTCAGCGGTACCATGGTTATTTATATCTATCTTTTTGATCGCGTGTTCCACTTTTTGTTCAGTGGTATGATAATCGTTTTTTGCCTCTTTTTTTGTGTTCACTGAAGGGGTTAACTAGTGGGACAGTTTTATAGGCCGGGTCGTTACAGACGCGCCGATACTAAATATGTTTACTTTTATTGTTTTTTTTTTTATTATTTAGATAAAGGAATGTATTTATTGGAACTATTTTTTTTATTATTATTATTTATTTAGTTTTTTTTTTACACATTTAAAAAATGTTTTATTTACTTTTTACTTTGCCCCAGTGGGGGACATCACAGTAAAGTGACAGATCGCTGATCTGACACTTTGCTCTGCAATGTGTCAGATCAGCAATCTGACGTGCACTCCTGGAGGCTTCCTGGCATCTGCTCTGAGCTGAGGAGGAGGTAAGAGACGCTTGGAGCAACGCAATCACATCGCGTTGCTCCGAGGGTCTCAGGGAAGCGCGCAGGGAGTCCCCTCCCTGCACGTTGCTTCCCTATACCGCCGGAAAACTGCGATCATATTTGATCGCAGTGTGCCGGGGGCGGTCCGTGGCACATAGTGCCGGATGTCAGCTGCGATAGTCAGCTGATACCCGGCCGCAATCGGCCGTGCTCCCCCCGTGAGCGCGGCTGATCGCGCTGGACGTACTATTCCGTCCTTGGGAAGTAGGGCCCACCCCACATGGACGGAATAATACGTCCAATGGTAGAAAGGGGTTAACAATGTATAGAGTGTATTTCTGAATCATTTAATGTTATCGTGATTGGAAAAACTGTGCTTTTCTTTCAAAAGTAAGGAAATTTCTAAGCGACCCTAAACTTTTGAACGATAGTGTATGTCAATGAGAATTTGAGCATGTTTCTGGAACACCCTAACAGGAGGGCTGGGGGAGGCAAGAAAATTCCTAAAATGGATGGAAACAATACTCAAATGGAATAGCAACAGCATGGGGAATGTTATGACCTGGTGGTCAGGACAATAATGGACCTGGTGGTTAAGAGCACACGGAATGACCTGATAGTTACTGATAATACGGACGAGCTCTGGGACGTGGGAACTCTGCTGACCGCAATCCCTAAACCTATCAAACACACTAGAAATAGCCGTGGATTGCGCCTAACGCTCCCTATGCAACTCGGCACAGCCTAAGAAACTAGCTAGCCCTGAAGATAGAAAAATAAAGCCTACCTTGCCTCAGAGAAATTCCCCAAAGGAAAAGGCAGCCCCCCACATATAATGACTGTGAGTAAAGATGAAAATACAAACAGAGATGAAATAGATTTAGCAAAGTGAGGCCCGACTTACTGAACAGACCGAGGATAGGAAAGGTTACTTTGCGGTCAGCACAAAAACCTACAAAAAGACCACGCAGAGGGCGCAAAAAGACCCTCCGCACCAACTCACGATGCGGAGGCGCTCCCTCTGCGTCCCAGAGCTTCCAGCAAGCAAGACAACAAATTAAAAAGCAAGCTGGACAGAAAAATAGCAAACCCAAGAAATACAAGCTGGAACTTAGCTTCTGATGGGAAGACAGGTCACAAGAACGATCCAGGAGTGAACTAGACCAATACTGGAACATTGACAGGTGGCATGGAGCAAAGATCTAAGTTGAGTTAAATAGAGCAGCAGCTAACAAATTAACCTCGTCACCTGTGAAACTCAGAAACACCCACCAGAGGAAGTCCATGGACAGAACCAGCCGAAGTACCATTCATGACCACAGGAGGGAGCCCGACAACAGAATTCACAACAGGGGAACCCGCCTCGATGCATCTCTGACTCCCAGGTTGCTGCTGTAAACAATGTTACTCCACTTTTACGGAGTGACAATAAAACATACAAAACCGAAGATAAAATGGATTTTACAGGACAAAAAATGTTAGGAAACATTATTTCCTGTATGATGACTTGTATATATAAGACAAAATTAAAAAGAGAAAAAAAAAAAAAACTCCGCCTCTTCCACCCCTTAATAGCCGGGCCATCTCTCCCTGTCGCTTATGACTGTAGTAGATGACATAGTGAAGGGGGGGAATATAACTACCCGTCACCGGTAAATGTTAACATTTTGTTAATTAGACTGACCGCGCTCCATTTCGTTTTGTCAGACAAAAAACAAAATTTATTGCTTGGAAATTCAGAGACATGTTGTCAGAAGTTTATAGAATAAAAGAACAATTTACATTTTACTCAAAAATATACCTATAAGGATAAAAATCAGGCAAACTGAACATTTTGCAGTGGTCTGTTAATTTTTGCCAGAGCTGCACATAATATACATGCATAGATTCTAAGCAATTCACAGCTGAATGCAGACAGGCCCAAATGATAAAAGGTGGAATGATAATATACATACATCTAAAAATGGCAGGCTCTTCAATATGTACCATTTTCTTCTTTTTAGGATGTAAATCCACACAATTTGAATCCATAGCTGTAAAAACGGCAGGCTCTTCAAAATGTACCATTTTCTTCTTTTTAGGATATAACTCCACACGATTTGAATCCATAGATTTTACTACATTATCTAGGCATGTGGTGTGTGTGACATGGTCAGACACATCCTGTTTAATTTTTGAAGGAGGGACTCTGAAACTCACAAAACCTATGTGGACCATGCAAGAACTAAGAAAAATTAGTAGGAAGAGGATCTCCGATACACCCCATATTAGACATAAAGGAGGGCCTCATACACTTTGTTAAAATTGTTAGATAGTAGGACTCCTAGACTCATAAAGCCTATGCACTTAGTGCAAGGGTTGCCAAAAATTAGAAGGAGCGACTGTAATACACCTTGGAAAACACGTGGAGGAGGGCTTCCGAAAATATTTGTTTCCCATTTTTAAGGAATAGGGCTCCTTGACTAGTAAATCCTATAAATCCTGTAAAAATTATGAAGGAGGGCATTATACACACCATGGAAAAATTAAGAGCGGTAGTCTTCAGTAAGGAAGGGGGAGGGGGGGCCTAAAAATGTTCCTGGAACTGGGACCTTAACTATCCCTGTCTCGGGGTACTCTTAAAGGTAGAGAGGCCCGAGTCTCCAACCTTACTATACTCCTGCAATGTCTTAAGTTGTTTCCTCCACCTCCCCAGGAGGCCCAGGACAGATTTATTAGTGTATATACACATAAGACAAACAGGGATTACAAAAAGCAACTTACATATGAAAACACTCACCCAGGGTAGAGAGGAATAAAGGGAAGGATAGGAAGGTACAAACCAAATGGGTATAGGATAATGGAGAAAGCATACACCCAAAAACAGCAAACATCAATCTCCAGCAGTAACTAGGAACTCCAACTTCATCACACCAACTCTAGCAAGCCAGGAAGCAAGACTTTCGCATGCAGAGATGAGAAGGTCTAGCCAGGATTTATAGAAAGAGAAAATGAGCAGGTTAGGAGCATCTGTGAGATGGAGCTGCATGTCTCTAGCCAGCATACAAAGAGTCGTTAACCTCTTCAATGCCAAATGAAACAAAGTCCATTTAATGAGGAACAAAACACACATGCTAAATGGAAGACCTGTGATTCACAGCACATAAGGATCACATAACACCAGATCTCCCAGGAGGACGTGACACATTCATCACACATCTACCTCTTGAGACACTAATTGCCGTTACCCACGTCGTCATCTTTTGACTGTGACTGCTCAAATATTTTGGGCATCACTACACACAATCTCCTCATGTCTCTCTTGAAACATGCAGGGCAAGAGGCCAGAATTGATAAATGGAAATGTAAAGAGCTCCATTAGGCCACATTCACACGTTCCTTTTTATCCTGCGGGTTCTCCCGCAGCGGATTTGATAAATCTGCAGGGCAAACCCGCTGCGGTTATCCCTGCAGATTTATCGCGGTTTGTCCTGCGGGTTCCGCTGCGGGATTTACCCCTACTATTGATGCTGCATATGCAGCAATATGCAGCATCAATAGAAGTGTTAAAAATAATAAAATCATGATGATACACTCACCCTCTGACGTCCCGATCTCCTGGGCGCTGCAGGCGGCAGTCCGGTTCCAAAGATGCTGTGCGACCAGGACCTTCGGTGACGTCACGGTCATGTGACCGCGACGTCACCGAAGGTCCTGGTCGCATAGCAAACCTGAGACCGGACGGCCGCGTGCAGCGGAGACTTCAGAGGTGAGTATATCATGATTTTTTATTTTAATTCTTTTTTTTTAATACAAATATGGTTCCCGGGGCCTGGAGGAGAGTCTCCTCTCCTCCACCCCGGGTATAACCTGCACATTATCCGCATTACTTCCCGCATGGTGGGCACAGCCCCATGCAGGAAGTAAGCGGTTCAATGCATTTCTATGGGTGCAGAATCGCTGCGATTCTGCACAAAGAAGTGACATGGTCCTTCTTTTTTTCCGCAGCAATTCAGCGCGTTTTTTTTCGAGTTTTTCCGCATCATGTGCACTGCTGTTTCTGTTTTCCATAGGGTAACATTGTACTGTACCCTGCATGGAAAACAGCTGCGGACCCGCAGCGGCGAAATCGCTGCGGTTCCGCAGTAAAAACCGCATAGTGTGAACATGGCCTTAGTGTCCTAGTGTGGGATCAGTTGTCTCCTGGAAGTCGCCATGGTGGGAGGAATGAGAATCACGGTAAGGATTATGTGGTCCAGACTCTTGTTAGTGGAACACAGGGTGGTGCTGGGAAACATACTGGAAGCATTATCTTTCCCGCACCTCTAGGCAAAGTGGGACAAGAGACCAGGTCTCATGGATGAGTGTGTTTGTTATGTTCCTGCAGCAGGCACAGTTTCACCTGGCCCATGGCCTCAGCCTCTGTGTGCACCATCAGCAGCACGTTCACTTCCTGATCTCTTACCACACACCTTGCACATTTTAAATTAGGTATAAAATATATGCCTTCAAACTTTCCGGTATGAACACGGAAAAGAAAATATGTAGGACTTTTTTATTTTAGGTTGCAGCAGCACTATACCTATAGAAGGGGACAAGCGGGGGATACCGCATCTGGACACTGAGGCCCACTCTAATCGCTATACGGCAATATATAAACTACGCAGTAGCAGACGCAGATTACAGTGTGGCCTCTGACATCACTACCTGATACATCCACCTATTAGTACGTAACTGATGAAGGTCCTGATCTAGGACCGAAACGTTTTGGGTACTACAATTAAACCTCTCACGAGCATTAAGTTGAGTGCCGGGTTCTTTCTTTTCAGGTCAGGAGAGGTGTCGGGACAGTCTGTGCAGTGCGATACGATCATCTCACGAGTTGTACAGCTGTCTGTCTGTGCCCTAAGACCCAATGACCTAATGCGGCTGTCCATTCACAGTAATACCAGTAACCAACATGGCTACAGCATTACCGTGTATGGCAGACAATTCCGGATTGTTCATTGGTTGAAATATGCAGGGTGGGGGCTCGAGCACCCGTGATACTCGATCGAGTAACAAGCATACTTGAACACCCCGATTCCCGATCTAGTATCATGCAGTGACGAGCACGCTCATTCATCACTAATCTTTAGGAGAGAAAAAAATCAACTCCGCAACACTTCCTCTATTGTCAGATGGCAAAAAAATTGGGTAGTTTGATTTCAACATGCACTGTCTCAAAGTAGATAAGCCACCACTAGAGGGGTCTGACTGTGACAAGGTGAGCGCTACCATGAGTCCATTCACATGGGGACTTTTCAAACATGGATTCACAATTTTGACTAAAGGTACCGTCTCACAGTGGTACTTTGGTCGCTACAACGGCACAATCCGTGACGCTCCAGCGTCGCTCTATTATCGCTCCAGCGTCATAGACTGCGGTCACACTTCGCAATGCACGGCGCTGGAGCGATAATTTCAAGACGTATTTGAGATGTTGAATTCGTACGGGACAGTCGTACGGGCATGTCACACAGGAGGAGCTCTCACAATTCAGAGCACATTTTGCATAATCTATGCGTGACGTTGTTCACGAGGGGCGTGTTGTGCTGCTAGCTAACTACACCTGTAATGTGCTGATTGGCTGTTGGTTACTGTGCGCGCATTGGTTGGAAAAATTATCACCTGAGAGCTATTGTTCCCGACGCCACCTCAGCTTTCAAAATACCTTCTTCTTCACTTTGTTCTTGAACACTTGACGTCTGCTTTTGTACTTCCCAGACTTTCAACGATTTGCACCGCTGCTTCGAGGTATGTAAAGCGCTTGGGCGTGGTGGATGGAACGCTGTATGGTCGGCATGAGCGCTTCGTGCCCGCCGTTGTAGTGAAGCGGATGGTACGCTCAGTTTTGGGTTATGGTGGGCTGGAGCGTGGCGGATGGTACGCTGACAGCTGTTTTGGAGTGGCGTTCGCACCTCTGTATGTGAACCTTTTTTTTTGTTTTATTAGTCCACCTTTCGCTGTTGCAGTTGTAATGTACTTTTTGTCAAACGCCTAACTTTTTTTTGTTATGTTTCAGATGTCTAATCGTGTGGAGTTTATCCGTGATTTTATAGAGATATATCAGTCTTTTCCCTGCCTCTGAAAGATAAAATCTCCAGAGTATTCCAACAGGGAAAAGAGGAAAGAAGGATATTCTAGGCTAATCCAACTTTACCATGTCCATGCACCAGGAGAGAAAGCTGACGAAGCTGTCGTAAAAAAGAAAATTCAGGCGCTGCGCACGGTGTGGAGGAAGGAGCTGAATAAGGTCCTGCAAAGTTCAAAGTCCGGGGCTTCAACGGAAGAGGTCTACGTGCCCAGCTATGGTACTTTGAGCATCTCAATTTTGTTCGGGACCAAGAGGTGCCACGGTCATTTTCGTCTATGCGCTCGTTCGCACCTGTGAAAACAACATTGTCACAGAACCTCGTCGAGCAGGACTCTCAAGGGCAACCAGTAAGTACCTCTTTGCACCACTGGTTCACCAATGTGTTCTATAATTATATATAATTTATCCGCATTTTCTGTTTTATCCATCAGATTATACCATCAATTAGAAGTTATAACATTTTCCTGTACAAATAAGTAACCAAGTCGCAGAAAAGTATTAAATGGCGACCTTCATAACCCATACCATCTAAACTAATTGAAAATAGTATCGCTTCCAGCTACAGATAAGTATTCTCGCTGTAACTATTTCGACCCTAATTAGGATTCAGGTTCCCCTGCTAGTCTGAACAGTAGAGTGCAAAATAATAAATAAATGGGAATGTTAAATAATATTACTAATATAAAAATATATTACTACATATTTGCATGTATAAGAATATATAGTTTGAATGCGGTTAGGGTGGTGTAAATCATTTTTTTTTTTTAAACCTTCCTTTTTTATTCTCTTCAGGAGGACAGTGCACAGGGCAGTGCACAGGACAGTGCACAGGACTGCTCGCAGAGTCAAACAGTGGAGGCTGCACCTGCCCCGACTCAATGGAGTCTAGGTTCCAGGAAGCGTAAAGCCACCTCTGACGTCTCCCTTGAACTTTTGATCCTGGCCAAAAAGGCCTTGACCAACGATGTCAGCCAAGCATTGCAGGGGTTTGGACATTGCATTGTCGACAAACTATCAAAAATGGACGAGAGACAAAGAACTCTTACTGAGCGTGTTATTATGGATGCAGTGAATAAGGGTTCAGATGGCATGATGGACGAGCACACGCGCTTGATCTGTTCCCGGCCAATGGAACGGCCAGAGTCGGCATATTGTCATGCTTGGCCACAAACACCTACAGTATACGTCCCAATGTCCCCGTGTTCCACTTAGGCCCGTCACTCCCTAACTCCTACCCCACCATTCGGTCTCACATGGCTTCGCCCATCAGGCACCTTAATCATAGAAATGAAGAACCGGTGTATCACAAATTGTGATACAAATGTTTTTTTTATTGTTTTTTAGTTTTTTGTCTTTCTAATAATGTGTTTATAATAAATCCTTTTTGCTTTAACTTCAAAGCTTCATTGGTGGGTCTCGATCACAGACACAAAATGGCTCCACAGCAGAGTATGACGGCAGCCATTTTGTGTCTTTGCTTCTGAGGTGTGTCATACTCCAGAAATGTACTTTACAAAAAACAAAACATTGCGAATGGAATAAAAGTAAATATAATTTTTTTTAATTTACAACACAAACTGTAAACATAAACTATAAACATTACAAACAGACACTAGTTTTTAATTTGGCCCTGCCGCCAACTGTTGGCACATGTCCCTAAGGTTCTGCAGCTCCACCATTGCCACATTCTGCTGCTCCTGAATCCGCGCCATAGTGTCTAACAGCCTTTCAATTCTGGCTTCTAGATCCTCCATGGTCACACTGCCGGCTGCTGTGGATCAAAAAGCATAACATTAATAACACAGTTGTCTCCCGATACTGGGCTGGGATGACATCCACACACTAGCGTTTAGGATGAATGAAACCTCTCTGTGGCGGTGGAGTCTCAGAAACTGCCCTTGCTGTCCCGGGTGTAATTGAGAGGCAGTGAGTGACAATCTTAAACGTGTTTAAAAAAACTTGCGTGGCAAGACCTCATTTGGGGACATATTCTCCGAAGTTGAGAAGACCGGAATTGAATGAGGGGGCCCGGACTGCGCGGACTCAGGGGTGGTTCCAAAGGGACTCCAATCCTGCCTCCGTCCGTGACTATGTGCAGCTATAACATGAAGATCCAAAAAATATTCTTATTATTATTTCTTATTATATTCTTTACATATGAAATGTTGTTAAAAAAAAATAAAAAATTATCATGAACAATCAAATTAACTTGGCAAACCTACTAGGATGTTGAGGCATGGACCCGGAGGGCACCGCTGTATCAGAGGCGGTGTGGGATTCCTCGTGGCGGCGGCGCTGTGTCTTTGCCTCTGGGAATGAAAAAAAAAACAGGCGCTGTCAGTATACATGGCAACAGTGACTGCGGGGGGGGGCGTACCTGCAACCAAATCCCAATCACATTATTGTGGAAACCCACTTGAATGTTGAGGCATGGACCCGGAGGGCACCGCTGGATCAGAGGCGGTGTGGGATTCCTCGTGGCGGCGGCGCTGTGTCTTTGCCTCTGGGGATGAAAAAAAAAACAGGTGCTGTCAGTATACATGGCAACAGTGACTGCGGGGGGGCGTACCTGCAACCAAATCCCAATCACATTATTGTGGAAACCTACTTGAATGTTGAGGCATGGACCCGGAGGGCACCGCTGGATCAGAGGCGGTGTGGGATTCCTCGTGGCGGCAGCGCTGTGTCTTTGCCTCTGGGAATGAAAAAAAAACAGGCGCTGTCAGTATACATGGCAACAGTGACTGCGGGGGGGCGTACCTGCAACCAAATCCCAATCACATTATTGTGGAAACCTACTTGAATGTTGAGGCATGGACCTGGAGGGCACCGCTGGATCAGAGGCGGTGTGGGATTCTTCGTGGCGGCGGCGCTGTCTTTGCCTCTGGGAATGAAAAAAAACAAACAGGCGCTGTCAGTATACATGGCAACAGTGACTGCGGGGGGCGTACCTGCAACCAAATCCCAATCACATTTTTGTGGAAACCTACTTGAATGTTGAGGCATGGACCCGGAGGGCACCGCTGGATCAGTGGCGATGTGGGATTCCTCGTGGCGGCGGCGCTGTGTCTTTGCCTCTGGGAATGAAAACAAAAAAAACAGGCGCTGTCAGTATACATGGCAACAGTGACTACGGGGGGCGTACCTGCAACCAAATCCCAATCACATTATTGTGGAAACCTACTTGAATGTTGAGGCATGGACCCGGAGGGCACCGCTGGATCAGAGGCAGTGGGGGATTCCTCGTGGCGGCGGCGCTGTGTCTTTGCCTCTGGGAATGAAAAAAAAAAACAGGCGCTGTCAGTATACATGGCAACAGTGACTGCGGGGGGGCGTACCTGCAACCAAATTCCAATCACATTATTGTGGAAACCTACTTGAATGTTGAGGCATGGACCCCGAGGGCACCGCTAAATCAGAGGCGGTGTGGGATTCCTCGTGGCGGCGGCGCTGTGTCTTTGCCTCTGGGAATGAAAAAAAAAAAACACAGGCGCTGTCAGTATACATGGAAACAGTGACTGCGGGGGGGCGTACCTGCAACCAAATCCCAATCGCAATATTGTGGAAACCTACTTACCCGGAGGGCACCGCTGGATCAAAGGCGGTGTGGGATTCCTCGTGGCGGCAGCGCTGTGTCTTTGCCTCTTCAAATGTAAAAAAAAGTCAGCGTATATCGTACCGATCCCACGAGGACAGGCTAATAAAAATGCGGCGTACCATACTCTCCGGTACCTGCGTACTCACCTCTGCGGATCTCGCGGCGAAGGTCCTGCAGGCGCTCAGGACATTTAGATTTCAGATCACCCCATTTTTTTACAATCTGGGCCTTGCTTCGGGTTAGTCCAAAATGCTTCCTGAGGCCCTCAGACACCGCACGCATGACTTCCTCCTTGTGCTGGTTGCGGTGCAGCTCCAGCCCTGTGGTATTGTACTGCAGCTGATCCATTGTCCCAATTAAGAACTTCAGCTCCGGGACGCCCATTGGTGGATTACGCCGTCTGGCAGCCATGTTCAGGATGTCTGGGAACCGCCGCAGCGAGCGCAGGCACGCACGCACGCTGTAACGTACGTTCGTCATCACGTCGTCATAGACTATGAGCGTACATTACGTGCCGCTCCGGCGTTATGTACACATCCATCGAACGGCATTGACTATGAGCGTTCCTTTCGTGCCGCTCAGGCGTAATAAAATTTACATCTACCGACCGGCATATACTATGAGCGTTCAGACCGTGTCGCTCTGGCGAGTTGAAATTAACCCCTATATGAACTTAGAAAAAAAAAACATCAATAACGGGACTAATGCAATACAATTTTATTAAACCAAAGAGAGTTGCTTATTCAAACTATGAGATTGTGGAAACTAAAGCATAAAATATAGATTGTAGAGTTTACGCTAAACATACAAGTTTGTTTTTATACGGCGTGATCCTGCCAGGGCACAGCTCCAGAACCATTAAAGTACAGGCAGTATTTTTCTCTACAGTCCCTTGCATCGTCTGCCAGATCCCAGCTCTTGAAGACCTGCTAAATTTTCTTCTTGTGTTCGCCATTCCCCAGGCACAATATCTCCGGTTCTTTGGTCCACAGAATCAATAAATGAAGGAGGAGAGTAGGAGCTGGTATTGTGGTGTCTCAGGAAGTTATGGAGCACACAGCATGCCAAAACCACTAAGTCTATAGACGGCAGCTTCAAGTTGATAGCGGTGTGGAAAACTCTAGACCTATTCGCCATAATCCCAAAGGCATTTTCGACCACACAACGGGCCCTAGACAACCGGTAGTTATAGATTCTACGCTCCGCTGTGAGTTTTCTCTGCGCAAATGGCTTCAGCAGATGTGGATGAAGAGGGAAAGCTTCATCAGCGATGAAAACAAAATTGAGGTTTCCTTTGGTTTCTTCATTTTGTGGCAACTGCAGTTGATTGTTCCTCAAGCCTTCCCCAAATGAAGTGTGTTCCAAAACGCCATCATCGGAGACTCGACCATTCATGCCAAAATCCACATCCACGAACTCATAGTTTGCATTGACAAGGGCCATGAGGATCAGACTGAAATATCCTTTGTAGTTGTAGAAAAAGGATCCCGAGTTGGCTGGTTGTGTGATGCGCACATGCTTCCCATCCAAGGTGCCACCGCAGTTTGGAAACTGCCACTGCTGCTCAAAATCGGTAGCAATCTTCTTCCAGTCATCCGCCGTCTTGGGAAACTGCAAGATGAAAAGGAAACATGTACAAATTAGGACAAATATATTGGTGTGCACATGCACTCTCATGTGGACATCCATAGAGTTTGAGTGATTGACGCGCAGTTTGGAGCAGTCAAACAAAGTGAACGATCCTGAGTATGCAGGCAGCCATTTTATCTGACTGCTTCACTGACTGAGATAGTTGCTGAACACTATGTCGATATAACATAACACAGCAGCATTAACCAGTAGTAGGAAACATACAGTCACCTCCATATAATGCCTTAAGCTCTGCACAATGGCCTCGCATGTCTCCGGAATCATAACGCTCAGTAAAGGCCTGGAAACAGCAGCGGAAAACTGCAAATCCTGAAGAGACCTTCCTGTGGCCAGGAACCCCAGTGTCACCGCCAACCTTTCATCCACGGGCACGGCTGTACGCATCGGCGTATCCCGCCTTTGTATGAGTGGCATAACAGCAGCAAGTATTATCTTGAAGGATTCCTCTGACATCCTAAGGTAGTTTCTGAAATCATGAGGGTTGTTATCACGTAGCTCTCTTATGAGACCCATGTGTGACAATGTTGACCTTTTCTGCAGCCAGCTCCTTGTCCACATGCGACGTTTTCGTTTTGGACGTCTCTCCTCTAGGAGTCATGCTGCCTCAAACACCAGGGCAGCAGCAACGACAGACCTCTCCCCGGAAGTCAGCATCCGTGCTAAAAAGAAAACAAACGTACAATAAATACACGTGCTAACAAACAAAATGTTTTGACCATTGATCTAAATATATATGGTGCTACCGGCATAAAAGGGGCAGTCCACCGTGCTACAGCTCGATCTGTAAAAGGATAAAATAGGCCACGCTACAGCTGTCAACTTGAGGTGCTCTGGCCGACCCTACTCTCCATAAGGAATAATCCACGCTCCAGTGGTAAACAGGAGAAGAGTGAGAAGACAGCCATGTGCACTTTATTGCACACCCTAGAGAGCTATTCCTTGTTGAAGGGCACTATCTGCTACGCTGTAGCGTTGTACATACCTCTTGCGGTAAAAGTCTGTAGTTTAAAGTCCAGGGAATTTAGTTCTGGTTCAAGCACGTGCTCCAGAGAGAAATGAATACAGCGCTCGAGAGCCGCGGTTTTATCGGCCGGGAACAATAGTACCACGTCTGTCGAATGAGCGCACAGTTTTGTACCGCCCAATCAGCACACAGGAGGTGGAGAATTTGGCGCTCCTATGTATCAAGCTCCTCCACCCATTACATCGTATACAATATCGTGCACACCTTTGTTACACGATGCGATCATGCCGCCACAGCGGGACACTTGACGACGAAAGAAAGTTTCAAACGATCTGCTACGACGTACGATTCTCAGCAGGGTCCCTGATCGCAGTAGCGTCTCAGACACAGCGAGATCGTAAGTATATCGCTGGAACGTCACGGATCGTGCCGTCGTAGCGACCAAAGTGCCACTGTGAGACGGTACCTTAAGAAAACTGCCATGAATAAAGAATGGGATCTAAACATCCTCCAAGAGTAACTTCCCCCAGTGATCCAGCAGCAATGTGGTGATAGACAATTTTTTTTCCCAGCATAATGGAGAGATCATGTCACAAGGCAAAATTGATAACTAAGAGGCTTGGCGAATAAACACTGACATTTTGGATTCATGGCCAGGAAACTCCCCAGATCTCAATCTCATTGAGAATCTGAGGTCAATGCTCAAAAAGAGGGTGGTCAAACAAAAACACAGAAATTGTGATGAACTCCAAGCACTAAATAGACAAGAATGGGGCGGTTATCAGTCAGAATTTGGTCCAAAAGCTCATATCCAGCTGCCGGGCAAAGGGTAGAATTCTTGAAAAATAAGGGTCAACACGGTAACTATTGAGTCTTTACAAAAACTTGTAATGCAAGTTTAAAAACTTAGGAAATACTAATTGTACTTCAGTAAGCATAAAAAACATCTGACTAAATCATTTAGGAACACTGAAGAAGCAAACTTTGCGAAATCCAAAATTGGTGTCATTTGTAAAACTTTCGACCACGACTGTTTAGTTGTTAAAGGGAGAAGACCAGGGCACCCACTAAGTTCTGCTAGATTGAATGACTAGTACAAACCTTGTCTGAGAAGACCTATAAAGAGCTGCCAGTCTCCCACTCAACAAAGCAAACTCCCTTATTAGGACAACACGGATCTACAGTGTGTATGACATTATTTTTCTGCAATTACAATCTGTGAACCCATGTGCCTTTGCAGGAATGTGTACACGCACATAGAGATCTGAAAATCCATGAGTTTGCTTTTGTTGCAGTTTCCCACACGGCCCCCTCATCTCATTAGCATAAGAGACAATAGAGAGTGTGCTATCTTGTCTGAGCAGAGCTGCAGTCTCTGATAACCTGTCCTCCATGGATCCGGTGCAGTGTACAAGTCATTTTAGATGGCAGATAAAGTAGGAGAGCAATAATTGTGAGAAGACGGCCATGTGCACTTTATTGCACACCCTAGAGAGCTATTCATGTGCACCCACTCATTATCAATATCTGATGGGCAGGCTCCAAGAGGGTGCGGGACACTAATCAATGTAATGGCCTACAGTATACCAATGTTAAAGACCCTGGACAGCAGGAAGGAATGTCATGCTCTGTGCCCCTAGACAGCATTCACAGGGGTTATCGGTTCCACCAGTAATTTGTGTTCTTAATGAATTTTTTATGCATAAATGAGGTGCAAATGTTACATTTATCATTTCAGTTAACAGAGGCATCAGTATTTACTGTCGATTATATTTGGATATATTAATTTATATTTGTTTTAATTTATTTTTAATATTTTCACTTTTAAATAATGTTTTATTGAGGTTTGTGTTGTTCGACAATTACTCTTAGGGCTCATACCCATCAGTGTTAATAGAATCGGTCAGATATTGTTCCTGAAAAGTCGGACGAGTGTCATGTGAGCGGCCTGCGGGTGTAACAGGATTTGTTACAAAAATCCTGCAAAAAGCACATTGCATATGGATGTCATACAGATGTATGACATCCGTATGCAATGCGTTTTTTGCATTATTTTTCAATTTGAAATCGGCATCTTATTGTAGGGCATGTTAGGTTCATAGCCCTATACAAACCCCATTTTCAACATGTCTGATGCTGAGCAGATAAATATATTTTTGGGGAAATACCTCGCAGAATAATTTATTTTTTGGGTTGCCAACAAAAACATGCAGCTATGGCGGCTAGAAATTTGTCTCTAGATACTACTGAGCAGCAAATTTTACACTGGCTGTTATCCCGTGAGTATGGAATTGGCTATCCGACTTTTGTTGTTCTGAGGAGGTCTCACAGATATTGGGTGCATCCACTCCTTTTCCAATGGCTTACAAGAGGTCATTTTGCATGGTTGTATGGACATCCATGGAGGTATCCGGACAAATTTATGACATACTCTCGAATGTCGCTTTGTACGAGTTGGCAGTTGGTCGGCGACTGGAGATGGTGCAAAACTCTGCTAACCCCAAACAAAGCGCTAAAATGGATTGTGAGGCTGAAGAAGAGATTGTGCAGAAGAGGACAGAAAAGATGTCCAATTTCTGACTCATCGGCTGATGAGCAGGATATGATGGAGGATGAAGAAGATGTTGTTGTGAGGAGGAGAAGAGAGAAGAGGCGAAGACCAATTTCTGACTCACCGGCTGGTGAGCAGAATGTGATGGAGGAAAAAAAGGTCACCTTAAAGAGTAAAGGACCAAAGAGACGACATGCCATCCACACCTCATCTGATGAAGACGAGATTCCCAAGAGCAAGAAGGGGAAACAGAGACAGATAACATCCAGCTCCTCTAAGAAGATGTCTTCCAACCAAAATATCATTCTATGGATGAAGATGTGCCAATGGTAAAAAAAAATGTGTCAAGAAGAGAAAACTCATTCTGATCTCTTCAAAAGACGCCAAGAAACTGCTGATGATGGAGAAAGAAGATGACATCCAGAAGCAAGAAGACCTTCGGGATGTCCTGAAGGACTCGTGTAGATATATATAAAGGGTGCTGTTCTCTATGGACCGGTGACTCCTTGTATTATATATGCCACTGTGCCTTACTCTCTACTCTATACCTATATTATTTGTAACTTATTTTATTGTCATCATTGTATACTTTTACCATTTTATGATGATGTCTCTCTAATATCGGTGTACGTCAGTAACACTTAGATATTGGGTTGCATTGCCTTGTATTTATCTTCTGCATGACAGCCCTACTGACTGTACGGACTTTGAAGGGCATATCTTTATTTCCTGATAGTCTCTCATCGGTAGTCTTGTGTTGTGTATATGTTTTTTAATTAATTTTTTTCATTCTTTGCTGTTTAACCCCTTCCCGACATGCGCCATACTAGTACTGCTCTGCGGGAACTGAGTTCCCGCAAACCGCAGTACTAGTATGGCGGCATGATCGCACGGCCTCACAGTGAGCGCTGCGGCGATCGCGTGCGGGTGTCAGCTGCATATGACAGCTGGCACCCCACAGCAATGCATTTAACCCCTCTGATGCCGCTGTCAGTAGTGACAGCGACAGAGGGGCATCGCGCAGGGATGGGGGCTCCTTGCGCTTTCCCACCGGAACAACACGATGCAATCGCGTTATTCCGGTGTTCTGGAAGGAGTCCCCGGATCCAAAATGACCGCAGGACTCCTTCCGGGTCATAAAGTGAGGTGGCTAGCCGGTGCCTGCTAGGGTTGGGGCTAAAGTTAGGGTTGGGGTTAGGGTTGGGGCTAAAGTTAGGGTTGGGGCTAAAGTTAAGGTTAGGGTTAATATTGGTAGGGTAGCCTGGATGCAGCAAGAAGTCCTGTCCACGTAAAGCGCCATTTACCCAGCGACTCCGGTCACATTACACGTGCGCGTACGTGGACAGGACTTCTTGCTGCATCCAGGCTACCCTACCAATATTGGAATTTATAGAGACAAGATTAACGTTTCTCCCTGCACCATATCTCTTATATTTGTTCTGATGAAGGTCTGGATGTGGACCGAAAACGTTCGACTTGCCTTTATGGATGCACATCAGTAAACCTTTTGCATATGATAATTATTCATCTAGAGTGCCAAGTTTCTTCGGATTTGGATTTGTTGGGCTGGATACCCTACTTGAGCACCTACTCTATACACTACTACGAGTGCTGTGTTGTTCTATTATTACATATTGATATTAAGACATTTGAATGATTTGTAACATTTGGATATTATTAAATGTTTTTAACATTTTTATTACCAATAAATACCATAAAACTGATAAAATATTAAAAAGAATAAAACAAAGAAATAAAAACCGAGAAGATGAGGGGAAATATCTAAAAAGAATGATGCCAGAGGGGGATCAATCTGGATCAGTAAGGGTCTTTGACATTGTGAAAAACTAGGGAATAGAG
This sequence comes from Ranitomeya imitator, assembly GCF_032444005.1. Lineage (NCBI taxonomy): Eukaryota > Metazoa > Chordata > Amphibia > Anura > Dendrobatidae > Ranitomeya > Ranitomeya imitator. The sequence continues at coordinate 100,909,744 of NC_091291.1, forward strand.
TTATGAGCCACTGCACGAGTGTCTGATTACAGTGTTGCTGACAGGAGAAGAAAGATGATTGACTGTAGAGAGTAAGGCCATGTTCACACAGTGCGTTTTTTACCGCGGAACCGCGGCGGTTTTGCCGCTGCGGTTCCGCAGCTGTTTTCCATGCAGGGTACAGTACACTGTACCCTATGGAAAACAGGACACACTGTGCACATGGTCCGGAAATTGTAAAAAAAAAGACGCGCTGAATAGCTCCCGGAAAAAAGAAGGAGCATGTCAATTCTTTTTCCGGAGCCGCAGCGGTTCTGCACCCATAGACCTCCATTGTGAGGTCCAAACCGCAGTAAAACCCGCAGATCAAAAATATATCTGCGGGTTTTACTGCGGTTTGATGTGCAGAACCGCTGCAGCAGGAAGTGCGGGGAGCGGGCGGAAGTGCGTGGGCGGAGTGTGGCTGCCCCCCCCCGTGTTCCGATCCCGCCCCCCCGTGCTCCGATGCCCCCCCCCCAGTGCTCCGATGCCCCCCCCCAGTGCTCTGATGCCCCCCCCGTGCCCTAATCTCCCCCCCCTTATACTCACCCGGCGTCCCGGTGTCCGTCCGGCCGTCTTCTCCCTGGGCGCCGCCATCTTGCAAAATGGCGGGCGCATGCGCAGTGCGCCCGCCGAATCTGCCGGCCGGCAGATTCGTTCCAAAGTGCATTTTGATCACTGAGATATAACCTATCTCAGTGATCAAAATAAAAAAATAGTAAATGACACCCCCCCCCTTTGTCACCCCCATAGGTAGGGACAATAAAAAAAATAAAGAATTTTTTTTTTTTTTTCACTAAGGTTAGAATAGGGGTAGGGGTAGGGTTAGGGGTAGGGTTAGGGGTAGGGTTAGGGTTAGGGGTAGGGTTAGGGTTAGGGGTAGGGTTAGGGGTAGGGTTAGGGGTAGGGTTAGGGTATTTTCAGCCATTTTAACCCTAAAAAAATTCCTAGAAAACACACAGACTCTGGCTAGAAAACTGCATCAAAAAAACGCATCAAAAACGGACCAAAAAAGGACCAAAAAAAGGACCTGCGTTTTCTGCCAAGAGCTGCAGTTTTTTAAAAAACAGTCAGGAAAAAAAAAGGATGGAAATCCTGAACGTGTGAACATACCCTAAAGGTACCGTCACACTGAACGATCAGGATCCTGCTGTGCCATCGTTGGTCGGAGCAGAAAGTCCAGAACTTTATTTCGTCGCTGGACCTCCTGCAGACATCGCTGAATCGGCGTGTGTGACGCCGATTCAGCGATGTCTTCACTGATAACCAGGGTAAACATCGGGTTACTAAGCGCAGGGCCGCGCTTAATAACCCGATGTTTACCCTGGTTACCAGCGTAAACGTAAAAAAAAACAAAAAACAATACATACTTACCTTTCGCTGTCTGTCCCCGGCGCTGTGCTTCTCTGCACTGTGAGCGCCGGCCAGCCGGAAAGCACGTCAACGCTGTGCTTTCCGGCTGGCGCTCACAGTCAGTGCAGAGAAGCACAGCGCCGGAGGACAGACACCAGAAGGTAAGTATGTAGTGTTTGTTTGTTTTTTACGTTTACGCTGGTAACCAGGGTAAACATCGGGTTACTAAGCGCGGCCCTGCGGTTAGTAACCCAATGTTTACCCTGGTTACCAGGGGACCGGCATCGTTGGTCGCTGGAGAGCTGTCTGTGTGACAGCTCTACAGCGACGCTGCAGCGATCGGGATCGTTGTCTGGATCGCTGCAGCGTTGCTTAATGTGACGGTACCTTAACTCAATGTGAGAGAGAAAGAGGACTTTATAAATATGCACAATATATATACATAAATCTTCAAAGCCAGCAACTTAGTGTGCTTTAAAGAACATTACAAATGGAAATGGCATCGGAAAGAGAGTGAAATGTATGTAGATCTAAAAATGCTGATGAGAACAAAGAGCACAGAACATAAAAAGATCACAGAAAAAGACTGCCGCGGTGAGTGGAATGACATGTGTGTTACGTGGAACTAATGCCAAATTGTACAAAAAATTTTATTATATATTTATTTGTTTATGACTCTTCAAATATCCAAAATATTGGTAAACTTGATTTCTATTTAGTTTTCACAATGCAGAGATGATTCATTAATATATTTTTCAATTATATTGCTACAAGCAAAAAAAGTTTTATTCTTCGCATAATAAATTAAATAAAGCATTAATTCCGGCACATTTATAAACTTGCATATTAACAAAAACAAAAAAATATTATTAGAGACATTTACAAATGGAAAAATGAATGAGGGATGTGGAGGAAGAGGGTGGATTGGAAGATGCTCATGATTGGGTTGTCAGCTGAGAGGTTGGCTAAAATGGAAAAATGATTTGAGGTGGGTTGTAATGTTGGAGTTTGGTATTGTTGACTGGGAACATAGTCAACAGATCAGAATAATAAAATCCAGGATCCTGGTGTGGTGGTCAGAAGGATCTTTGCCTGCGATGGCCAATATTATATGGTTGTGGTCAAGGTGCCATAATGCCAGCCTTCTGCTTGATGTGCTAACTGGGATGGTTGGAGTGGGCAGCAAGAGTATTCATGCTGGACAGAATGGGTTGCTGCTGTGCCACATGCTTCAGTAGCTCCTGTGTCTGGAGTATGTCTGGTGGAAGTGTGTGCTCTAGCTACTACAGGAGGTCCTGTTGCTGGAGGACCGACAGTGGTAGGAGGATGGCCTGAGTATGGTGGTGGACCAATGATAGGAGGATGGCCTGAGTCTGGAGTAGGGACAGTGGAAGGAAGATGGCCTGAGTATGGTGGTGGACCAGTGGTAGGAGGATGGCCTGAGTCTGGAGGAGGGACAGTGGAAGGAGGATGGCCTGAGTATGGTGGTGGACCATTGGTAGGAGGACGGCCTGAATCTGGAGGAGGGACAGTGGAAGGAGGATGGCCTGAGTATGGTGGTGGACCAGTGGTAGGAGGATGGCCTGAGTCTGGAGGAGGGACAGTGGAAGGCAGATGGCCAGAGACAGATGTGTGTTATGGACCTGGTGGTTAGGAGCACCCGGAACGACCTGATGGTTAAACTAACACAGGACAAGCTCTGGGAAGTGGGATCTCTGCTGACCGCAACCCCTAATCCTATCACACACACTAGAAATAGCCGTGGAGCGTACCTAACGCTGCCTAGACGCCTCTTCACAGCCTAAGAGCTAACTAGCCCTAGAGATAGAAAATAAAGCCTACCTTGCCTCAGAGAAATTCCCCAAAGGAAAAGGTAGCCCCCCACAAATATTGACTGTGAGTTAAGATGAAAGTCACAAACACAGAAATGAAACAGGTTTCAGCAAAGGAGGCCAGACTTACTAAATAGACTGAGGATAGGAAAGGTATCTTTGCGGTCAGCACAAAATCTACAAAAAGACCACGCAGAGTGTGCAAAAAGACCCCCGCACCGACTCACGGTGCGGAGGTGCCACTCTGCATCCCAGAGCTTCCAGCTAGCAAGGCAAAATCATGATAGCAAGCTGGACAAGAAAACAATAAACAAAAAATTAACTAGCAGGGACTTAGCTTCTGCTGGAGTAGACAGGTCACCAGAAAGATCCAAGAGCGAACTGAACCAGTACAAGAACATTGACAGGTGGCATGGAGTAACGATCTGAGTGGAGTTAAATAGAGCAGCCAGCCAAAGAATACACTAAGTCACCTGTGGAAGGAACCTCAGAACCAGCAGCTCCACTCACAGCCACCAGAGGGAGTCCATGGACAGAACTCGCCGAAGTACCATTCATGACCACAGGAGGGAGTTCGATAACAGAATTCACAACAGATGTGGTTTGCCACTTAGCAGAGACGCTGCTGGATGATTGATGGCACTGTGTCTGGTGACTTCTTTCAATATATTGGAAAATATGTTGGGGGTTATTTGCTAGTTTCGCTGCATGTGTGAGGTGAAGAATAAATGTTTTCGTTTGAAGCCTTAAATCAGAGGGGATTTGGCGACTATGTTGGGCCAAACTACGACAAACTGCCTCCTCACCATCATCACATATAGTTCTTGAAATATAGTCCATTACTCGGCTATCTATCTGTCATCGTGTGGTGTTTGTGAGGGACTCCCTCCTTCTCAGTCGCCGTGGTACGTGTGCTGACTGTGGGGATGTATCAAGGGCCAAGGTCGGGCCACTACTGCTGTTCTGCTCTTGTTTTGTGGCTAACTGGTGTTCTGCCGTTGGGCCAGGATCCTCCTCTTCAGATGGGCCAGGCTTGGCCTCAGACGCTGTCTCCCATTCCTGCAAGTTGGATTCAGTTCTACATTTTAATATTAATTATGCGTAAAAATTAATGAATGTTAGAAATATTTCCAGCAACAAAAAACTTGAAAACACACTTAGGGTCTGAAAACCATTATGTGGGCAAGGAAATTTAATTGTGACATTTATAGATATGGCCGTGTTGTAGCTCCAGCACCACCTTTGTCTCGATGCTGCCGCTCCCTTCTGTACTGGTCTCTACAGCTTCTCCATCTTCTTGTTGCATCAGCCACTAAAAAAGGTTATATTTTAAACGATCAATACTAAACAAAGCATCCTGAAGACCCCAATTAAATTAAAGGATAAAAACTAGTGTATGAAACACACAAATACAACATGCTTTTAGTAATAGGCCTGCGTAATATAATTTAAAAATGCAAAAATAGTACATTCAGAAAGCCAAAAAAATCACTTACTAGTCACAGGATCGCGCGTGACTTTTGTTTTTCCTGAAAGTGCGTTTACTGTGAAATATAATCTTTTCAGTGTAAACAGGCTGCCGATCACTCAGTCAACAAGCAAAACAGTCGATCATCAGGTGAAATGATATTTTTTGTGCAGCACAAAGGATAATCATTCTTGGCAGAACATCGTCCTGTGTAAACAGGATTCGCGCTGCCAAGACCAGCTGCAGCCTGTGTGCTCCGACCGATCTACTACAGATTGTTCAGCGCACATCATTCACTGCAGCCTACCTGTGTAAACCGACTATTAAATGACCACCGAATGGTAAACATTTAATGATCGGTACTTGTTCGGTGCCACCTGTCAGTCTGTGTAAATGGAGCTTAAAGGTACCGTCACATTAAGCGACGCTGCAGCGATATAGACAACGATGCCGATCGCTGCAGCGTCGCTGTTTAGTCGTTGTGTGGTCGCTGGAGAGATGTCACACAGACAGCTCTCCAGCGACCAACGATGCCGAAGTCCCCGGGTAACCAGGGTAAACATCGGGTTACTAAGCGCAGGGCCGCGCTTAGTAACCCAATGTTTACCCTGGTTACCATTGTAAATGTAAAAAAAAAAAAAACACTACATACTTACATTCTGGTGTCTGTCGCGTCCCCCTGCGTCACCGCTGTGCTCTGCTTTACAGCCGGCCGCCGCTGACACAGTGCAGGGATGCTGACGCCGGGGAACGCGACAGACACCAGAATGTAAGTATATAGTGTTTTTTTTTTTTTACATTTACAATGGTAACCAGGGTAAATATCGGGTTACTAAGCGCGGCCCTGCGCTTAGTAACCCGATGTTTACCCTGGTTACAAGTGAAGAAATAAATTTCTGGCCTTCTAGCTCCGACCAGCGATGTCACAGCAGGATTCTGATCGCTGCTGCGTGTCAGACACAACGAGATCGCTATCCAGGACGCTGCAACGTCACGGATCGCTATCGTTATCGTTCTAAAGTTGCTCAGTGTGAAGGTACCTTTAGGAACACTTTAAAGTAACTTTTTGAATGCAATTTGTGCCGTTTCATGTTGTACCCCGAGCCTTAGGCTGGGTTCACATTGCATTAAAGCAGCCCGTTCAACACATGCGTTAAACGGGCTGCGTTAACGTGAGTGCCGACATGCCAAATCGCGCTAGCGCAGATAGAGCTAGCAGATGCTCTATCTGTGCTAGCAGTGACGAACTCGGAAATGCTACAGTCCGCGTCTGAGGGTTCGTCACTCAGTGACGGCACATCGCTAGCGCATGCCCATTTTGGGTGTGCGCTAGCGATGCGCCCTAAATAGGACTTAATGGCAGCGTTAGCGGACTGTGTTACACCTCATTATGCCGCGGTGTAATGCAGTCCGTCTAACGGACTGCTTATAACGTAATGTGAACCTGGCCTTAATCTGGCCATACACATTAGATAGCTGTCTGCAGAAAGATCGATCAGCCGACAGCCATCTCAGCTGACCCCCTCCCCCGAACACAAGAACTGCGACAGACACATCGGCCGGCGACTTATCCCTGAGGACAATGCAATCAACAGTGCGCAATCGGACATGCCTGATCTACATCTCTCCTGACCATCAGTCAGCCGGCCCACCCATACACATTAGACTCCTGGGCGAACCTGTCAATGTTGGTGGGTTTGGTCATCAGAAGTCTAATATGTATGGCAATCTTTACTACTTCCCTGTACATTCGAAAATATTTGCAGATCTGATTGATGGATCGATACTCAGCCGCTTATCACCCCCTCGCTGCTGAATATAAGGTCACGCTTACACGTTCAGTATTTGGTCAGTAGTTTACATCAGTATGTGTAAGCCAAAACCAGGGGTGGGTGTTAAATACAGAAGTGGTGACGTGTTTCTATTATACTTTTCCTCTGATTGTTCCTCTCCTGGTTTTGGCTTACAAATAACTGATATAGAAAAACTCAAACACTGAACGTGTGAATGTGGCCTTAAGTGTATGTTTGTGTTAGTCTGATGGGTTATAATCTGGGTCTGACACCTCCTTACACATTAACCTATGTAAATATTTCTGTACAATTACACATTAGAGGGTGTATTTCATGTAATCACCAGACTCTGCACAGTGCCCTCTAGTGCACCTTCACATGCAGTGCACGTGGATACAATTATTATTGATCAACCAGACGGAAACATCTAAATATTGGGATTTTTGTTAATAAAGCATTGGAAATGAGAGAATAGCTGGTTATATTATTTTATACTGATATTGGACGATATTTATGGTCATGTCTAAATGCTATGTGGATTTCCATATTGACTTCTTAAATGGGATTTCCCACAAAAGACATTTATCCACAGGACTGGTGGTAAATGTCTGATCTGCTGGGGTCCCCACTGATTACTAGACCGTCTGAATCGTAGTGGAGGAACAGAGAATCGGGTCCCCCATTCTAGTGATCAGTGGTAATCCCAGATCTAGGACCCCCACTAATCCGACATTTACCACCTATCCTATATATCAGTGACAGCTGTTTCCCTGCTGCAAGAGAATGGGTTCAAATCAGGTACTGAAGCTATGATTTAACCCCTTGCGCTCCCTGCTGTACATGTACATCCTGGTCAGGGTGCGCTTGTATGGAACAGGCTCAGAAGTTGTGCCCGCTCCATACAGGACGTTTGTCGGTTGTAATAAATGTCCGGCATCTGCTCAAAACTACAGCAATTGGCACTAGCCATGATTGATGCTGTTAAACTATTTAGATGATGCTGTCAGTCTCTGACAATGACATTTAAACAGTGCAATCGATAAGGTATACATGCTCAATGCTGCCCATCAACCCCCCGCAAGGTGATTGCTGGGAGCCAATGGGTTAACCGTGACAGCTGGGGGCCTGCTGAAAATGTTTTAAAAACATATCTAATAAAAAAAAATATATATATAAAAATTTAAATCACTCAATTTTTTTTTAATAAAAAAAAATGAAATATAAAAGCAATAATAAACATATTTGGTACCACAGTGTCCATAAAAGTCCTGTCTATTAAACTATGAAATTATCTAAAACATACGTTGAGCATTGAAATTAAAAAGTAAATAAATCAAAAAGCCAGATTTGCAGTGACCATAGATCAACCCCATCTCCCCCATCCCAGCCCAAGAAAAACCAATATAAACTAGATGGGCATTTCCTGAAGGAAATACATGGTGCTTGAACAGCGCTGCCAGCTTTACAGCAGTGTATCAGGTGTCGACTGTAAGGGTATGTTCACACGTTCAGGATTTCCATCCTTTTTTTTTCCTGACTGTTTTTTAAAAAACTGCAGCTCTTGGCAGAAAACGCAGGTCCTTTTTTTGGTCCTTTTTTGGTCCGTTTTTGATGCGTTTTTTGATGCGTTTTTTGATGCGTTTTTTTGATGCAGTTTTCTAGCCAGAGTCTGTGTGTTTTCTAGGAATTTTTTTAGGGTTAAAATGGCTGAAAATACCCTAACCCTACCCCTAACCCTAACCCTACCCCTACCCCTAACCCTAACCCTACCCCTAACCCTACCCCTACCCCTAACCCTACCCCTAACCCTACCCCTAACCCTACCCCTAACCCTACCCCTAACCCTAACCCTACCCCTAACCCTACCCCTAACCCTAACCCTACCCCTAACCCTACCCCTATTCTAACCTTAGTGAAAAAAAAAAAAAAAAAAATTCTTTATTTTTTTTATTGTCCCTACCTATGGGGGTGACAAAGGGGGGGGGGGTGTCATTTACTATTTTTTTATTTTGATCACTGAGATAGGTTATATCTCAGTGATCAAAATGCACTTTGGAACGAATCTGCCGGCCGGCAGATTCGGCGGGCGCACTGCGCATGCGCCCGCCATTTTGCAAGATGGCGGCGCCCAGGGAGAAGACGGCCGGACGGACACCGGGACGCCGGGTGAGTATAAGGGGGGGAGATTAGGGCACGGGGGGGGGCATCAGAGCACTGGGGGGGGCATCGGAGCACTGGGGGGGGGCATCGGAGCACGGGGGGGCGGGATCGGAACACGGGGGGGGCAGCCACACTCCGCCCACGCACTTCCGCCCGCTCCCCCGCACTTCCTGCTGCAGCGGTTCTGCACATCATACCGCAGTAAAACCCGCAGATATATTTTTGATCTGCGGGTTTTACTGCGGTTTGGACCTCACAATGGAGGTCTATGGGTGCAGAACCGCTGCGGCTCCGGAAAAAGAATTGACATGCTCCTTCTTTTTTCCGGGAGCTATTCAGCGCGTCTTTTTTTTTACAATTTCCGGACCATGTGCACAGTGTGTCCTGTTTTCCATAGGGTACAGTGTACTGTACCCTGCATGGAAAACAGCTGCGGAACCGCAGCGGCAAAACCGCCGCGGTTCCGCGGTAAAAAACGCACTGTGTGAACATGGCCTAAGAAAGTAAAGTTAGAAGGGTTAGAATATGAATGTTGTGTATAGCGATGGCACAACCTGGAATGGGCTGTATATGCAGCCAATGGGAGTGATGTAGTGATGTCACCATTATATAATATTGGGTGAAGGCTAAAGGACCTGTGTGATTTCACCACCATTTGCTTCAAGGGGACGCTGGGTCCCACAATGATGAAATAAACGGGGTCCGGACACTTGTGAAGAAAAGGCAGACTGTCCTAGGCAGAGTCTGAAGGTAAGAAATTGTGGCTGCTCAGTTTGATTTGTTGATTTCACTAGAAATTCTGATTGCAGCGAATAATCTCTCTAGCAGCAAGTTCTCACAGGTAGACTCTGCTAATGTAAAGTCTGTCTGCTTTTGGCAGATTTTAATAGGGACGGCCATAACGAAAACAATCTATTTTTATGTAGCTAATGAAGTCACATTTAGGGCTAGTACACATAGTCAGAATAAATAATCGGTCGAATTCGGATGTAAAAATCGGACTGTGTGTACCAGCCCTTATAAGGCCGGTTTCACACGTCAGTGGCTCCGGTACGTGAGGTGACAGTTTCCTCACGTACCGGAGCCACTGACACACGTAGACACATAAAAATCACTGCTTCTGTGCAGATGTCATTGATTTTTTGCGGACCGTGTCTCCGTGTGCCAAACACGGAGACATGTCAGTGTTCGTGCGAGCGCACGGATTACACGGACCCATTAAAGTCAATGTGCAGTCCGTGTGCCGTGCAGGAGACAGCGCTACAGTAAGCACTGTCCCCCCCACTGGTGCTGAAGCCGCGATTGATATCTTCTCTGCAGCAGCGTTTGCTGTAAAGAAGATATGAATAATCCTTTTTTTTTTTTTGTTTCTCGTGTTTAAAATAAAGGTCCATGGAACAGGAAGCATGTGCCACACAGTCTTTTGGCGTGCACTAGTGCCTTCCCATATAATTTTATCCACACCGTTAAAATATACCGTCAGGTTTGACTTAATAACAATACATCAAGAATAAACACCCAAAATGAAACAACATGTAAACTATATACAGTGGGGCAAAAAAGTATTTAGTCAGTCAGCAATAGTGCAAGTTCCACCACTTAAAAAGATGAGAGGCGTCTGTAATTTACATCATAGGTAGACCTCAACTATGGGAGACAAACTGAGAAAAAAATCCAGAAAATCACATTGTCTGTTTTTTTAACATTTTATTTGCATATTATGGTGGAAAATAAGTATTTGGTCAGAAACAAAATTTCATCTCAATACTTTGTAATATATCCTTTGTTGGCAATGACAGAGGTCAAACGTTTTCTGTAAGTCTTCACAAGGTTGCCACACACTGTTGTTGGTATGTTGGCCTATTCCTCCATGCAGATCTCCTCTAGAGCAGTGATGTTTTTGGCTTTTCGCTTGGCAACACGGACTTTAACTCCCTCCAAAGGTTTTCTATAGGGTTGAGATCTGGAGACTAGCTAGGCCACTCCAGGACCTTGAAATGCTTCTTACGAAGCCACTCCTTCGTTGCCCTGGCGGTGTGCTTTGGATCATTGTCATGTTGAAAGACCCAGCCACGTTTCATCTTCAATGCCCTTGCTGATGGAAGGAGGTTTGCACTCAAAATCTCACGATACATGGCCCCATTCATTCTTTCATGTACCCGGATCAGTCGTCCTGGCCCCTTTGCAGAGAAACAGCCCCAAAGCATGATGTTTCCACCACCATGCTTTACAGTAGGTATGGTGTTTGATGGATGCAACTCAGTATTCTTTTTCCTCCAGACACGACAAGTTGTGTTTCTACCAAACAGTTCCAGTTTGGTTTCATCAGACCATAGGACATTCTCCCAAAACTCCTCTGGATCATCCAAATGCTCTCTAGCAAACTTCAGACGGGCCCGGACATGTACTGGCTTAAGCAGTGGGACACGTCTGGCACTGCAGGATCTGAGTCCATGGTGGCGTAGTGTGTTACTTATGGTAGGCCTTGTTACATTGGTCCCAGCTCTCTGCAGTTCATTCACTAGGTCCACCTGCGTGGTTCTGGGATTTTTGCTCACCGTTCTTGTGATCATTCTGACCCCACGGGGTGGGATTTTGCGTGGAGCCCCAGATCGAGGGAGATTATCAGTGGTCTTGTATGTCTTCCATTTTCTAATTATTGCTCCCACTGTTGATATCTTCACTCCAAGCTGGTTGGCTATTGCAGATTCAGTCTTCCCAGCCTGGTGCAGGGCTACAATTTTGTTTCTGGTGTCCTTTGACAGCTCTTTGGTCTTCATCATAGTGGAGTTTGGAGTCAGACTGTTTGAGGGTGTGATCTTACCCACAGGCCCACAAGAATCTCATTCAGGGCACAGAATGTTTAGTTCAGAATATATAAACTTTATTAATATATAGAAACTGCTTTTTTATAAAAACATAAAATACAAAAACTTATGCAAGTACCTCTATTCCAAAAAAGCCTTGATGTGTGCTTAGTAATTGAACCCAACCAACATGCTGACCTTGATGTAAGACAATGTCATAGGTCAGATTATTGCATAAAAATGCTATATAGGTTTTAGGTATCGTATTGTAAGGTGACTGCTTGAATGTGAGCTCTCTAAAGTGCAAATGTGCTGAATAGTAATTTGCGTGCTAGGGTTTAGCTGCAAGAGAACTATCATAGTACCATGCATAAATATGCAAGAACCGGTACATACCGCAACTTCTGTGGCACCTGCCTCAATAGAATATACCCATATAATGCGCACGTACTAAACTTAACAAGATGGTAAGTGTAGAGCACAGAAAAGCATGTTCACCTCACTACAGCACGCTCAAGGAACCCCTACGCGCGTTTCGATCGTATCTTCATCCGGGGGCGTGTTTGAGGGTGTGCACAGGTGTCTTTTTATACTGATAACAAGTTTAAACAGGTGCCATTACAACAGGTAATGAGTGGAGGAAAGAGGAGACTCTTAAAGAAGAAGTTACAGGTCTGTGAGAGCCAGAAATCTTGATTGTTTGTTTCTGACCAAATACTTATTTTCCACCATAATATGCAAAAAAATGATAAAAAAACAGACAATGTGATTTTCTGGATTTTTTTTTCTCAGTTTGTCTCCCATAGTTGAGGTCTACCTATGATGTAAATTACAGACGCCTCTCATCTTTTTAAGTGGTGGAACTTGCACTATTGCTGACTGACTAAATACTTTTTTGCCCCACTGTATATTGTAGCATTTCCCTTACTTCGGGTCTTGGGGGACACTCGCTTTGCACGGGAATAACGCATACAGGCACGATTTTTCCACAAAAACAGTCTATTCTGGTTTATCAAACGTCATAAACCATAATACAAACAGTTCATTTATATCACCAGAACACATTACCACCGATAGTCTGTTCCAATGGCAGATCCGTGTCTGCCCGTAACCCCTTGTTACCTGGAGTTACCTTACAGGAGCTCCGGCTCCACACACTGACTCCTGCCAGTGCTGGTTTACAAGGAAACTGCCTCACTGGGATCACCGTCCTTGTGACCAGGGCACCTCGGATAGTCCAGACCCACAGTAGGAACTGTAGCTTCCCCAACACAGAAACCGTCCCAGGCTCTGTAGATGCAGCCTTTCCATGCGCTTCCAGGAAGACCAGTCACAGGCACTTCCAACACACAGGCCACCAGTCCATGATCTTACCAAGTGCTTACAGGACTCCAGTCCATCGGCGGACAATCCAACACTCTGACCATTCCAGGACTCACACTCTTACCAGGTGCTTGCAGGACTCCAGCCCATCCCAGGACAATCCAACACCCTGAGCATTCAGTCCATAGCCTCAGCAGTGCTTCTAGGACTCCAGCCCACTTCAGGACAATCCAACACACAGGCTATTGCAGGACTCATGGTCTCAGTGCTTTCAGGACTCCAACCCATACCAGGACAATCCAACACTGACCGTTCATCAGGTCCACGGTCTCAGTGCTTGCAGGACTTCTCCAATACCAGGAGACTCCAACACTGACCGTCCAGGACCTTGCACATGGACCAAACGGATCCATACACAGGAACCACACAGGAACATGTGACCCACACCCTGGTCACATTACATACCTGTAACCACTCCCCTGGGTGGTAGTGTGGGTGTGTGTGGCTAGTCTGACCCTCCCAACTCTCATAACTAGCCCTGCCAATCTCCCATTAGAACTACACAATTACTTGTGGGACTACAGGTCCCAGAACACCAATCAAACTTCAGACTGACAGCGCAGTGTGTCTTCCTCTGCAACACACACACACCAGCCATTTACCCTCCTGCCGGACTTTGTCCCATCACATTTATGCCTCCAAGCGCATCTTGAAGCGCACACACAGCGCCCCCTGGCTGTAACGTTTGTCACCGCACCACAATATATATATATATATATATATACACTTCCTTTTTATATTATCATATATTCTTTATATAATATATACTTTTTTTTCTCTTCTCTAAAGGGGGGTTCCAATAAAATCCATAAATACAGAGTTCATAACAATACATGGGTTGGAGGGCAGGACAGAAAACACACCTGGTGGGAAGAGAAGAATTCTTATGCTGTACACGCTATATCCAATGTCGGGAGCGGTGTCAAAGGACGTGACAAGATCTGATTAGTCCTTAAGGGTACTTAACAGTCTGCAGATACTCAGCCGAGCAGCTGCTGTACATGTCTGTACCCTGATAGACCGGGCACTGAACAAGTCCTCGGTCAGTTGGAGAGATACTGCGCCACTGTAAATTAGTCATTTCAGTATCGTGCTCGGCCATTCATCGACGCTAGCACTCAACCGCGGCAATGAAGGTCTATGGCCATGGCCACCCACTTGGTCGAGCAGGTGGACACAACAGCCGCTCAGTGTAAGAGCGGCTTTCAATTGACAGCCACTCAGCCACAGCAGCGATCGATCACGGCTGAACGGCTGTCAATTGACAAGTGTGAAGGTACTGTAAGGGAATATACCAGGCCATGACAGCAGGAGGTAAGCTAGCCATACCAATTAAATTTAAATTAAAGGAAAATCATGCAAGGACAGCGAGCTAATCCCCATTATCAAAGACAAACTCTTGCCTGTACAAGGACTGGGACTGTGGGTAGATGATTTAAGCATAGGAATTAGTTCCAGAATACGCTTTTAAGTTAAAATACAATAAACTGGATTGTGATAACTGTAATATGTCTGAAGAACACCCGAAGTGGCACAACACTCTTGCCTGGAAATGTAGAAATGATCTAGAAGAGTATTCTTCTCTGTGGTGGCTGCTGTAATTAGCTGTGTGTTACCTCTAGACTGCAGCAATTCATTTATTGGCTTCTTCCTATCTGACAATAGATCCTCATTAAAGTCACCACAGAGAACAACTGGACCATGTTCTAAAGGTACCGTCACACTAAGCGACGCTGCAGCGATACCGACAACGATCCGGATCGCTGCAGCGTCGCTGTTTGGTCGCTGGAGAGCTGTCACACATGTTTACCCTGGTTACCAGCGAAGACATCGCTGAATCGGTGTCACACACGCCGATTCAGCGATGTCAGCGGGACGTCCAGCGACGAAATAAAGTTCTGGCCTTTCTGCCCCGACCAGCGATATCACAGCAGGGGCCTGATCGCTGCTGCCTGTCACACTGGACGATATCGCTAGCCAGGACGCTGCAACGTCACGGATCGCTAGCGATATCGTCCAGTGTGACGGTACCTTAAGATGTGTAACGAATTCAACAGGCTACAAAACTGTGGTAAAAATAGATTAGTATTGTAGTCGGGAGGCCTGTAAATAACTGAAATTATTGCTTGAATTGGTGCTGCAACTTTCAAAACCAGGAATTCCAGGTCAGTGACGCCATGTATATACTGCATTTGACTTACTTGAATATCACGTTTCATGTAGATGGCTACTCTGCCACCATTTTTGTTGCACAGATGAGAGTAGGTAGAGTATGAAACGTGTCTGTTGTGTTTATATGTTCAATAGTTTTGCAACTGTATTTTTTCAGGGACAAATTGGCCAGACAGATGAGATTCAGTAAAACATAAAATGTCTGCTAGACACATTTCATGATGACTTCTTCCATCATCAATGTGGCCTGACAGTCCTATGTTATGATGAATTATTTTCAGAGAAGGAGAACTTGGCCATGGGAGACAATTATAAGTAAGGGCATAGCATTATTGACTTCTGCTTCTTTCATATTTAGCAAAGACCTTTTGATTTCTTGATTTGAGTATATTTTATCTTCAGTGAAATGAATTATGTGTAGTCCGGAAAGTGATGTAGTTCTGCTAAAAGCAACATATGCCATACCTGGCTCAAAAATACGCTGTAGTGAGACTACAGCAAAAGGTGTAGTCATGCCTTGCACCTTATGTACTGTACAGGCAAAAGCAAGTTTAATGGGAAACTGGTGACGAACAACTCCTTTTTTGTCAAGGGTTCTTCTACTCTTTCTATATACACTACACTACCTGCTGGTGTACATGTCCTGTTGCAATTCCTTTGCCCAGCATTTGGATTATTCAACTGAACACGTAGCATGCTTACAACTGTATTACCATGTTGAAGCTGGGAAATGATTTTAACAATTTTTCCAAATGAACCATTTACGAGTACATCCTCCACATCTATGTTTCTAATCAGCATCACACGAGCATCCTTTGCAACTTGCAACCTACCAAATATACTCGAGTATAAGCCGACTCGAGTAGAAGCCGACCCCCCTAATTTTGCCACAAAAAACTGGGAAAACTTATTGACTGGAGTATAAGACTAGGGTAGGAAATGCAGCAGCTACCGGTAAATTTCAAAAATAAAAATAGATACCAATAAAAGTAAAATTAATTAAGACATCAGTAGGTTAAGTGTTTTTTTTTTGAATATTTATTTAAAAGAAAACATTAAATTAGCACTTTAAGTGGAAAAAAGGGTCAACAAAAACAATACAGTTACAACAATAACTTTAAAAGTACAAAAAACGTAGATCAATCAGCAACCAAGCTAAAACACAAGAGTTAAAATCCTTCAAATTCACTGGATTCGTCATCTGTATCTCCAAACAGAGCTTCAAATTCAGCTGGTAAGAGGTTGTCAGCATAGACGTTGTCATCACTGAGTTTGTCATCACTGTCATTGCTGTCATTCGCATACAAAGCATTCTCTTCACTGCCATCCATCGCGTTACTAATGCCACACTTCTTGAAGGCCCGTTGCACCATGTCCTCTGGAATCTCTTCCCATGCATCACGAACCAACTTTGCTATTAATTCTATGTCCGGCTTCATCAGATTTCTAAGTTTTGTCAGTCGGGCTTGACCAGATGACATCCATTCATGCCACATCCTCCGCACACGGTCTTTGAAAGGTTTATTTAAACACACATCTAGGGGCTGCAGTACAGATGTAAGTCCACCTGGAATAACCGCCAAAGTAACTTGAGAAGACTTTGCCAGTTTTTTTATGTCATCAGATATGTGTGCTCTGAACATATCCCAGACTAGCAATGATGGTTTTTTCTTTAAGGTTGCTCCTGGTCGTCCATTCCAAATTTCTTCCAGCCATTTTTTGTTCCGTCTTCATCCATCCAGCCTTTAACATGCGCGCACTGTAATTCGTGGTGGAAATTTGACCTTTTTAGGCAAGGTCTTTCTTTTAAAAATAATGACAGGCCGCAGCTTAGTTCCATTAGCCAAACATGAAAGAATCACTGTGAAGTGTTTTTTCATTTCCTGTGGTTCTGAGTAAAATAGTTTTGTCTCCCATATTTGCCACAGTTCTGTTGCTTGGAAGATCAAAAGTCATAGGTGTTTCATCCATATTTCCAATATCTCCCAGGTCATAGTTATGGATCCTTCTTTGTTTTTTGATGAATGAATGGAATGACATCACGTTTTCATCAAGGTCTTTTGGCAACTTCTGTGAAATCTTTGTTTTTTGCCGCAAACATAGGCCAAATCTACTCATGAAGCCGGTACACCATCCTGCTGATGCAACAACATTTTCAATGCCTGGTGCTTTCAATTTGTATTCTTTAGCCATTTGAAGAGCACGTAAGCGAATTCTCATGCGTGTTACGCAGTAACCATTTTGACGACACTCCATAACCCATTTATGCAATTCAGTCTCTAGAGCCTCGTATGACATCTTTAATCCACGTTGAGCTTTTTTTGTCTTTGGAATCTTTACCAAGTCAGCTTTCATTTTCCGCCACTCTCTCACTTGTTTTTCGTTAATACAAAATTCCCTACTTGCTATACTGTTATTGCTTTCTTCTGCTCTTGACACAACCTTAAGTTTGAAACCAGCTTTGTATGACCTGCGTTTTTGTCTTGGTCCAGGATCAGAAGAATTGGGATCCATTTCTAACAGTATAAAAAAAAAAAGACTTAAAAAAAAATCAGTACTCTAGCGATTAAATTCTCAAAATACTGTACATACTGTATATCCAAGACCATAGACCACGTAATGCTCCATACAGTTCATGATGGGCCCATATAATGCTCCATAAAGTTCATGATGGCCCATTTAATGCTCCATAAAGTTGATGGTGGGCCCATATAATACTCCATAAAGTTGATGATGGGCCAATATAATGCTCCATAAAGTTGATGGGCCCATAGAATGCCCCATAAAGTTGATGATGGGCCCATAGAATGCTCCATAAAGTTGATGATGGGCCCTGTTGTGAATTCTGTTGTCGAACTCCCTCCTGTGGTCGTGAATGGTACTTCGGCGAGTTCTGTCTATGGGTTCCCTCTGGTGGCTATGAGTGAAGCTGCTGCTTCTGAGGTTCCTTACACAGGTGACGTAATTTATCCTTTGGTTGGCTGCTCTATTTAACTCCTCTCAGATCGTTACTCCATGCCAGCTGTCAATGTTTTTGCATTGGTTCAGTTCGCTCCTGGATCTCTCTGGTGACCTGCCTTCTCCTGCAGAAGCTAAGTTCCTGATAGTCACTGTTTTCTTGTCCAGCTGGTTATCATGATTTTGTCTTGCTAGCTGGAAGCTCTGGGATGCAGAGTGGCCCCTCCGCACCGTGAGTCGGTGCGGAGGTCCTTTTTGCACACTCTGCGTGGTCTTTTGTAGGTTTTTGTGCTGATCGCAAAGTTACCTTTCCTATCCTCTGTCTATTTAGTAAGTCTGGCCTCCCTTTGCTGAAACCTGTTTCATTTCTGCGTTTGTGACTTTCATCTTTACTCACAGTCAATATATGTGGGGGGCTTCCTTTACCTTTGGGGAATTTCTCTGAGGCAAGGTAGGCTTTATTTTCTATCTCTAGGGCTAGATAGTTCTTAGGCTGTGACGAGGCGCCTAGGTCTGGTCAGGAGCACTCCACGGCTTTTTCTAGTGTGTGTGATAGGATTAGGGCTTGCGGTCAGCAGAGCTCCCACATCCCAGAGCTCGTCCTGTATGCTCCTAACCACCAGGTCATAACAGTACAGCTGGCCCAAAGTATTAATGCATCTCAATAGAGGGATAAGAGAACTTCTGAGACCATTTTTTTTTCTTTGCACTGTGTTTTGCCTTTCTTTTCCCCTAGACCTTTGGGTGGTTCAGGACACAGGTGTAGATATGGACATTCAAGGTCTGTCCTCTTGTGTGGATCATCTCACTGCAAGGGTACAAAACATTCAAGATTTTGTGGTTCAGAATCCAATGTTAGAGCCTAGAATTCCTATTCCTGACTTATTTTCTGGAGATAGATCTAGGTTCTTGAATTTCAAAAATAATTGTAAACTGTTTCTAGCTTTGAAACCCCGCTCCTCTGGTGACCCTGTTCAACAGGTAAAAATCATTATTTCTTTGTTGCGTGGTGACCCTCAAGACTGGGCATTTTCCCTTGCGCCAGATCCGGCATTGCGTGATGTTGATGCGTTTTTTCTGGCGCTTGGATTGCTTTATGATGAACCAAATTCAGTGGATCAGGCAGAGAAAATCTTGCTGGCTTTGTGTCAGGGTCAGGATGAAGTGGAGGTGTACTGTCAGAAGTTTAGAAAGTGGTCTGTGCTTACTCAGTGGAATGAATGTGCCCTGGCGGCAATTTTCAGAAAGGGTCTTTCTGAAGCCCTTAAGGATGTCATGGTGGGATTTCCCACGCCTGCTGGTCTGAATGAGTCTATATCTTTGGCCATTCAGATTGATCGGCGCATGCGTGAGCGCAAAGCTGTGCACCATCTGGCGGTATTCTCTGAGCATAGGCCTGAGCCTATGCAGTGTGATAGGACTTTGACCAGAGCTGAACGGCAAAAACACAGACGTCGGAATGGGCTGTGTTTTTACTGTGGTGAATCCACTCATGCTATCTCCGATTGTCCTGTCCGATTGAACTAAGTGGTTCGCTAGGTCTGCCATTATTGGTACGGTACAGTCTAAATTTCTTTTGTCAGTTACTCTGATTTGCTCTCTGTCGTCCTATTCTGTAATGGCATTTGTGGATTCAGGCGCTGCCCTGAATTTGATGGACTTGGAGTTTGCCAGGCGCTGTGGTTTTTTCTTGGAGCCCTTGCAGTATCCTATTCCATTGAGAGGAATTGATGCTACGCTTTTGGCCAAGAATAAGCCTCAGTACTGGACTCAATTGACCATGTGCATGTCTCCTGCACATCAGGAGGATATTCGCTTTTTGGTGTTGCATAATCTGCATGATGTGGTCGTTTTGGGGTTGCCATGGCTACAGGTCCATAATCCAGTGTTGGATTGGAAATCTATGTCTGTGTCCAGCTGGGGTTGTCAGGGGGGTACATGGTGATGTTCCATTGCTGTCAATTTCGCCTTCCACTCCTTCTGAAGTCCCTGAGTTTTTATCAGATTACCGGGATGTATTTGAAGAGCCCAAATCTGGTGCCCTACCTCCTCATAGGGATTGCGACTGTGCTATTAATTTGATTCCTGGTAGTAAGTTTCCTAAGGGCCATCTGTTTAATTTATCTGTGCCAGAGCACGCCGCTATGCGGAGTTATATAAAGGAATCCTTGGAGAAGGGTCATATTCGTCCGTCGTCGTCACCATTGGGAGCAGGGTTCTTTTTTGTGGCCAAGAAGGATGGTTCTTTGAGACCTTGTATTGATTACCGCCTTCTTAATAAGATCACAGTCAAATTTCAGTATCCTTTGCCGCTGCTGTCTGATTTATTTGCTCGGATTAAGGGGGCTAGTTGGTTCACCAAGATAGATCTGCGTGGTGCGTATAATCTTGTGCGAATTAAACAGGGCGATGAATGGAAAACGGCATTTAATACGCCCGAGGGCCATTTTGAGTACCTGGTTATGCCATTCGGGCTTTCTAATGCTCCATCTGTGTTTCAGTCCTTTATGCATGACATCTTCCGAGAGTACCTGGATAGATTCATGATTGTATATTTGGATGACATTTTGGTCTTTTCGGATGATTGGGAGTCTCATGTGAAGCAGGTCAGAATGGTGTTCCAGGTCCTTCGTGCGAATTCCTTGTTTGTGAAGGGGTCAAAGTGTCTCTGTGGAGTTCAGAAGGTTTCATTTTTGGGTTTCATTTTTTCCCCTTCTACTATCGAGATGGACCCTGTTAAAGTTCAGGCCATTTACGATTGGACTCAGCCGACATCTGTGAAGAGCTTGCAGAAATTCCTGGGCTTTGCTAATTTTTATCGTCGCTTCATCGCTAATTTTTCCAGTATTGCTAAACCGTTGACTGATTTGACCAAGAAAGGTGCTGATGTGGTCAATTGGTCCTCTGCGGCTGTAGAGGCTTTTCAGGAGTTGAAGCATCATTTTGCTTGTGCCCCTGTGTTGTGCCAGCCAGATGTTTCGCTCCCTTTTCAGGTTGAGGTTGATGCTTCTGAAATTGGAGCAGGGGCTGTTTTGTCGCAAAGAAGTTCTGATGTCTCGGTGATGAAACCTTGTGCCTTCTTTTCTAGAAAATTCTCGCCTGCTGAGCGCAATTATGATGTGGGCAATCGGGAGTTGTTGGCCATGAAGTGGGCATTTGAGGAGTGGCGACATTGGCTTGAAGGAGCTAAACATCGCGTGGTAGTCTTGACGGATCACAAGAATTTGACTTATCTTGAGTCTGCCAAACGGTCGAATCCTAGACAGGCTCGACGATCGCTCTTTTTCTACCGTTTTGATTTTGTGGTTTCATACCTTCCGGGATCTAAGAATGTGAAGGCTGACGCCCTGTCGAGGAGTTTTGTGCCTGACTCTCCGGGTGTTCCAGAGCCGGCAGGTATTGTTAAAGAAGGGGTAATTTTGTCTGCCATTTCCCCTGATTTGCGGCGTGTGCTGCAAAAGTTTCAGGCTGATAGACCTGACCGTTGTCCTACGGAGAAACTGTTTGTCCCTGATAGATGGACTAGTAGAGTTATCTCTGAGATTCATTGTTCAGTGTTGGCTGGTCATCCTGGAACCTTTGGTACCAGAGATTTGGTGGCTAGATCCTTTTGGTGGCCTTCTTTGTCACGAGATGTGCGTTCTTTTGTGCAGTCCTGTGGGACTCGTGCTCGGGCTAAGCCCTGCTGTTCTCGTGCCAGTGGGTTGCTTTTGCCCTTGCCGATCCCGAAGAGGCCCTGGACGCATATTTCCATGGATTTTATTTCTGATCTCCCTGTTTCTCAAAAGATGTCGGTCATTTGGGTAGTTTGTGATCGCTTCTCTACGATGGTCCATTTGGTACCCTTATCTAAATTGCCTTCCTCCTCTGATTTGGTGCCTTTGTTTTTCCAGCATGTGGTTCGTTTGCATGGCATTCCAGGGAACATCGTCTCGGACAGAGGTTCCCAGTTTGTTTCGAGGTTTTGGCGGTCCTTTTGCGCTAGGATGGGCATTGATTTGTCTTTTTCTTCGGCTTTCCATCCTCAGACTAATGGCCAAACCGAACGAACTAATCAGACTTGGGAGACATATCTGAGATGCTTTGTTTCTGCTGATCAGGATGATTGGGTGTCCTTCTTGCCTTTGGCTGAGTTCGCCCTTAATAATCGGGCCAGCTCGGCTACTTTAGTTTCTCCTTTTTTCTGTAATTCTGGTTTCCATCCTCGTTTTTCTTCAGGGCAGGTTGAGCCTTCGGACTGTCCTGGTGTGGATGCGGTGGTGGACAGATTGCAGCCGATTTGGACTCATGTGGTGGACAATTTGACATTGTCCCAGGAGAAGGCTCAACGTTTCGCTAACCGCCGGCGTTGTGTTGGTCCCCGACTTCGTGTTGGGGATTTGGTTTGGTTGTCATCTCGTCACGTTCCTATGAAGGTTTTCTCTCCTAAGTTTAAGCCTCGTTTCATTGGGCCATATAAGATTTCTGAAGTTCTTAATCCTGTGTCATTTCGTTTGGACCTTCCAGCTTCTTTTGCCATCCATAATGTGTTCCATAGGTCGTTGTTGCGGAGATACGTGGCGCCTATGGTTCCCTCCGTTGATCCTCCTGCCCCGATGTTGGTTGAGGGGGAGTTGGAGTATGTGGTGGAGAAGATTTTGGATTCTCGTGTTTCGAGACGGAAACCTGGTCAAGTGGAAGGGTTATGGTCAGGAAGATAATTCCTGGGTTTTTGCCTCTGATGTTCATGCTGCCGATCTTGTTCGTGCCTTTCATTTGGCTCATCCTGATCGGCCTGGGGGCTCTGGTGAGGGTTCGGTGACCCCTCCTCAAGGGGGGGATGCTGTTGTGAATTCTGTTGTCGAACTCCCTCCTGTGGTCGTGAATGGTACTTCGGCGAGTTCTGTCTATGGGCTCCCTCTGGTGGCTATGAGTGAAGCTGCTGCTTCTGAGGTTCCTTACACAGGTGACGTAATTTATCCTTTGGTTGGCTGCTCTATTTAACTCCTCTCAGATCGTTACTCCATGCCAGCTGTCAATGTTTTTGCATTGGTTCAGTTCGCTCCTGGATCTCTCTGGTGACCTGCCTTCTCCTGCAGAAGCTAAGTTCCTGATAGTCATTGTTTTCTTGTCCAGCTGGTTATCATGATTTTGTCTTGCTAGCTGGAAGCTCTGGGATGCAGAGTGGCCCCTCCGCACCGTGAGTCGGTGCGGAGGTCCTTTTTGCACACTCTGCGTGGTCTTTTGTAGGTTTTTGTGCTGATCGCAAAGTTACCTTTCCTATCCTCTGTCTGTTTAGTAAGTCTGGCCTCCCTTTGCTGAAACCTGTTTCATTTCTGCGTTTGTGACTTTCATCTTTACTCACAGTCAATATATGTGGGGGCTTCCTTTACCTTTGGGGAATGTCTCTGAGGCAAGGTAGGCTTTATTTTCTATCTCTAGGGCTAGATAGTTCTTAGGCTGTGACGAGGCGCCTAGGTCTGATCAGGAGCGCTCCACGGCTATTTCTAGTGTGTGTGATAGGATTAGGGCTTGCGGTCAGCAGAGCTCCCACATCCCAGAGCTCGTCCTGTATGAGGTTTAACTATCAGGTCATTCCGGGTGCTCCTAACCACCAGGTCATAACAGGGCCCATAGAATGCTCCATAAAGTTCATGATGCGCCCATAAGATGCTCCATATAAAACTGTGCCACATATAATGATCCATACCGTTCATTATTGCCCCATAGATGCTCCATATAAAGCTGTGCCACATGTAATGTTCCATACCGTTCATTATTGCCCCATAGATGCTCCATATAAAGCTGTGCCACATATGATGCTCCATACTGTTCATTATTGCCCCATAGATGCTCCATATAAAGCTGTGCCACATACAGTACAGATCAAAAGTTTGAACACACCTTCTCATTTAAAGATTTTTCTATATTTTCATGACTATGAAAATTGTACATTCACACTGAAGGCATCAAAACTATGAATTAACACATGTGGAATTATATACTTAACAAAAAAGTGTGAAACATCTGAAATTATGTCTTATATTCTAGGTTCTTCAAAGTAGCCACCTTTTGCTTTGATGACTGCTTTGCACACTCTTGGCATTCTCTTGATGAGCTTCAAGAGGTAGTCACCGTGAATGGTCTTCCAACAATCTTGAAGGAGTTCCCAGAGATGCTTAGCACTTGTTGGCACTTTTGCCTTCACTCTGCGGTCCTACTCACCCCAAACCATCTCGATTGGGTTTATGTCTGGCGTAGCACCCCATCACTCTCTTTCTTGGTCATGGAGGCCTGGAGGTGTATTTGGGGTCATTGTCCTGTTGAAAAATAAATGATGGTCCAACTAAACGCAAACCGGATGGAATAGCATGCCGCTGCAAGATGCTGTGGTAGCCATGCTGGTTCAGTATGCCTTCAATTTTGAATAGATCCCCAACAGTGTAACCAACATAGCACCGCCGCACCATCACACCTCCTCCATGCTTCACGGTGGGAACCAGGCATGTAGAGTCCATCCTTTCACCTTTTCTGCGTCGCACAAAGACACAGTGGTTGGAGCCAAAGATCTCAAATTTGGACTCCTCAGACTAAAGCACAGATTTCCATTGGTCTAATGTCCATTCCTTGTGTTCTGTAGCCCAAATAAGCCTCTTCTGCTTGTTGCCTGTCCTTAGCAGTGGTTTCCTAGCAGCTATTTTACCATGAAGGCCTGCTGCACAAAGTCTCCTATTAACAGTTGTTGTAGAGATGTGTCTGCTGCTAGAACTCTGTGTGGCATTGACCTGGTCTCTAATCTGAGCTGCTGTTAACCTGCGATTTCTGAGGCTGGTGACTAGGATAAACTTATCCTCAGAAGCAGAGGTGACTCTTGGTCTTCCCTTCCTGGGGCAGTCCTCTTGTGAGCCAGTTTCTTTGTAGCGCTTGATGGTTTTTGCCATTGCACTTGGGGACACTTTCAAAGTTTTCCCAATTTTTCGGACTGACCTTCATTTCTTAAAGTAATGATGGCCACTCATTTTTCTTTACTTAGCTGTTTTTTTTATTGCCATAATACAAATTCTAACAGTCTATTCAGTAGGACTATCAGCTGTGTATCCACAACACTTCTGAACAACACAACTGATGGTCCCAACTCCATTTATAAGGCAAGAAATCCCACTTATTAAACCTGACAGGGCACACCTGTGAAGTGAAAACGATTGCGGGTGACTACCTCTTGAAGCTCATCAAGAGAATGCCAAGTATTTTTTGTAACTTTTTTGTTAAGTATATAATTCCACATGTGTTAATTCATAGTTTTGATGCCTTCAGTGTGAATGTACAATTTTCATAGTCATGAAAATACAGAAAAATCTTTAAATGAGAAGGTGTGTCCAAACTTTTGCTCTGTACTGTATGTAATATTTAAAAACCTTATTAACAAGTCAATAGTTGCTTTACTGCCTATGGTTATGGATGACTTCAAATGCGCACAATATATAGTAATACTGTACATTTCTTGATCTGTGTTATAGAGGCAAATTTTTAATTGCATGTCTGATAAAGCAAATGAATAGGAATATAAGGACCTAAGTAAGAGTTGTTCAACCCCATATGAATGGCCCCAGAGTGCTGCATAAAGTAATATCTAATCCTATCTCTCAGACCATTGTAACTTCTTTCCTCCTAGTTCCATGTTCCCGTACAGTTTTTTTTTACATCAATAATTTCATTTGAGCACTACAGCCTTCACAATTTTAGCAGAGGACAATATAAAGGCTATTACAGATCAGCAGCTGCTGATTAGCTGCAGTGGTTATGTCAGATGTTTGTCAGAGACAGTAGTGATTCTGCTATTGCAGAATGTAACTAGAGTACCGTATATACTCGTGTGTAAGCCGAGAATTTCAGCACAGTTTTTTGTGCTGAAAATGCCCCCATCTACTCATACACAAGTCAATTGTCCAGAACGCTAGCAGGGGAAGGGGGAGCAGACATCATACTCACCCTCTGTCACTGCATCTCCGTCCCTGCATCTCCGTTGTCATGGCGCCGGTAACTCTCCTCTCCTGTGCTGAGCGGTCACGTGGTACTTCTCATTAAGGTAATGAATATCCATGCGTCTCCAATCCCATAGGTGTGGAGCGCATATTCATTACCTTAATGAGCGGTACCACCGATCATAAGAATCTGATTTACCTTGAGTCGGCCAAGCGGCTGAACCCTAGACAGGCTCGGTGGTCCCTGTTTTTCTCCCGTTTTGATTTTGTGGTCTCGTATCTTCCTGGATTTAAGAATATTAAGGCGGATGCTCTCTCTAGGAGTTTTTTGCCTGATTCCCCTGGTGTCCTTGAGCCGGTTGGCATTCTTAGGGAAGGGGTGATTTTATCTGCCATCTCCCCTGATTTACGGCGGGCGCTTCAGGAGTTTCAGGCTGATAAGCCTGACCGCTGTCCTGTGGGGAAGCTGTTTGTTCCTGATAGATGGACAAGTAAGGTAATTTCTGAGGTCCATTGTTCTGTGTTGGCCGGTCATCCTGGAATTTTTGGTACCAGAGATTTGGTTGCTAGGTCCTTTTGGTGGCCTTCCTTGTCGCGGGATGTGCGTACTTTTGTGCAATCCTGTGGGACCTGTGCCCGGGCTAAGCCTTGCTGTTCCCATGCTAGTGGGTTGCTTTCACCTTTGCCCATTCCGGAGAGGCCTTGGACGCATATTTCCATGGATTTTATTTCAGATCTTCCGGTGTCCCAGAGGATGTCTGTTATCTGGGTGGTTTGTGATCGGTTCTCTAAAATGGTTCATTTGGTACCTTTGCCTAAATTGCCTTCCTCCTCTGATTTGGTTCCATTGTTTTTTCAACATGTGGTTCGTTTGCATGGCATTCCGGATAATATTGTGTCTGATAGAGGTTCCCAGTTTGTTTCCAGGTTTTGGCGGGCCTTTTGTGCTAGGATGGGTATTGATTTGTCTTTTTCTTCGGCGTTCCATCCTCAGACAAATGGCCAAACTGAGCAAGCTAATCAAACCTTGGAAACCTATTTGAGATGCTTTGTGTCTGCTGATCAGGATGATTGGGTGACTTTTTTGCCGTTGGCCGAGTTTGCCCTTAATAATCGGGTCAGTTCGGCTACTTTGGTTTCGCCTTTCTTTTGTAATTTTGGTTTCCATCCTCGTTTTTCTTCAGGGCAGGTTGAGCCTTCTGATTGCCCTTGTGTGGATTCTGTGGTGGACAGGTTGCAGCGGATTTGGACTCATGTGGTGGACAATTTGACGTTGTCCAAGGAAAGGGCTCAGCGTTTTGCTAACCGCCGTCGGTGTGTTGGTCCTCGGCTTCGTGTGGGGGATTTGGTCTGGTTATCCTCTCGTCATGTCCCTATGAAGTTCAAGCCTCGGTTTATTGGTCCTTATAAGATTTCTGAGATTATCAATCCTGTGTCTTTTCGTTTGGCCCTTCCAGCTTCTTTTTCCATCTACAATGTTTTCCATAGATCTTTGTTGCGGAGATATGTGAAGCCCGTTGTTCCATCTGTTGATCCTCCTGCCCCGGTGTTGGTTGGGAGGGAGTTGGAATATGTGGTTGAGAAAATTTTGGATTCTCGTTTTTCAAGGCGGAAGCTTCAGTATCTTGTCAAGTGGAAGGGTTATGGCCAGGAGGATAATTCTTGGGTTGTTGCCTCCGATGTTCATGCCGCCAAGTTGGTTCGTGCTTTTCATTTGGCTCGTCCTGATCGGCCTGGGGGCTCTGGTGAGGGTTCGGTGACCCCTCCTCAAGGGGGGGTACTGTTGTAAATTCCGTTCTTGGTTGTAAGTAGTATTTTTGTGAGTTCTGCTCTTTGGCTCCTCCTGTGGTCTTTAGTGGTATGACTGCTTCTTGGATTTTGCTTCTCAGCTGTTTCCTTTGATTGTCTTTTGGACTCGGCTATATTAGTCTGGCCTTAGCCCTCATTCAATGCCAGTTGTCAATTGTCTCTGCCTGGAGTCATTGCTCTTTGGATTGTCCTGACACTCTGACCAAGTTCTGCAAAGCTAAGTCTCTCCATGTCCTTTGCAGTTCAATTATTGTGGACTTGTTGTTTTGTACTGTCTTGTTTTTTGCTCATTTGTCCAGTTTATCAGTATGGATCTATTTAGCTAAACTGGAAGCTCTGGGCAGCAGAGTTTGCCCTCCACACCTTTAGTAGGTGTGGAGATTTTTGCATTTCTCTGCGGTGGACTTTTTCTAGTTTTTTCTACTGACCGCACAGAGCTCTTTTCTTTACTTTCCTTTTTAGCTAGAAGTGGCCTCCTGTGCTCAATCTTGTTTCATACTACGTATGTTATTTCTTTCTCTCACAGTCATTACATGTGGGGGGCTGTCTTTCCTCTCTGAGGCAAGATAGTTTTCCTGCTTCTATCTTTAGGGGTAGCTAGCTCTTAGGCTGTGACGAGTTGCCTAGGGAGCGTTAGGAGCTATCCACGGCTGCTTCTAGTTGTGTGTTAAGCTTAGGGTCTGCGGTCAGTATAGATACCACCTGCTCAGAGCTAGTCTCATGTCGCTCCATAATCACCAGACCATAACACCATCAGGGCCGGACTGGCCATCGGGCACTTCCGGCAAATGCCAGAAGGACCGGTGGCAGTAGTGGGCCGCTCGCCAGCGCCGACTCCCCCCCCCCCCGCGCCGACTCCCCCCCCCCGCGCCGACTCCCCCCCTAGCGCCGACTCTCCCCCCCAGCGCCGACTCACCCCCCCCAGCGCCGACTCACCCCCCCAGCGCCGACTCACCCCCCAGCGCCGACTCACCCCCCCAGCGCCGACTCACCCCCCCAGCGCTGACTCACCCCCCCAGCGCCGACTCACCCCTTCCCCCCCCAGCGCCGACTCACCCCCCCCCCCAGCGCAGACTCACCCCCCGCCAGCGCCACCGCATTCAACTATACCGGTGTCTATGATGCCAGTACAGTTGAATACAATGATGAAGGAGAGAGCATCTGCTGTTGCTCCCTCTCCCATCATTCCCCGCTCTGCCTCTGACACTACGGGTGCGTGATGACGTCATATCATTGCGTACCTGCTGTGTGTCCGGCGGACAGACTGCAGCTGCTGAAACCGGAGCCTGGGGCTACATTATATTCTATGGGGGGCTGTATTATATTCTATGGGGGGCTGTATTATATTCTGTGGGTAGGTGGGCTGTATTACATTCTATGGGGTGCTGTATTATATTCTATGGGGGGCTGTATTACATTCTCTGGGAGCTACATTATATTCTATTGGGGGCTGTATTATATTCTATGAGGGGTAATTGCAACATACTCTATGAGGGGGCTACATTTTATTCTATGGGGAGCTGCATTGTACTATATGAGGAGGGCTGCATTGTATTCTATGCAGGGGCTGCATTATATTCTATGGGGGCTGCATTAAACTGTATGAGGAGGCTGCATTATATTCTCTGGGAGGTTACATTATACTCAGGGGGCTACAATATATTCTGTGGGGTGGCTGCATTATACTATATGTGGGCTGCATTATACTGTATCGAGGACTATGGGGAATACATTATACTATATGAAGAACTATGGGGTGCATTATACTTTGGGAAGTGAATGGTACTACATGGATGACAATGGCGGGGCATTATACTATATGGAGCACTATGAGGAATGTATTATACTATATGGAGGACTGAGGAGTTTATTACACTATATGGAGGAATTGCAGTGTATTTTAATATATGGAGGACTATGAGGAGTGTATTATACTATGTGGAGGAGTGTATTCTGCTATATGGAGGATTGAAGAGTGTATTATACTATATGGAGGACTGAGGAGTGTATTATACTATATGGAGGACTGAGGAGTGTATTATACTATATGGAGGACTGAGGTGCACATTATAATATATGGAGGACTATGGGGTGTATTATACTAAACAAGCAAAATGCTGCCTATTTATCGAGTGATTAGATTGTTTATGTGGGAACAGAAATCCTTGTTCTCAGCAGCACATCGCCGGTGTAAACTGTAGATGTGCTGCTGATAACATGATACTGTATGGGGACAGATTGAACTAATTGTGATTGTTCTGTTCCCTTCATTCTTTCTCAGTTGGTGTAAAGAGGCCGGGAAACAAGCGAATGACTTCAGTATTGTCGATCACACTCATTTAGTGGCCTGAGATCAGCGCATGTAAATACAGCAGAAATGTATCGCAGGGAGACCAGGCAAGGATGATGACAGTTGTAGTTAGCACCCGGCGCCTGGGAATAGCGCTAACTCTACTGCTTTTCCCAGCCGCCAGAGCATTTCATTCTGGTATGTGTAATGATTTTTAGGGTTGATGTCAGCTGCGTAATGTCAGCTGCTATCAATCCCTGGTGTAAGTAATGGAGAGGTGTCTATCAGACACCCCCACTACTAGCCCAGACCTGGCGAGATCCAGCGACTCTGAAGAGCGGTGACGGTAGTAACAATACCGCTCTTCACAGTCGCTGAGCTCAGCGCAAGACCCGGAATATCTGAAGAGCGGTGACGTTACTGATGTCACCGCTCTTCAGAGTCACCAGGTCTCGTGCTGCGCAGCGGAACCAAAAGTGGCTGTAGGCAAACTTTTATGGAGCATCAGAATGAGGTTCCATAGCCTTTGGTCGTCTCATCCCTTCATTATCTATGAGATCCGGTTATGTAGGTAAAGTAGCGGCTTTTCTTGGTACTGCAACTAAAAGCCATAAATAGGACTGAGCTGTAATGCTGGATACAGCTGTGATTATATGTTATATAGTCGTGTTACACTCCCCTCACTTCTTGTAACCTACAAGTGTACAAAGATATTATACAGTCACCATGTGACAAGTGGGCCTGTGTAACTTCAAATGCCAGGGCGGAATTTTAGTCCCAGTCTGGCCCTGCTAACTATATACCTTTTATAGTTTTGGAGGAGTTTGTTCTTAGCCCTCCATTGAGCTACTCTGTTTTTTAACAAAATCTTTTATTTGATATTTTAGACTTAATAAAGTTGATATATTTGTGAGATATTTTAAAACGCCTTCTTTCTTTTGGTTTATCTTAGGTTATTGATGGCTTATCCTCCCTCCCCTATCTGTGTCATCATCTCTCAGTATAGCTTCAGGCCTGTGATTCCCCATCCTTGTCCCGTTTCTCATCCCATATCACCTTCACAGCTTGCAATGTTTTGTGGCTGACTGATAGCAATTTTCTGGTATAGTAGAGTAGAGTGACGGTATCATGTATAGTGAAGGGTAATTTATACTATGTTTTGTACTTTCATGCTACACATGGTAAATTTCATTATTTGTTGTATGCTACCTTTTAGCTTGAGCTGTATTGCAGTGCATGGTATGTTTGTTATTGATAGTTAATAAAGTTATTTTCAATAAAAAAAAATGACTGCAGATTTTAAGATAATGTACCTTGACATAATACAGATACAGACACTTCTGTGTCCCTCTTAGGGCAAGTTCACATTAGTATATAAAACAATTGTCCAGTATTTAACCAGAAAAAAAAAAAATGTTTTTTTATGTGTATGGGATCTACATATATATATGACATGCATATGCAATCTGTATGACATCTGTTTTTTTATTTATCAACAGTAAACAAAAAATGTAGAAGACCAAAAACAGCTTCATATGTTAACAATTGCAATGTATCTCTAAAAATCCAATGCTATAGGGATGGATAAAATTTAGTCATGGGCGAGCACTAAAATGGTCGGGTCGAGCAGATTGGAATACTCGGGTGCTCGGCCAGAACAACAAGCCCAATGTAAGTCTATGGGAGACCCGATTATTTTTACCGCGATCCCCCCGGGGGTCCTTTTAAGGTCTAAAAACGTCATACTGTATGGGCCCATGAAAATCCACTTCACAATAAGCATTTTGTGCTCCATATTCCTTTGTTTTACACATTGGCAGCAAGGCGAGCCCTGCTGCATAGTCAGTCATATGCACCCCATTAGGCCTTGGAACCCACATACTGGATGGGCCCAAGAAAATTCACTCGTATTTTTTAATGGTATGATGGTTTCCTCTTTACACAATTATTTACAGGAGAATTTGGCAATTTTATTTGAAGGTCGTGAAGGGGTTAAAGCCATATCTGAACCTTAGTGTTAAAACACTAAGGTTCAGATATGGCTTTAACCCCTTCACGACCTCCGCCGTACTATTACTGTGGAGGTCGGATCCCCTGCTTTGATGTGAGTCCACCTCAAAGCTGGGACATGTCAGCTGTTTTGAACAGCTGACATGGGCCCGCAATCACGGAGGGAGAAATCGCGATTCACCCGCCGCTATTAACTAGTTAAATGCCGCTGTCAAATGCTGACAGCGGCATTTAACCGTCGCCGACCCACGTCACATGATCGGGGGTCAGCGATGCGTCTGCATAGTAACCATAGAGGTCCTTGAGACCTCTATGGTTGCTGATGCCGGATTGCTATGAGTGCCACCCTGTGGTCGGCGCTCATAGCAATGCGGGAATTCAGGTACATAGGAGCGATCTGATGATCGCTCCCATGTAGCTGAGCCGATCAAGTTGTGCCAGCTTCTAGCCTCCCATGGAGGCTATTGAAGCATGGCAAAAGGAAAAAAAAAAAGTTACAAAAAATATGAAAAAAATATAAAAGTTTAAATCACCCCCCTTTTGCCCCATTCAAAACAAAACAATAAAAAAACAAACCTACACATATTTGGTATCGCCGCGTTCAGAATAGCCCGGTCTATCAATATAAAAAGGATTAACCTGATCGCTAAATAGCGTAGTGAGAAAAAAATTAGAAACGCCAGAATTACGTTTTTTTGGTCGCCGCGATATTAAAATGCAATAACGAGCGATCAAAAGAACGTATCTGCACCAAAATGGTATCATTAAAAACGAAAGCTCGGCATGCAAAAAATAAGCCCTCACCTGACCCCAGATCACGAAAAATGGAGACGCTACGGGTATTGGAAAATTGCGCAATTTCTTTTTTTTTTAAGCAAAGTTTGGAATTTTTTTTAACACTTAGATAAAAAGTAACCTAGACATATTTGGTGTCTATAAACTCATAATGACCTGAAAAATCATATTGGCAGGTCAGTTTTAGCATTTAGTGAACCTAGCAAAAAAGCCAAACAAAAAACAAGTGTGGGATTGCACTTTTTTTGCAATTTCACCGCACTTGGAATTTTTTTCCCATTTTCTAGTACACGACATGCTAATACCAATTGTGTCATTCAAAAGTGCAACATGTCCCGCAAAAAACAAGCCCTCACATTGCCATATTGCCGGAAAAATAAAAAAGTCATGGCATTTGGAAGGAGGGGAGTGAAAAACGAGAACGCAAAAAAGGAAAAGGGCAAGGTCGTGAAGGGGTTAAAAAAGGCTAATACTTGCACTACAAGGCTGCCATCACAGCCCACTTGCCCAAAATTCACTGGCCCATAAGAGTACAGACCACGTTCACCCTGGTGATCTAGTGGCAGTTAATCAAGAGACATTGCAGGAGACAGAGTTAAGAAGTAGGCCCAATGGAATGCCATGCCCATATCCCCAATGTGGGGTCCTTTTTGGACTGATTAAAATAGTGCCGTCACAGCCCCCTAGCTCTAAATGCACCGTACAGACCATGTTCACCCTGGTGATCTACTGGCAGGAACTGGACAGATTGCAGGAGACCGAGTTAAAAAGTAGGCCCAAAGAAATGGCGTGCCCAATTCCCCAATGTAAAATCTTTTTTTTTTTAATAAAAGAGTAGCTTCCCCAATGTAAAATCTTTTTTTTTTTTTAATAAAAGAGTAGCATGACAGCAACCTTGGCCAAAATGCGCCATACAGAGCACGTTCACCCTGATGATCTAGGGTAGGTACAGGACAGATTGCAGGAAACCGAGTTAAGAAGTAGGCCCAAGGAAATGTCATGCCCAATTCCCCAATGTGTTGTCATTTTTGGACTTAAAAATATAGTGCCATCACAGCCCACTTGCCCAAACTAAACTGGCCTATAACAGTACTGAGCATGTGCGCCCTGGTCATCTAGTGGCAGTTAAAGGACACATTACAGGAGACAGACTTAAGAAGTAGGCCCAATGTAATGTAATGTCCAATTCCCCAATGTGGGGTCCTGTTTTTACAAAATAAAATAGTGCCTTCAAAGCCCCCGTGCCCAAAAATCACCAGCCTATAACAGTACTGAGCATGTTCACTCTGGTCATCTAGTGGCAGTTAAAGGACACATTGCAGGAGACCAAGTTAAGAAATCGGCCCAATGTAATGTCATGCCCAATTTCCCAATATGTTGTCCTTTTTTTTAAAAAAAAAAATAAGAGTGGCATCACAGCTCCCTTGGCCAACATGCACCGTACAGACCATGTTCACCCTGGTGATATAGTGGTTCTGGATGAGGAGGAGGAGGATAAATACAAACAGACCAAATCTGGAAGGGTATACCAATGTGTGGTTGTGAAGAGGTGCATGAGAATACACCTCCCCAAACGAGAGAATGTATTTGAGGTTATGTTTCGCTGTTTTCACTTGGTGGTGTACAGAAGTCTTTCCCAATCCAGCCCTTGTTCATTTTTATAAGAGTCAGCCTGTCAGCATTTTCATTTGACAGGCGGATGCACTTATCTGTTATAATTCCACCAGCGGCACTAAAAACCCACTCTGACAGAAGGCTAGCAGCAGGGCAGGCCAGGACCTCCAAGGCGTAGAGAGCCAGTTCATGCCACGTGTCCAGCTTGGATACCCAATAATTAAAAGGCACAGAGGAATCACGGAGGACGTTTGTACGATCTGCAAGGTACACCCTGACCATCTTCCCAAACATTGCACTTCTTGTGACAGCACCCCTTGCCTCTGTGCCGTCACGATGGGAGGGTCTGAGAAAACTGTCCCAGAACTTGGCCATTGTTCCCCTGCCTTAGGCTACTTTCACACTAGCGTTAACTGCAAACCGTCACAAAAACGTTTTTTTCACGAAAAAACGGATGCGTCTAAAAACTGCAAAACGTATGCAGCGCATACAGCATTTCGACGGATACGTCGCAAATCCGATAAACGGTTGCGTTGAAATGCTGGATGCGTTGCATACGTTGCATACGTTTTTACCATCCGTTGCATCCGTTTTTACGACGGATCCGTTGTTAAAATGGGAGGCACCAAAATTTGATTGGCTACTGGAAACTAAGGGAAATCTATATAATAACTGTATTTACAGGCCATCTTTGAGGGTTTTAGTTTAGTGGCAAGGATGGATGGTGTAATTGGGAGGATTTCGAGTTTGGTTACTGAAGTTATATTTGAGACGAATCGCCTGGATATCATAGTGCGGGAGAAGGAGGCGGCAGCAGAAAGACGGAGGATGCAACGGAGAGTGCGACGATTCTGGATACATCCAATCAATGAGCTGCGGATGACCAGGGGTGTACAGTCCACTCTCTATCTGGAGTTGCGGTGCAACCCACAGAAATTCTACAATTATGTACGGATGAGAATGGAACATTTCGATTATTTGGTTGGAAAACTAGAGGAGGTCATCCAAAGGCAGGACACAAGGATGAGGCTTGCCATCACACCGGCGGAGCGGCTCCTGGTGACACTGCCGTAAGCATCTTTTTTTTATGTGATTGCTCATATTGAATGTTATTACATGCTGCAGAAAAAACTGCGCTGACACATTGCACACCATTTTCTGCAGCATGTAATTTTATGGTTTGTTTGAGGCCATTCCACTGGTTTTTTTATTCTTGTGTCACTGCTCATATTGAATGTTATTACATGCTGCAGAAAAAACTGCGCTGACACATTGCGCAGCATTTTCTGCAGCATGTAATTTTATGGTTTGTTTGAGGTCATTCCACTGGGTTTTTTTTTGGTTGATGGTCTGCAATTTTTTTTTTTTAACATTTTTTTTTCTTTTTTTTTCTGCAGCTTCCTAGTTACGGGTGAGTCTTTGACTTCACTCCATTTCCAATTCAGGCTGGGGATTTCCACTATTGGCGGAATTGTGAAGGACACATGTCGTGCGATTTGGGACACTTTACAGCCGGAGTATATCCCACAACCAACAATAGAAATCTGGTTGAGAAGTTCCGAACAATTTGAGAGAATTTGCAATTTCCCAAATTGTGTTGGTGCCGTGGACGGCAAACACATAATGATTGCTAAACCGGCAAGAACAGGATCAGCGTACTATAACTATAAAAAATACTTCTCCATTGTACTCATGGCTATTGCTGACGCCAACTGCCGATTCCTTGCTGTGGACATAGGAGCGTATGGCCGGTCCAACGACTCACAAGTGTTTAAAAACTCTCCGATGGGTCGCTGCCTGTATGGAGATACATACAATTTCCCGCCAGCAAGACCGCTCCCAGGAACAAGTGAACCAGCCATGCCATATGTGTGTGTAGGTGATGAAGCCTTTCAACTGTCGCCGCACCTACTGAAACCATACAGCAGCCGTGAATTACACCGTACCAAGCGGGTATTTAATTACCGTCTTACCAGAGCAAGAAGAGTAGTAGAGTGCTCTTTCGGTATATTGACGGCAAAGTGGAGAGTTCTGCTGACGGCAATAAAACTGGAAACAAAAACTGTAGACGATGTTGTCAAGGCATGTGTGGTGCTCCATAATTTTGTTATTTCAAAGGAGCCTGTTACCTTGGATGACGAAGAATTGGAGACATCCTTGTGGGATTACCGCAGTGCCTCTGTTCGCTCCACCAGTTCTGTTACAATGATGAGGGACCAGTTTGCGGATTATTTTTTGTCACCTGTTGGGCGGATTCCATGGCAAGACATCATTGTGTGACATGTTTTTCTTGGTTTTTGTTGTTTGTCAAAATTGTTTTTGTAGCAACCCCAAAAAAAAAAAAAAAACACAAAGTGTGGTTTGCTTGCTAATATAAAACCATTTTGTTATACCTTGAAAACGTCTGGTGTTTCTTTTCACTTAACCTTTAATATTTACCTTAATGAATCAACACACACACAGTAGATTGTAAACGAGAAATATTTTTATTTCAAAAAAATAATTTTTTTTTTGTAATTTTCCAAAAAAGTTTTGTTTTTGGTAATTTTCAAAAACATTTTTTTTTTTGGCAAAAAAGAATTTTTGAGTAACAAGGAAATTACAGTTTCACAGGTCTTGGTAGTGTCGGGTGGAGTAACTATGGGAGGAGGGGCTGGAAGGTTGGACCACGTCGATAGGTGGGATTGGGGAAACCCTACCTGTTTGGTCTGCAGTGGAAGGGGGGTGAAAAGCAGGAGGCTGACCAGAGGGGGGTTGTGTTGGGGTAGGTGGAAAACTTCCTGGGGAAGGAAAGCTGGGCAAAGACGAAGAAAACACGGGTGAATACATTTGGGTTGTGGGCCGGGTTGGGTATTGATACTGATGTGGATATTGGGACTGATGTGGATATTGGGACTGGCGGTGATATTGTGGGGCATGGTGTTGAAATTGGGACTGGGATGTGTGGGGAGGTGTGGGGGTAGATTGTGGTTCATTGATGACCTTCAGAAGAGCGTTATGGCAGCTATTCATTACCCGCATCTGCTGATCAAAAGAAAACTTTTCCATGCTCCTGAGCATGGACTGAAAAAAAAGATTTGCTGGAGCTTGACTTACATCTAAATGCAGCCTATCCAAGCGACTGCTGATTTCATGGTGGTTTTCACTCATGCGCGATTGCACCATGCTGAAACCAGCAGTCACTTGTTCTCCCAAAATTTTAAATGAATTTTGGAAGCCTGCATTTAGATGCAAGAACTCAGGAGCATAGCTCCTTTCCTGACCCCTCTGACGCTGCCGCCACGAACCTAACGGTGGTGTAGAGGTGGCAGAGTCCGAGGGGTGGGGTAAAGGGAACGCTATCTGTTGACCATCAGATGCGAATAAGGAAGGCTGCGCTCCACTGGTAGAGGTGGATGAAGTGGAGGGGACAGGGGGGTGAGAGGTGTGGGGCCTACCGACGTGGTCCCCGGTGGCGGACTCAGGAGGGATCGCTCCAGAGGGCGCAGAGAAAGATGCAGGCGCACGGTGGCTGGAGAAGGTGCTGTGAAAGAAAAAAAAAAATTAATATATTGATATGAAAAAGCCCGGACTGAAAGAAAAGTTTTGTGATTAGACAGGTTCTTACTGTGATGTTGAATGCTTACACTCTACTCAGCATGGTTTGCCTCAGGAAGGAGAGGGCAGGGCCGTATCTGTACCTCCTCTTCTTCCTTCCTGCTGAGCCACTCCGGGCCTGCATCTCCTCGTTAAATTCTCTTTTAAAACGATCCCTCAGTGACCGCCACCGCTTCCTAACCTTGCCACCTGTGAAGACAGGAATGAAGAAAAAAAAAAAAGGTAAATACAATACATTACATTCAGCTCTAAACATCACTGAAAAGTGAATACTTACATAGTTTGCTCTGCTGCTGTGGAAGAAGGTCCTCCCACCTCGGAAAGATGTTCCGGCATACTTCCAACCAGAGCCGACGGGTGACACTGGTATCCGCATGCCTGCGGTCAGCCATGTTCCACAGTGGCTCCCGCTCTCGGACCTCCTCGATGAGGGCTTCAATCTCTATGTCAGAGTCTTCTGCGGGAGCACGCTGTGAAGCCTGTGAGAAAAAAAAAAATATAAGAAAAAAATAAAAATTAGTACACTGAAAAAAAAAATGACCAATCGACCCCCCCCCAAAAAAAGCAACTTACTGATGGCCGACCGCGGCGATGAGTCCGCCGACTCTGGGAGTGCCTGGGAGAACCTTCATGGTGTTCAGCAGCAGCAGCAGGAGACTGAAATAAAGGATAAAAAAAATTAGCTTGAATGTATGTATATGTTTTCTTGGTTCCGTTGTATCTGAAAATCTGTTTCATGTATGGTGATTGTGTATGGTGTAAAGCAAGTGATTCACAACTACTTACACTTGGTTCCTCCTCCACTTGTATATCTCCACCCGTCTCGGTCCCTTCTGACAGCTCCTCATCGGATTCTGTTTCCTGTGTAAACATAATAAATGCATGTAGTGAATAAAATTTATGAAAATTTAAAAAAAAAAAAAATATTTGGGTTATTTACTTACCGATACATGCTGTTGCTGTGGAGGAGGGCTGCCAGAAGAGGACATTGTGTTCCGGTAACCTGTGGACCTGGTGGCTGTGGACCTGGTGCCTGTGGACCTGGTGGCTGTGGACCTGGTGGCTGTGGACCTGGTGGGTCTGTAAGTTAAAAGACACTTGCAATCTGCTCTACACATTGAAGTAGCAGATTTGGGGTCTTCAAAACTTTCAATAATTTGACGATGCGGTCCTTGGTGGCTGTGGTCTGGTGGCTTTGTCCTGGTGCCTGTGGACCTGGTGGCTGTGGACCTGGTGCCTGTGGACCTGGTGCCTGTGGTCCCTACTCTATCTGCAATATAATAAGTATAATGGATTTGTAGTTAGACCACCCCAGAACTAGGTAATGTTCAGCAATAAACACCCTGTTAAATTGTGTAAAATAGGTGAGCACCCAAACCCAAAAACAGGTGCACGTTATACCATTCTTTTCCATGTCCCCCAAAAAAAATGTAAAAATGTGAGACACCTTTAAAAATATTTTTAAGTTTAACTAAAAAAAAAAAAAAAAATACCTCCCCCAAAAAACCTTTTAAAGGATAACCTTTAGTAAAAAATGAACCCTCAACCAACTCTGTATTGCATGTGTAACCATTGGTACATACACCTGTTTTAAATTTACCTTTATGAAATTATACTACGGACAATTTTTTAATAAACATTTTATTAATTTTTTTTTTTTTTTTTTTTTTTTATCACAATGGAGCAGAAATGCTCTTTATTTTAAATACACGTACATCAACTGCGAATGGTTTCAACAGTAAATTAATAAAATTAAAACTTTTTTTTAAAAAAAGCACTCACACATTCTAACCAAAAGCTGCAGACCATTAGGCTTTGCAATAATACATCCAATAAAAAAAAAAAAAAAACACATGCTGCACAAACCACTATACTAAAGGTACCGTCACACTGAACGATATCGCTAGCGATCCGTGACATTGCAGCGTCCTGGCTAGCGATATAATTCAGTTTGACACACAGCAGCGATCAGAATCCTGCTGTGATGTCGTTGGTCACTGCAGAAAGTCCAGCACTTTATTTCGTCACTGGACTTCCTGCAGACATCGCTGAATCGCCGTGTGTGACGCCAATTCAGCGATGTGTTCGCTGGTAACTAGGGTAAACATCGGGTTACTAAGCGCAGGGCCACGCTTAGTAACCTGATGTTTACCCTGGTTACCAGTGTAAAAGAAAAAAAACAAAAACAAAACCTTCATGCTTACCTTACGCTCTCTGTCCTCGGCGCTGTGCTTTCCTGCACTCACTGTGAGCACAGCGGCCGGAAATCAGAGCGTTGACTTCACCGCTCTGCTTTCCGGCCGCTGTGCTCACAGCCAGAGCAGAGAAGCAGAGCGCCGGGGACAGACAGCGGAAGGTAAGTATGAAGCGTTTGTTTTTTTTACATTTAGGATGGTAACCATGGTAAACATCGGGTTACTAAGCGCGGCCCTGCGCTTAGTAACCCGATGTTTACCCTGGTTACCCGGGGACTTCGGGATCGTTGGTCGCTGGAGAGCTGTCTGTGTGACAGCTCTCCAGCGACCAAACAGCAACGCTGCAGCGATCCGGATCGTTGTCGGTATCGCTGCAGCGTCACTCAGTGTGACGGTACCTTTAGTAAATACATAAAAAATCAACATTAACCAATATGGCATTGACAAATGCACATGCAACCAACAAGACGCACACAAACATACCTGCAAGCAGAGTCTTAACGCAAGCATAACACATGAACAGGCGTAATATTGACGAAGGCATAATAAGGTGCAGGCACATGAACACATACATACAAAAGCACACAGCAGTACAAAAATACACACACACACACACGGCCATCAGTCCTCCGGCTGGAGCTTGATGTCTTCACAGTGGCAGGCCTCAGGGTGGATCTGGACTGTAGCAGGGCACTGGCTGTTGCAGGACGACGGCAGGCCTCAGGTTGGATTCAGGTTTTAAAAGCTCTTGCTGTAGTCAGTACGGCATACACAAATGCACACACACACACACAAAAATGGCAATATACTCACACTGTTGGAGTGTGTCTGGTCCTTGCTGCCAGGCTGGTGTCTTGGTGTCCGGCTGGGGTCTTGGTGTCCGGCTGGGGTCTTGCTGCCAGGCTGGGGTCTTGGTGTCCAGCTGGGGTCTTGCTGCCAGGCTGGGCTCTTGGTGTCCGGCTGGGCTCTTGGTGTCCAGGTTGGGCTCTTGGTTTCTGGCTGGGCTCTTGGTGTCCGGCTGGCTGGAGGCTTCTTCTTGTCTCTGGGTCTTGCTGGCATATGTAGGGGTTGAAGGCCCAGACCAGGTTTATATAGATTTGGGGATGTCTGGCCATTTAGATAAAAAAAATCCTGTTTCTGAGCATGCTCAATAGAAAAAAACGTATTGCAGCGCTGCATTGCGTCGTACGACGTGTCTCGACGCATCCGTCGCTCATAGACTTTCATTGTAGCAAAAGACGCATGCCGACGGATGCGCCGAGACACGTTTTATTGTCGGAGCCAAAAAACGTTACAATCTACGTTTTTCCAGACGACGTGTCGCCTCTTTTCGACGCATCCGTCGAAAGACGTATACCGACGAATGCCAATTCGTCGCAATGCGTCGCCAATACAAGTCTATGGGGAAAAAACGCATGCAGCAAAATATTTTGCTGCATGCGTTTTTTCGGCAAAACGACGCATTTTAACATATTGCAGTTAACGCTAGTGTGAAAGTAGCCTTAGCTGGATTGTACTTCTCTCTCTCTCGCTTGGACTCCTTGGTTGTACAACAAACTCTGACGTCTGCTGCCAGCTTTCTCACATGGGAATTTTCTAACTAATACCGCTACAAGGGCCCTGTAGTACTGCAACATTTTAGTACACCTCTCTGCCTCTGGTAGAAGAGATTGAAAGTTCTCCTTGTAGCGTGAGTCTAGAAATGTCACCAACCAGTAATGAGTGTCACCCAAAATTTTTATTATGCAAGGGTCACGTGAAATGCAGCGCAACATAAAGTCAGTCATGTGTGCCAGACTGCTAAAAGGCAAGACTTCCATGTCCTCACCAACAGGACGACTGACCATGCTGTCCTCTTCCTCCTCATCATTCTCATCATCCTCCTCTCTGTCCTCAGGCCATGTCCGCTGAACAGACGGTATGACAGCTGTGTTTGTAGTACCGTCTATAGCGCATTAAAGTAGCTCCTGTTCTTCCTCCTCCTCCTCATTGCCTACCAATCCACGTTGAGAAGACACGAGGCTGGGCTGAGTGTAATCCCCCTGTATAGTTCCTTGCTCCATGTCCTCATGCTCTGTCTGCAATGCATCCTCTTTAATTGTGAGCAGAGAGGTTTTCAGAATGCTGAGAAGCGGGATGGTGATGCTAATTATTGCGTCATCGCCGCTCACCATCTTGGTTCAGTCC
The DNA here is from genome assembly GCF_032444005.1 of Ranitomeya imitator. NCBI lineage: Eukaryota > Metazoa > Chordata > Amphibia > Anura > Dendrobatidae > Ranitomeya > Ranitomeya imitator. The sequence continues at coordinate 100,952,146 of NC_091291.1, forward strand.
TTAAAGTTTTGTAGGATGGTACATATGTCAGACACCCATGTCCACTCCTGAGGTGTTATGTGTGGAGTCTGAACTGAATAGTGATGGCCTTGTTGATGTTGGTAGTCAACAACTGCCCTCTTCTGCTCACAAATCCTTTCCAACATATGCAGCGTACAGTTCCAGCGCGTGGGACATCACACACCACCCGGTGAGCTGGAAGCTGCAAAGAATTTAAATGTACAAATGGTCTCTTCAGCGAGGGAAAAGGACTTGAACTTGGTGCCACTGGTTGGAAGCAACAATCCTATATAGATAAGATCTAATGATGTGCAGTCACTGGCATGTAATTGTTAGAACTTTTCAAATTAAAACAGAGATTACTTTGTTTTGACATTATCAGTGATGTGTGAGAAGGGACTCAGTAAATTATATATGTTTATATAAAAACACAACAAATTATATGCTTCTAGAGAGAGGAACTCTTTTAAAAGCCACATCATTTCATGTTATATCAAGCAGGTTTAATGGCCGCTGTTTCAGGATACTGTAATGGCCCTTACATTTTTTAGACCTCAGTTCAAGAAAGTACCTTCAAAACTGTGCTGGACTAGACTTAAAATGGGTCACCAAAAACCATAATTCGGAGAGTCCCCTGTCTAGCTAGATGCAACTATTACAGTACCCTCATTTGCAAATGTATCCATGCTTCTATATGAATTACAGGATAGTTTCTTAAATGAATGAGATGCTGTTTTTGTCTGTACATAGTGAATCAAGTTTGCCAAAAACTGCTCATTCAAGTAGTTCAAGGGCCCACTTCTCCATAGGGGTCCATTGGGGGATTCACCTGTTCCCCTGTGGGCCAGTGTGAACTTGCTTTGAAAATAGTGGAATGGATGGATCTGCAGCAAGTTTGTGTGGGTGAGGAATCTGTAGAAACTTAATTATGTTATTTTGTCAAGCCTGCATTTCTCGTGTTGGGTTTTTTGAACTTTAGGTCAAGTAGGTGAAATTATCACTAAATACTAATGATTAACATAGTATATATCTATATCTGTATCATCTTTAGTACTTTGGATTAGGGTACCGTCACACAGTGCAATTTTGATCGCTACGACGGCACGATTCGTGACGTTCGAGCGATATAGTTACGAGATCGCAGTGTCTGACACGCTCCTGCGATCAGGGACCCCGCTGAGAATCGTACGTCGTAGCAGATCGTTTGAAACTTTCTTTCGTCGTCTAGTGTCCCGCTGTGGCGGCATGATTGAATGGTGTAACATATCGTATACGATGTGTGCATAGTAACCAACGGCTTCTACATCGCACATACGTCATGAAATTATCGCTCCAGCGTCGTAGATTGCAAAGTGTGACAGCAGTCTACGACGCTGGAGCGATATTGTTACGACGCTGGAGCGTCACGGATCGTACCGTCGTAGCGATGAAAATTGCACTGTGTGACGGTACCCTTAGGTGTGCCTTAACTCTGAATTTATCACAATGCAATTATCATATACAAGATATCAGTACAATCTACACAAATTAGGTTTAGAAGAATGTGAGAGTCTGACATGTCTGCAAATGTCATAATGATGCTTATCATGTACCATAATTATGTTATGTCTTATGTTGTACCATATGTGATGCATACCAATAGCAAAATATTATTGCTATGTAATATTGTGACGTACTGTTGGATACAGGGGAGAAAAAGAAATGGCTTTTTTTAAAGTGTGATTAATTTTGTCTGGTAGTTGTGATGCCATTTTCCTGGTTATTTTAGTAAACCAAATGGTTATCAGCTATAAGGATGAAAATCGTGTTTGACAAATTTTATCCCTTTGTGTGTTAGTTTTCAACATTTTCTGGGCCAAATGTTTTGCATATTTTGTCGAATTTTTTAAAAACATTTATTGTATGTTATTTCAATAAAAATATGACAAAGTCTAATCCAAATTAATCACCAGATGTCAGAAAGCATATTATTCTGAGAGTGAAGCCAGGCAAAAACCAAAAATAGGTAGCTATGGAATTCAACTGCTCTCAGAGTCAAGGGTCATGTATAATAAAGAAAAAGGAGAAAAAGAAGGTTATAGAACAGCTGACAAACCTTGAAGTGGATGACCACAGAAAACTTCCTCCAATGTTGATCACATTATTAAGAAAAAGTCAGTATCTGATGTCCATAAAAGTGCTGTACAGATTTTGCACGAAATTAACTAAGAATATGGGGTCAAAGTGAGATGCCAAAGTGTGGTGCGACGGCTAAGAGCAGTAGGGTTGAATACATGAGTTCCGGTCAAGAAGCCTTTCATCTTCGCAAAGAACCGGAAGGTCCGATTTGAGTTTGCCAAAGAACACAGCCAATGGAAAGAGACAGATTGGTCTAAGGTGTTGTGGTCGGATGAATCCAAGTTCAATCTGTTTGGTAGTGATGGCAAGCCCTATATATACCGCCCAATAGGAAAAGGTAATGAACTAAGGTACCAAAGACCTACAGTGAAACATGGTAGTGGCAATGTCATGCTTTGGTGATGCTTTTTTGCATCTGCCATTGGCAGACATCCAATGTAGTAAAACATTGGTTAGCAAAGAAAAATGTGTGACTGTTGCAATGACCAAGCCAATCACCTGATTTAAACACTATTGAGTACTTTTGAAATCCCTCAGAATGTCTTGAATACCCTAGTGACTTCAATGATCCGTTAGTGTAGTGCAGTAATTAAAGAAAGAGTTTATGGTAAAAAATACTAAGTTATGGCATTGTGAACAATGAATTACTCTTGATGTTGTGATTAGTGAAGAGTGCAAAACTTTTGTCAGTCATTTTTTTTTTAATTAACTGAACATACTCATATTATAAAGCATTGTGGTTAAAATTAAGGTCTTGCATTTTTACAACTCCATGCACTTTCAATCCATCACCAGGAAAATGGCATCACAACAACCAGACAGAAGGAATCAAATTTTTGTTAAAGAATGCAACATTTTTGGTCCCAACTGTATGTTACGGTAACGCAACACTGATGTATGTGCGATGCTAGTTACTAGGGTAGGTTATCATGACATGCATTTTACTCAGCATGAAGATGCCATTGAGTTATAATGTCACAGATGTTGATAGTATTAGAGTTATGCCTGAGACACATAAGACTTCAATATGCAGGTTATTCTTGGGTATGATTTTGAGTTAGAAGTCAGACTGTGTGCAATTCACTTCACACAGTAAATGACTTGTAATGTGAATCAACCACAGAGTCAAACTTGGATATGTTTTCAACAGTCTGTAGACAGTTCCCAGCATTTGTTTGGATTATAGAGAACGATACAGTAAGTAGTATTATTTCAATTCATACATTATGTTTTGACCATAGAGGATTTTTTTTGGTTTATTATTTTTTTGGAATAATAATAATTGGGTAAAAGAGGGTAAAATAGATTTTATTTCAAATAAAAGACTTTACTCTGTGTTTGACTTTATTACATTTGACTATGGGGTTAGTAATGGGTGTGTCTACTAGACTCCTTTCCATTACTAAGCCATGGACTTGATGTCAGCTGATATTACAAAGCTGACATAAACCCCTGTACTATAACCCCTCTTGGAGGCTAAGCGCCAGTATTGGCACTTCTAATGGAGGCACCATATTTGAGGCAGCTGAGGCCTGATATTTTTAGTCTGGGAGGAGGTCAATATGCATAGCCCCTTCCTAATCTACTAATTTTAGTTTGCAGATGCCTAGCAGTTGCTGGTTAGTAATAATAGTAGCATCATTTTTGGGAAGGTCACCCCTTGTTAATAACAAATAAAGGCTAATTTGACAGCTGTGAGCTGATATCAATAGTCTGGGAAGCTCCATGTTTATTGACCCCTTCCCAGACTATAAACATCAGCTGTGTCTTTAGCCTTTGCTGATTATTTAACCCCTTAATCCCATATGACGTACTATCCCGTCCAGGTGACCTGGGACTTAATTCCCATGGACGGGATAGTACGTCATATGCGATCGGCCGCGCTCACGGGGGGAGCGCGGCCGATCGCGGCCGGGTGTCAGCTGCCTATCGCAGCTGACATCCGGCACTATGTGCCAGGAGCGGTCACGGACCGCTCCCGGCACATTAACCCCCGGCACACCGCGATCAAAGATGATCGCGGTGTGCCGGCGGTGCAGGGAAGCATCGCGCAGGGAGGGGGCTCCCTGCGGGCTTCCCTGAGACGATCGGTACACGGTGATGTGCTCACCGTGTACCGAGCATCTTCTCCCTGCAGTCCCCGGATCCAAAATGGCCGCCGGGCTGCATCCGGGTCCTGCAGGGAGCACTTCCGGGTCAGGATCAGGCTGCAGCTGCAGCTCTAATCCTGCCCGGCTGTATGTTAGATCACCGATCTAACAGAGTGCTGTGCACACTGTCAGATCGGTGATCTGTGATGTCCCCCCCTGGGACAAAGTGAAAAAGTAAAAAAAAAAATTTCCACACTTGTAAAAAAAAAAATAAAAAAAAAATTCCTAAATAAAGCAGAAAAAAAAAAATATTATTCCCATAAATACATTTCTTTACATAAAAAAAAAACAAAAAAACAATAAAAGTACACATATTTAGTATCGCCGCGTCCGTAACGACCCGACCTATAAAACTGGCCCACTAGTTAACCCCTTCAGTGAACACCGTAAGAAAAAAAAAAAAAAACGAGCCAAAAAACAACGCTTTATTATCATAACGCTGAACAAAGAGTGGAATAACACGCGATCAAAAAGACGGATATAAATAACCATGTTACCTCTGAAAACGTCATCTTGTCCCGCAAAAAACGAGCCGCCATATAGCATCATAACCAAAAAAATAAAAAAGTTATAGTCCTCTGAATAAAGCGATGCCAAAATAATTATTTTTTCTATAAAATAGCTTTTATCGTATAAAAGCGCCAAAACATAAAAAAAATGATATAAATGAGGTGTCGCTGTAATCGTACTGACCCGAAGAATAAAACTGCTTCATCAATTTTACCAAACGCGGAACGGTATAAACGCCTCCCCCAAAAGAAATTCATGAATAGCTGGTTTTTGGTCATTCTGCCTCACAAAAAATCGGAATAAAAAGCGATCAAAAACTGTCACGTGTCCGAAAATGTAACCGATAAAAACGTCAACTCGTCCCGCAAAAAACAAGACCTCACATGACTCTGTGGACCAAAATATGGAAAAATTATAGGTCTCAAAATGTGGAGACGCAAAAACTTTTTTGCTATAAAAAGCGTCTTTTAGTGTGTGACGGCTGCCAATCATAAAAATCCGCTAAAAAACTCGCTATAAAAGTAAATCAAACCCCCCTTCATCACCCCCTTAGTTAGGCTAGGTTCACATTGCGTTAATGGGTTAACGCTAACGGACAGCGTTGCACGGCGAAAATGTCACAATTAACGCCGTGCAACGGGTCCGTTAGCACAACCATTGACAGCAATGTGATTTTCAGGTGTAGCGCATCGCTAGAGCGTGCCATTTTCGGCTCGCGCTAGCAAGGTGCCATTCTTTTGTGGCGCGCCTCAGACGCTGCTTGCAGCGTCCGCGGCGCGCCCGAGGTCCGATCCCCGATCTTCCAGAGCGGGGACGTTAACGCGACCACTAAACACGACACCTAAAAAGACATTGTGTTAGCGCAATCCGCTAGTGCTAAACGGATTTCCCTAACGCAATGTGAACCTAGCCTTAGGGAAAAATAATAAAATTAAAAAAAATGTATTTATTTCCATTTTCCGGTTAGGGTTAGGGTTAGGGCTAGGGTTGGGGCTAGGGTTAGGGTTTGGATTACATTTACGGTTGGGATTAGGGTTGGGATTAGAATTAGGGGTGTGTCTGGGTTAGGTGTGTGGTTAGGGTTACAGTTGGGATTAGGGTTAGTGGTGCGTTTGGATTAGGGTTTCATTTATAATTGGGGGGTTTCCACTGTTTAGACACATCAGGGGCTCTCCAAACGCGACATGGCGTCCGATCTCAATTCCAGCCAATTCTGCATTGAAAAAGTAAAACAGTGCTCCTTCACTTCCGAGCTCTCCCGTGCGCCCAAACAGGGGTTTACCCCAACATATGGGGTATCAGCGTACTCGAGACAAATTGGACAACAACTTTTTGGGTCCAAGTTCTCTTGTTATCCTTGGGAAAATAAAAATTTGGGGGGCTAAAAATCATTTTTGTGGGAAAAAAAAGGATTTTTATTTTCACGGCTCTGCGTTGTAAACTGTAGTGAAACACTTGGGGGTTCAAAGTTTTCACAACACATCTAGATAAGTTCCATGGGAGGTCTAGTTTCCAATATGGGGTCACTTGTGGGTGGTTTCTACTGTTTGGGTACATCAGGGGCTCTGCAAATGCAACGTGACGCCTGCAGACCAATCCATCTAAGTCTGCATTCCAAATGGCGCTCCTTCCCTTCCGAGCTCTGCCATGAGCCCAAACAGTGGTTCCCCCCCACATATGGGGTATCAGCGTACTCAGGACAAATTGAACAACAACTTTTGGGGTCCAATTTATTCTGTTACCCTTGTAAAAATACAAAGCTGGGGGCTAAAAAATCATTTTTGTGAAAAAAAAAAGAATTTTTATTTTCACGGGTCTGCGTTATAAACTGTAGTGAAACACTTAGGGGTTCAAAGTTCTCACAACACATCTAGATAAGTTCCATGGGAGGTCTAGTTTCTAATATGGGGTCACTTGTGGGGGGTTTGTACTGTTTGGGTACATCAGGGGCTCTGCAAATGCAACGTGACTCCTGCAGACCAATCCATCTAAGTCTGCATTCCAAATGGCGCTCCTTCCCTTCCGAGCTCTGCCATGCGCCCAAACAGTGGTTCCCCCCCACATATGGGGTATCAGCGTACTCAGGACAAATTGGACAACAACTTTTGGGGTCCAATTTATTATGTTACCCTTGTGAAAATACAAAACTGGGGGCTAAAAAATTTTTGCGAAAAAAAAATAAATTTATTTTAACGGCTCTGCGTTATAAACTGTAGTGAAACACTTGGGGGTTCAAAGCTCTCAAAACACATCTAGATAAGTTCCTTAGAGGGTCTAGTTTCCAAAATGGTGTCACTTGTGGGGGTTTTTAATGTTTAGGCACATCAGGGGCTCTCCAAACCAACATGGCGTCCCATCTTAATTCCAGTCAATTTTGCATTGAAAAGTCAAATGGCGCTCCTTCCCTTCCGAGCTCTGCTATGCACCCAAAAAGTGGTTTACCCCCACATATGGGGTATCGTCGCACTCAGGACAAATTGCACAACAACTTTTGTGGTCTAATTTCTTCTCTTACCCTTGGGAAAATAAAAAATTGGGGGCGAAAAGATCATTTTTGTGAAAAAATAAGATTTTTTATTTTTACGGCTCTGCATTATAAACTTCTGTGAAGCACTTGTTGGGTCAAAGTGCTCACCACACATCTAGATAAGTTCCTTAAGGGGTCTACTTTTCAAAATGGTGTCACTTGTGAGGGGTTCCAATGTTTAGGCACATCAGGGGCTCTCCAAACGCAACATGGCGTCCCATCTCAATTCCAGTCAATTTTGCATTGAAAAGTCAAATGGCGCTCCTTTCCTTCCGAGCTCTGCCATGCGCCCAAACAGTGGTTTACCCCCACATATGGGGTATCGTCGCACTCAGGACAAATTGCACAACAACTTTTGTGGTCTAATTTCTTCTCTTACCCTTGGGAAAATAAAAAATTGGTGGCGAAAAGATTATTTTTGTGAAAAAATATGATTTTTTATTTTTACGGCTCTGCATTATAAACTTCTGTGAAGCACTTGTTGGGTCAAAGTGCTCACCACACCTCTAGATAAGTTCCTTAAGGGGTCTACTTTCCAAAATGGTGTCACTTGTGGGGATTTCAATGTTTAGGCACATCAGGGGCTCTCCAAACGCAACATGGCATCCCATCTCAATTCCAGTCAATTTTGCATTGAAAAGTAAAATGGCGCTCCTTCCCTTCCGAGCTCTGCCATACGCCCAAACAATGGTTTACACCCATATACGGGGTATCAGCGTACTCAGGACAAATTGGCCAACAATTTTTGAGGTTCAATTTCTTCTCTTACTCTTGGGAAAATAAAAAATTGGGGGCGAAAAGATCATTTTTGTGAAAAAATATGATTTTTTATTTTTACGGCTCTGCATTATAAACTTCTGTGAAGCAATTGGTGGGTCAAAGTGGTCACCACACATCTAGATAAGTTCCTTAGGGTGTCTACTTTCCAAAATGGTGTCACTTGTGGGGGGTTTCAATGTTTAGGCACATCAGTGGCTCTCCAAACGCAACATGGTGTCCCATCTCAATTCCTGTCAATTTTGCATTTAAAAGTCAAATGGCGCTCCTTCCCTTCCGAGCTCTGCCATGCGCCCAAACAGTGGTTTACCCCCACATATGGGGTATCAGCGTACTCAGTACAGATTGTACAACAATGTTTGGCATCCATTTTATCCTGTTACCCTTGGTAAAATAAAACAAATTGGAGCTGAAATAAATTTTGTGTGAAAAAAAGTTAAATATTCATTTTTATTTAAACATTCCAAAAATTCCTGTGAAACCCCTGAAGGGTTAATAAACTTCTTGAATGTGGTTTTGAGCACCTTGAGGGGTGCAGTTTTTAGAATGGTGTCACACTTGGGTATTTTCTATCATATAGACCCCTCAAAATGACATCAAATGAGATGTGGTCCCTAAAAAAAAATGGTGTTGTAAAAATGAGAAATTGCTGGTCAACTTTGAACCCTTATAACTCCCTAACAAAAAAAAATTTTGGTTCCAAAATTGTGCTGATGTAAAGTAGACATGTGGGAAATGTTACTTATTAAGTATTTTGCGTGACATATCTCTGTGATTTAAGGGCATAAAAATTTAAAGTTGGAAAATTGCGAAATTTTCAAAATTTTCGCCAAATTTCCGTTTTTTTCACAAATAAACGCAAGTTATATCGAATAAATGTTACTACTAAAATGAAGTACAATATGTCACGAGAAAACAATGTCAGAATCGCCAAGATCCGTTGAAGCGTTCCAGAGTTATAACCTCATAAAGGGACAGTGGTCAGAATTGTAAAAATTGGCCCGGTCATTAACGTGCAAACCACCCTCGGGGCTTAAGGGGTTAAAATAGGGGGACCCAACGTAAGCAGCTGACACCCGGCCGCAATCGGCCGCGCTCCCCCCGTGAGCGCGGCCGATCGCGCTGGACGTACTATTCCGTCCTTGGAAAGTAGGGCCCACCCCACATAAACGGAATAGTATGTCTAATGGCAAAAAGGGGTTAACTGATAACCCCATTTTATCAGGAGACACCTAACACCCTTCATGAGATCTCCAAGGTTGTCGGTCACCTTCTGTTGCTACTATGTATTTCTTTGTCTGTTTGAATGAGAACAAAAAGGAAAAACAAAATTACAATAAATAAAATTATAGACAAAATATAGAAAAATATTTAGAATTGAGTGTCCTCAGTGGTTGATACCTTTTAATGGCTAACTAAAAAGATGGTATCAAATTGCAAGCTTTCGAGACTACACAGGTCTCTTCATCAGGCAAAGGCTAAAAGAAATTCTGAAGAATCACATATTTATGCACAACATGGCACAAAAAAAAAGCAAAAAAACATGGATAAGACAGGGGACATGAAGCAGAATTACCATGAGTGATAAACAGTTATGTCCATAAATATTGGACCAGTTCTTAGATAAGGAATGTTTTATTGTCCTCTGATTGGGGTCTGGTTCTGTTGTGATGACCCCACATAGTCTGAGGGGCAAGTTCCTTAGTTGATGTAAAAAGACATAAATCCATGCGACACATTCATTCCTGCACTGAGTGTCAAAGGTTGTCATCAGTTTATATTCCCATACAATATATTTAAATATTTACACATCATAAACACCGAGTCTTTTTTAGTGATGTCACTACAAATATGGAATGAAATTAAAGTGCAGCTTCTGGTTTCTATGAAGTCTTTCTTTTTCTTTCTTTCTTTCTTTCTATCTTTCTTTCTTTCTTTCTTTCCATTTCTTTTTCTTTCTTTTCCATTTAGCATGGTCTCTTAGTTAAGCTTTGTATTCATGTGCTAAGTATTCAGCATCAGATGTGCACAACACTGATGTTTCCATATAAACACACACACAAATGTCCATCATAGTAATGAGGGAGACTTCCCACAGAGACAAGTGTCATATGAATACAGGCTGGAACTCTGCAATCCACTGAGACAGGCAATACACAGACATTGCACCAGAGCCAGACAATACAGGGGGCAGTACAACACAATGCACATAGTACTGGGGACTATAGGACACTATAAAGGCAGATGAAACAACTACTCCTCTTCTAACATCCCTATAACTTGTCTCACTCAAAAGATCCCATAAACCTCATTGATTTCAGAGCAAAGATGACCATTTACAGCAGGGATAATAAGTACGGTATTTGATGCACTGCCGATTTTGCACGTTTTCCCACCTACAAAGACTGGAGAGGTCTGTAATTTTTATCATAGGTACACTTCACCTGTGAGACAGAGAGACAGAATCTAAAAATAAAAAAACAGAAAATCACATTGTATGATTTTTACATAATTAATTTGCATTTTATTGCTTGAAATAAGTATTTCATACAAAAAAAACAGAACTTAATATTTGGTACAGAAACTTTAGATAGCAAAGGCCAGATGTTTCCGGTAGTTCTTGACCAAGTTTGCATACATTGCAGAAGGGATTTTGGCCCCCTCCTCCATACAGATCTTCACCAGATCCTTCAGGTTTCGGGGAAGTCACGGGGCAACATTGAGTTTCAGCTCCATCCAGATTTTTTATTGGGTTCAGGTCTGGAGATTGGCTAGGCCACTTCAGGACCTTGAAAAGCATCTTACAGAGCCATTCCTTAGTTTCCCTGGCTGTGTGCTTTGGGTCATTGTCATGCTCGTAGATCCAGCCACAACCCATATTCAATGTTCTTACTGAGAGAAGGGGGTTGTTGGCCATGCATCCTCCTTTCAATATGGTGCAGTAGTCCTGTCCCCTTTGCAGAAAAGCACCCCAAAGTATGATGTTTCCCCACCATGCTTCACGGTTGGGATGATGTTTTTAGGGTTGTACTCATCCTTCTTCTTCCTCCAAACACGGCGAGTGAAGTTGATACCAACATTTTCTATTTTGGTCTCATCTGACCACATGACCTTCTCCTGTGCCTCCTCTGGATCATCCATCTGGGCATTGGTGAATTTTAAATGGGCCTGGACACGTTCTGGTGTGAGCAGGAGGACCTTGCATGCCCTGCAGGATTTTAATCCATGACGGCACAGTATGTTACTAATGGTAATATTTGAGACTGTAGTCCTAGCTCTCTTCAGGTCATTGACCAGATCCTCCTGTGCAGTTCTGGACTGATTCCTGACCTCAAAATAATTCTTACCCCACGAGGTGAGATCATGAATGGAGCCCCAGACCGAAGGAAGATTGACAGTAATCTTGTGTTTCTTCCATTTTCTAATAATTGCGCCAACAGTTGGTGCTTTCTCACCAAGCTGCTTGCCTATTGTTCTGTAGCCCATCCCAGCTTTGTGCAGTTCTACAATTTTTTCCATGGTGTCCTTAAACAGCTCTTTGGTCTTGGCCATAGTGGAGAGTTTGGAGTGTGATTGAGTATGTGTCAGGTGTCTTTTATACCAGTAACGAGTTCAATCAGGTGCAATTAATACAGGTAATGAGTGCAGAGTAGGAGGTTTCTTAAAGAAAAACTAACAGGTCTGTGAGAGCCAGAGTTCTTGCTGGTTGGTAGGTAATCAAATACTTATTTCATAAAATGCAAATTAGTTGTGCAAAAACATACAATGTGATTTTTTTCGTTTTCATTTTAAGATTCTGTCTCTCACAGTTGAAGTGTACCTACGATAAAAATAACAGACCTCTCCATTCTTTGTAAGTGGGAAAACTTGCAAAATTGACAGTGTATCAAATACTTATTTTCCCCACTGTATATGTAATCATCAATCTATGGAAACTATTGCCATGCTATTCTTTATGTTACTAGCTGTTCTATATACTGGACTTTTACCAATATGATTCTTGTGACATGTGTCATTGATCTCTTGTATGTCAATTATCTGTTAACTTTACTAATATATTTTGATTGGAAGAGACTTTCCCAATTATACAAATGTGTACGACACATGGGCCTCAGAGAAAAATGTATAAGAGGACACATATCATGTGCAATTTATTCAACTAGTGTTTTCTTATACAAGTGATCAGCCTTTGGGCTCCTTTAGGCTTTTAAGTACAACTACTCTCTACAACCCCTAAAACGAAGCACCAGATAGCAGTTTTGTAGTAACAAAATGAATAGAATTTATTATTCAATACAGAACAGGTAAAAGGCATAGCAGGAAAGGTCACACAGTGAAGCAGCACATATGAAAAACATGGGCAGTTAACGGCGCAGGAGTTAATCTAGAAAAGGGACAACAAAGTAAATCCCCAATCGTCCACGGCCCACCCCGCGGTGTCTGGAGTCGGCATTGACGGTATGTCTACTATCATTCCCCGTTTTGGTGCTAATTTGTCCTTAATGCTGCGTTAGCGCACATGATGTTTTGTTGTCCTTTTGCCGGCTGTGATGTGTACTGATCATGTTGGACTCATATAACTACGATTGGGGATTTACTTTGTTATCCCTCTTCTAGATTAACTCCTGCGCCGTTAACTGCCCATGTTTTTTGTGTGTGCTGCTTCACTGTATGACCTTTCCTGCTATGCCTTTTACCTGTTCTGTATTGAATAATAAATATATTAAATTCTATTAAATTTTTTTACTACAAAACTGCTTTCTGGTGCTTTGTGTTAGTCTTTATGAACTTTGCAGTTAGTCCTGTATAGAGTCCATATATGCAATGGGGTTATAATTGTGCTGCATTATTTATTTGATGTTTTTTATGATTTATTTTCTCCAGTTTGCATATAATGTTACCCCTTAATGTAGTTTTATTCTCTACAACCCCTAGAGCTAAGTCTATCTATCTATCTATGTATCTTAAAGGGGTTCTCCACTACTAGTACAATCACGTCTTGATCTAAAATTTCGGTCCCCAATAAAATAAAAAAAACTACACTCACCTTCCATGCTGGCGCTGTTCCAGCGGTGTCAGCACTTGCGGTCCCAGGGGTCTCGTATGGTTGTTGTGACATGTAACCCCGGCGCCCAATCAGTGCCGCCGTCACTATCCCCGCCTTCAAACAAATCGAGCATGACGAGGATGTCCGGACTGCTGCTGCTCTCACTTCCTCTTCATGTTCATTTCGACAGTAAGCGGGGACAGTGACGCTAGCGCTGATTGGGCGCCAGGATCACGTGACACAACAAGAGCATAAGAGCCCCGGGGACAGTGAGAAGTGACACCAGCACAGGAGATGAGTATAAGCTTTTTTATTTTATTGGGGCCAAGCGTGAGGTATGAGAAGTTGTTCAAGTAGTGGACAACTTTTTTTAAGCAATTTGAAAATGAAATGACCTCTAAAAGGCCTAAAGTTAAAGATGACACATTTCCTTTATATTTTAAGCGCAAAAAATATATATATTTTCATCTTTTACATTTTAAAAATTAAAAAAATGAAATTGGATCAATGCAAAAGTTTAAGCATCCTGCATGGTTAGTAGAAGACCGTCCACCGTCCAACCTGACAGAACTGGAGAGGATCTGCAGGGAAGAATGGCCGAGGATCCCCTAATCCAGGTGTGAAAAACTTTAGACATCATTCCCAAGAAGACTCATGGCTGTACTAGCTCAAAAGGTGCTTCTACCGAATACTGAGCACAGGGTCTGAATACTTATGACCATGTGATATTTCAGTTTTTTCTATTTTAATAAATTTGCAATAAATTATTACATTTCTGTTTTTTTCAGTCAAGATGGGGTGCAGAGTGTACATTAATGAGAAAAAAAAGTGAAATTTTTTGAATTTACCAAATGGCTGCTCTGAAACAAAGAGTGAAAAATTTAAAGGGGTCTGAATACTTTCCGTACCCACAGTATATTGTGACAAAGTCACTTGTAAAGTAATGGAGAGGAGATATGTGTCACGGTGCTTAATGGTGTCAGTGATATGAAAGCAGGGTATTTTTCTCCAGCCCACTAGTTTTGTGAGGGTTAAGTTAGAGTTGCATAATGGGTTGGTTTTATGTGGATATTCATAGAGCGGGTGGGAAGATGTTCACTTTAGAAGTGGGAAGATGTTCCATCTGCAGAGCTGCCAGGACCTGTGATGTCTTAGTCATGTGGTCAGTCACATGATGGACAGAGTCACATGGTCTGGGGTTTAAATAACTGGGCTCTAGAGGCAGTCTTTGGTCAACAAGACTGGAGAGAGGATTCTCAAGTGGCTTTGTGTCTTGTGGAGAAAAGACTGAACCTGTCCTGTGTTGCTCCAGAGGGGGATTTTACCCGCAATACATGGATTCTGATACAGCATTTTGTTTTCTTTGTAGTTTTCCTGTTTTGCCTAAAGGGCTGTGTTTACTCTCCATTCCTAGTTGGTTTATGATGCCTTATAATAAACCAAATGAAGACTTAAAGAGACAGTGTTCCTGGTTTTTTCTACCTTCGTGTACCGCCATGTGAGTTGACTTACCACAATATATACAGTTGTGTGAAAAAGTGTTTGCCCCTTCCTGATTGCCTATTCTTTTGCATGTTTGTCACAGTTAAATGTTTCAGATCAGCAAACAAATTTAAATATTGAACAAAGATAACACAGTAATCACAAAATGTAGTTTATTATTAAGGGTAAAAAAATCCAAATCTACAGGGCCCTGTGTGAAAAAGTGAACCTAATAACTGGTCGGGCCACCGTTGGCTACAACAACTGCAATCAAGCTTTTGTGATAACTGGCAATGAGTCTTTTTCAATGCTCTGGAGGAATTTTGGCCCACTCATCTTTGCAGAATTGTTGTAATCCAGCCACATTGGAGGGTTTCCGAGCATGAACCGCCTTTTTCAAGGTCAGGCCACAGCATCTCAATCAGATTCAGGTCAGGACTTTTACTAGGCCACTCCAAAGTATTAATTTTGTTTTTCTGAAGCCATTCAGAGGTGGACTTTTTAGTGTGTTTTGGATCATTGTCCTGCTGCATAATCCAAGTGCGCTTAAGCCTCAGGTTACAAACAAATGGCCAGACATTCTCTTTCAAGATTTTTTGGTATACATCAGAATTCATGGTTCCATTTACCACAGCAAGTCTTCCAGGTCCTGAAACAGCAAAAACAGCTCCAGACCACCACCACCATATTTTACTGTTGGTATTATGTTCCTTTTCTCAAATGCAGTGTTACTTATTTGCCAAATGTAATGGGACATACACCTTCCAAAAAAATCACCTTTTGTCTCATCAGTCCACAGAGTATTCTTTCAAAAGACCTGGGGATCATCAAGATGTTTTCTGGCAAAACTGAGACGAACCTTTTCTGTTTTTATTGCTCAGTGGTAGTTTTTGTCTTAGAATTCTGCCATGAAGGCCACATTTGCAGAGTCTCTTTTTTATGGTGGAATTATGAACACCGACCTTAACTAATACAAGTGAGGCTTGCGGTTCTTTGGATTTGTTGGGGGTCTTTTGTGACCTTTGGATGAGTCTTCGCTGCGCTCTTGGGGTAATTTTGGTCAGGCAGCCACTCCTGAGAAGTTTCACCACTCCTCCATGTTTTAATTATACTGCTGTGTCAATACAAGTAGTGTTTCTAAAAATTTGTTATATTTTGCAGCCGTGTTTTTTTGTGAGTAGTGTATGCAAAGATTTTTCTACTATGCCACCGTCTCGTTCCCATTTGTGGGCCATAAAAATTATTTTACTCTACCGCTGTGTCAATACAAGTAGTGTTTCAAAACAAATTTGTACTCTGCAGCCGTTATTTAGTGAGTGGGGTATCTGAAAAACATTCTGGTATGCAACCATGTCTTTCCCATTTGTGGGCCAAAAAGCCTCTATTTATTCTTTACCAACCAGCTTCCTTTTGCAGGCCCCTAGTCCTTACTATGACCATTTTACAGCAATTTCAAAGCACCAAATTTCGGGTCACCATTGATTTCTATTGTCTCTGGAGTTGTGGTACATTGTTCTACTGTTCAGAGACACCTGGCGTAAACATAACACCATCTGTAAAAAAAAGCTGAAGTTGAAAAGTGGATGGCTCCTATAAATGGATAATATTCCTAAACATACATCAAAATCCACAATAGACTACCTCAATAGGCGCAAGCTGAAGGTTTTTCAATGGCCCTCACAGTCCCCTGATCTGAACATCATGGAAAATCCGTGGCTAGACCTCAAAATGGAAATATATGCAGGACGAGCCACGAATCTCGCAGAACTGGAAGAATTTTCCAAGGAAGAATGGATAAAAATCCCTCAAACAAGAATTGAAAGACTCTTGTCTTGCTACAAAAAGTGTTTACAAGCTGTGATACTACTCAAAATGGGTTGCTAAAAGGTACTAATCATGCAAGGTGCCCAAACTTTTGCATCGGCATAGGGCAGCATGGTGGCACAGTGGTTAGCATTGCAGCGCTGGAGTCATGGGTTCAAACCCCACCAAGGACAACATCTGCAAAGAGTTTGTATGTTCTCTCCGTGTTTGCGTGGGTTTCCTACGGGTACTCCGGTTTCCTCCCACATTTCAAAGACATACTGATAGGGAACCTAGATTGTGAACCCCAACAGGAACAGTGATGATAATGTGTGCAACCTGTAAAGCGCTGTGGAATATGTTAGCGCTATATAAAAATAAAGATTATTATTATTGGCGTATTTTCCTTTTTTGCACTTTTTTAAATGTAAAAAATGAAAAAAACTATATATTTTTTTTGCCTAAAATGCAAAGGAAATGTGTCATCTTTAACTTTAGGCCTTTTAGAGATCATTTCATCTTCAACTTGCTTAACTGTTCACAATAACAGTAATGTGGACCAGGGGTGCCCAAACTTTTACATGCCAGTGTAAAGGCAGAAAACAATTCAAATATATATATATATATATATGTGTAGCCTGTCTAAAACGTCGATATACTTAATAAAGAGTCTTTACCGCAAATCTCACTACAAATATGGACTTTATGTTTGAACGAGAGCAACTTTTGCTTTCTAACAATATTCTTTTTGGTCCATCTAACATATTGGCCTCTTTAGGCTTTTCATGTGCAAAGTATTCAGCATCTGATGTGCAAAACAATGATGTGTCCCACACTCAAGCCACATACAGCTAATACACATCCTCATAGTAATGAAGCTCAGCTCCCACCGGGAGATACAGTATATCACATGAATACAGGCTGGAGTGCTGCAATCCACTCAGACAGACAATATACATTGATACATCTGCAACACAGCCACACAATACAGGGCGCAGTGCAACACAATGGGCACAATGCAGAGGACAATACAACCCAATGCACATAATACAGGGAACAGTACAACACAAGGTACATAATACAGGGAACAGTACAACACAAGGTACATAATACAGGGGACAATGCACACAATACAGGGCACATTACGGAACAATACACAGCATTACGAAATTGCAAATGTTAGAAAATCCTTTCACCATAGGACTTGTTTATAGTAAATATAAGATCTGTCATTATGCAAGTATCTCCATGACTGCTGGGGAATAGCTGTAGGAAATGCGGAGAAAGCCTGTATACATGGGTCCTAGTGTCAGTCTTAACATAAGGAGTCACTCACTGTCGTTAACAATGGCACAATCTTTGAGGAGTAGACCCTATTACAGATTTTGCATTGGGGTCCAAGAGCTTTAGCCACTTCAAGTGAGCATTTCTACTACACACAGGCAAACTGATCATCGCCTGTGTGTAGCAGAGGTGATCAGAAGATCACAGCTTCTAGTCTCACTTGGAGACTATTGAAGCGAGCGAAAAAACAAAAAAGATTTTTAAAAATATTTAAAAAATATGTAATATATAAAAGTTCAAATCACCCCCATTCGCCCCATTCAAAATAAACAAAAAAAAAAAAAACTCATATTTGGTATTGCCGCGTTCAGAAACTCCAGATCTATCAAGATATAAAAATAATCAGTAAATGGCGCAGCGAAAAAAAAAAAAAGTAAAACCTCCAGAATTATGTTTTTTTGGTTGTTGCGACATTGCATTAAAATGCAATAAAGGGCGATCAAAAGATTGTATCTACACCAAAATGGTATCATTAAAAACATCAGCTTGGCACGCAAAAAATAAGCTCTCACCCAACCCAAGATCACGGAAAAAAAAGACGCCACAGGTCACAGAATATGAATTTGTTTTTTATATAAATTTTGGATTTTTTTTCACCACTTAAATAAAAGAGAACTTATACATGTTTGATGACTGTGAACTCGTAATGACCTGGAGAATCATAATCGCAGTTCAATTTTAGCATTTGATGAACATGGTAAACAAAAAAAGACAATTGTGGAAGTGTACTTTTTTGCAATTCCACCACTCTTAGAATTTTTATACCGTTTTTCAGTACACAATATCGTAAAAACAATGCTGGTGTTCAAAAGAACAACTCATCCCGCAAAAAACAAGCCATCACATGGCCATATTGACCGAAAAAAAATATAAAAGTTATGGCTCTGAGAAGCAGGGGAGCAAAAAACAGAAGCGCAAAAATGAAAATGGGCTGTTACGTGAAGGGGTTAAGATTTTCCTCTGGGTGATCTTGCATGACTCCAACCAATAAAATGTATAATTTGATCATTTTTACAGGTATTATTGTATGACAACAATCAGCCATTTAATAAGAGTCATACTGATAAGGGTCCAGCATAAAGACCAGTCACAGATGTGAAGAATTATAGGGACGTTGTGCTTGTTTCAGTTGATTGTTGACTACAACTTCTATGAGAGTTTCTTCTAATCTTCTTTGAAAAAGCTGGATCCCTTGCATACCTGTAGCATCAGAAGGTGCAATTATTTTAACCATGTTGGTATAATGGTGAATAATAGCCTAATCCATCCAGAACAACAGGTAAGCAAGTCCCATTGTGCAAGGAGTTTGTAATAGTCACTATTCCCCCTGTTGTGCGTAGAGTGTAATACAGCATAACAAATCAAAAGAGGGCACCACCCCAAAAACAGGGCTCAATGTGGGGCATACACAAAACCAGAAAATATAAACAGAAAAAGAAATATGCCAATACAAAGGGATCACCTAAAAATATTCAATATTTATTTCTGAATATCAAGACAAAAAAAACCCACAGTATAAAAATAATTAAAATAGCCAATGGGCTGTACATGCAAGCCACGACACTCCCGTAATAGACGAGAAATATGAAAAGGTATCCTACCAGCACAGCACACTATATATTCATATCACCAAAAAATGTGGTAGAAAGCATAACATGGGAAAGAGAACAAGATACGTGTACAAAGCAGAAATAAATTGTGGAGGGAAGACCACACGTGTATGGCCGGGATCACACATGCGAGAAACACGTCCGTGTCTCGCATGTGAAAACCAAGCTCTGGCACCGGCACTTGGGAGCGGAGCGTGCAGCTCCATGTGTTGCTATGCGGCCGCACGCTCCGCTCTGGAGTGCCGGCGCCACAGCTTGGATTTCACATGCGAGACACGAACGTGTTTCTCGCATGTCTGATCCCGGCCTATCGTCGCTGCCCGTGTGGCTTCCTCAGGGGTGACGTGACTCATACGGCCTATATGTACATAGAAGGTAGAGTGTAGATGGTGCCAGTCTTTTCCTATGTCACTGGCATTAAAAAGGTTTGAGTAGACCGTTACAGATTTTGCACTGGGGCCCAAGAGCTTTAAGTTTTTCCTCTGATTTTTCATGACTGCAACCAATAGATATGTATTATTTGATTATATTTAAAGGTATTATTGACTTGTAAGATGTCAATCAGCTATTTAAAGGGAATATGTCACCAGGTTTCCACTATCGCGCTTCTGTGCTGGCACACTTCACTCTTTGCTGCAGAGAGTACTGTAGTACACATGCGCGGGGAGAAGCCGAAGATTGCTTACGACCTGTAGGTAACACGGCACATGCGCACTAGAGTACTTTGTTCTACCCACAGCAGGCGGAGAGAAGTGCGCCTGCGCAGGAGCATGATGGGGACACGGTGTGGATGACGTAGGACGCGTCATCCATCGGAAGCAGGAAAGCAGGACGGCTATCGTTAGAAGAGAAGAGGCGCCAGCGGATCAAGACCAGAGAGGCCCATCGGACCAGACGGCATCATCTATGAGTTGAATTGAAGGTCTTTTTTGTGCCTTGCAGAGCAGATTGGGGACATACCGTATATACAGCTTACTAGAGTGCTGTAACGGGGCTGAAAGATACTGGCTGTACTTTATATGGGGAAAACCTGGTGACAGGTTCACTTTACCAAGAGTCATACTGATAAGTGTCCAGCATAAAGGCCCCGTCACACATAGCGACGCTTGAGCGATTCCGACAACGATACGACCTGTCAGGGATCGCTCAAGCGTCGCTATGTGGTCGCTGGTGAGATGTCAAACAGTGAGATCTCACCAACGACGACGCAGCAGCGATGCGGCGACCTGTAGCGACCTGTACAACGATCCTATTTCATGACGATTCAATGGGACGTCCTGTCAGCGAGGTCGTTGGTAAGGTGTCAAACACAGCGATGTGTGCTACCCAGCGGGACCTCAACGATCAAAAAATGGCCCAGGCCATTCCGACACGACCAGCGATCTCACAGCAGGGGCCTGATCGCTGCTACGTGTCACACATAGCAAGATCGCTACTGAGATCGCTGTTGCGTCACAAAACTTGTGACTCAGCAGTGATCTCGCTAGCGATCTCGCTGTGTGTGACGGGGGCTTAAAGAACAGCCGCCAATGTGAAGAATAATAGGAACCTTGTGCTAGTTTCAGTTGATTGTTGACTACACTTCTATGAGAGTCTCTTCTAATCATCATTAAGAAAGCTGGAGTCATCACATACCTGTAGCATCATGGGGGGGTGCAAATTTTTTTTTTAACCTGGTTGGTATAGTGGTAAATAATAGCCTAATGCCTCCAGGACAACAGGTAAACATGTCCCACTGTGCAAGGATTTTGTAATAGTCACTATTTCACCTGCTGTGTGCATTGTGTCCTATAGACCCCTGTATTATGTGCATAGTGTTGTACTGCCCCCTTGCATTGTGTGGCTCTGGTGCAATGTGTCAGTGTATATTGACCGTCTGGGTGGATTGCAGATCTTCAGCCTGTGTTTATAGGACATTTCTGTCTGTGTGAAGTGTCCCTCATTAGTATGAGGATGTGTATTACCTATGTGTGTGTGATCTGAGTCGCTTTGTGTTGGACATTTGTGTGGGTGTCTATATATAGATATATCTCTGAGGTGCGCGTCTGATGCTGGATACTTACCATATGAAAGTCCAGTCTTAATGAAGAGTCCAAAATGTTATACAGAGGAAGTCAATTGATAGAGAGTAGAAAATGAGCTTTCAACTCATTAATTGAAAAAGTCTAGTATTGTAGCGACATATCTAAGAAATACTCATTATTATGCATGATACATATAAATGTTTAGAGAAAAACATATACTTTTTAAATTTATACTTTGTTTCCTGCAAATTTTCTCTAATTAAAATGGATGGATGGGAAAAGTGCTGAATGGAAGGAGAACAGCATGGGGAAGACCATTGGAAGCAGACTCAGACTGGCCTATAGGGGAACAGGAGAATCCCTGGTGGACCCTCATGCCGAAATGGGCCCCCAACCCCATTGTATGGACAGTAAATGTATTACTGTATCTACTGCCAGATGGTTAAACGAGATATGACGTGCCACAAACCCTTTATTGGACCCCCTTCTTTGCTGATGGTCCTAAGTAGCTACCATTACTACCACCCCCAGGGATGCCAACTCTGGGTACCTTACGGCTAGCGGTCCCATTAGCACTTGTTCATATCTGGTCCTGGCTCGCCTCTTTGTCTCTTCTGGGCAGTCTGCTCACCAGTTCCTAAATCCTGGCTCTCCCTTTTGCAGTCCACAAGAACACTAGTGGTAAAAGATGTGGCCTGGGTCCGGGCTTTGGTGGGTCCGGAATATTGACAGGATCATGAACACAGGCTCCTGCTACCTCTGCTGTTGTGTCAGCTTCCTCTGGCTCCGATATTCCTCCGGTCACTCCCTTGGGAGTCTCACGTACGTCTGCCAGCTCCCTCGCCCCCTAAGCATGTTATACTGTACTAGATTGTGGCCCGATTCTAACGCATCGGGAATTCTAGAATATGCATGTCCCCGTAGTATATGGACAATGATGATTCCAGAATTCGCGGCAGACTGTGCCCGTCGCTGATTGGTCGAGGCAACCTTTGTGACATCATCGTCGACATGGCAACCATTATGACATCTACGTCGATACTGTGCCCGTCGCTGAATCAGAAACGTGAGATGTCTACGTCCTTTATGACAGCATCGTCGCTGTGCCCGTTGCTGATTGGTCGAGGCCTGGCGGCTTCGACCAATCAGAGACGCGGGATGTCTACGTCCTTTATGACATCATCGTCGCTGTGCCCGTTGCTGATTGGTCGAGGCCTGGCGGCCTCGACCAATCAGAGACGCGGGATTTCTACGTCGATGCTGTGCTGGTCTCTGATTGGTCGAGGCCTGGTGGCCTCGACCAATCAGAGAGGCGGGATTTCCAGGACAGACAGACAGATGAAAAAACCCTTAGACAATTATATATATAGATAGATGGATGACTAATTGAATACAGTAAAACACTTTTGGAGTGTTATAAATCACATCACAGAAATGTACCCCAGACCACGTAATTCTGTATGGCTGAGAAATGTTTCCCTACAAAATTTTTAGACGCTTTTTCTGTTTTAGAGATCACAGAAATGTACCCAGACCAGTGCCAGGCAGCAGCTGCCAAGGCAAACAGGATCATGGGGTGCATTAAAAGAGGTCTGGATACACATGATGAGAGCATTATACTGCCTCTGTACAAATCCCTAGTTAGACCGCACATGGAGTACTGTGTCCAGTTTTGGGCACCGGTGCTCAGGAAGGATATAATGGAACTAGAGAGAGTACAAAGGAGGGCAACAAAATTAATAAAGGGGATGGGAGAACTACAATACCTAGATAGATTAGTGAAATTAGGATTATTTAGTCTAGAAAAAAGACGACTGAGGGGCGATCTAATAACCATGTATAAGTATATAAGGGGACAATACAAATATCTCGCTGAGGATTTGTTTATACCAAGGAAGGTGACGGGCACAAGGGGGCATTCTTTGCATCTGGAGAAGAAAAGGTTTTTCCACCAACATAGAAGATGATTCTTTACTGTTAGGGCAGTAAGAATCTGGAATTGCTTGCCTGAGGAGGTGGTGATGGCGAACTCAGTCGGGTTCAAGAGAGGCCTGGATGTCTTCCTGGAGCAGAACAATATTGTATCATACAATTATTAGGTTCTGTAGAAGGACGTAAATCTGGGGATTTATTATGATGGAATATAGGCTGAACTGGATGGACAAATGTCTTTTTTCGGCCTTACTAACTATGTTACTATGTTACCATGTAATTATGTATGGCTTAGAAATGTAACCCTATAATATTTTTAAACTCTTTTTATCAGTTTTATTGAGCTCAAAAATGTACCAAGGCCACATAATACTGTTTTCTGAGAAATTTAACTATACGAAAAATGTTAACACTTGTTTCAGTTTTCTAGATCACAAGAAAAGTACCTCAGACTATGGAATAGTGTATGGATAAGAACTGTAATCCAACCAATTTTTTTATTGCTTTTTAGTAGTGTTAGATAATATCACAGAATATTACCCCAGACCACAGAATAGGGTATGGATGAGAAATGTAATCCAGCTAATTTTTTTAACAATTTTTTGTCCTGTTAGATAGTATTACATAAATTTACCCCAGACCATGGAATAGTGTATGAATGAGAAATGTAATAGAGCCAATTTTTTTAACACTTTTTGCAGTGTAAAAACATTAATGCTTTTTTGAAGTGTTAGATATCACAGAAATGTACCACAGAACACATGAAACTGTGTGGCTGAGAAATTTAAGCCTGCAAAAAATGTTAACACTTTTTGAAGTTTTATAGATCACAAGAAATGTACCCCAGACCACATAATACTGTATGGGTGACAAATTGAATCCTGTACTTTTTTGGAGTGTTATAGATTAAAAAAAATCTTGTTAAACACAGACTAGTATATGCGTAACGAATTTAACCCAGGTAAATTTATTTATGATTTTTTTGAGTGTTACATAGCACAAAAAAGTAACACAAATCACGTAATACTCGATATGGATTAAAGTATATTACTTATTTCCCCACCCCCCCACCCCCCCCCAAAAAAAAAAAAGCTGCAGCTATATATTTGCCAATGGACTGCACAGCCCTAATTACTGTCTACAGACTGGATTCTGTCACTCTCCCTGCTCCTGTGACTATCCCTCTCTAGGCTAAATGCAGATTGTATGTGATCCAAACTGCAAAGCAAATGATAAGCCCTTTAAAGGGCTGTTAGTATGATGTGGGGCTCATACTATAAATAGGGCGCTATGTGGGGCTTATTCTGTATATAGGTTGCTGTGTAGGTGCTTATACTGTATGTAGGGGGCTGTGTGTGGGCCCATACTATATGTAGGGGGCTGTGTGTGGAGGCTCATATTGTATGGAGGGGGCTATGTAGGGCTTATACTGTATATAGGGATTTATGTCAGTGCTCATACTGTATCTAGGTAGCTATATGGGGCTCATATTGTATATAGGGAGTTATATGGGGCTTATACTGTATATAGGTAGCTACATGGGGCTCATATTGTATATAGGGAGTTATGTGGGGCTTATACTGTATCTAGGTAGCTATATGGGGCTCATATTGTATATAGGGAGTTATGTCAGTACTCATACTGTATCTAGGTAGCTATATGGGGCTCATATTGTATATAGGGAGTTATGTGGGACTTATACTGTATATAGGTAGCTATATGAGGGTTCATACTGTATGTAGGGAGATGTGTCTGGACTCATTGTATGTAGGGGCTGTGTGTGGATGCATTCTGTATGTACTAGGCTGTGTGGAGGTTCATATTGTATGTAGGGGGCTATGTGGGGGCCATACTATGCATTGTGGGGCTGTGTGTGCTTACGTGGTATTGAGGGGGCAATGTGGGGACATATTGGGTGGGCCTGTGAGCTTTTATCCTCATTGCAGTACGGCTTATGGTCTCTTTTTCTTGTCCTGATTGAAGGAATTCCCTGATAAAACCCTGAATGACCAAAAGAAGAGGGATACACATCAGAAGAATTCCCCTTTTGCTAAGTACACAACTGTTCAGGCCGTATAGGGTCTGTATATACATAGAATAGTCCATGTCCATAAAAACGTGAGTATGAGGTATATGGATGTTTTGTGTTTTATTTGCACAGCCACTTCACCGGCCATTCATGATCTGAAGGGTTATTCTTTGTTGTACAAGGACATCATATGTTTCTTCTTGGACTTTGTTATGGTTTTTTTCTGGTCAGGTTGTTGAAAAATATTGCTGATATGTATATATCCCTCAGCCCACTAGCATCTATATTATACACATTTAATTATGTTCATTACATATTATCTGATCCCCTATAGAGGATGCCTGGTCAGTCAGTAGTGGTAGAGCTACAGAGGGGCAGACGATGAGGAGCGGGGGCGCCATACCAATTCAACTTAGGGTGCCAACCTCCTCTGTCAGGAAGGGAAGTGTGAGGGGCAAAACTAGTCCCTGTCTCCCCTCATTTCTACTCTTTTTTTTTTTTTTTAATTACTGGTTTTCTGTGCAAATGTGTGTGCATTTATGTGTGTATGTACTGTATTAGGCCTTTAAACTAACTGAAAGAGATAATTTTTCTAAAAGGTTTTTTTTGTTATGGTTTACATGTAGAAGGGCCCCATAGAATGATCGCTTTGGTTGTTGATTGAGGAGACTGTGTGTGGGCTCATATTGTATGTAGGGGGCTATGTGGTGGGTCCTACTGTATATTGGGGGAAGTCAGCTTCATATTAGTCATACAATAATTAATATATATATTTTATATTATATTAATATCAAGCAGAATTAATTTCAGCCTATTGGTTTGGCCTCCACAATAGTCACAAATAGTCCAAAACGAATGAACAGCGCTCCAGCCAGGTGTAGTAGTATTGAGAGAAAGTATTTATTCAGCCATGGTAAAGCGACGTTTGGACCACAATTTGGTCTTTTTCAAGCATACGACCAAATTGTGGTCGAAACGTCGCTTTACCATGGCTGAATAAATACTTTCTCTCGATACTACTACACCTGGCTGGAGCGCTGTTCATTCGTTTTGGACTATTTGGGATATCCAGGAAGGTTCCCTGGACATGGAACGGGCGCCCCATTGAGTGAGTGCTGTCAGCCATCTTTCTATTTTCTATATCCACTATAGTCACAGTCTGTCATGTGGCTCCTTGGGAAAATTAATCTCTGATGCTCTCCGTGTATGGATGTGACCCAGAGCACCTGACCTATCACATGATCCATGATCTATCAGGGGATCATGTGACAGGTCGCATGATACATCAGGTACTTGGGGGTGCTCACACCTTCTAAACTGCTGGGGGCCCTGTCTACTCTTAATCCACCTCTGCCCATAATACAGAGTTATACTTAATACATAAAGGGACCAAACCAAAGAGACTAAAAATACAAATAAAATGTACTAGACAAAACATGCAATCCACATTCACACAATGCAAGCATGCTTTTGGCCAGTCTACACAGATATTCCTTTGTTTCGGTACAACTGGATAAACAAGGAGGAGTGCCCTACAAATGTCTTACAGCAGGTTCCTCAGAACACAAACAGCCAGACACATAACAGATAAAGTTGATCAGATCTTTTGAAATTCTTCGCCGAATTTCTCACCAAAATTTGATTTGCATCGAATAAATTTGGCCAAATGGCATACATAGAAGCCTATAATTTCCTAGAATATACTGTATCTGTAGAACATTGTAAATTCTCCTTGGAGTCAACTTAACATGTTTTGAGCTCCGTAATGCAAACACAGCCTTTTAAATATGCAAATGACTTTATCCTATCTGGTTAGGGAAGAGCAGATTGTAGCCAGAGTTACCCAATAGTGTCTAACAAACTACTGCAGTATCAAAAATTTTAGGTTACTTAAATTGCATAAATGGTCTAAAAATTAGGGCAGGTGCATGCATTGCTGTTGTTAATATACAGGCTGGGCAAACGGAAGAAGCTGTGGCATTTTCACATGATTGGGTGCAACAATTATTCCTGTTTGAGGAGTGTAAAGAACGTTGAAATTTGCTAAATGAAGAAGCAATAGCTTTTCCACAAATTATCCCTTTAATTAGGGATCCAAAATTAGCAATATGGGCCAATAATGGTAGCTCCGGAATCAGCACCAGTACAGTATAGATGACATGATGACAGAGAGTAGAATGTGGTCCGTCGGCCCTGGTGGCAGTAATACAGTGTAGACGACACTCAAGGGACAACCAGACAGGCATCCAGATGTTATGGTTGATTTAATCATTGACATCACCCGGCGGTGCACGAATGTCTGTACTGATCCAAGCCCTACTCATTTTGACAAATGTTAGGTTTTCCATGATTATAGTGGATAACTTGATCTGATTTGGTACAAATCCTCCGTCCGTGCTGAATAACCTCTTTGATATTACACTGGAGGCAGGATATGACACTACACCCATAGCAAACTGGCCTAGTTATTGCGACTGTGAAAGAAAATTGCCTTTGTAGAATTCGAAGATTGTGCACAATTTAGCCTTTTCAGAAAATAATTTGAGATTCCCTACTGCCCGGCTTAGAGGCCAAATACTTGGGGAAGTCTTGACCTTGCAGGAAGCACATAGTTCTCACGTGGTAACACATGCAGTCAGCAACCGTCCGGTATACAAAAATTCATGTTATGACATTTCCCCACCCGAAGATTTGTTTATAATTTTGGAAAGAATTGATAATTTTTCAAAAGAAAATTTAACCTAATAAATTCAAAGAATGTTTGTTTCGTAATGTTAATCACATTTTAATGTCTGAGCTCATCTGCGCAGGGGCCGCACACGTGGAGAAATGGTGACTCTGCAGGGTCACCTGGTGATATAATGAGGTTGGCAACTGTCCACTGTGCAAGATCTTTACCAATTAGGGAACACAGATGTTCTTGCTAATTCCACAGCTGAAAACGTCTAAATAATTTTGAAAAACATTTATAATTATAAACAAAATAAATATTAAATTTTGGAAAAGAATATTGTAGTTATTATACTGCCTGTGATAGCTCCCCTGATTGGCTGTGCTACATCATGTGATCAGTTTGCTGCAGGGCATTTTGGGTAAGCCTGACATCATTAAAGGTACCTTCACACTGAGCGACGCTGCAGCCATCCAGACAATGATCCCGATCGCTGCAGCGTCACTGTTTGGTCGCTGGAAAGCTGTCACACGGACAGCTCTCCAGCGACCAACGATTCCGGTCCCCTGGTAACCAGGGTAAACATCGGGTTACTAAGCGCAGGGCCGCGCTTAGTAACCCGATGTTTACCCTGGTTACCAGCGTAAAAGTAAGAAAAAACAAACCCTACATACTTACCTTCCGCTGTCTGTCCCCTGGCGCTGTGCTTTCCTGCACTGTGTAAGCACAGCGGCCGGAAAGCAGAGCGGTGACGTCACCGCTGTAATCTGCTTTCCGGCTGGCCGGCGCTCACAGTGCAGAGAAGCACAGCGGGGGACAGACAGCGGAAGGTAAGTATGTAGTGTTTGTTTTTTTTACTTTTACGCTGGTAACCAGGGTAAACATCGGGTTACTAAGCGCGGCCCTGCGCTTAGTAACCTGATGTTTACCCTGGTTACCAGTGAAGACGTCGCTGAATCGGCGTCACACACGCCGATTCAGCGATGTCTGCAGGGAGTCCAGCGACGAAATAAAGTTCTGGACTTTCTGCAGCGACCAACGATGGAACAGCAGGATCCAGATCGCTGCTGCATGTCAAACTGAACGATATCGCTAGCCAGGACGCTGCAACGTCACGGATCGCTAGCGATATCGTTCAGTGTGAAGGTACCTTAACTAGCTCACTGAGTGTTGCGTGTGTGAAATGGCTCTGGGAATTTTTTTTTGCAGATCCTTGCTAATCAAATCGCAGATTTTTAAAAATTTGCATGAACGGCAGATTTCAGGAAATTCAGCTCAAATTCTATCCTTTGTTCATTAATCCACTCAGATCTCACAATAGATGTACACATTTAGGATTTTTTATACTGCCCCATATTGTTCACTCTTATGCCAGAGACCTTATAGTGTAAATCGTTAGCACTTTAATTCAGGACTCGTGTGTTGCAGTGTTATTAAAATACTAAATGACTGTATTGTTCACAAATGGGGTGGTAAAGTTTTAGATTGTATTAGGAGTAGATGGGTAGACAGGAGGAATGAATCCAGTGATATCAGATAATTAGAGACATAGAAAGAGAAGTAAATAGCTATTAGTTTGATAAATAGAAACACACATACATAGGATTGAAACATAGAGTAAAGATGCAAAATAGGCTGCACTTTCATGTAGTAATGGTTAAAAATTGATGATTTATCCAATTCCATCTAACTTGAGAAAAGCTCAGTATTACTTGCTGAAACATTGAGTTCTTTGGCATTGAATAATTAATCAATATTTGTACTGTGACTACATGGAAGTGTGATGATGTTTTCTATTTTTTATTTTGCAGACTCGTGGTTTGTGGACCTGAAAGCTGTTACCCGTTGTTAGGCTCACTTGGTGAAGTGGATCCTCCAAGCCCAACCTCCAGGTGGGCAAACAGGCCAAAGGCATTGATGCGGCAGGCAGGTGAGACACATGCTAGTTGAGGTAGTGGGAACCATAGGCATACAGGAGACTCACTGGAGGCCACAGACAGATATCAGAGGTACTGGAAACCTCAGGCAGACATGAGACTCCTTGGAGACTGCTGATAGGTAAGTGAGGTACTGGAGACTGCAGGTGAATAGGAAACCTCCTGGAGACCACAGGCAATTTGTAGACGTACTGCAGACAAGTAGCATAGGTCTTGGAAGCTGCAGGCAGACAGGACTAAGGAACACTAAAGTGTTAATACAAAGATACAGCACGGTGGCTCAGTGATTAGTACTGCAGCCTTCCTGTTAAGGTGTCCTGGGTTCAAATCCCACCGAGGACAACAACAGCAAGGAGTTTGTATTTTCTCCCCGTATTTGCGTGGGTTTCCTCCCGGGTCTCCGGTTTCCTCCCACATTTCAAGGACATACTGATAGGTACTTTAGATTGTGAGCCCCATCGGGGAGAGCCATAATAATGTGTGCAAACTGTAAAGCGCTGCGGAATATGTTAGCGCTATACAAATAAAATAAAGATTATAATTAAGATACCAGTGTGTGTCTTGGTGAGCCTTAGGGTACCGTCACACAGTGGCATTTTGATCGCTACGACGGCACGATCCGTGACGCTCCAGCATCGTAACAATATCGCTCCAGCATCGTAGACTGCTGTCACACTTTGCAATGTACGACGCTGGAGCGATAATTTCATGACGTATGTGCGATGTAGAAGCCGTTGGTTACTATGCGCACATCGTATACAATATCGTGCACACCTTTGTCACACCATGCGATCATGCCGCCACAGCGGGACACTAGACGACGAAAGAAAGTTTCAAACGATCTGCTACGACGTACGATTCTCAGCGGGGTCCCTGATCGCAGGAGCGTGTCAGACACAGCGAGATCGCTGGAACGTCACGGATATATCGCTGGAACGTCACAAATCGTGCCGTCGTAGCGATCAAAATGCCACTGTGTGATGGTACCCTTATATAGGCCCAGACAAATTGTCACATGGGATCACACCAGGTCATCTGCAAAGCCCAACATGGAGCAGATCAGAGTTTAACAGACTGGGGTGAGGGACGCAAAGACTGGATCTGGGATAAGTGTGTAACACCCATACGTTTATTATTATTATTAGTGCTGCTTTACTTTGTGATTATTTACACAGAATAAAGACACAGAATAAAGATTTTCTTGAATCTGCCTGTAGTTAGATAGTGGTGGTAAGGGAGAATTGATGTTACATCTGAGCTGTATGGATAATTGATGTTACATCTGAGCTGTATGGATACTAGATAGATAGATAGATACGGAATAGATGGATATGAGAAAGATACAGTAGATAGATAATTGATAGATAATAGAAAAAGAGAGATAAATAGATGAGATAGATAGATAGATAGATAGATAATATGTCCAAAGACATACTGATAGGGAATTTAGATTGTGAGCCCCATCCGGGACAGTGATAATAATGTATGTAAAGCACTGCGTAAAATGTTAGCGCTATATAAAAATAAAGATTATTATTATTATTAGATAGACACTTAGATAGTTGGATAGGAGAAACCGGCCACAGCTTTCACTAACAAATCATACATATAACAAATAAATAAAGGTAAATCATTAGGATTGAGGTGAACATTGACTCATTTGATTCTATGTGCTCAACAGAAAATAACAAAAGACATCCCATATAAATCAATTTTTACAAAACATATTTATTTATTACTGCATATCTTTTCATCACAAAGGTGCAAAATAAGCAAATCGCAAAAAAACATAACTTTTCACAGAAAAGAACTTTTCATCCCAGCACAGTTGCCAAGCTTTGCTTATGCCAATGACCACAACATACAGGACACGAGACGCCGTCCTTCACGGAAGGGAAATCTCCCATCAGACTACATGAAACTTCCTCTGTTTATCAAACACACAACAAATTGTAAACTGATTGTTTATGGGGAAACAAGGAGGCCATCCTGGGCCGAGGACACGGAGCCAGATCCTGTGCCTTTAGACTCACAGTAGGAATATATATGAATATCCTAATATTGTACAAGGAGACTTCCAAAAACCGTTTCTCTGCTTTTAGTTTTCTAGATCAAACAGGTGGGTGTCTTTGAGCCTCTTCCCCCACGTTATATAACATTTCAGATCTGGATCTTTAGTGGCTGTGTTCCCCAAACACTGGAGACCCTCAGCTTGCAGATCACTGTTACCAAGAATGCTTTACTTGGTGTATCGAATCATTTTAAGACTCCATCTCTATATCAATCTTCATGTACAAAAATATTGTATCATAACGATGTCTGAAAAATACAGGACAAGTCATTAATGTATAAAATCTCTATCTCTGAGGTCCAGGCCCCGGTATTGATCTTACATGAGAGTCCATATGCATACCAGGTCATCACCAGGGCCTCCATAGATCAGCGGAGCTGCATTCCTGGGCACCCTGCTGCACAATGACTTGGTTGATATTTTTCATGGGGTGACCTTTGCTTTCATTTGCAGCCCTGCGTTTCTGTGGATCCATCCCGATGCTCCTCTGTGTAGCTAGGTGCTTTCCATGAGGTGCGCATACTATATCCTTCATAGACAGGGGAAAGGAATGCTTGTATGGCGCCACTACTATGATGGAACGAAAATATACTTTATTAGTCTGATTGACTTTAAGTAATGCAGTAATGAAATAATATCCTTAGGTTATAGGATGTATAAAATTTTATCCGATGCCTACTTAGATAATCACAACATATACCAGACATATACCAGCCCCACCATGCCCCATAGTTGTTTTACCATAGAGAGTCCGTTAGGGACTCTATTATAGTTACGCCCCTGGCTATCACTCATAATAAGGGTAGGGTCACACGACCGTAATCTCTCCATCCGAGAAGAACAATACGATTATTCTGATCAGATTTTTATCAGACTGGCATCAGTTGTTCTTGGAGCTGGAGAGAAAGAAAAAAAAAAAAAAAGGTTTCTCAACCTTCTCGATTTTGTCAGTCGGTCAAAATCGGACCACATTTAGATGTCATCCGAGTGCGGTCTAATGTTTTCCATGGACCCATAGACTTGCATTGCCAATTTTGATTTGACACTCTCAGTAAAATCAGACATCTCTCCTAGTTTTTACCTTGGAGCACTCAGTCCGAGGAAGAAATCTGACGTGCATAGTTATAGAATACCATGGGTGTGAGTTCTACCCTGGAAACCACCGATAGCACTCGTCTGAGATAATCAGTCATGTACATGTATCCTAACAGTGTGTACCAAGTAACTACAAGTCTTAGGACCCTTTCACGCATCAGTTTTTTGCCGTCGGTCACAATCTGTTGGCTCGACGCGGATCTGGCTAATTGGATCGGAACATGCTCAGTTAAAAAAAAAATGGAATCCGTCACCAGATTCCATCATTTGAAGGATCCGGCGCCATAGGCTTCCATTCTAGCAAACGACGGACGGAAACAGATCCGTCGCTGTCCGTTTTTTCGACATACACAAAAAAACGTTACTTTGTCCGTTGTCTCCAGCCGCTGGACAAACAATTTTCGACGGATCCGGCAAACAACGGATGAAATGTGAGGCCATCCATCGCAGTCTATAAGTCTATGAGAAAAAACTGATCCGGCGGCATCAGTCGCCAGATCCGTTTTTTTTTTTTTTTATATTCGACGGATTGTGACTGATGGCAAAAAACTGATATGTGAAAGGGGCCTTAGCAACTCCACATAATTGCTTAATGTGACTGAATACACCTTCCTAGAATGTCAAATTACAACTTTTTGAAGAAAAAAAGATTGGATTTTTTTGTAGGTTCAGATATAATTTGTCTCCTCTATGTCATGAATATGATGACCTATTGACCAGGCCTGCCCCTTCTTTTTGTATATCAAGACAGCTTGAGGTATTGAATAGCTAGAGATGAGGATAACATCAGTCACCTCTGGTTGCATGGTGGAGCTGTTGTCTCAAGAAGGTGACCGTCATCTCCAGGATATCGGCTTTCTCCGGTTTGGAGGGGAGCTGATGGCTCTGAAACTCCTTCTCCAGTAAGACGCGGAGCTGCTCAATGCTGCTGTTAATCCGATCTCTCCTCATCTTCTCAATCACCGGCTTCCTCAGCTGCAGAAAAGAAGAATCTCTCATTATTAGGGCTCGTGCACATGGCCATATTTTCGATCCAAATTTGATCCGGTAAAACATTGGACAAATGTTATCCTACGGGGCTGTGAACATGTCAGATTATTTCCTCGAACAGAGTCTGTCTAAGGAAAAAAATTGCTGCATTCCCAATTTACATCTGATACTGGGATCGTCAATGAGTCTATGAAAAAAAAAAATTGGACCTCACATCTGAGTGCAGCCCGATTTTTACGGACTGATAGAATGAAGAAGATGGAGACTTTTTTTTTCCATCGTCTCCTCATCCGAGAAAATTGGATTACACTATGTTCACACTCTGATCAAACTGTGATCAGAGTTTGATCAGAGTGTGATTTGCATAATCTGCCCCATTCTATCGGATGAAAGAAAATATGGTGGTGTGGCCCAAGCCTTAAGGTACCTTCACACATAACGATATCGTTAACGATATCGTTGCTTTTTGTGACGTAGCAACGATATCGTTAAGGAAATCGTTATGTGTGACAGCGACCAACGATCAGGCCCCTGCTGGGAGATCGTTGGTCGCTGAACAAAGTCCAGAACTTTATTTCGTCGCTGGATCTCCCGTGGACATCGCTGGATCGGCGTGTGTGACACCGATCCAGCGATGTCTTCACTGGTAACCAGGGTAAACATCGGGTAACTAAGCGCAGGGCCGCGCTTAGTAACCCGATGTTTACCCTGGTTACCAGCGTAAAAGTAAAAAAAAACAAACACTACATACTTACCTACCGCTGTCTGTCCCCGGCGTTGTGCTCTGCACTCCTCCTGTACTGGCTGTGAGCGTCGGTCAGCCGGAAAGCAGAGCGGTGACGTCACCGCTCTGCTTTCCGGCCGCTGTGCTCACAGTCAGTACAGGAGGAGTGCAGAGAAGCTGAGCGCCGGGGACAGACAGCGGTAGGTAAGTATGTACTGTTTGTTTTTTTTTACTTTTACGCTGGTAACCAGGGTAAACATCGGGTTACTAAGCGCGGCCCTGCGCTTAGTTACCCGATGTTTACCCTGGTTACCGGGGACCTCGGGATCGTTGGTCGCTGGAGAGCTGTCTGTGTGACAGCTCTCCAGCGACCAAACAGCGACGCTGCAGCGATCCGGATCGTTGTCGGTATCGCTACAGCGTCGCTATGTGTGAAGGGGCCTTTACACCGCGCCAGCATCCACATGTATGAATGAGACCTAAGAGACCAACAAACATCAGGCTCCTGTTCCTATATTTATCCATATCTGCTATGTAATCCATATCCAGAGTGTAGGATCCCTAAATATGAACAGGGAGCCCTGTTTCTGTGATATCCATTGAGTAAGTTCTTGCATACTTGCAGTCCTGGGAAATCCCATTGACCTATCATTGGACTCCACTTCTATAAACCAAACATGCCCTAAGGGGCAGACAACTACTTAAAATACATTCTCTTTTGCATCAACACAGATTCCCAAACTGAAATCTGGTATGAAACAAATCTTTAAAATAAGTAATAAAATTTTTAAAAATTATACTCTACAAATAAAACTAAAAAAATTACTCATCACTCTAAATTTTTCAAATCATAATGAAAATTCATAAGTGACAAATTCCCTTAAATAGAATTAAAAATTCCCCCCCCCAAAAAAAAAAAAATAAGTATAATTTTGCAATTCTCCAAAAAGTAAAAAATTGCAAATTAAAAAATTTAGGCCAAAAGGATGTAAAAAAAAAATTCATATGCCAAATAAAAAATGACTCAATACGAAGTCCACAAATTTTTTTTTTTTTTTACAAATTTCAAATTTTTTTCATCTCATTAATAATAAAAAAAAAATCCTTGCAAGTTTGTAATCTCCATTATTGTAGTGGTGCCATGGTGCAGGCTCTTACCTTGCGCACTTCTTTGCCCATGTCTTCCGTTCTATTATTAGGAGCCATGGTAAGTTCCCAGGGAAGGTCCTTACTCTGCTGGGTCAGATACTGAATGTTCCTGTGGGAATGGCCAATACCTCCCTTTATACCCTTGTATTTGCATACAGGAGTGTGAAGTTTTTCCTCTGTAGAGGTTCCCACAGTCTGAAGCTGAAGGACACTTAGGCCCAGACAATAGAAGTGTGTTAGGAGGCCC
Organism: Ranitomeya imitator; assembly: GCF_032444005.1. Classification (NCBI taxonomy): domain Eukaryota; kingdom Metazoa; phylum Chordata; class Amphibia; order Anura; family Dendrobatidae; genus Ranitomeya; species Ranitomeya imitator. The sequence continues at coordinate 100,988,383 of NC_091291.1, forward strand.
AGCATCTGGAGCAAGCCATAAAATTAGAGGAAGAGAAGTGTGGGAGAGTCTGGTAACACTAGGACTTGCTGCAATTGATCTCTGTGGTTCTTCCTCTGGCATCTGTTGTTATCACAACATTTACTTTTTTTTTTTTAGCTCATTAAAAGTTCATATTATCCTCCTGGCACATGACGGGTCATAAAGATACGGCAATTCATGTATCCAGACTTTAAGTATCATTGTGCTTCAGGTTATATGGCACACGTCTCGCTGGCTGGGGAACAATGAATGTATAACTGCGATCTGTTCTTTCTTGTTGATATATAGCCATCACAGTTTTTGTTTTTCTTAAGCAAATAATCTTCCTAAATGATCATTTTTAAAACATCTGATTAAAAAAATACATACTTTAGAGTTTAAAGGAGTTTTCTCAAGTTTGGAAATTATCACCTACCCGTGGGATATGAGACAAGTTCCGGATTGCAAAAACACAAAAATGAAAAGGTATATTTGAAACCAGCTCACCGTTGCTGCTCAAGGTGTGTAGGGGCAAAGAACTCCGCTATGAACAAATGTAGATAATCCAGAGAAATAAGAGCTAGACACACTGTTCGAAACGCGTTGGCATTTGTTCTCTTGCAATATGGAATCTATTTTTTAACCTACTAAAATAAAGTTTGGGTTTTTGTAAGGAACTGGGAACGACCTCCCTCGTTTTTCTATGAGTTCTCGATTGCTGGGTCACAGACCTCTGGGATCCAAACCAATCCTGAGATCAGGGGCTCTGGTTACCCCTAGGTGAACTGAGCGGCGGTCGATCATGTGCAGTGCTGCTCTATTCCTTCTCAGTGGGGATGTTAGAGATAGCTGAGAGTTGAACTCAGCTGGTCTTCGGCACAGGCATAAGAATGAATGGAGTGGCAATGCACATGATCAACCACTACTCCATTCCCAGGTGGGTCTTCAGAGCCCCATTGCTCAGGGTGGATGGGGGTCCCAGTGGTCAGTCACACAGCGATTTGGAAGTTATCCCCCATACCATGAATAGAGGATAACTTCCAAACTTGAGAGTATCACTGTAAGGTAATTTTCTTTCAGTTACCCTACGGAATATAAGCTTGGGTAATAAATTATACACCTGGAATGATGAATAAAACAATACCAGAATTCTAATGTGTTTCCCATTTTTCACCCGGTCCTAACTGCAGGAGTTGTAGAGATGCCTATGGATGGGTTTCTTCTCGATGTGTGACATAGTTATCCAGCACTTGTTGGTTGAGTCCACTCAACACTTGGCGAATGCTGTGTTATGCAGTCAGCATCAATTTCTAAAAGCAGAGACCAGCGCAAGCCACTGGTAACCCTGTAAAGAGGACCCATCACTGGATTTTGTCATTTAAACCAAGCATTTAGTTATTTTACTCACTTATATATTGCCATTAAGTTCACTGCTCTTTACAAACATCATCACTGTCCCCATTGGGGCTCACAATCTATATTCCCCATCAGTGTGATTTTAACATGCGCTTTTACATAGAATAATTCTCTGTGTCATTTAAACATAGTTTTCCAATCAAATATTTTTCACCATATATAGATAGATATAAATAGACTAGATAGTGGCCCGATTCTAACGCATCGGGTATTCTAGAATATGTATGTAGTTTATTTATGAAGATTTAAGAATAATGCAATGAATACACAGGATTCAGCCGGCCGCCACCAATCAGCGAAGCGTGGTTCAGATCCCGTGCCAATTCGCGGCCGGACTGCGCCTGTCGCTGATTGTTCGCGGCCGGCCAGGCGCGAACAATCAGTGAAGCCAGGAACGGCTCCAGGTTTTTGAGGGCCCCGGGCGAAAGAGTCTCAGTGGGCCCCATTCTTTAACACATACCACAATTCATGATGCACAAATACAGCAGAGAAATATAGCACAGCCACGTAGCATATAACACAGCCCACGTAGCATATAGCACAGCCACGTAGCATATAGCACAGCTATGTAGTATATAGCACAGCTACATAGTATATAACACAGCCCACGCAGTATATAACAGCCCACATAGTATATAACACAGCCCACGCAGCATATAACTCGGCCCACATAACATATAACAACCACATAGTATATAACATCCCACGTAGTGTATAACACAGCCCACGTAGTATATAGCACAGCCCACACAGTATATAACACAGCCCACGCAGTATATAACACAGCCCACGTAGTATATTGCACAGCCACGTAGTATATTGCACAGCCACGTAGTATATAGCACAGCCATGTAGTATATAACACAGTAAGAAGGAACATAAACCAGCTCACCCGTGATACAGCAACCAAACCTCGGGAGCACGGACCCGCTGTGTCCAGGCGTGCAAGATCCAAAAAAAGAAAGAAATGTCCAGCGTCACCGAGTCCGTAAAAAAGCGTTTTCTTTATTCACAAACTTTAAACATGGAGGATACAGACTTCAGCACAACCATATGGGTAAGAATCTCAACGCGTTTCTGGAGACTAGGCTCCCTTAATCATGGGTTTCTGGAGACTAGGCTCCCTTAATCATGATTAAGGGAGCCTAGTCTCCAGAAACGCGTTGAGATTCTTACCCATATGGTTGTGCTGAAGTCTGTATCCTCCATGTTTAAAGTTTGTGAATAAAGAAAACGCTTTTTTACGGACTCGGTGAAGCTGGACATTTCTTTCTTTTTTAGTATATAACACAGCCCACATAGTATATAGCACAGCCCACGCAGTATATGACACAGCCCACGCAGTATATTGCACAGCCGCGTAGTATATAGCAGCCATATAGTATACAGCACAGCCACATAGTATATAACACAGCCATATAGTATATAACACAGCCACATAGTATATAACACAGGCCACATAGTATATAACACAGCCCACGTAGTATATAACACAGCCCACGTTGTATATAGCAATGTGAGCACCATATCCCTGTTAAAAAAAGAATTAAAATAAAAAATAGTTATACTCACCTTCTGGCGGCCCCCGGATTCAGGCCAGCCATTTAGTGATGCTCCTCGCAACGCTCCGATCCCAAGAATGCATTGCGGCAATAACACGTGATGATGTAGCGGTCTCGCATGATGCTACGTTATCAGCGGTCATTGCCGCAATGCATTCTTGTACAGCTGTGGCCAAAAGTATTGACACCCCTGCAATTCTGTCAGATAATACTCAGTTTCTTCCTGAAAATGATTGCAATCACAAATTCTGTGGTATCATTATCTTCATTTAATTTGTCTTAAATGAAAAAACACAAAAGAGAATGAAGCAAAAAGCAAAACATTGATCATTTCACACAAAACTCCAAAAATGGCACCCTCAGCCTAATACTTGGTTGCACAACCTTTAGCCAAAATAACTGCGACCAACCGCTTCCGGTAACCATCAATGAGTTTCTTACAATGCTCTGCTGGAATTTTAGACCATTCTTCTTTGGAAAACTGCTCCAGGTCCCTGATATTTGAAGGGTGCCTTCTCCAAACTGCCATTTTTAGATCTCTCCACAGGTGTTCTATGGGATTCAGGTCTGGACTCATTGCTGGCCACCTTAGAAATCTCCAGTGCTTTCTCTCAAACCATTTTCTAGTGCTTTTTGAAGTGTGTTTTGGGTCATTGTCCTGCTGGAAGACCCATGACCTCTGAGGGAGACCCAGCTTTCTCACACTGGGCCATACATTACGCTGCAAAATTTGTTGGTAGTCTTCAGACTTCATAATGCCATGTACACGGTCAAGCAGTCCAGTGCCAGAGGCAGCAAAGCAACCCCAAAACATCAGGGTACCTCCGCCATGTTTGACTGTAGGGACCGTGTTCTTTTCTTTGAATGCCTCTTTTTTTCTCCTGTAAACTCTATGCCTTTGCCCTAAAAGCTCTACTTTTGTCTCATCTGACCAGAGAACATTCTTCCAAAACGTTTTAGGCTTTTTCAGGTAAGTTTTGGCAAACTCCAGCCTGGTTTTTTTATGTTTTGGGGTAAGAAGTGGAGTCTTCCTGGGTCTCCTACCATACAGTCAGTCACTTTTCATTCAGATGCCGACGGATAGTACGGGTTGACACTGTTGTACCCTCGGACTGCAGGGCAGCTTGAACTTGTTTGGTTGTTAGTCGAGGTTCTTTATCCAACATGCGCACAAACTTGCGTTGAAATCTCTTGTCAATTTTTCTTTTCCATCCACATCTAGGGAGGCTAGCCACAGTGCCATGGGCTTTAAACTTCTTGATGACACTGCGCACGGTAGACACAGGAACATTCAGGTCTTTGGAGATGGACTTGTAGCCTTGAGATTGCTCATGCTTCCTCACAATTTGGTTTCTCAAGTCCTCAGACAGTTCTTTGGTCTTCTTTCTTTTCTCCATGCTTAATGTGGTACACACAAGGACACAGGACAGAGGTTGAGTCAACTTTAATCCATGTCAACTGGCTGCAAGTGTGATTTAGTTATTGCCAACACCTGTTAGGTGCCACAGGTAAGTTACAGGTGCTGTTAATTACACAAGTTTGGTGTGGAATTATATCCAATTTGGCTTTAGGACAATTCTTTTTGTGTTTTTTCATTTAAGACAAATTAAATGAAGATAATAATAACAAAGAATTTGTGTTTGCAATCATTTTCAGGAAGAAACTGAGTATTATCTGACAGAATTGCAGGGGTGTCAATACTTTTGGCCACAACTGTATGTCTAGGTGTATATATGTACTGTATGTGTATTTATCTATGTATAGATGTGTCCATATATGTACTGTATCTGTATATATGCACAATGAAAACTATGTACAGTATATATGTACATACAGTATATACACTATACCGTGTGTGCATCTCCGTATTACATGCATAGCTGACAAATGTGCGACATTTCCCCCCAGTGTGAGGCAGGAGCTGAGAGGTTTTTATCTCCCTTGATTTGACTTATGATGAGAGAAGGAGGAGTCACTGACTGGACGGTAACAGAACAGACACTCTCCAGACAGATAGGCTCCGAGGAAAGGAGACAGGCGGGGTAAGGGGCGCCCAGAGTTGGGGGACAGGGAGTGAGGAGAGCCTGGGCTATGGAGACCTCAGGAGGAGGATGCTGAGAGCTGTGCGCATCGGACACGGTCTGCCCTTGCGATACCTCCACAGCTCAGGGAGGAGGGAGGCACACACCGGAGTGCGGCGCGCACACACACACACAGCCGCGTCTGCGGGGGGCGCACCACATCCAGCCGCGTCTGCGGGGGGCGCACCACATCCAGCTCTTTTTAGTCGCTGCATTGGAGAAGCCCTGCAGCTGGCACTACCCCGGCACACACGGAGCACACTGCACATCTGGACATGGGTCGGAGGCTGAGGGTCTTCCCGGGCTGAGGGGAGTATGGATGGGGCACTGACAGGAGGAGAGTAGGGAGGGGCCAATTCACTGATTGGGCGCGGCCGTCTGGCCGCGACCAATGAGCAAGGTGGGATTTCCGAGACAGACAGAAGTGGACCTTAGACAATTATATAGATAGCTACAGATAGATAGATATAAATATGTGATTGAGATCTATATTCAGTGCTTTGCATGTGTAGCATACTGTACATGTATTTTATTAATAAACAAATTATTTTCTGAAAAAAATGGCGTGGGATGCCCTGAAATTGTATTAACCATCAGAGGGAAAGTGGACAGCTGGAGGTAGATATCTACAGCTTGGGAAGGGGGTAATACCCATGGAGGTTCCAAGGCTATTAATATCAGCTCACGGTTGTATACTTAGCCTTTACTGGTTATTAAAATGGTAGACCCTAAAAATAAATACCATAGGATCCCCCTATAATTAATAACCAGCAAAGGCTAGGCAGATAGCTGTGGGCTGATATTAGTAAACTAGGAAGGGGCCATGGATGTTAGCCACATCCCAGACTAAAAACATCAGCTCTCAGCCACCCCAGAAAAGGCGCATCTATAAGATGCATCAATTCTGGCTATTAACCTCCTTTCTTCCTATTTTCCCTGGTGTGTTGACAAGTGGGGTGATAGTATTGGGGTTGATGTCAGCTTTGTATTGGCAGCTGACATCAAGCCCAGAGGTTAGTAATGGAGATGTGTCTATAAGACGCCCCCAGTACTAACGCCATAGTCAAATTGTAAAAAAAAATTACACCAAGAATAAAGTCCTTTATTTTAAAAAATGACAGACTCCTTTATCGAATTAAAATTAACATTTATTCTCACCTTTAGTCCCAATCCATTGAAGCCCCTTGTAAAAAAAAATAAAATAATAAAGCAAAATCATCCTCACCTGTCCTCGACGTGAAGATAATAATCCATTTGTCAATAGACACTTCTAGCGCTGCTCCATTTATATGGCAGGCTGAATTGTTGCATTATGCGACTATACAGCCTGCCATCCAGCAGAGACACTGAGCTGCGCAAGAATGTGCAGCTCAGTGACTCGTGGTGATGTGAAAAAGTTGAGTGGAGTTCATATCAAATGAACCCGTGAGCATGAGAAAAGGTCACCAGAAAGGTCATCGGAGTTCAGAGCCAATGAACTCAGTGCGAGCATGATGGAAAAGGTACCAACGGCGCTCGCGCTGACGTCATTGAGATGAACGGGGTTCATTGGCTGTATTCAGTGGTTAGCACTGCAGCCTTGCAGCGCTGGAGTCCTGGGTTCAAACCCCACTAAGGACAACATCTGCAAGGAGTTTGTATGTTCTCCCCGTGTTTGCGTGGGTTCTCCGGTGCTCCTAAGTAAGCTCAGCCACAGGCAGGGTTTCATAGGAGACCATTATTTTTTCACTTAAGGGGACTATAAAATAAAGTAGATTAATTTAAATAAAATATATTATACAACTTCAAATCATCCCTCTTTTTCCTTTTTAAAATAAATAAATAAAAGAATATGTGTATATATATATGGCCTGATTGCTTTTTAATACAAATTTGATGGAGAGATATGGCGACCAAAACAGCAGGGGCAATTCTGGCCTTTCTAATTTTTTTTTTTTTTTGCTATACAGCTCTTTAATCTCATGGCTTGATATACCAAACTTTTATGCACATGGCGACGCAAATGTCTATATTATTATAACATTATTAATATTATTATTATATATTATTTCTTCTTATATTGTGCAAGGAGTTTGTATGTTCTCTCCGTGTTTGCGTGGGTTTCCTCCGGGTTCTCCGGTTTCCCCACACTCCAAAGACATACTGATAGGGAATGTAGATTGTGAGCCCCAATGGCGACAGCGATGATGTCTGTAAAGTGCTGCAGAATATGATGGTGATATACAAGTGAACAAAATAAATAAATCAATATAGTCTTGTCCATAAAAGTCAATTACGGTAAACCATGAAATTTAACAGCTATATAGCAAAGAAAATTAGAGAGGCCATAATTGTCGCTCTTTTAGTCTCCGCACTTCTCTCCCAAATTTGTAATAAAAAACCATCAAAACGTTGTATGTTATCCAAAATCATGAAATAAAATCATCAGCTGACCGTGCAAAAAAAAAGAAAAAACAAGCTCAATCGCCAGAAAAATATCAAAGTTACAGGGTTCAGAAATGTTAAAAAAAATTTTTTGCACATTGCAAATTTTTTTTCCCCACCATATTCATTTTAATATAAAATCTTTACAAGTTTGGTATCGCCACAATTGTACCTGCCTGTAGAATTATACAGTCGGGTCATTTTTACTGCAAAGTGAATTCTGTAAAAAACAAAACCCAAAAAATAGTGGCAGATCTTGTTTTTCACCACTTTACCGCACTTGTAATTATTTTCCCTGTTCTTCAACTCATTGTAAAGTAAAATGAATGCTGTCAGTCAAAAATCATCCCACAAAAATCATTTTTTAAGAAAGCGTTAGCAAACCTACCTGTGTTGTTCTATTTGTGATAATGGAGAAGTTTCAGGACATAAAATAAAGTGCAGTTGCCCCATCATATTTTTGCTAATTTTTATTTTTGGTGGGAAGGGGCAGATTTGATTTTTTCCTTTGGGATGATTGATGTCACTTAGCATCACAATATCAAAATTTGCCTTGTTTTATGGAATGAACTTCCCACAGAAATCTTACAAAAGGTCTTTGATGTTCTTCTGGTCTCCTCCTCCCCTCACCTATCAGTCCTTGACATATGGGTGTCACATCTTACAAACCTCTGTAAACCATGTTCTTATCTATTGGTCTCACTTGTAGGCAGGATTTTCCCAGACAGAAAGGGGAGCTCTAAAAATTTTGTATTTTGTAAAAAACAACAACTAGAATTTACCAAAAATAGGATTTAACATAAGGAGTCCCCTCCCATATTACCCATAAGTGTCCTACTGACGCCACCTAATGGCCAATTTATCATGCAGCGTATTACAAATGAATGCAGGACTTCAGGTACATGTATCGTATAAATCTGCGGTCCGCACGCACTGGAGCGCCCATGATGATTGCGGCCCGGTCTTTGGGGTCACCGATGTCAGCGATTCTTTTCAGTTGAATGTACAGTTGTGCTCAAAAGTTTACATACCCCGGCAGAATTTTTGCTTTCTTGGCCTTTTTTTTCAGAGAATATGAATGATAATACCAAACCTTTTTCTCCACTCATGGTTAGTGGTTGGGAGAAGCCGTTTATTGTCAAACTACTGTGTTTTCTATTTTTAAATCATAATGACAACCCAAAACATCCAAATGACCCTGATCAAAAGTTCACGTACCCCACTTCTTAATACCGTGTATTGCCCCCCTAACATCAATGACAGCTTGAAGTTTTTTGTGGATGAGGCACATAGGGCTATTATACCACAGCCCTGAAAAATTCCTCTTTATATGTCTTGCACATGAGTTCTGATGGCCTCTGCCATATGGGACGTGTATGTATAATGAGTCTTTTCTTGAGTATTTTATACATTCTTTGACTTACTGTCCCCCACTGTGGTCCTATAGTCGATACCTGATATATTGGAACATATACCGGTAAGTATTTTTAATTTGAGTATGTGATGCTTTGTTTGGTTTCTATCTACAAACATTAAAAGTTATGTTTTATGATACTCACCATTGCTAAAATAATTCTAGTTGTACGACAAAATGACTGTATGTGGCTAATTAGGGGGCACAAAGAGGAACTAAAAACTGTGTTGTGTAAAAACTAAAGAAAACAACAAAAGGGCACATTTCTCATCACCAATAATGACCCAAGCTATAAAACTGTACCGTAACCCATACGCTGGATGCCATTTAAAAGAGTAAAATATAAAAACAACCCAAAAAAAGTTATCAAAAGGTGTATACAAAAAAGAATATGGTGTCACTAAAAATGTCATCTCATCCTGCAAAGAATGCGGCCCTTCAAATTCACATTGTTTCTATGTACATCTCAAATACATAACTCAGTTTGAGACCCCTGCATGAAAGGGAGTCTGTCACCCCCAAAACGCCTACTAAACCAAACATACAAGTATGTAGGGAATGTAGCCTCTTGCCAAATCAGACCTGTAGTAAAGCTTCGGGTGGTTTAGTTGTCATAAAATCATGATTTACTTGCACGAGGCTACGGTCACACCTGTGTATATTCTCCAATCTGATAGAATTGGGTCAATTACGCTAATCACATCAGAGATTGATCACAGTGTGATCCGATTTTCTCGGAAGAAGAGAAGATGGAAAAAAAATGTCTCGATCACCTCCGTTCCGTCAGTCTGTGGAAATTGGACTGCACTCAGATGTCATTCGAGTGCAGTCCGATGGTTTCTACGCACTCATTAATTTGCATGGCCGAGTGCGATCCGAATATTGGATCAAATTCAGGCATGTCGTGATTTTATTCCCCAGACAGGCTCTATCCAAGGAAAAAATCTGACATGTGCACGACCCCATAGAATAACATTGGTCTGAGTGCGATCTGATGTTTTGTCAGATCGCACTGCGACCGATAATATGGTAGTCTGGACGAATTCTGAAAATGAGGGCGTTAGTGCACTCTTGGTGTGGCCCAAGGGTTCAGTATAATATTACGCCCCCTCAGATTGCATGCTGGGCACTGTTGTATCTTGGTTGCCAGCACTCAAACGAGTGCGGTCTGAGCTGCGCAGCCGCATTCGCGCAGTGTTATTTCCTGCTACCATCTTTGGCTCCTGTCTACAGTATAATCCTGAGTGGCGGCCACAGACAGGCTCAACAATTACAGTCATCAATGACTCTGTGCGTGCAGCTGCAGAGTGTGTATGGAGGTGCAGAGTGTGTGTGTGGAGGTGCAGAGTGTGTGTGTGTGGAGGTGCAGAGTGTGTGTGGAGGTGCAGAGTGTGTGTGGAGGTGCAGAGTGTGTGTGGAGATGCAGAGTGTGTGTGTGGAGGTGCAGAGTGTGTGTGTGGAGGTGCAGAGTGTGTGTGTGGAGGTGCAGAGTGTGTGGGGGTGCAGAGTGTGTGGGGGTGCAGAGTGTGTGTGGAGGTGCAGAGTGTGTGTGGAGGTGCAGAGTGTGTGTGGAGGTGCAGAGTGTGTGTAGAGGTGCAGAGTGTGTGGAGGTGCAGAGTGTGTGAGGAGGTGCAGAGTGTGTGTGGAGGTGCAGAGTGTGTGTGGAGGTGAAGAGTGTGTGTGGAGGTGCAGTGTGTGTGGAGGTGCAGAGTGTGTGTGGAGGTGCAGAGTGTGTGTGGAGTTGCAGAGTGTGTGGAGGTGCAGAGTGTGTGTGTGGAGGTGCAGAGTGTGTGTGTGGAGGTGCAGAGTGTGTGTGTGGAGGTGCAGAGTGTGTGTGTGGAGGTGCAGAGTGTGTGTGGGGGTGCAGAGTGTGTTTGGAGGTGCAGAGTGTGTGTGGAGGTGCAGAGTGTGTGGAGGTGCAGAGTGTGTGTGGAGGTGCAGAGTGTGTGGAGGTGCAGAGTGTGTATGGAGGTGCAGGGTGTGTGGAGGTGCAGAGTGTGTGTGGGGGTGCAGAGTGTGTGTGGAGGTGCAGAGTGTGTGTGGAGGTGCAGAGTGTGGATGTGCAGAGTGTGTGTGGAGGTGCAGAGTGTGTGGAGGTGCAGAGTGTGTGTGGGGGTGCAGAGTGTGTGTGGAGGTGCAGAGTGTGTGGAGGTGCAGAGTGTGTGTGGAGGTGCAGAGTGTGTGTGGGGGTGCAGAGTGTGTGTGGGGGTGCAGAGTGTGTGTGGAGGTGCAGAGTGTGTGTGGAGGTGCAGAGTGTGTATGGAGGTGCAGGGTGTGTGGAGGTGCAGAGTGTGTGTGGAGGTGCAGTGTGTGTGGAGGTGCAGAGTGTGTGTAGAGGTGCAGAGTGTGTGTGGGGGTGCAGAGTGTGTGTGGAGGTGCAGAGTGTGTGTGGAGGTGCAGAGTGTATGGAGGTGCAGGGTGTGTGGAGGTGCAGAGTGTGTGTGGAGGTGCAGAGCGATCTAAGTACTGTACTGCAGACAGTACATCAGCAGAGTTCAAGCAGCGCTCGCTTGAGTGCTCAGTATTGTAATTGAGGGGGCGTAATGCGTGCAGCTGCAGAGTGTGTATGGAGGTGCAGAGTGTGTGTGGAGGTGCAGAGTGTGTGTGTGTGAAGGTGCAGAGTGTGTGTGGAGGTGCAGAGTGTGTGTGTGGAGGTGCAGAGTGTGTGTGTGGAGGTGCAGAGTGTGTGGGGGTGCAGAGTGTGTGGAGGTGCAGAGTGTGTGTGGAGGTGCAGAGTGTGTGTGGAGGTGCAGAGTGTGTGTGGAGGTGCAGAGTGTGTGTAGAGGTGCAGAGTGTGTGGAGGTGCAGAGTGTGTGAGGAGGTGCAGAGTGTGTGGGGGTGCAGAGTGTGTGTGGGGGTGCAGAGTGTGTGTGGAGGTGCAGAGTGTGTGTGGAGGTGCAGAGTGTGTGTGGGGGTGCAGAGTGTGTGTGGAGGTGCAGAGTGTGTGTGGAGGTGCAGAGTGTGTATGGAGGTGCAGGGTGTGTGGAGGTGCAGAGTGTGTGTGGAGGTGCAGTGTGTGTGGAGGTGCAGAGTGTGTGTAGAGGTGCAGAGTGTGTGTAGAGGTGCAGAGTGTGTGTGGGGGTGCAGAGTGTGTGTGGAGGTGCAGAGTGTATGGAGGTGCAGGGTGTGTGGAGGTGCAGAGTGTGTGTGGAGGTGCAGAGCGATCTCAGTACTGTACTGCAGACAGTACATCAGCAGAGTTCAAGCAGCGCTCGCTTGAGTGCTCAGTATTGTAATTGAGGGGGCGTAATGCATGCAGCTGCAGAGTGTGTATGGAGGTGCAGAGTGTGTGTGGAGGTGCAGAGTGTGTGTGTGGAGGTGCAGAGTGTGTGTGTGGAGGTGCAGAGTGTGTGTGTGGAGGTGCAGAGTGTGTGTGTGGAGGTGCAGAGTGTGTGTGTGGAGGTGCAGAGTGTGTGGAGGTGCAGAGTGTGTGTGGAGGTGCAGAGTGTGTGTGGAGGTGCAGAGTGTGTGTAGAGGTGCAGAGTGTGTGGAGGTGCAGAGTGTGTGAGGAGGTGCAGAGTGTGTGGGGGTGCAGAGTGTGTGTGGGGGTGCAGAGTGTGTGTGGAGGTGCAGAGTGTGTGTGGGGGTGCAGAGTGTGTGTGGAGGTGCAGAGTGTGTGTGGAGGTGCAGAGTGTGTATGGAGGTGCAGGGTGTGTGGAGGTGCAGAGTGTGTGTGGAGGTGCAGTGTGTGTGGAGGTGCAGAGTGTGTGTAGAGGTGCAGAGTGTGTGTAGAGGTGCAGAGTGTGTGTGGGGGTGCAGAGTGTGTGTGGAGGTGCAGAGTGTATGGAGGTGCAGGGTGTGTGGAGGTGCAGAGTGTGTGTGGAGGTGCAGAGCGATCTCAGTACTGTACTGCAGACAGTACATCAGCAGAGTTCAAGCAGCGCTCGCTTGAGTGCTCAGTATTGTAATTGAGGGGGCGTAATGCATGCAGCTGCAGAGTGTGTATGGAGGTGCAGAGTGTGTGTGGAGGTGCAGAGTGTGTGTGTGGAGGTGCAGAGTGTGTGTGTGGAGGTGCAGAGTGTGTGTGTGGAGGTGCAGAGTGTGTGTGTGGAGGTGCAGAGTGTGTGGAGGTGCAGAGTGTGTGTGGAGGTGCAGAGTGTGTGTGGAGGTGCAGAGTGTGTGTGGAGGTGCAGAGTGTGTGTAGAGGTGCAGAGTGTGTGGAGGTGCAGAGTGTGAGGAGGTGCAGAGTGTGAGGAGGTGCAGAGTGTGTGGAGGTGCAGACTGTGTGTGGGGGTGCAGAGTGTGTGTGGGGGTGCAGAGTGTGTGTGGAGGTGCAGAGTGTGTGTGGAGGTGCAGAGTGTGTGTGGAGGTGCAGAGTGTGTGTGGAGGTGCAGAGTGTGTGTGTGGAGGTGCAGAGTGTGTGTGTGGAGGTGCAGAGTGTGTGTGTGGAGGTGCAGAGTGTGTGTGGGGGTGCAGAGTGTGTGTGGAGGTGCAGAGTGTGTGTGGAGGTACAGAGTGTGTGTGGAGGTGCAGAGTGTGTGTGGAGGTGCAGAGTGTGTGTGGAGGTGCAGAGTGTGTGTAGAGGTGCAGAGTGTGTGTGGAGGTGCAGAGTGTGTGAGGACGTGCAGAGTGTGTGGAGGTGCAGAGTGTGTGTGGAGGTGCAGAGTGTGTGTGGAGGTGCAGAGTGTGTGTGGAGGTGCAGTGTGTGGAGGTGCAGAGTGTGTGTGGAGGTGCAGAGTGTGTGTGGAGGTGCAGAGTGTGTGGAGGTGCAGAGTGTGTGTGGGGGTGCAGAGTGTGTGTGGAGGTGCAGAGTGTGTGGAGGTGCAGAGTGTGTGTGGAGGTGCAGAGTGTGTGTGGGGGTGCAGAGTGTGTGTAGAGGTGCAGAGTGTGTGTGAGGGTGCAGAGTGTGTGTGGAGGTGCAGAGTGTGTGTGGAGGTGCAGAGTGTGTGTGGAGGTGCAGAGTGTGTATGGAGGTGCAGAGTGTGTATGGAGGTGCAGGGTGTGTGGAGGTGCAGAGTGTGTGTGGAGGTGCAGAGTGTGTGTGGAGGTGCAGAGCGACCTCAGTACTGTACTGCAGACAGTACATCAGCAGAGTTCAAGCAGCGCTCGCTTGAGTGCTCAGTATTGTAATTGAGGGGGCGTAATGATACCTAGCGTAGCACTGAACCCTTTGGCCACACTATGTGAGCACCAACGTCCCCTCATGCCTTCAAAATAATTTGTTTATCTATATGCCAACCAAACCACTAGAAGCTATACTACAGGTATGATTTTTAGTGTAGCTAAGCCCCATAAATACCTGTATAAGTTGTTTAGATAGTGTTTTAGAGAAGACAGATTCCCTTCAAGTTTCCTGTTATTGTAATACCACTGTTTACCTGTAGAGGTCACTAATTCATTATATCAATCTGTAGTGTGTCTGAGCCATAGGGTGCGGATGTTCCCCATACACAACAGATAGCTCTTGGCCATTAGCTATGTCCCCAACCTCCTCCATACACAGGAGCGCTCAACGCTTCTGTTCTCTATGAGAGGAACCGCAGCCGGACTCCTCTGCTGGAAGATTATGTTCTAGATCAGGGGTCCCCAACTCCAGTCCTCAAGGCCCACCAACAGGTCATGTTTTCAGGATTTCCTTTGCATTGCACAGGTGATGCAATTATTACCTGGGCAAGACTAAGGAAATCCTGAAAACATGACATGTTGGTGGGCCTTGAGGACTGGAGTTGGGGACCCCTGTTCTAGATAACAAAAGGATCTGCCTATGGAAATCCAAAGTGCTGAATCCTTGTCCCCTCTGACAGCACCTCTTGGGGAGGAGACGGGAGGCCCCCATAGACAACAGTCTGGAGATACAAAATGATGTAGAATCAGGTACCATAGTAAATCCAAAGCTGGCAGCATAAAACCCAAATGAAAGCCAAAGGGAAACCCGGGACGACCGGAAGACATCGTGGCCCATGTCGCCTGGGCAGCAAAGGAAGTGGGAGCGTGGCGTCCCGTGTTGCCACATCTCTCACCACTTCCACACATGAGGCACCACCGTGTGTCTTCGCTCCACCCAAAAGCACGCTAGTGCCGCCCCCAGGGCAGTCTGAACGGCGGAGCAGTCTGAAAACCGGAGGATGACGATTGCATCCGCGGCAGGTATTCCTAACAGGAACTTAGCTCTTTTCATAAAATTTCGATCTGCTGAACTGCGTAATTAGTATCTAGAGAACACGAAGGCCTCATTCAGAGTTACGTTGTTCACGTGTACGTTCTATCTGTGGCTTTCAATGATAGAACACTTACCCAATATAATCTATGGGGTTCATCACAAGTCCGTGTTTTTTTATGGACCGAGGGTCCACAAAGTCTGTTTTTTTTCTGTGCAATATGGATCAACATCATCTGTGTAAGAGTATGGGCCTGTGAAAATCACTCACAGCACACTGGTGACATCAGTGCGTAATCTGGGTTCGGTCTGTGATTAATAGATGAAGATGACATTTATTTATTCATCAGTAAAAATCAGCTCTTCCTCTTGAACGTAAGTGCTGACATCATGATGACTGACAGCCGGCTCCCCGCAGTTAGGTAGCGGGGAGCAGGTTGTCAATCAGCATGACGTTGGCAGTGACGCCCCATTAACAGCTCTGTCAACTGGATGTCAGCAGAAGCCAGTGAATCACCGTCAGGAGAGGTGTGTGACCGCTCTACGCTGGGCCGGCAGAGATCGACGCCGGGCACAACAGGCAGTTGTTGGCAACTACCTGCCTGTTAGTTCTTAGGCCCATAGTAAAAAGTGAAATTAGACCTGGATAACTCCTTTACCGTCATGTCTGAGAAACTTCTTGAAATATACAAGGGATTCCAACTCCTGGTTCTTTAGATTTTAAATAAAAAGAAAAGCCAGTGCCGAGGACTATATAAAATAAAACAATAATAGGAAAATGGTTTTTATTGAAGTTACAGAATAATTGTCCAATAAATTACGCAATCGTTTCCGAAAATAAATTAAGTTGGTTTATTAGACCATTGAAGAGAAGACACAGCCAAGATGAAAATGTATCTTTGGTAATATAGACCCAATAATGCCCGGCTTCACACTTTCATCTTTTACGATCACTATATATTTGGTTGAATGCCATCCCATGTGAAACGGCTGGGGGCACGATACTATTGAATGCAGCCAAGTATGACTTTTCTCGCCTCTGTGTCCGCACTTCCACATTCTGCACACTGTGAATGTCCATCACTGTTGTCACACTCCTTGTTATGAGAAACACCACAGGGAACTTTGAGAAAAATCTGAAATTTCTCCAAAAACTGCTGCAGCTTCGGTAAAACTGAGGCAGTTCAAACATTATTATGACAAAGCTATCCTGCAAAAGTCAGGTGAATTTAATACAAAATATTTAGGACAGAACACATTATATATAAGGTGACCCAAGGCCTATGTAACCAGATCACCAAAGGCAATAGCCATGGAAACTACTCCCACCAACTTGTAAACATGCATGAATGGAGTAAAAATAGTCCACCAAAAGAGGTAAAAGCAAAATAATTTTATTTAACCAAATATATACAAGGCACCAAAGAAGACAGTTTTCATTGATAGAGTTCAAGAATCCAAGGAATCAAGTGCAGCAAAAAATCACATGGAGACCCACAGGTACAGCATAGTAAAGTCAAGTAACAAGACATGTAAATACAACTAAAGTGATAGTGCTTCAAGTCCTATCCAGAAAAAGTAAACAGTGAAACACATGCCGCCACGTCAGCACAAGTGCGCAAAGTATAATAACATATATGATAAGTAAACATGCCAGTGCTGACATGGCAGCACAAGGATCACAAATGATAAATGTTCTTACCCATGGCTGTCCTGCAAGTCATATGTGCAACCCCAACGCGCGTTTCGCGTGGGCTTCGTCAGGAGACTGTGACAGCCCACTGATGAAGCCCACGCGAAACGTGCGTTGGGGTTGCACGTGTTACATGTCTTATTACTTGACTTTACTATGCTGTACCTGTGGGTCTGCACGTGATTTTTTGCTGCACTTGATTCCTTGGTTTCTTAAATTCTGTCAATGATATGTCTTTTTAAAAGCTAGAGGAGTTTAGGGTCTCGTAGCCTTAATAAGGACCCTAAAATGTGTCAGTGTTGTGTTTCAATTGGCATCGTGTAACCCATTGTTTCTCCAGCAGTGGCCACCACTGCCACCAAGCAGGAGAAAGGAGGCATCATATTATGGAGGAAAAATGTCTTTGTGATATAGCATGTGATTGAACATGGCACCATTTACCCATTTGTTTTTATCATAGATCATCCACCTACACAGTGAGTTTTTACTTTTTCAATTTCTCACACTATTGGCCAGAGCTTTGAAACCAGGGATCCCTTTATCATTACAGGAGCTCTCACATTTGCAATGGTTTTCAAAAAGTTGAAATTTGCAAAAACTGATAGGTCAGAAAAAAATCAGTGGCACTGGTTACCCTTTCAATAAAAATTTGAGAACAACAACCATAAGCCACTGAAGTCTATAATGTGTATATATGATACCTTAGATACTTTAGTCCAAGGGTCTGACGTCAACTCTGAGACTATTATGGAGCTCGGTGTGAAAGTGTGCCTGGCAGAAGGGTGTGAGAACTGCTGTATATGTGCTAAGAAAGCTGATAGTGTTATTTCTTCCTCCCCCCGCCAAAAAAAAAATTGTATCCTCTATCCATGAGATCACTAAGGGTCTGATCTCTGAACCCCCCAGCGATCATGAGATTGGGGCTTTGGAGCAATTAGAACGAAGGTCTGCAGCCCCGTCCTGATTGGAGCAGAGGTGCGCTTGCTCAGACTCTGCTTTATTCATAATGTAAACGCCTACTGGAAATAGCGGAGCACTGCACTCAGCAGTCCCATAGACAATGAATGAAGCGGAAGCCAAGCAAGTGCACCTCTGCTCAATTTAGGGCAGGGCTCTATTTTCTTGCTTCCAAAGACTGATCTTTAGACCATTAAGGGTCACAGTGATCGGACCCTAGCACTCAGCAAGTTATCACCTATCCTATGGATAAGGGATATATATTTAGTTCCCAGCAGCAACCTGAGAGTCAGAGATGCGTCTAGGCGTCTTCCCCATGCTATTCCCATTCCGTTTGAGCATTGTTTCCATCCATTTCAGGAAGTTTCCTGCCTCCCAGCCCTCCTGTTAAGATCTTCTGGAAAAATGCTTGAGTTTCCCATTGACTTCCATTATACTCATTACTCAAGTCGAGCCAGTCCAAGTGTCCGACCTCATCGATTTTTGTAACGAATACGCAAACATTTTAGTGCTCGATCTTCACTATTGAAAGCCAAAGGTGGATTTACAAAATACTACCAAAATATAAAAAATAAAATTTAGATTTTTAGGAGCAAAACAGTATCAATGCAGTGACATGACAATGATCGGCATAACTAATCATATGCTAAATAGTTGTAGGTCAAATTTATGTATGAGATAGCCAAGATGATTGTCTATAAAATGATGGTAGTCTTGCGTCGAAGCAGCAGTGGACGGTGAGATATGGAGCCTGAAAGTCAAAAGTTCTAAATATTGTTACCCTTTTGCTTGTCACTGTACAATGAGAGCTCTGGACCTTCTCTTCTCCCAAGAAGATGTACAGAATCCATGTATAAAGTTAAATCCTATGATTTCCCCCATACAATGATCAGTGTTTCCCTACCAGGGTTTTTCTAGAAATGGTACAAATTTTCACATTATCAATAAAAATGTCAAACCTATCTCAAACATTGGAGATGTCAAGATTGGACTTAATCAGTGAAAAGAGGGAGACACAAAAGCGCAAATAGGGTCTTATCAAACGTTACACAAAGTTGCCCACCAAGAGAACTACTCACCTGGTGAGATTGAAGGAAGGACATATATTAATGGCGACTTCTGCAGATCCACAGGTCAGTGCAGGACCTGATTGAAGCACACACTTAGATAGGAGAAAAAAGGATCATCCCCGCGCTGCCGCAAGAAGAATTTCAAAAATTGTAGAGGTTTCAACGTGGTTTAATCTACGCGTTTCAGGGTTCAGATGACCCCTTCATCAGGACATACCACAAATATTGTGATCCTTTTTTCTCCTATCTAAGTGTAAGATTGGACTTAACACAGACCAGTAGAAATGAAAGGATTTTCATAGGCACCTTTGAGGTAGTAGGAAGGAAAAGGTTTCCATGAGCTAGAGAAAGCTTTTTCCATAGCAAAAAGTTGGGAATCAAACCCTTTAGGTCTCATTCAGACATCCGTTTTTCAAGTACATGTCCTGTCCGTGTTTTTCACATATATAATTGATTGCATACCCATTATAATCTTTAAAGCTGTTCACATGCCATTTTTTTTATGAGGAACATGTGTCCACAAAATAATGGTTGGTTATTTATTTTACTTACATACAGTAGCACCATCATATTCCACATCACTTTGCAGAGTTTATAATCACTGTCCCCATTGGGGTTCAAAATCTCCATTCTCTATCAGTAAGTTGTGGGAGGAAATCGGAGAACCCAGAGGAAACCCAAACAAATTCCTTGAGGAAACATGCACGTAACGTCTTTTTCAGGTGCATTCAGCCAGGAACCCATGTAAAAAAGTGCATGAAAATTTAACATACCGTATTTCCCAGCAATGTAAAAACAACATTGCTGTGTACATGTTTCATCTTTTGCTACTTCTTTTTGAACCCTGAAGTTGTTAAAAGAAGTAGCATGTACATTCTCCTTTACTCTAATAGAACATACAGAGAAAAGACCCTGGCTGTGGAGTCGCCCCAGATGCCACTTTAGAAAAAAGACCACCCGATTTTTCCAGAAGCGCCTTTGCTTAGGAAAATTTAGTGCTTCTGCTGCTGGAAAAAATAAATGTTGTGTGCAAATAAAGGTGTCATCCTTGGTGGGATTTCAACCCAGGACCCCTGGGCTTTACAACAACACTGCTAACCGTTGATCCACATGTTGCATGAAGACATTTCTGGGTTGGGGGTTTAAATCATGGATCAAAATTACCCATGGGTTTGTGAAAAATCACTGACAACGCTTGGTGACATCCATGTGCAATAAATGTCTGTTTGTAACATTGCGAATAGGTGGGAGAAGCTTTCAATGTATTTATTCACTTCATATAAGAAACTCAAAGATGAAACATTCATAGTAAAAATTGACACTGATGAAAATCAGAACCAAAACACTGATGAAAATTGGACGTTTTTTTTTTCCTGTATGAGAAAAATCACTGATGTCTGAATAAGCCTTTAAACCAATGCTTTGGTGCAGCTGTCTGACATCAGCTCAGAGGCCATCATGTAAGTGGGTGTGAAAGTGTGCCTGGCACAGGGGTGTGAAAAGTACCATATATGAGCTAAAAGGAAGCCTTTCTTGTAGTTGTCCTCTCCTCACATTATTGCTATGGACAGTAATAGTTCACTACCAGTGAGGCAATATTCCTCTCAACCCCTTGGGTTGTAATGGAGCTTCAGTTCCTGATACATTGTAGGGATGGATACAGTAGAAGCCTTTGGACTTCCTCTTCTCCCAAGCAGTTGTGATATTTCACACGTTTCTACCAGGCACACTTCCAGTCTCATAGACAAATGTCCTCAATTAGGACTAATGTCCTCAGTTTTCAGAGCCAGGCTGTGATATAAAGGAGCTAGGGTGTGAAAGTGTGCTGCTCCGATGGGGTCCATTCACACTCAGCTCATCAAAGGACAAGGGAGTGAAGGAGCTAGATCTAAACTGGAGAGGACAAGTGCATAGGAATTGAAAGACTGCAAGTGTGGTTATGTGCAACTATACCGGGGCCATTTACTCTCTTGGTATTGGCATCATAGCAGCGTGGTGGCCTCAGTCTACAACCTCAAGCGACCTTATCCCATTTGATTATTTTACATGATTGCCTCCAACCTCCAATGACAGACTGACCATGGAACATAGATATATGGCGCAAGTCATCGGAATTCATACCGCTCATCTAAGACAATAATGCTCAACCTGTACCCTCCAGACAGTTATGGTAAGGAGTAAATCATGGCACTCCTAGTTGGTGCTCAAGTAAGGTCCAAGTTTATTCATATACTGCAGTTATGGCATTAGGCAAGCGTTGTGGTTTCCCAGCAGCTGAAGGGCCACAAGTTGGACACCACTGATGTGAAAGTGACCATACACATTAGATAGTAGCTTGATGGTTGAACAAACAATCTTTTGGTAAAAAACCATTAAGCCTCCAGTAGATAATAGACTAATGTTGGATGAACCCACCGATATTGATGTGTTCGGGCGACAGTCTAGTGTATAAGTATAGTATAAGAGCTGGAGGAGAAAAGGATGCCTAATTTCAGACTGACAAACTTTTTGTTCTCCCAAAGATAAACCATCACAAGACATATCTGTCACCGACTCTCATAGAGAACATAGGAGTACTCGGTCGAAGAAGCACTCTTGTGTATGAGAGACATGGCTGAGATGGCTGTCAGCTGAACCATGGTGGCCCGAAATAAAAATGAAGAAGCCGCAACTTCAATATTGTTATAAAAAGCGTCGGCTCCAGTTTGCAAACAAGTACAAATAGTGGACAATAGAAGATTGGAAACGGGTGATTTGGAGTGATGACATGAAAATCAATAGACTAGGGTCTGATGGGTGCAAATTGGTCTGGATGAAACAAGGGAAAAATGGATTGAGAAATTGAAGAAACTGTCCAGTTCGGTGGAGGAAGCCTGTTGATATGGGGTTGTTTCACAACCAAAAGCATTGTATACTTGACCAGGATCGTTGGTGGCCTCAATGCTGAGCTACATGTGAGTATGCTACAGGATGATTTACTTCGTATACTCAAGTACTTTGGGTATGAAAAGGACGACATAGTGTTCCAGCAGGACAATGACACGAAGCATACGTTTAAGATTTTATATGTTCTCCCTGTATTTGCGTGGGTTTCCGCCACATTCTCCAGTTTCTTCCAGATGATAATGTCCGTAAAACAGTGTGTAATAAGATGGCATTGTGGAATATAATGGCGCTATAAAAGTGAATAAAATGAATAAATACACTAAGATCGCTGTATACATCACATAAGAAGGAGCGGGTGAGGAGCACAGAGCGTGTTATCTCCGCCCATAAAGAACATCCTACCACTGGAAGTGTTGGACTTAATCCAGCATTGCATGTGCCGTGGTGGTGTTCAGGAGTGAATGCTGTGTGCATGTGCACACACTCTACAGAAATCCTAAAGGGCCATCGGATGGAAAGATGGGGCCTATGGCCCACCAGGAATCTGACCTAAGGCTGGGTTCCACCGAATAATATCGTGGTCCATAAATAGCTCACAGATCAGAGGTTCCCCTCACTACCCTTAAGGTACCGTCAAATTTAGTGACGCTGCAGCGATCTAGACAACAATCCCGATCGCTACAGCGTCGTTGTGTGGTCGCTGGAGAGCTGTCACACAGACAGCTCTCCAGCGATTAACTATGCCAAGTCCCCTGGTAACCAGGGTAAACATCGGGTTACTAAGCGCAGGACCGCGCTTAGTAACCCAATGTTTACCCTGGTTACCAGCGTAAACGTAAAAAAAACTCAAACACTACATACTTACATTCCGGTGTCTGTCCCCCGACGTTCTGCTTTCCTGCACTGAAGGTGAGCGCCAGCTGGCCGGAAAGCACAGCGGTAACGTCACCGCTGTAATCTGCTATACGGCTGGCCGGCGCTGACAGTGCAGGGAAGCAGAACGCCGAGGGACGCGACAGACACCGGAATGTAAGTATGTAGTCTTTGGTTTTTTTTTGCATTTACACTGGTAACCAGGGTAAACATCGGGTTACTAAGCGCGGCCCTGCGCTTAGTAACCCGATGTTTACCCTGGTTACCAGTGAAGACATCACTGAATCGGCGTCACACACGCCGATTCAGCGATGTCTGCGGGAGATCCAGCGACGAAATAAAGTTCTGGACTTTCTGCTCCGACCAACGATGTCACAGCAGGATCCAGATCGCTGCTGCGTGTCAAACACAATGATATCGCTAGTCAGGACGCTGCAACGTCACGGATCGGTAGCGATATCGTTGTTAAGTTGGCCAGTGTGACGGTACCTTTACTCTAGGATTCTAGGATTAGAAGTTGATTTATGTTTCCAGGCAAGTATCTCCGGTTTGTCAAGACTTATCATGGTGAAGAGTGAAAGTGTGCTCGGCACAAACCAGTGAGAAGTACCATACACTTGCTAAAGGGAAACCTCCCTTGTGGGTGTAATGACACCCACATTACACAGACAACTACAGAAGGACAGTAAGATATACTTATACAATGGGAGTTCTGGTTTCCCTGTTCTCCCAGGCAGTTGTGATATCTCACACCTGTTTGCCAGGCACAAGTCCAGTCTCATGGACAAGTGCCTATAGCTCAATTAGGACTAATGTCCAAGCTGTGATCAAAAGATACTAAGGTGTGAAAGTGTGCTGCTGTGATGGGGTCCATTCACACTCGGCTCATCAAAGGACAAGGGGGGTGAGCCACCCAAACCTGAAATGTAGAGCAAACTTGGCACTTGCAAGTTCAATAACTAGATATCTGCAATGGGTGTTTGATCTATTGTTCACATACTGTAAAATTTTACCTTGGGTATACGGAGAAGAATTACATTTTACCTTTTTATTCTCAAAAATCAGAGACTTATTGGCCCAACTATTCATTGCTGTCATTTACTATTTTAACAATAGCAGCGTAGATAATTCAATAAAAAGGGATTTTTTTTAACCCAAAGAACTAACAAGTTAATTTTCCAGTTCCTCCACTTAGCCATTTTCAAGATATTCATTAAATATATCTAATGTAATTTACTTGAAATATACAGTGCTGTTCTTAAATTTTAGGCAAGTGTAGAAAAATGACTGAGACTGAAACACAGTCATTAGCTGAAACTGAAATAGATGTGTAGGAGGCTTTATGCTGGACAAGGAACAGGAAAACTGCTATAAAGGTGATATATCCTATGTTATGGTTGTGGAAGACAGTTTTATGTCTCAGCTCATACACCATAGAAAGAATGAGCACAGCAACAAGACACAAGGTAGTTATAGTGCATCAGCAAGGTCTCCCTGGGTAATTTTTTTCAAAAATCAGACTGAGGTTTCAAGATGTGTTGTTCAAGCTCTCTTGAGGAAATGGGCAAAGTTGAGGACTATAGATGTAGTGGTTGGCCAAGGAAACTGACGTCACGTGCACACATTAAGTATTTAGTGAGTTTTTTACCTCAGTATTTGTAAGTCACAACCATGTGGAAGAATCAGAGGAAAAGTTTATTAGAAACACGTCCCCACTTCTGTATTTATCACCCACTCCTGGTTTTGGCTTACAAATACTGAGGTAAAAAACTCACCAAATACTAACCGTGCCAACATGGCCTTAGTGTAACAGAGGAAAGACATGTCCTGCTTACTTCCCTTCAAAATCAGAAGATGTCCAGCAGTGGCATAAGCTCAGAACTGGCAATAACCAATGGGACCCAGCTACGCTCATCTACTGTTCAGAGAAGTTTGGCCAGAAGTTGTTCTTCATGGATGATTTGCTGCCAGAAAGCCGTACCTTCCACATGGACAAGGGCCAAGCGACTCAAGTATAAGCAAAAACATAGGAACTCGGGAGTAGAAAAATGGCAGAAGGTGTTCTAGGCTGATGAGTCAAAATGTGAAATATTTGGCTTTAACAGAACACAGTTTATTCATCAAAGGACTGGAGAGTGGTACAGTAATGAATGTCTGCAGGAGTTCTGTTGATCCATTGTTTTGGCCCAGTATGATCTTATTTTTACAATCTTAAAAAAGGCCAAATCACAGTGGTCAGAAACAATGTAGTACATAGGCGAATAAAGAAACACTTTTTTGGCACTGAGCTTGGACTGGTAATATGAACAAAAAATCATTGTATTAATAATAAAATATTCACTCCTATCATTTTGCAATCACGTTTTAATCTGCGTCATTATTTTTAAATGCTTCCTAATGATTTTTCAAATAAATTAAATCATCTGAAGGATGCTCCTCGTGCTTCATTGTCGCTGCGTAGTGCAAAGCAGCAGATGCACTAAAACCTTTTTTTATGGTGTATTCCTTTCCCACACTTTCATGTCTGTCTGCACAATACCAGCTCCAGATGCTGTCCTGCTCTATCACAGTTTACTGTGACACACGTCCATTGTCCCCGCTGCGGTGGGATTGGAGGATGAGTGTGGGAACCTCTTGTAAGTCCGCTCTCCACACATCATTATGCAGGGAGAGGGGTATATAGAGGGGCGGCCGCTCACTAGTAGTCAGACAGCTCCTGCCCCACACAGCACAAGGCTACAGACTGCCGGATCTGCACCATGGCCCCATGTAATATGAGGACCCCGGACCATCAGGCTGACAGCGGCCTCAGAAAGGTAAGAGCCCCCGACTAGTGACAGCGTCACCCCATATCTCTACATGTAGACACTTATAGGAACAGGAGTCTGATGTTTTACAAGTGATCTTAGTTGTCCTCCATAGACATGGACACTGGCGCAGGGGAATAATGAGAGATTCTTCTTTTCTGCAGCTGAGGAAGCCGGTGATTGAGAAGATGAGGAGAGATCGGATTAACAGCAGCATTGAGCAGCTCCGCGTCTTACTGGAGAAGGAGTTTCAGAGACATCAGCTCCCCTCCAAACCGGAGAAAGCCGATATCCTGGAGATGACGGTCACCTTACTGCAGCGGCACATGGCGGAGAGAGGTGAGTGTCGTGTCCGCGCTCCTCATGTGTTTCTTAAAGTAGGGTCATACAACTCTTTTCTCCGTATCTGAGAAATATTGTCTGATTATTCTGATCAGACTTTGTTGTCATCCAAGTGCGGTGCGATTTTTTTTTCACGGCTACGTAGACTTGCATTCCCAATTTTGTTCAGAACAAAATTGGACATCTCCGATTTTTTTTCCTGACATGTGCACAGCCCTATAGAATATCATACTTACGAGTCCTCTCCTTGAAAACCACTGATAGCACTCATCTGGAAAAGTCGGTCGTGTTCTCAAGCCCTGATAGAGAGCAGAGCAGCCGGTGACGGACGCTGTCACTGACATGTTGTCTTTCCAATTCTAGATATCACAGCCTCCAGCCAGGCTCGGAGAGAAGGCTACTCCACCTGCGTCCAGGACGCCGTCACCTTCTTACCATCCCAGAATCAGCAGGATGGCTCCTTCTGCACTGGATACACTCTGTCATATGAGCTATCTACCATGAAGACGTCTAAGAAAGCAACTCCATTCACTGGAAACAAGAACAAATCTATGTGGAGACCCTGGTGAATAATAACCAAGGCTTTGACCATATCATGGACTGGTCTAAGATGGTCACTTCATGGGTGAATAATAACCAAGGCATTGACCATGTCATGAACTGGTGTAAGATGGTCACTTTATGCCTTTATGGTCTATTTGACCCCGGACAATCCTTAGTACATGAACCTTTGTGCAGTGATGATGATGTCGATTAGATGTCCACTCTGCAAGTTAAGGGGTGACCTTTAGAAGCCAAGCCTTTCTTATAGAAAGTCCTGTTTTTCCTTATTTTAGGGAAGTTATATTGAAGTTCCTCCATCAGGGACAAAATGTTAACTGATTATGAGTTGTGTTATTTTTATGTATTTTCACATACTCCTATTTCTGTGGAGCCACATAGTGAGTTCCTCCTATCAATGAAAAGTCCTGCCGTATTTTGTACTCAGGTCATGATGCACCCGCGATGAGGGTTAGGACCTGATGGACTCTAATGTTATGTTCCTTCTCTTCTGTGAAGATGCTATTGCAGGGTTAACACGGATAATGTGCATTTCTTAGGGAGACCAATGTCTTGGTCTGTAGCAGTTTGGGGGGTTATTATGTTGGAAAAAGTTTTTTTTAATGTTTTTTTAAAAAAACTTCTGTAATTTCTGTGAAATGTATCCATTCACAAGCCGAATCAATGTCATTCAATAAGTATGAGATGTCGCTTTGTGTTACATGCAGATGTTTGGATTTGTACTTAATAAATAAATCATTATTATTATTACTGAACAGTTTTCATCCATAAATTAATATTAATAAATAATATGGGGCAGAAGTGCTAAAGTAGTTATCCAGAATTAGAAAAATACGTTCTCTTCTTTCTAAAAACAGCGCCACATCTGTCTTAAGGTTTTATGTGACATTGCAGCTCATCCCTATTCACTTCAGTGGTGCTGAGCTGCAATACCACACATGACCTAAAGACAGGCGGGGGCGCTTTTTGGAAGAAACCGGTCATGTTTTAATCCAGGACAAACCTTGAAAAACAAAACAGTGTAGTAAGTAAAACAACACATTTTATTTTGGTAAAGGGGTTAATTATTGGTGGCCAGTCCTTAGTGGAAGCTGTGGTCCCAAAACTTACCTGTTTAGTGGGGGTGCCAGGACTCAGACCCCCTATAGAGGAAATAATCTGACCTAAGGATAGGCCATCAATATTACAATCCTGGTAATAAATGACATTATAGCAACTGCTATGTCACCTTTCTCTACATGGCCAATAGTTCTGGGTGCCAAATCTGTAGCAATGTCTGCCTTTCAGGAGCTAGGGAAAGCTGGGTGACAATCCAAGGTAATAGGAAGTTTATTAGGGACCATTGGGTATTCTTGCAGCTAATTAGTTTATTTAACCGTTTTTTTTTTATCAGAGACAGCTTCTTTAAGAGATTCACAGCAGCTGCTTTTGGCAGGGGTTAAATGGCGACTTTGGCTGCGACACGGGTTATATGGCCAAAGATCGCCCTAAGCAGGTGAATGGGGTTATATTGTTACTGAGTCAAGCAACTCGCAAGGGGACAGAACCAGTTGGGTTTTGTACAACTACCTTGTCGCTGTACCCTGAGGACTTACACTGCGTTTTTGCTGCACTTTTGCTGAGTGTTTTTCAAGGGTAAAAAAATGTTGCATTTTACAGCACTGGTAAAGTGAATGAGATTTTTGAAATTTCACGCACACGCTGTTTATTATTTCCTTGCAAATTTGAACCATCTAAGGTCAATTCTATCAGCGTTTCTACTACCTTGTTCACAAACTCGAATGAACGGGAAAGAAACACAGGTAAAAAGACATCAAAAACACAAGCAAAACCATGTAAAAAAGCACAAGCAAAACCATGTAAAAAAACACAAGTGGAGCGCCCCCAGCCACAGGGCCACGGGTTCTCGGTACCGGGCCTCTCTGGTTCGGTTCTGAGGCTGTCACGGTGGCTAGACCCGGTCCGCGACCCTGCTAAGGGGCGTCCAATAAAGGTGATGCAGTCTGTCAGGGGTTCGTGACGCCACCTGTGGTGTTCGGTCAGGGTGACCGACGCTGCTGTGGGGTCCGCTGGGGTGATGGAATGGCAGCTGGATGGTATAACTTCCCACAGGTGAAGTATGTCCCCAGGGCTTCCCAGTAAGGTGGATGGTGATAGTGTGGGGTGCAGTCAATAACGAGGACACAAAGTTGCAGTCTCTTTACTGAAGACTTCAGGATCCTCAATCCAGAGCACGTTTAACAGGGCTATCTGAGACCGGCCGGCCTGATGGGCACTTCCAGAGTTTCCCTCGCAGATGGAAATCGTTGCCCACCACTAGCGCCTGTGTGTTGTAGTCCTACCCTGCTGAGCATTCGGAATAGTCCTCACAACTGCTGTTCTCGTTCGTTCGTTCTCTACAGCTCTCTCTCTCTCTTTAGTTCCAGATGTTGCTAGTTTCTCGTCCCCCAGTATGTTTTGGCTAGGACGCACCCGTATGACGGGAAGGCCTGGAGGTCTTCCGGGACCCTAGAGATGCCCCTCTCCCACTGTTGCCCCCTATGTCTTCTTAGGAAATTTAAGGTAGACAGCCAACCTATAATTAACTGTCCTGCGGAGTTTGAAGTAAGGCCTAAAGTCAGTTACTCCCGCGGTGTTCCGGCCACTGGCTACGCGCCTCAGTAGGATGTTGCCTCGGTCTCACGGCACTACTCCTACTGGTACTTCTTTTTGCTTGATCTCGTTTACACTGTTCCACAATATCCTTCGCTTCTTGTCTCTTTCTTAGGATACCGCCGCAAGGTAGTGCAGGCGCGGTTCCGTAACGTTCTGTTCGCTAGGCACCTGCCAGGTTCCCACGCCTGACAGGGACCCCCCTGTGTCTTCTCCCTGCAACACCCCCTGCCACGGGATGTTGCCTGAATCCAACCCAGTCAGCTTCTGACTAACTTTCTATCCAACCCCTAGTTTTACCAGTGTGAGGAGGGGCCCAATAAATAAAGCCTTTTGCTCCCCCTATTGGCAGGAGTGTGAAGTGTAATGTGTGCTGGTGATACCTGGTCAGAAGAATTCCTTCAGTGCCATCAGACGTACCATCACTCCCCTTAGTGGCAGAGTGTCATACTGCAACGACCAGGTCTCTGGGGCGCTGTACTCCCCCCCGGTTAAATCCAGTACTCCTGGACTGGGAAGAAGAACAACAATACATAGCAGCAAAAGACATACAAAATTTTTAAAATGCTAAAACAAGTAAATAGAACAATGCTTCCCTTTATGGGAGGTGAGAACACTTGAATGTTACAAACAAAATTAAATATTTTTAAATAACATGTTGACTATAAATAACTCTCAGTACCCAGCCGGATATTCTACCAAGTGCAAACTCTGACCAATAAGTTAACTTTTCCTTTAAGGGCGTATAAGCTGAACCCACTAAAGGCTTACTATAAAATACTATATAAATATCTCAACTTTTCTTTCTGTTCTAACTTCCCCAATGCAGGACCGCCTAGCTCCTTGGCTGGGCCTACTGTCATTGTGCCGACCATCTTTCTACAGTTCTCAGGAGGACTCTCTCTCTAACCCCTACGGGTTCACTTTCAAGCTTTCCTGTCCTCAGTCTCTATCAACATTATCAAACTTTCTAAATTTCAACATTATTAACGTTTCAACTTTTATTAAAGCAATCATGTAACCATTCCCTTTAAGAGGGACTCAAGTCTCTAGGAGATGGTGCAGATTCTCTCTCTGTCTGCAAGTCCACTGAAAGCAAGACCTTCTGTGTCATGTCCAGAAGCATTATCTTCGCAAAGTCTTCTTTCGCTTGTAAAACCAGTAGGGAGCACCTTTAAGAAGGTGCAAACTATATACAAAGCAGTTTTGGATTCATTCACTGTTCATGATCCGGCAGTCTTTGGAAACAATGATGAACAAACAAACAGAAGAGGTATCCCGGGTAAACAAAGGGATCCCTAGGAGTTAACCCTGGACGGGTTTAAGGTAGCAGCAAGAAACAGTTAAATAACTTATGTACATTTATCGGGGTTTCGAGGTTTAGTTCTGTGAAGGTTGTGGTCTTACCTCGCAGACCACTCCTCTCCATTGAGCATGGGTGGGACCCACAGTCGCACGCGGGGCCTGGTCAGCCCGGCGATCCGCAGCGGGGACCTCATCATCCGGGGTCCCAGTTGCGACCTGGAGGACTGCGCACCGTTAAACGCCCCTGGCCGTCCAGCCAGTCCTCCTTGACCATCGGGTATAAGTTACCACGTCTTCCGGTCTTAGGTCGCGGTCTTCGACCATCCCACAACATGGCTCCACCTCACTCCGATCAACACGGACCTGCAAGGGCTCTCCAATCTCCTGGATGACCCCCTTCTCCTCCTTGGGGTTATAGAAGACCACCACTCCCCACTGTAACGGTGGGACCTTCTCTTCCTCCGTGAGGTCGACTGTTGTAAATTCTGTTGTCGGGCTCCCTCCTGTGGTCATGAATGGTACTTCGGCTGGTTCTGTCCATGGACTTCCTCGGGTGGCTGTGGGTGTTTCTGAGTTTCCTTCCACAGGTGACGAGGTTAATTCGTTAGCTGGCTGCTCTATTTAACTCCACTTAGATCTTTGCTCCATGCCACCTGTCAATGTTCCAGTATTGGTCTAGTTCACTCCTGGATCGTTCTTGTGACCTGTCTTCCCAGCAGAAGCTAAGTGCCTGCTTGTATTTCTCTGGTTTGCTATTTTTCTGTCCAGCTTGCTATTTTGATTGTTGTCTTGCTTGCTGGAAGCTCTGGGACGCAGAGGGAGCGCCTCCGCACCGTGAGTCGGTGCGGAGGGTCTTTTTGCGCCCTCTGCGTGGTCTTTTTGTAGGTTTTTGTGCTGACCGCAAAGCTACCTTTCCTATCCTCAGTCTGTTCAGTAAGTCGGGCCTCACTTTGCTAAATCTATTTCATCTCTGTGTTTGTATTTTCATCTTTACTCACAGTCATTATATGTGGGGGCTGCCTTTTCCTTTGGGGAATTTCTCTGAGGCAAGGTAGGCTTTATTTTTCTATCTTCAGGGCTAGCTAGTTCCTTAGGCTGTGCCGAGTTGCATAGGGAGCGTTAGGAGCAATCCACGGCTATTTCTAGTGTGTCTGATAGGATTAGGGATTGCGGTCAGCAGAGTTCCCACGTCCCAGAGCTCGTACTATATTATCAGTAACTATCAGGTCATTCCGTGTGCTCTTAACCACCAGGTCCATTATTGTCCTGACCACCAGGTCATAACAGTCGACTACGATCGCGAGTCGAGGCTGCTTCCTCCGGGCCGCCACCAGGCGTCGCTAATGCTCCGTCACTGTCAAGATCTTCAGATCCGACCCCTGCGGTACACGATCCCCTGGTCGGGTTCGGGGGTCTGCCGCGGCCGTGACGGGTAAAGGAGGAGACATGGGCGACAGGCGAATCTCTGTCGGGTGGCCCAATCGGGAACTCACACGAGCTTGGGCCTTCAGGCAGCGCGCCAGCTGCCGGGCCGCGGCCATCCCACCGACGAGCATCCATCCTCCGGGTTTTCCCTCCGGCTGCTCCGCGATGGGAAGTCTCTGCAGCGGTGATGACTCCGAGGTCGCTGCAGGGGGTGCAGGTCTCTGCCTGGCCGTGTTTTCGCCATGCGGTGGCCTGGAAGTCGCCATCTTTGTCTCCTCCTGTGGGTCTTCTTCCCGGGCTCTTTTCCGAGGGGGGTCCCGTCTCCATTGTCTCCACCCTCCATGGAGAATGAGAAGGCAGACCTCAGCCGCTGACGGACATGCCCTCAGGATACAGCAATGCTTAGACTGGGCGGCCATTATCTTTCGCGCTCTTCAGCTCGCTCGCGCCCACTTCCACGCCCTTCTTCTTCTCCTGCGCTCCTCGTGGCGCTATAATGGCAGCAGCTTTGGCGGGAATCTTGCGGCAGATAGCAATACACAGTCTTTGCAATAAATCACAGTCCAACACGTTTCAATCACAATTCCAAGGCACACATGACCCAATTCTTCAGGCTTAAGTACGATCCTGTTCGTGACGCCAAGTTGGAGCGCCCCCAGACACAGGGCCACGGGTTCTCGGTACCGGGCCTCTCTGGTTCGGTTCTGAGGCTGTCACAGTGGCTAGACCCGGTCCGCGACCCTGCTAAGGGGCGTCCAATAAAGGTGATGCAGTCTGTCAGGGGTTCGTGACGCCACCTGTGGTGTTCTGTCAGGGTGACCGACGCTGCTGTGGGGCCCGCTGGGGTGATGGAATGGCAGCTGGATGGTATAACTTCCCACAGGTGAAGTATGTCCCCAGGGCTTCCCAGTAAGGTGGATGGTGATAGTGTGGGGTGCAGTCAATAACGAGGACACAAGGTTGCAGTCTCTTTACCTCTTTACTGAAGACTTCAGGATCCTCAATCCAGAGCACGTTTAACAGGGCTATCAGAGACAGGCCGGCCTGATGGGCACTTACAGAGTTTCCCTCGCAGATGGAAATCGTTGCCCACCACTAGCGCCTGTGTGTTGTAGTTCTACCCTGCTGAGCATTCAGAATAGTCCTCACAACTGCTGTTCTCGTTCGTTCGTTCTCTACAGCTCTCTATCTCTCTCTCTTTAGTTCCAGATGTTGCTAGTTTCTCGTCCCCCAGTATGTTTTGGCTAGGACGCACCCGTATGACGGGAAGGCCTGGAGGTCTTCCGGGACCCTAGAGATGCCCCTCTCCACGCGTTGCCCCCTATGTCTTCTTAGGAAATTTAAGGTAGACAGCCAACCTATAATTAACTGTCCTGCGGAGTTTGAAGTAAGGCCTAAAGTCAGTTACTCCCGCGGTGTTCCGGCCACTGGCTACGCGCCTCAGTAGGATGTTGCCTCGGTCTCACGGCACGACTCCTACTGGTACTCCTTTTTGCTTGATCTTGTTTACACTGTTCCACAATATCCTTCGCTTCTTGTCTCTTAGGATACCGCCGCAAGGTAGTGCAGGTGCGGTTCCGTAACGTTCTATTCTGTTCGCTAGGCACGTGCCAGGTTCCCACGCCTGACAGGGATCCCCCTGTGTCTTCTCCCTGCAACACCCCCTGCCACGGGATGTTGCCTGAATCCAACCCAGTTAGCTTCTGACTAACTTTCTATCCAACCCCTAGTTTTACCAGTGTGAGGAGGGGCCCAATAAATAAAGCCTTTTGCTCCTTCTAGTGGCCGGAGTGTGAAGTGTAATGTGTGCTGGTGATACCTGGTCAGGAGAATTCCTTCAGTGCCATCAGACGTACCATCACTCCTCTTAGTGGCAGAGTGTCATACTGCAACGACCAGGTCTCTGGGGCGCTGCACAAGCAAAACCACGTAAAAAACACAAGCAAAATCACGTAAAAAACAAGCAAAAATGCATCAAAAGCACAAGCAAAAGAATGTGAAAAACACAAGCAAAAACATGTAAAAAACAAGCAAAACCGCGTAAGAATCACAAGTAAAATCGCGTAAAAAACACAAGCAAGAACGCGTTAAAATTACAAGCAAAAACATGTAAAAAACAATCAAAAATGCATAAAAAACACAAGCAAAACGCGTAAAAAACACAAGCAAAACCACGTAAATAACACAAGCAAAGCCGCATAAAAACAAGCAAAAACACATAAAAAATATAAGCAAAACAGCGTAAAAAACACAAGCAAAAATGAATCAAAAACACAAGCAAAGACGTGTAAAAAAATGCAAGCAAAAACGTGTAAAAAATGCAAGACTGAAAAATCTTCTGCAAATGCTCGTTATGTGCACATACTCTAAGGGTCACAATGCGTCCCCATTTACCTATGTTACACGGCGACCTGTGTCGCTGCCAAAATGGTCATCTAGCTCCAGCCTTAACTAGCCGATCTTATTGGGGGATGCCATGGTCTGCCAGACATTACCCCTCTAGGGAATATATGGCACAACTATTGCATTTTTTTCCCACTTTAACATTCACCCTATTGGGTAAATATTACATTAATTATTAGTTCAGACACCAAGCAGTGATGCCAAATAAGTTATACTTTTATAATGAAGGCTCCTCTGTGATTGATGTGACAAAGACTTTTGGAGAGTTCTCATTAATCTGCCCCGTTATTCGTTGTGTGGCTTAATTACTGTATACTGGGTGCATCGGTTGCAGTTGCTCCCCCAAGCCCTTTAGCTTAGGGGGCCAAAAGAAGTACAATACTAAATAATGGATTTATTTGGGGAGAGGGATCTTTTCTGCATCTTTGTTTCTTCCTTGAGATTCCTGGTTTGCCAGGACAGAGGCCATGAAGCCCACATGTCACATCTTCACCTCCTGAAGACATAATAAAACATTCTTTCCTGGCTTTGGTGGGTGGAGGTGGAGGACACACTTTCACACCTCCGTGCTAGCAGGATTCTCAGTCTCATCTGTGTTCTGGGGATTGTTGGCAGCTTTGCTTTGTTGGAAGGGACCCCTGTACAGTTAGAGGTATGGCAGGGGTCTGTCATGTGTGCAGGGTCAACATGCTCACAGCGCCCCTCATGTAGTTTTTAGGGGGAAAAAAGTGAAATACTTACTACTTTCATTTCCAATAGCAGGTCATGCTGGGAGTTGTAGTGCTCTACATATAGAATATAATAGAAAAATATGATAATTTTGAATTGCAAGTTTATTTTGGGAATTATAGTATTACATGTATAGTGCATAATCAGAATTATATAATAGTTATGTCAAGTGATCAGGCCATGCTGGGAGTTGTACGGTGCATAGAGTATAATGGAATTGTACTATGGTATTATTAAGTAATTGAGATCATTCTGGGGATTGTAGTGCTTTCTATATAGTGTGTAACAGAATTGTGAAAAGGATTTGTTGGGGGTTGTGGTGTTTTAGAGTAATATTTACAGTGGCATGTATAGTTTGGGCACCCTTGGTAATAATTACTGTTATTGTGAACAGTTAAGCAAGTTGAAGATCAAATGATCTCTAAAAGGCCTTAAGTTAAATATGACACATTTCCTTTGTGTTTTAGGCAAAAAAAAATATATACATAGATATATATATATCTATATATATATATATATATATATATATATATATAGTTATATATATGTATATATATCTGTCGGAGTCCCACAAGGTTCAGTTCTAGGACCCCTGCTCTTCTCCATTTACACCTTTGGCCTGGGACAGCTCATGGAATCTCACGGCTTTCAGTATCATCTCTATGCTGATGACACACAGATCTACATCTCTGGACCAGATATCACCACTAGATTTCTAAAACTTAACATGGACAAAACAGAATTCATCATCTTTCCCCCATCTCACACGACCTCCCCAACGAACCTATCCATTACAGTAAACGGCTGCCCACTCTCCCCAGTCCCACAAGCCCGCTGTCTTGGGGTAATCCTTGACACTGATCTCTCCTTCAAACCGCATATCCAAGCCTTTTCCACTTCCTGCCGCCTCCAACTCAAAAATATTTCACGGATCCGCACATTCCTAAAAAAAGAATCTGCAAAGACCCTAGTCCATGCCCTCATCATCTCCCGCCTTGACTACTGTAACCTTCTGCTCTGTGGCCTCCCCTCTAACACTCTTGCACCCCTCCAATCTATTCTAAACTCTGCTGCCCGACTAATCCACCTGTCCCCCCGCTATTACCCAACCTCTCCCCTCTGTCAATCCATGCACTGGCTCCCCATCACCCAGAGACTCCAGTACAAAAGCCTAACCATGACATACAAAGCCATCCACAACCTGTCTCCTCCATACATCTGTGACCTCGTCTCCCGGTACTTTCCTGCACGCAACCTCCGATCCTCACATGATCTCCTTCTCTACTCCCCTATTATCTCCTCTTCCCACAATCGCATACAAGATTTCTCTCACGCATCCCCCCTACTCTGGAACTCTCTACCACAACACATCAGACTCTCGCCTACCATCGAAACCTTCAAAAAGAACCTGAAGACCCACCTCTTCCGACAAGCCTACAACCTGCAGTAACCACCGATCCACCAAACCTCTGCACGACCAGCTCTATCCTCACCTACTGTATCCTCACCCATCCCTTGTAGATTGTGAGCCTTCGCGGGCAGGGTCCTCTCTCCTCCTGTACCAGTCGTGAGCTGTATTGTTTAAGATTATTGTACCTGTTTTTATTATGTATACCCCTCCTCACATGTAAAGCGCCATGGAATAAATGGCGCTATAATAATAAATAATAATAATAAATATAGATACAGTATATATATAGATATATAAATATATATTTTCATATTTTACATTTTAAAAATTATAAAACGGAAAATGGGCCAATGCAAAAGTTTGGGCACCCTTGTGAGTTCAGATAACTTTGACCAAGGTTTCAGACCTTAATTAGTCTGTTAGGTTTATGGCTTGTTCACTATCATCGTTAGGGAAGGCCAGGTGATGCAAATTTCCCAGCTTTATAAAAACCCAGCCTCCTCTAACCTTGTGCCAAAAAACAGCAGCCATGGGTTCTTCTGGCTGCCTAGCACTCTGAAAATGAAAATGGCGGAGGCCCAGAAATCAGGAGACGGCTATAAGAAGATAGCAAAGAGTTTTCAAGTTAAGGCCCCTTCACATTAAGCGACGCTGCAGCGATACAGACAACGATCCGGATCGCTGCAGCGTCGCTGTTTGGTCGCTGGAGAGCTGTCACACAGACCGCTCTCCAGCGACCAACGATGCCGGTAACCAGGGTAAACATCGGGTAACTAAGCGCAGGGCCGCGCTTAGTAACCCGATGTTTACCCTGGTTACCATCCTAAAAGTAAAAAAAACAAACAGTACATACTTACCTACAGCCGTCTGTCCTCCAGCGCTGTGCTCTGCACTCCTCCTGTACTGTCTGTGTGAGCACAGCGGCCGGAAAGCAGAGCGGTGACGTCACCGCTCTGCTTTCCGGCTGACCGACGCTCACAGCCAGTACAGGAGGAGTGCAGAGCACAGCGCTGGAGGACAGACAGCGTTAGGTAAGTATGTAGTGTTTGTTTTTTTTACTTTTAGGATGGTAACCAGGGTAAACATCGGGTTACTAAGCGCGGCCCTGCGCTTAGTTACCCGATGTTTACCCTGGTTACCAGTGAAGACATCGCTGAATCGGTGTCACACACGCCGATTCAGCCATGTCAGCGGGAGAGCCAGCGACCAAAGAAAGGTCTGGCCCTCTAGCCCCGACCAACGACATCACAGCAGGATTCTGATCGCTGCAGTGTGTCAAACTAAACGATATCGCTAGCGAGGACGCTGCAACGTCACGGATTGCTAGCGATATCGTTTAGTGTGAAGGTACCATAACTCTTTCCTCAGTTCGAAATGTAATTAAGAAATGTTAGTTAACAATGAACAGTGAAGTTCAAGATAAGGTCTAGAAGACTAAGCAAAATTTCAGTGAGAGCTGCTCCTAGCATTGCTAGAGAGACAAATTAGAACCCCAGCTTGACTGCAAAAGAAATTCAGAAAGATTTAGTAGACTCTGGAGTTGCGGTACATTGTTCTACTGTTCACAGACACCTGTACAAATATGGCCTTCATGGAAGAGTCATCCTAAACACACATCAAAATCCACAATAGACTACCTGAAAAGGCGCAAGTTATATGTTATGTGTAGAGTAATAGATAAGTGCATTATGGCCGTGTACAGTTTAATAGAATAGAATGATATAAGGATCCTGCCCAGTGGTAAGTTCATACGATGAGCTAAGTCTAATGTCTTTGTAAGTCACTGTATACCTGGTCAGCAGAGTATTAAGCCCCATACAATGCAGCAGATGTCAGGCAAAACATTCAATTCAGATAGAGATCATCTTCCAAGTCTGCCCTGTTCCCACAGTTATCTTCCTGCTGCTCCGTGAATCCCTCTATTATATTACCGCCCCAGATGTTAGTGATGTGTCCTCCACAGCTAGATGTGACACACTCCTATTGTCTGTGCCCTCTGTGTAATGCCCGCTGTGTGTGGGAAAGCCTGGACTGCGGGGGAAGGGCGGCGTCTGCCTATCTACACACCGATTACTGCCTGGGGACATCTATCCATTACTATGTTATATACACTCATATGTTAAATATATTTGTAACAAATAGAAATATATAATTTCTGCAGCTTCTTTCCATACATATGAAAAAAAGACTGGGGTAGGGAGCAATGGAGGCATTGTGTACTCCACCCAGGCAGACATGTCGACTCACCCCCTTTCCCATGTTTGCAGGGCAGGGTGCTCCCAGCCAAGGTTACGTTGGAGACATCCATAAAAATCATGCACTATTATCCACTGTCCGTTAGAAAGTCTGTACATTTTGTGTAATGATCATGTTACAGTTCGGTGACTGCGGCTTACGGGTTTAGATCAGTTATCAAAGCTGCAACCATTTATTACCTATCATTTCTAGGTTTCAATGTGGTTTTCCAATGTATCAGAATAAAATGTTGTCTGTGATTTTCAGATGAATAGTTCAGAAAAAAAAAAAAAAAACCAAGATGGTAAAATCATGGGACATCAGGGTGCGATCGCTATTTTGGCAAAAAAAGATTCCGAGAACTCTTGAGAACCTCATCTCTGGTGCCTCTTCTGATTACTACTGACGACCTACGTGGCTGATGGTCAAGGGTCCTGCAAATATTTGTGCTCAAATATAATGCCTATTTCAATGTATGGGGAAATCTGGATGAAGCAAGTGCTCAACTGGCAGATATCCAAACCTCCCAACTCTCAAGGATAAATGTGAAGGACATTGTCGGCGGCACGCTCAGCTCGTCGTGGCACTTATTTTTGACAGCTATGTCTTAGGCTCCTTCACTCATTTGTGCAATTCGGTCCACAATGAACGGACTGGCCGTGAGACTCCTGTCACGCTCGTGTCGGGAGTCTCATAGTTCATTGCTATCCAAAATTGGACTAAATTGCACAAACGTCTCAAATAGCCATAACATTGCCTAGTCCTTTATGTGCTTCCATTAAAATATAGTGCCCCCTAATGAATCCTCTTAATACTCCCACACAGTTATATAAGCCCTTCATGGCCTCCACAAAGTGTGATTCCCCAAAGATACCCCACCACACATTGATTTCCCCATATTGCCAGTCGTACACACACAGGATAATGCACCCCGAGTGCCTCCCACAAACACTATGGTGTCTGCCCTTCCCACAATGATGCCATCCACAAAATATGATGCACCCACAGTCCTCCTCTACACACAGTCTGATTCCCTCAGCATCCCCACCACAGTACGATTGCCCCACATCCCCAACTATACATACAGTATAATTCCCCACAATGCCCCCTTCGCACCAGTATGGTGCCCGCCCATTCCATTCTGTACTGTACCTGTTCCCAGCACATGTAGCGGAATTATTGCACCCCTGTTCTGCGCCCCAGATGGCACAAGTGAATGGTGGAACATGGAGCAGTTGGCTCCCGGTTCCACCACCGTATTAAGCTGCATACGCATCCCAAAGACTCAGATAGCCACTGACCTCCTTGGACAGTGGGGCACACAGCTATCTCAGGTGCATGGTCATCCTCCCATATTGGACATTTATGGCCTATCCACAAGATATTCCACCAATGGCTGATAGATGCAGGTCCCAAAAGTGCCGTGACTTGCATATACTACCTCTCTAAAAATGTGCCCTGACTCACACGGCTGCCATGAACAGAGCGGTGGCAGATAGTACATGGGCGTCTACCACTACCGGCACGGAGATGGCACAGTGTTCTTGGAATGGGTGAAGGTCCCTTAGGTGTTTCCCACACCCATTAGACTGTATAGTATGTCCTGGGAACATTATCCCACTTCTATCCCCTATGGAAAGGATATAGGGAAGACAGAGAAGATAGTACTGTCTGCTGGACACTGATCTTATCGGTAGGACCAGTCATTGTCTAGAAGCTCAGTTTCTCCAACCTAACCAGTGTGAGAGCTAATGGTTTTCTCTCCTTCCTTTGATATGGAGGTAACATTTGTCACATAGTCTGCTTGGGATAATAGACACACACTTTCACAAGAGGGTGATGCTGGCCTCCTATTACACGCCATAAAAGACAGTTTCACAGATATTGGGAACAGATAGATCACAGTAAGGGAGTAGAGGCTGAAAGGAATCCATGCACTTCAGTAGGAGCTGAAGTTTTTATCAATGTGATCAGATTTTTGTTTCCTGGTAGAAGTTGGGAATAATCTCGCTGTCAACATAGACATCATCATGTCAAGATTATTGGGATCCGTGTAATTATTTTCTACAGACCGTTATACTTGGTTCTGATCGGTTTCTCCACATTGTGTTAGCAGCACTCTTTATAAATGAGCGTTAGTATCAGAATTACTGTTTTTACAAGCAGGATGGATTAAATATACAAGATTGCAAAAAATTATGTTCCCAACCACTTCTGGATGTGATACCAGCAGAACCTCTACTAAATAATTGTCTAAGGGTCACTTCCGTCTGTCTGTCTTTCTGTCTGTCTGTCTTTCTGTCACGGATATTCATTGGTCGCGGCCTCTGTCTGTCATGGAAATCCAAGTCTCTGATTGGTCGCGGCAAAACAGCCACGTCCAATCAGCGACCGGCACAGTCCGGCGGAAAAATGGCCGCTCCTTCCTCCCCACAGTCAGTGCCCGCTCCATACTCCCATCCAGTCAGCCCTCACACAGGGTTAATGCCAGCGTTAATGGACCGCGATGTAATGCACTCCATATTAACCCTTTGTGACCAACTTTTAAAAAGATCTAATGTTACAAATAATAATAATTTTAAAAAAAGGTTATTCTCACCCTCCACCGTCACGCCCTCTCCTCGGCAGTGCAAGCGGCAGGTTCCGGTGGCAAGGATGCTATGCGAGAAGGACCTTCCATGACTTCACGGTCACGTGACCGCGACGTCATTACAGGTCCTGCGCTCATACGAACCCTGGGACCGGAAGCTGCCGCGTGCACCGCACACAGGCGCCAGGACTACAAGGGTCCCTCGGAGGGTGAGTATATGTTTATTTTTTATTTTAACTCTTTTTTAACCTGTTACATACGTGTCTGGTCAATATACTACGTGGCTGGGCAATATACTACGTGACTGGCCAATATACTACGTGACTGGCCAATATACTACGTGGCTCTGCTGTATACTACATGGCTCTGTGCTGTATACTGCGTCGCTGTGCAATATACTACGTGACTGTGCAATATACTATGTGGCTGGGCAATATACTACGTGACTGGGCAATATACTATGTGGCTGGGCAATATACTACGTCGCTGTGCAATATACTACATGACTGCAATATACTATGTGGCTGGGCAATATACTACGTGGCTGGGCAATATACTACGTGACTGTGCAATATACTACGTGGCTGGGCAATATACTACATGGCTGGGCAATATACTACGTGACTGGGCAATATACTACGTGGCTGGGCAATATACTACATATCTGTGCTGTATACTACGTGGTTCTGTGCTGTATACTACGTCGCTGTGCAATATACTACGTAGCTGGGCAATATACTACGTGACTGGGCAATATACTACGTGGGCTGTGCAATATACTTCGTGGCTGGGCAATATACTACGTGGGCTGTGCAATATACTTCGTGGCTGGGCAATATACTACGTAGCTGGGCAATATACTACGTGGCTGGGCAATATACTATGTGACTGGGCAATATACTACGTGGCTGGGCAATATACTACGTGTGTGCTGTATACTACGTGGCTCAGTGCTGTATACTACGTCGCTGTGCAATATACTACGTAGCTGGGCAATATACTATGTGGCTGGGCAATATACTACGTGGCTGGGCAATATACTACGTGTCTGCTGTATACTACGTGGCTCTGTGCTGTATACTACGTCGCTGTGCAATATACTACGTAGCTGGGCAATATACTATGTGACTGGGCAATATACTACGTGGCTGGGCAATATACTACGTGGCTGGGCAATATACTACGTGGTTGGGCAATATACTACGTGACTGGGCAATATACTACGTGGTTGGGCAATATACTACGTGGCTGGGCAATATACTACGTGGCTGGGCAATATACTACGTGGCTGGGAAATATACTACGTGGCTGGGCAATATACTACATGGTTGGGCAATATACTACGTGGCTGGGCAATATACTACATGACTGGGCAATATACTACGTGGCTGGG
The DNA here is from genome assembly GCF_032444005.1 of Ranitomeya imitator. Classification (NCBI taxonomy): domain Eukaryota; kingdom Metazoa; phylum Chordata; class Amphibia; order Anura; family Dendrobatidae; genus Ranitomeya; species Ranitomeya imitator. Next base: position 101,030,709 of record NC_091291.1, read on the forward strand.
CAATATACTATGTGACTGGGCAATATACTACGTGGCTGGGCAATATACTACGTGTCTGCTGTATACTACGTGGCTCTGTGCTGTATACTACGTCGCTGTGCAATATACTACGTAGCTGGTCAATATACTATGTGACTGGGCAATATACTACGTGGTCTGGGCAATATACTATGTGGCTGGGCAATATACTACGTGGCTGGGCAATATACTACGTGGCTGGGCAATATACTACGTGGTTGGGCAATATACTATGTGACTGGGCAATATACTACGTGGGCTGTGCAATATACTACGTGGACATGCATATTCTAGAATACCCGATGCGTTAGAATCGGGCCACCATCTAGTCAATATATAATGACCTGTATTCAGTCATTTTGAAAATAGTGAGATATTTGACCCTATAGTATATTACAGAGTTTTAGAACCTTATATAATACAAACATTAAAGGGTTGTCCATTCTTCTTGATGAGCGCACCGTCACTTTGCCTCCAAGCTTCCTGCTTGCTGCTTGCAGTGCATTCCTGACACCACTTTGGACCACGCCACTTGCCCAAACTATGCACTTTTGTCGCTGCATCAGTTATCTAGGATTCCAAACCATGGCCATGTTTTTTCTCTAAACAGCGCCACATTTGTATTTGTCCTAGTTCTGGACAACATGTTAAACAGGATTTGGAACAAAGGACTGCAGCAAAGCAATGGGGAGGTGTTTCCCTGCAGACGTACGGTAATTGGATTCCTGATTTTTTAAAGATAATCATAGATATAAGCTTACTGATAGATATGTTCTTCAATATAAGAACATATTGAATCTGACTCTCTTGCACACAAGTAATGAGTATAAGCGGATGCCTGACAGCTGCAAAGCTCTGTACATCCGAACAATGTCAATAGTTTAAAACGCAAAAAACAACGAGCATTTCTTCCAAATGGGACAATCGCAATATTTATAGCAATGAATCCATATTTGAGGTGCAGAATACAGAATAACTGTAGATATTATAATGAAACTACAAATAAACATAATCTGTATAAAACCTTAATGTCAAAAAAGACAAAAGTATTCTAGGAGTGATACATTTCCTGACTAATCAGAAATAATGACATCACGTCTACAATACTTTTTGTCTTGTTTAACATATAGGTTTTGACGAAGATTTATCTGGTACCAAGATATATTTTTGCTTTGCATCAAAAGAAATAAAATAAATGTACAGATACATTAACATAATCTACAACATTTCTTGCCTGATTAGTACTGTCAGGGTCTGTGTCATCAACAGGACCAGATGTTCCCTGCCAGTGTCACAGTCTGAGAAAGGGGCTAATCAATTGTGCCCCCTGCAATGTGTCTGATTGGATGCAGAGTGTGAGAACCGCACACAGGACCCTGCTCCACACATCATTATACTGAGGGATTGCCCCATATAAAAACCAATCCAGCCACAGTCATCTGTTCCCCAACTGACGGCCATGTAAGTTGTGCGCCTTATAAAATATCTATCTATCTATCTATCTATCTATCTATCTATCTATCTATCTATCTATCTATCTATCTATCTATCTATTATCTATCTATTATCTATCTATCTATCTATCTATCTATCTATCTATCTATCTATCGTCTATCTATTATCTATCTATTATCTATCATCTATCTATCATCTATCTATCTATCTATCTATCTATCTATTATCTATCTATTATCTATCTATCTATCTATCGTCTATCTATTATCTATCTATTATCTATCATCTATCTATTTTCTATCTCTTATCTATCTACCTATCATCTATCTATCTATCTATCTATCCATCTATCTATCTATCTATTATCTATCTATCTATCTATCTATCTATCTATCTATCGTCTATCTATTATCTATCTATTATCTATCATCTATCTATCATCTATCTATCTATCTATCTATCTATCTATTATCTATCTATTATCTATCTATCTATCTATCTATCGTCTATCTATTATCTATCTATTATCTATCATCTATCTATCTATCATCTATCTATCTATCTATTATCTATCATCTATCTATCTATCTATCTATCTATCTATCTATCTATCTATCTATCTATCTATCTATCTATATACTGTATCTATAGATCTAAGGGCCAAAAAAGTGGAAGACAGCACACCAGGTTTTAGCAAAAATAAAAGTGGACTTTATTACGTGGTGCAACGTTTTGGCTTCCAAAAGCAGCTTTTGGAAGCTGAAACATTGCACCACGCCATGTGGGCCCAATAAAGTCCACTTATATTTTTGCTATTTTTGCTAAAACCTGGAGTGCTGCCTTCCATTTTTTTGGTTCCTGTATATTTGGCAAGTATATGGATTAGTTGCTTGGAGGCCTGTGCACCCATCTAATTATATGTGCTGTTCCGTTTTTTTCTATCTATCTATCTATCTATCTATCTATCTATCTATCTATCTATCTATCTATCTATCTATCTATCTATCATCTCCATCTATTATCTATCTATTATCTATCTATCTATTATCTATCTATATCTATTTTCTATCTATTACTATCTCTTATCTATATCTTCCTGCCTATTTGTATGCCTATCTGTATATGGTCTATATGATATCTATATACGGTGTCTAATTTCTTTATTTCGCTCTGACACAGACCAGATACAAACATTGGGTATTAGGAATTGTATTGAGCCAAAAGAAAGTAGAATTTTTTTCCAGCTGGGTAAAACCAAGTGGTTGACAATGTGAAGAATGCATGGGGCAGCTGGCAGGGCGCGGGCAGTGTGACATGGAGTGTGCTTCACAGTCATTTGTGAATTGCCAAACTGAACAATTCTGACCAGTATTGAGATGTCTTTATTGTCAGCTTTAGTGAATGATGGGAAAGTGTGTGGGGAGACACGAGGTGCCACTTCCAGCCCACCAGTAATGACTGCGGAGGATCTGCTGTCTGGCAGAGGTGTGTGGTAGCACATTGTGTGTGGCGGTGATGTGCACACTCCCTATGTGACATTGTAGGGAGAAAATCCAATATATCCCCTAATATTCTCAATATCCTGTGCGGATTCAGTCCATAATTTATCTTTGCAGCATTTCCTTTACAAAGCCATATAGCTCAATGGTTGTCTTACTCAGATTGCTTCTATTCTCCCCTTATGGTGCTGCAGGCAATGGCGATTATTGTACGCAGGGCCATGCAGAGGGTTTGGAGATCTGTTTTACACAAGCTCCAAAAATGATAACAAATGAATCAGAACAACATTGTGCATTTCTTTAGATTAAAAAGGTTACTACCAAGGGTTTGTCTGGTACTATGGTACTCATGTACAGCGCCATGGAATCAATGGTGCTATATAAATAAATAATAATAATAATACTATTTTAATTTTTTCTTATGGGTGTAAGAGCCAGTTGCGCCTGGCTCCGATCTCTGCTGGTTCATAGCAGTCACCGACCGCTTCTCCGCGCTGCTTGCGATTCTGCGGCTTCCGCTGACGCAATATCGACAGGGCTGCAGCTTCTCTTCTACTCCGCTCTGTTATCAGGGCGCAACTGCTAATGTCATGCTGATTTACAGCCGGCTCCCCACTGCCTAACTGCGGGGAACCAGCTGTCAATAAGCATGGTGTAAGAAGTCACGTCCCATCGACAGGGAAACCTGGATTGCTAACAATGGTTTCCGTTACTTTTCAGGTTTGGTAAACTCTATGTAGATAGATCCAGTGGAGAACCGGTGAGGAGCCCCATCCGCCCCTCTGGAATCTGCAGGGGAAATCAGTTTTGCCAAATGTGACGCCGGTCATGGAAAGTCTGCGCTCGGCTTTACAGATGAAGCATATTACTGGGAACATTTCGGACATTTCTTTTTTAGGGCAGATTCTCTGCTTTCGTCACAGTAACAATCCATTCTTGAAACATTTTAAGACAAGCAGAATTTTATTTGTATATTTATATGAAAATTCCACCTTAAAGGGAACCTGTCACCATGAAGATGCAGACAGATCTGCTGGCACCATGTCCACCCTGAAGTGCAGTTTGCTGTAATGGGTGAATGGAGGACCGGAATAAAAATAAAATAGAATTAATATAACCCGAGTGGCTTATCTACGGTGTTATCATGTTCATCTAGGTTGTGATATAAAACAGATGGAGAAGATTTCTGAGTGCAATAAAGCGTCAAGTGTTAATCTGTGTGGTTCTGGTTGTTGTATAGCATCTAATAGAGCCGGTATGGCCTCTGCTGTGTTCCCTCCATCCCATATATTGATAACATAAAGTCTTGGCTTCAGGGCATCGGGCAGGGCTGTAACCTTTACTCCCCTTCCTACAGATATACCAAATGTAACCCAGTCCACGGTCATGTTTATGGCCAGTGTCATACAGGTACACACGTCAGATTACACTGCATTGTCTTCCTCAATTCCTTTTCCCCCCCAGAGCCAGACATGTGCCCTTTTGATGTAGAAACTGTGACACATAACTGTGACATTGACTCCTATTCTGTTCCCAGACCTGCTCAGACATCCGCTATAGCCGAAGCCTAAGGAGCCATTTACTACTCGCTGGTCTGTAACCAGAGGAAGGTTTTGGTGACATTCTGTTAAGGTACCTTCACACATAACGATATCGTTAACGATATCATTGCTTTATGTGACGTAGCAACGATATCGTTAAGGAAATCGTTCTGTGTGACAGCGACCAACGATCAGGCCCCTGCTGGGAGATCGTGGGTTGCTGAGGAAAGTCCAGAACTTTATTTCGTCGCTGGACTCCTGCAGACATCGCTGGATCGGCGTGTGTGACACCGATTCAGCGATGTCTTCACTGGTAACCAGGGTAAACATCAGGTAACTAAGCGCAGGGCCGCGCTTAGTAACCCGATGTTTACCCTGGTTACCAGCGTAAAAGTTAAAAAAACAAACACTACATACTTACCTACCGCTGTCTGTCCCCGGCGCTCAGCTTCTCTGCACTCCTCCTGTACTGGCTGTGAGCGTCGGTCAGCCGGAAAGCAGAGCGGTGACGTCACCGCTCTGCTTTCCGGCCGCTGTGCTCACAGTCAGTGCAGGAGGAGTGCAGAGAAGCTGAGCGCCGGGGACAGACAGCGGTAGGTAAGTATGTAGTGTTTGTTTTTTTTACTTTTACGCTGGTAACCAGGGTAAACATCGGGTTACTAAGCGCGGCCCTGCGCTTAGTAACCCGATGTTTACCCTGGTTACCCCGGTACCTCGGGATCGTTGGTCGCTGGAGAGCTGTCTGTGTGACAGCTCTCCAGCGACCAAACAGCGACGCTGCAGCGATCGACATCGTTGTCGGTATCGCTGCAGCGTCGCTGAGTGTGAAGGTACCTTTACTTTCTTAAAGGATAAATACATAGATAATAGAAAAATACAGGGGTGGACATATCATTGGTGCAACCTGTGCAGCCGCACGGGGACCCGAGAGGTAAGGAGGCCACTACCACCTCCAAGGCAGGTGACATATGGCATTATGATGAGCTACTGGACAGTAAAGGGCCACATACTATTCCTGCAGAGGGGCCCTTTTTGGACTGTGTCTGCCAGTGGATAGATAGATAGATAGATAGATAGATAGATAGATAGATAGATAGATAGATAATAGATAATAGATAAACAGATGATAACTAGATAGATAGGAGATAGATAGATATGAGATAGATAGTAGATGACAGATAGATAGATAGATAGATAATAGATGGACAATAGACTAATAGATAATGATAGTGAAAAGTTGCCTTACCTAAACCCAGATGGTGGTGCCACTTCCCCTACGCGTGTTTCGGCGGCGTGCCTTCGTCAGAGGGTGTCCCATCTGGGTTTAGGTAAGGCAACTTCACACTATCATTTAAGGTTTTTTCAATCCTTTTTCCTCATGTCATATGACTGTAATTATGTATTGCCATTGATATGGATTACCAATTGTTTCAGGATGCATTTACAGTATTTGTCTATGTCACAGACACGTAGTATAACATTGCCATTCCTTGCCATTTAGTTGAACTTGTACCTGCCTTGCTTGTTTTCCCAAGGTGGTGCCACTGAGATCTATTTTGGCTCCTTTCAGGCACTCATGGTTACTTTTTAAATAATTTTTGTTTTGCTTTGTTGCGATTACTAATATATTTTCTACTTTGTTCAATATATGTTTTTTGTCTATATGTTCCTAGTCTTTTTGTAATTGTATATTAGCTTTCTGCCCATAAATTCAGACTTTGAAGAGAAGTATTCAAATCTGCCCAGGAATTCAGACTTAAGTCTTAGAGAGGTATTCACACTAGACACGTAGGACCCAGCAGATTTGAGTCCATCTTGTCGTTGGCTGCTGGACTTGCATGAATTGGCCAAATTATGGGCTAAGCGTCTGATTTTTTCCTAGTATCCAGAAGCCGTATTGCTAATCATATTTTATATATTTCACATTCACATGCTTTAGCACTACAGAGTGCAACTTTTATTGTTTATAGCAAAAAATAGGACCTAAAACTTAACATTTAATCTTACATTAAAAATGTTTATTTTACTAAAAAATGTTTCAGTTTACCTTTCTTGGATCAGGGGAGTTTCTTTCAAAATTCATGGTTCCATTGTGTCCACGCAGATATAATCTCCGCTGCTTATCGCGGATACATGGAGCCCCCTGCCTGTTAATTCTCTTTTCCACCGGTTTATTGAAATAAGTGACTCCTCGTATCCCCGGTCACTTCTGGGTACCCTGACCCATCATATCCGGTGCTTGGACCGCTCATACTAGTCGTGGTGACCCCACATGTCACTTCCTGAGCGTCCTTCACAGCGGCCGACACCATCCCGTGGAACGCAGGCTGATCCACAGTTACACTCGCTCAGCAGCCTATTGACGGGTGAGTACTGGTATATTGAACTAACCATGACATTGGACTTGTGTCTTTAAGGGATTTTCTCACTCCATTATATTTACCGTATATTATAGCATTTCGATTATCCCATATTATTGGTGAGCATAAAAAGATTCACCCACCTAGATAACTGAATCTGTTTATACAACACAAAATGAGTTTTATACAGATATATTCTGAATTACAGAGAAATTGAAAAAAAATTGAAAAACGAAAACCGATTGACTTATGAGATGTGGTCAAAGGAATGTCAGTTATCAGAAAAGGATCATAGAAGTGTGTATAAAGGGGGATTGGTGGTACCTAAGATGCACTGAAAACATTAATAAATAATGTACTAGCCCTACCATGCTCCAGGGGTTGGCACCCGAATAATCTACGCAAGCGGCGAACCCACTCATCGTTGTCTCACCCTCAGTAAATAACCCTGTTGAACCCTAATTATATAAAGCTACTATATGTCAATTGTTTGTTACGACCCAATGGTGATACAGTTTTAAGGTCGATAGGTCCACATTGCTTCTCGTTGCAAAATGGTTGTATCCCAGTCGCTTTCCTCAGGGGTTTTTCCAACTCTTATCAACCCCCATTAATGTTATTGTTGACATTTGTCCTGAATGTTCCTGATTGACATGCCTAACTAACGGGGTATCACTTTTCTTACTGATATCGCGAAGATCTTTTCCTATCCTTCTCCTGAACTCTCTCCTCATCTTGCTCACATACTCATGGCCCCATTGGCACGAGGCCTTTTAAATCAAGCTCTCACTCCGACAATTGATGAATGATCTAATTCTATACTGTTTCCCTGTTGTTGTACTTTGGAAAGTTTTGGCCACAGATATGGCTTTACACGCCATTCAGTCACCGTATCTCTGGCATCCCGTTACACCTTCTGACCGCCATATGGTCTCTTTCTATGTGGTGTAATGGCTGTAAACTAATCAGTCTTACAAATATCTCCCTTTTTTGAAGGTAATCTGAGGATTAGCTGTGATTAAGTTCCCGATATCACTGTCCAATTTTAGTACCTTCCAGTTTTTGTTTTTTTAAGAAGGATCTCTGAAAGGCGGATCAGTACACAGCCATTACACCCCTGATGAATCCAAGTAAAGGAGGAAACGCGTCGGGTAAATTATATTGTTTCAATAAGGACGGTTAATAGACGGTGTTACCCCTGCTATAAAGATTGTTTGCCGGACAAGATTTTAAGAAATTGGCTGAGACCTTTCCTGTAGCTCAGTGGTGAGCACTGTAGGGTGGCTCAGTAGTTAGCACTGCAGCCTTGCAATGCTGGGATCCTGAGTTCAAATCCTACCAAGAACAACATCTGCAATGAGTGTGTATGTTCTAGATTGTGAGCCCCAATGGGGACAGTGATGACAATGTCTGTAAAGGTACCTTCACACTGAGCGACTTTAGAACGATAACGATAGCAATCCGTGACGTTGCAGCGTCCTGGATAGCGATCTCGTTGTGTTTGACACGCAGCAGCGATCAGGATCCTGCTGTGAGATCGCTGGTCGGAGCTAGAAGGCCAGAACTTTATTTCGTCGCTGGATCACCCGCTGACATCGCTGAATCGGCGTGTGTGACGCCGATTCAGCGATGTCTTCACTTGTAACCAGAGTAAACATCGGGTTACTAAGCGCAGGGCCGCGCTTAGTAACCCGATATTTACCCTGGTTACCTAAAAAAAACAAACACTACATACTTACATTCCGGTGTCTGTCGCGTCCCTCGCAGTCAGCTTCCCGCACTGACTGTCAGCGCCGGCCGTAAAGCACAGCGGTGACGTCAATGCTGTGCTCTCCTTTACGGCCGGCCGGCGCTCACAGTCAGTGCAGGAAGCAGAACGCCGGGGGACGCGACAGGCACCGGAATGTAAGTATGTAGTGTTTTGTTTTTTTTTAGGTAACCAAGGTAAATATTGGGTTACTAAGCACGGCCCTGCGCTTAGTAACCCGATGTTTACCCTGGTTACCCGGGGACCTCGGCATCGTTGGTCGCTGGAGAGCTGTCTGTGTGACGGTACCTGAGGAGGTGGTGATGGCGAACTCAGTCGAGGGGTTCAAGAGAGGCCTGGATGTCTTCCTGGAGCAGAACAATATTGTATCATACAATTATTAGGTTCTGTAGAAGGACGTAGATCTGGGGATTTATTATGATGGAATATAGGCTGAACTGGATGGACAAATGTCTTTTTTCGGCCTTACTAACTATGTTACTATGTTACCCTAAAGCGATGAGGAATTAATGGTGCTACATAAGAGAGTAAAATACATATAACATCAGTAAGTACTGATGTAGGTAGAGTTTAATGTGGTGGCACAGAGCTTTCAATTCCACTAAGGCCTACCATACATACAATTTTGAGACAATTTTGGAAACGCTGTCCCAGTGAGCGAGGCTCCAATACATGCGATTAGTGACATGAATATCCCATAATTAATCGGGTGTTCAGTCGTTTTGCTCCATGAGTCTTCAATGTTGTAATGTCTTTTATTTGTTCAATATATATGTATAATATACCACTGAATGTTACATTTTTAATCCCATTTCTTTGCTATAGTATTTTCTATAAAACCAAAAATGTCTCCAGGGCTGACAGGGCGGTGTCAGGAGGATCCTCACTTGTAATGCTTCATGTTACAGTGTGAATTGTTTCATGGATATTTAAATATTAGTTATGACAGAATTACGTGTAAATATTTCCTGACTTGGTAAATCTCATAATTTACATAGGCTTCTTCATGGCTATTGATGGGGCTGTCATGTCAGTGACAGGTCGGGGGTCGTCACTTAGATGCACAATTTAATCCCATCCTGAGCAATGTGTGATTGGTGCAGGTCCCATCTTGTGGCCGGGGGTTCCCACACTCACATCTCCCCCCAGCAGCCTCTATTATCTCCTGTATTGGAGCAGATGGACACACGTCCATTGTCCCCGCTGCGGTGGGATTGGAGGATGAGTGTGGGAACCTCTTGTAAGTCCGCTCTCCACACATCATTATGCAGGGAGAGGGGTATATAGAGGGGCGGCCGCTCACTAGCAGTCAGACAGCTCCTGCCCCACACAGCACAAGGCTACAGACTGCCGGACCTGCACCATGGCCCCATGTAATATGAGGACCCCGGACCATCAGGCTGACAGCGGCCTCAGAAAGGTAAGAGCCCCCGACTAGTGACAGCGTCACCCCCATATCTCTACATGTAGACACTTATAGGAACAGGAGTCTGATGTTTTACAAGTGATCTTAGTTGTCCTCCATAGACATGGACACTGGCGCAGGGGAATAATGAGAGATTCTTCTTCTTTTCTACAGCTGAGGAAGCCGGTGATTGAGAAGATGAGGAGAGATCGGATTAACAGCAGCATTGAGCAGCTCCGCGTCTTACTGGAGAAGGAGTTTCAGAGACATCAGCTCCCCTCCAAACCGGAGAAAGCCGATATCCTGGAGATGACGGTCACCTTCCTGCAGCGGCACATGGCGGAGAGAGGTGAGTGTCGTGTCCGCGCTCCTCACACCCCTCATGTGTTTGTTACTGAGAGCAGAGCAGCCGGCGATGGACGCTGTCACTGACATGTTGTCTTTCCTGTTCTAGATGTCACAGCCTCCAGCCAGACCCGGAGAGAAGGCTACTCCACCTGCGTCCAGGACGCCGTCACCTTCCTGACCCAGCACAAACAGGAGGAGCTCCAGATCCAGCTGCTGCAGAACCTCCCTGGGGCTCACACTGTGGTGTACAGGGCCGTATCTCCTCCTGTATCTCCTGTCTACCAGACCCCCATCAAATATAGCAGCAAAGCCTTGTGGAGACCCTGGTAACATGGCTTCTGGATCATACAAGACTGTTGAACACTTTAGAGTCCACTGGACATAGAGATGAAGGTATTGCACTGTGCAGCATGGCGGACGCGCTATGGGCACTATCGTATAGTGTTGAGTGTATGACACATCCAGGGGCCAGCGTTGACCTCATGTCCTCATAAGTCTTCCATGAAGAGTTTGTGCTGGAGAAGTCGCTGTTAGTAAAGGAATCCCAGAGATGGGGAGAGATTTTTGCCTATATATTTCTTTCTCTGTGATTTATTTATAATGATTAACCCCTTCACTTCCTGAGTTAGACGTGTCTCTGCTTTTAAGATAGGAGACCCAGGTGTCTCATGTCCATGAGTCTCAATGAACTTGAAGTAGTATTTTTACCTATGAAAAGTTTATTTAGTCTGCAAATTGCACATCACAGTAATAAGGTCCCCCGAGACGTCTGTGCGGCCGACTTGTACCTATATGACTATACTTCATACGTGGAGCCAATATCTTCATCATGTTCTGCATCCTTCTTTACAAAGGTATCCTCATATAATGAGCAGCGCTTGATTAATGTGTCCCCAGGATCTATTCAATACCTGGAGATAGTGTAAAATGCTGGTAGGTAAAGGATACGGCGTATACTGTTCAATGGAGCGAGCTGTAACTTGTGCAGTGTGTGAGACACCTGTAATGGTGACCGGAAGGATGTGTGTAACAGGAGAGGCATCCGGGGCAACGAGCCCCAGAGGACGGAAACACAAGGCAGCGTGAATGTGTTATGTGATATATTATATATATGTGCTGGTACTGTATGTGGATTCCAGCATCTGGAAATAAGTGAATAATTATGTTATTATGTCATATTATTATGTCAGCCTTTGTAATGGGGCTTTACTTCTGGTATTAGCGCTGGATGAAATGCTGAATTTGTACTTTCTTGAGTGCAACCAAATGTATGAATATATTATTCATTGGGAAAAGTAATAAAATAACTTTACATTTAGCTGTTCTGTTTCCTGATTTATTATTTCCGAAAGATACTATGTTAGTGTGAAATAAATAGTTAATAATGGGAGTTAGACTGTACATCTATCTATCTATCTATCTATCTATCATCTATATCTATTATCTATCTATCTATCTATCAATCATCTCTCCAACTATCTATCTATCTATCTATCTATCATCTATATCTATTATCTATCTATCTATCTATCAATCATCTCTCCAACTATCTATCTATCTATCTATTATCTATCTATCTATCTATCTATCTATCTATCATCTATATCATATCTATCTATCTATCTGTTATCTATCAATCATCTCTCCAACTATCTATCTATCTATCTATCTATCTATCTATCTATTATCTATCTATCTCTTTAAATAACTACTGTATCTATCATCTATCCAACTATCTATTATCTATCATCTATCCTCTATCTATTATCTATCATCTATCCTCTATCTATTATCTATCATCTATCTATTATCTATCCATTTCTATTATCTATTATCTATCTATTATCTATCATCTATTTATCACCTACCTATTTATTAATCTAGCTGTCCATCTATCTACAAAACAAACAATACAGTAGCATCTGTAAGCGCTGAGAAGTCTACAAACATTGAATGTATAATATTTGGACAGCATCACTGCTATATAAAATATGCTAATAAAAATGAAGGTATTTGGCACATTAATTGGCCTAGTCATGAGAACCCGCCAGCCACGACAAGGCAAGCTTTCTCTGATAGCACCCTGACCTAATATTTGTCATACAGGTCCTTCTCAAAAAATTAGCATATAGTGTTAAATTTCATTATTTACCATAATGTAATGATTACAATTAAACTTTCATATATTATAGATTCATTATCCACCAACTGAAATTTGTCAGGTCTTTTATTGTTTTAATACTGATGATTTTGGCATACAACTCCTGATAACCCAAAAAACCTGTCTCAATAAATTAGCATATCAAGAAAAGGTTCTCTAAACGACCTATTACCCTAATCTTCTGAATCAACTAATTAACTCTAAACACATGCAAAAGATACCTGAGGCTTTTATAAACTCCCTGCCTGGTTCATTACTCAAAACCCCCATCATGGGTAAGACTAGCGACCTGACAGATGTCAAGAAGGCCATCATTGACACCCTCAAGCAAGAGGGTAAGACCCAGAAAGAAATTTCTCAACAAATAGGCTGTTCCCAGAGTGCTGTATCAAGGCACCTCAATGGTAAGTCTGTTGGAAGGAAACAATGTGGCAGAAAACGCTGTACAACGAGAAGAGGAGACCGGACCCTGAGGAAGATTGTGGAGAAGGACCGATTCCAGACCTTGGGGAACCTGAGGAAGCAGTGGACTGAGTCTGGTGTGGAAACATCCAGAGCCACCGTGCACAGGCGTGTGCAGGAAATGGGCTACAGGTGCCGCATTCCCCAGGTAAAGCCACTTTCGAACCATAAACAGCGGCAGAGGCGCCTGACCTGGGCTACAGAGAAGCAGCACTGGACTGTTGCTAAGTGGTCCCAAGTACTTTTTTCTGATGAAAGCAAATTTTGCATGTCATTCGGAAATCAAGGTGCCAGAGTCTGGAGGAAGACTGGGGAGAAGGAAATGCCAAAATGCCTGAAGTCCAGTGTCAAGTACCCACAGTCAGTGATGGTGTGGGGTGCCATGTCAGCTGCTGGTGTTGGTCCACTGTGTTTCATCAAGGGCAGGGTCAATGCAGCTAGCTATCAGGAGATTTTGGAGCACTTCATGCTTCCATCGGCTGAAATGCTTTATGGAGATGAAGATTTCATTTTTCAGCACGACCTGGCACCTGCTCACAGTGCCAAAACCACTGGTAAATGGTTTACTGACCATGGTATTACTGTGCTCAATTGGCCTGCCAACTCTCCTGACCTGAACCCCATAGAGAATCTGTGGGATATTGTGAAGAGAAAGTTGAGAGACGCAAGACCCAACACTCTGGATGAGCTTAAGGCCGCTATTGAAGCATCCTGGGCCTCCATAACATCTCAGCAGTGTCACAGGCTGATTGCCTCCATGCCACGCCGCATTGAAGCAGTCATTTCTGCCAAAGGATTCCCGACCAAGTATTGAGTGCATAACTGAACATTATTATTTGATGGTTTTTTTGTTTGTTATTAAAAAACACTTTTATTTGATTGGATGGGTGAAATATGCTAATTTATTGAGACAGGTTTTTTGGGTTATCAGGAGTTGTATGCCAAAATCATCAGTATTAAAACAATAAAAGACCTGACAAATTTCAGTTGGTGGATAATGAATCTATAATATATGAAAGTTTAATTGTAATCATTACATTATGGTAAATAATGAAATTTAACACTATATGCTAATTTTTTGAGAAGGACCTGTACATGCCTCTCCCAGGTCAAAGCCTACAAATTTAAAGGGCAGGTCAGATCAAGCATTAATCAAGGGTCTGACTATGGGGGTATTGCCTTATTACAGGATCTGACTATGGGGGCTGCCTTATTAAAGAGTCTATGGGGGTGTTGCCTTATTACAGGGTCTGACTATGGGGGCTGCCTTATTACAGGTTCTGATTATGGGGTACTGCCTTATTACAGGGTCTGTCTATGGGGATGCTGCCTTATTAAAGAGTCTGACTATGGGGGCTGCCTTATTACAGGGTCTGACTATAGGGGCTGCCTTATTACAGGGTCTGACTATGGGGGGGCTGCCATATTACAGGGTCTGACTATGGGGGTGCTGCCTTATTACAGGGTCTGACTATGGGGGTGCTGCCTTATACTACAGAGTCTGCCTATGGGGGTGCTGCCATATTACAGGATGACTATGGGGGTGCTGCCTTATTACAGGGTCTGACTATGGGGGCTGCCTTATTACAGGGTCTGACTATGGGGGAACTGCCTTATTACAGGGTCTGACTATGGGGGCTGCCTTATTACAGAGTCTAACTATGGGGGCTGCCTTATTACAGGGTCTGACTATGGGGGTGCCTTATTACAGGGTCTGACTATGGGGGTGCTGCCTTATACTACAGAGTCTGCCTATGGGGGTACTGCCTTATTACAGGGTCTGACTATGGGGGTGCTGCCTTATTACAGGGTATGACTATGGGGGCTGCCTTATTACAGGTTCTGATTATGGGGGTACTGCCTTATTACAGGGTCTGACTATGGGGGGGCTGCCTTATTACAGGGTCTGACTATGGGGGTGCTGCCTTATACTACAGAGTCTGCCTATGGGGGTGCTGCCTTATTACAGGGTCTGACTATGGGGATGCTGCCTTATTACAGGGTCTGACTATGGGGGCTGCCTTATTACAGGGTCTGACTATGGGGGTACTGCCTTATTACAGGGTCTGACAATGGGGGCTGCCTTATTATAGGGTCTGACTATGGGGGTGCTGCCTTATACTACAGAGTCTGCCTATGAGGGTACTACATTATTACAGGATCTGACTATGGGGGCTGCCTTATTACAGGGTCTGACTATGGGGGCTGCCTTATTACAGGGTCTGACTATGGGGGCTGCCTTATTACAGGGTCTGACTATGGGGGTGCTGCCTTATACTACAGAGTCTGCCTGATACATAAATATGACATAAAAAAAGATTTAAAAAAACGACATATGACTACTTAAAAAAAATAACACAAAGCAGAAAAAAATAGGAGGTAAAAGCACAAAATATAATTACCGTACATTAGTATTTTAGTATTTTCCTCATATTGCTGTACATGTGTTTGGGGGAGAAGTGGCTCAGTACTGGACTGGTGGAAGGAACTCGGGGAGAACTAATGGTTCTTGGGTTAAGGGGAATAAATTGCTTGTTTTCCCCCAGGCATTGGTAACCCACGCTACACCAGTGGGTGCACATGTCAGTGACAGGTCAGGGGGTCGTCACTTAGATGCACAATTTAATCCCATCCTGAGCAATGTGTGATTGGTGCAGGTCCCATCTTGTGGCCGGGGGTTCCCACACTCACATCCCCCCCCAGCAGCCTCTATTATCTCCTGTATTGGAGCAGATGGACACACGTCCATTGTCCCCGCTGCGGTGGGATTGGAGGATGAGTGTGGGAACCTCTTGTAAGTCCGCTCTCCACACATCATTATGCAGGGAGAGGGGTATATAGAGGGGCGGCCGCTCACTAGTAGTCAGACAGCTCCTGCCCCACACAGCACAAGGCGACAGACTGCCGGACCTGCACCATGGCCCCATGTAATATGAGGACCCCGGACCATCAGGCTGACAGTGGCCTCAGAAAGGTAATAGCCCCCGACTAGTGACAGCGTCACCCCCATATCTCTACATGTAGACACTTATAGGAACAGGAGTCTGATGTTTTACAAGTGATCTTAGTTGTCCTCCATAGACATGGACACTGGCGCAGGGGAATAATGAGAGATTCTTCTTCTTTTCTGCAGCTGAGGAAGCCGGTGATTGAGAAGATGAGGAGAGATCGGATTAACAGCAGCATTGAGCAGCTCCGCGTCTTACTGGAGAAGGAGTTTCAGAGACATCAGCTCCCCTCCAAACCGGAGAAAGCCGATATCCTGGAGATGACGGTCACCTTCCTGCAGCGGCACATGGCGGAGAGAGGTGAGTGTCGTGTCCGCGCTCCTCACACCCCTCATGTGTTTCTTACTGAGAGCAGAGCAGCCGGCGATGGACGCTGTCACTGACATGTTGTCTTTCCTGTTCTAGATGTCACAGCCTCCAGCCAGACCCGGAGAGAAGGCTACTCCACCTGCGTCCAGGACACCGTCACCTTCCTGACCCAGCACAAACAGGAGAAGCTCCAGATCCAGCTGCTGCAGAACCTCCCTGGGGCTCACACTGTGGTATACAGGGCCGTATCTGCTCCTGTATCTCCTGTCTACCAGACCCCCAACAAATACAGCCCCCCAGACAGCAGCAAAGCCTTGTGGAGACCCTGGTAGTGACTGTATCCATTATGTGACTGGACTGAGAGCTGTGTACCCCCAGTATACCTGAGAACTGGGAGCTGTGTACCCCTAGTATACCCGAGAGCTGTGTACCCCCATTATACCTGAGAGCTGTGTACCCCTGTATACCTGAGAGCTGTGTACCCCCAGTATACCTGAGAGCTGTGTACCCTCAGTATACCTGAGAGCTGTGTACCCCCAGTATACCTGAGAGCTGTGTACCCCCAGTATACCTGAGAGCTGTGTATCCCCAGTATACCTGAGAGCTGTGTACCCCCATTATACCCAAGATCTGTGTACCCCCCGTATACCTGAGAGCTGGAGCTGTGTACCCCCAGTATACTTGAGAACTGTGTACCCCCATTATACCCGAGAGCTGTGTGCCCCCAGTATTCCTGAGAGCTGTGTACCCCCATTATACCCGAGAACTGTGTACCCCCAGTATTCCTTAGAGCTGTGTACCCCCAGTATACCCGAGAGCTGTGTGCCCCCATTATACCCAAGATCTGTGTACCCCCATTATACCTGAGAGCTGTGTGCCCCCATTATACCCAAGATCTGTGTACCCCCAGTATACCTGAGAGCTGGGAACTGTGTACCCCTTGTATACCCGAGAGCTGTGTGCCCCCAGTATTCCTGAGCGCCGTGGATGTGATGTCTTCTGTCACTAATGTCTCATGTGATGGGAGATGACGTTCCTTCTGATCTTGGTGTAATTTCTCTGTGATTTTCTCATCCATCATATAATCTGCTGTCGGCTGCAGATCTCCTGTGTGCACTCGGTCCTATATCCTTCTATGAAGAACAGTCCTGGTCCTATATGGACCCATTGTAGGAATCTTCCCAGTGATACAATGTATCGGATTATATATAGTGTGTACTGGCTCTATAGAGAGTGATGTATTGTAGGTAGATATCAGAGCTCCAGTGCAAAGCATTGCAGAATAATGGAGGTGAGACCTCCGGCCTGATATACACTGTAGATATTATGTATCAGTCCTGTAATACTACAGACGTCTGTATAGTAATATATACATTATTGGATTCAGTATATAGATGTACTGTGTACAGCGCCCCCTATAGTTCACTATTATTAGTGGTAAATGTTCTGTATATTGAATATTCAGTAAATTACCAGGAGGCATATGTTCTGTGTATGATCATGATTAATGATTATAATGTAATGCTGATGTGTATTATGCAGGATGAGGTCATATACTTTGCCATAGTATACAATATTTGTAGTAATTGCCTCCTTATAGTTCACTATGATTAGTGGTAAATGTTCTATATATTATACTGTATTATGTCCATCTGATAAATTATCAGAATATTCTAAATTCTATGAATTGTACATTATGTGATCTGTATTATGGATTATTATGCTCCATGGTTTTCCTATGTGGTATGCAATATTTGCATCAAATGTTAGAAAGTTATGTATAATATACACTGTATGGTGCAATATTTGCAGTATTACATCAGTGATGTTGCGTATATTATACACTGACTGCGCGCGTCTGTATACTCTGTATACTCTTATCAGTGGACAATGTTCAGTTGTCATACATTGTGAGATAAGTTGCAATCAATAAAATAAATTATTATACATAAGTTGTCATTAGTGTTGTGAGGTTGATACAATGGTGTTATCCTTAGTCCATCCCCTCCATCAAATTCAATTTTCGCTGGGGTCCCCTTTTTCAGAATGGTTTTTCAGTTATCGCCGCCCCTCTCCTCTGTGATTGACAGCTCTGGCTTTACAGGAGTCATAGGAGCACGGAGGCTGATGGAAAAGAAGTAGGTGAGTGGGTGTACTGAACTTTTAAGGCACTTAGGGTGCACACAGCATCTGTGCTTGGTATGAACAGGGTGCACACAGCATCTGTGCTTGGTATGAACAGGGTGCACACAGCATCTGTGCTTGGTATGAACAGGGTGCACACAGCATCTGTGCTTGGTATGAACAGTCATTTTGTGCTGACAGTTGCACTCCCAGGAAAATTTAGATTTAGTCCCTTTGCATAAAGCGTGCTGTACAGTGTGTATGTGGTCATAGACGTCCTGATCACTGTCTTCTATGAAATCAGCACAGCTGCTCCTCTTCTCTACCTTGTGACCACATTACAGATTAGCAGATCACACCGCAGATTCTTTGCTAGAGCAGAATTTGATTTTTTTTTAGTGTAACCCTATGAGACTTGCATAGAGGCGCTCATAGGATTACACTGAGAAAGTGACTTCTAGACCACAGAAAAGTCTCTGTGTGAGACCGCCGGTCTGAATAGCGGTCTCATGATGCAGAAAAGGATCGAGTATCGCTCATCTCATGAGACTAAACAGAAGGAAAAAATGTAACTTTTTCGCAAGAAACCCTACAGCCATAACTTCATAGCTACCATTGTGCCGCATTCTGCAGAATATCCCACCCATCTTTCTTCAGCCCCCTCCAACATAAAGTCCCATATAAACAACATCAATCCCCTGTAGAGATGGTGCAAAACAAATCGCAGGACCCGGTCCATCCACCATGTCAGTATTCTGTGACCACTGTACAGGAGCCCTGAAAGCCATTTCTTATTTGATGGCATCCGAGGCTCTTCTTTTGATTAGCCGATGGTTCTATGTCATCTTTACCTCCGGTATAATGGTCACAGATTAATGACATGGCCAAAGGAATGGGTCCTGTTATTCCATTCGCCCCTGTAATATACAGCTGTGATCACACCAACATTACTCCATGGTATTGATCGGGATTAGCTCATATTTTATATCCAATAGCCGAAAGCCTAAAAATCCCATTTTAACCAACCCGAAATAAAATATAATGTAATAAATGCACATCGCCCAGGCAAAATGGAAGCTCAGATTGGCTGAAGATTGGCAATCATAATAATGAGGTCGCTCTGATGTCAGATGGGGAGGTTATATATAGTTTGTTTGGCCATATCAGTTTGCATTTGCCTCATTGCCCTGAGGAAGCCCATAAGGGCGAAACATGTTGGGAGGCTCTTTCTCTAATTTAATAGCGCCTTATTCCACTGGTCATTAACCCCTTAATGACAGCCAATACGTCTTTTAACTAACCTGAGATAAAAGAGACTAGCCTCCCCATACAGGGGACAATCTAGCAGCTGCTGGCTGTACTCTATAGCTGACAACTTGCTGCATCAGCCATGATCAGTGTTTGCACCGTCCAACTCTGTTTAACCCCTTAGATGCTGCTGTCAATAGTGACTACATCATTATAAATGGTTAACAGAGTGTGGGGGCTTCCTATTTAACCAAATTGGTGTCCTCAGATCATGATTCTGTTGTCCTGATGTTTGCCATGGCAATTCATGACCAAATCGCGGCCTTAGAGTCTGATTGTTGTAGTAATCTGTTCAGACGTTAGAGACATTTAGGTGGTAAAAATACACATTTTCATTCCTATCATGCCACTTTGCATTAATTCCTGTAAAGCACCTGAAGAGTTAATAAACTACCTGAGAGCAGTTTTCAGTATGTCAGGGGGTGCTGTTTTTAAAATGGTATCACGTTTGGGGGTTTCACAATATATGAGACCCCTAAAGTCACTTCAAACATGGATAGGTCCCTAAAAAAATAAATTTTGTAAATTTCCTTGAAAAAAATGAAAAATTACTGCTACATTTTTAATCCTCCTAAAATGCTAGCAAAATAAAATAACATTTTACAAATGGTGCTGATGTAAAGCCAACATGTGGGAAATGTTATTTATTAATGGTTTGCTGTGGTATGGCTATCTGGATTAAAGGGATAATCATTCAAAGTTTGAAAATTGCTAATTTTTTAACATTTTTCTCAAATGTTTTATATTTTTTATAAATAAACACAAAACATATTGACCTAAATTTACCATTATCATAAAGTATAATGTGTCACGAAAAAACAATCTCAAAATCACTGGGATTTGTTGAAGCGTTGCAGAGTTATTACCACATAAAGTGACACTGGTCAGATTTCAAAAATTTGGCTCCGTCACTAAGGGGTTAAACAACACAAAATAGGATACAATCCTTGATGGTTAGATAATGGAGGGCAGTTCTTGTGCTTTATGCGAGTAATATAATGTGAGGCTTATGGAGCTGTACACCTTTGTAGCTACAAATAGGTAGATTTATCCATAGCATATTAAAATTGAATGGCTCAACCAGCACAGCAATGTGACTTCTTGGGACACATTATTTAAACATAGGTAGGACCAATAAGGAACACAGTGTAAGTGTATTGTGCACCTTAACATATGATTTGCATCAGTTACTCATATTTTTAATTTTGCAATTCAAAGTTATGTTTTATTTGGAATTGGTGAAAATGGGATTTGTTGGGTTTAAAATGTATATACAGCTCCATTCTGATGAATATAGGCATATCTAGAGGGGGGCTGACTGGGCATCTGGCCCAGTCAGAGCCAGCAGGGGGCCAGTACGATTGAAGCCCTGACCGCCGAGTCAGGACGACTAAAGCATCGTAATCAGAACATGTGATAATCCTGCTGACGTCACTTGCCAGTGTCGCAAACAACATTGGTGGTAAGTGCTCCAGTGGAGCTGAAGATAGGTGTGCACAAATATGGAAAGTGGAAGATATTTGATGACACAGTATGAAGAGCAAGGGGGAGATGGGCGGCATGTATGCAGACAGCGTCAGACTAGAGCACCTTGGGCCCACCAGGGAAAATCATTCTTGGGGCCCACTATGTAGCTACATAGAAATACATTCAAGACCATCAATTGTGCGGTAAAACATGCTAATATCAGGGCATAATATAAGGTAGTACATGTCTTAATTATGTAGCAGGGGTTCGGGTAGCCCCCTCATAGAATATAAAGTAGCCCCCCTCATAGAATATAATGTAGCCTCCCACGGAATATAATGCAGCCCCCCATAGAATATAATGCAGATCCCTCATAGAATATAATGCAGCCCCCCTCATAAGGTATAATGCAGCCCCGCCATAGAATATAATGCAGCCCCTCCACAGAATATAATGTAGCCCCTCAGAGTATAATGCAACCCCCCATAGAATATACTGTAGCCCCCTCATAGGGCATAATGCAGCTCCCCTCATATAGTATGATGTAGCCACCTGAGAGAATAATGCAGCCCCCACATATAATATAATGCAGCCCCTCCACAGAATATAATGCAGACCCCTCAGAGTATAATGCCAACCCCTCATAAGGCAGCCCCCCATAGAATATACTGTAGCCCCCCATAGGGCATAATGCAGCTCCCCTCATATAGTATGATGTAGCCCCCTCAGAGAATAATGCAGCCCCCACAGAACTATAATGTAGCCCCCTCATAGGGAATAATGCAGCCCCCTTGAAAGGGTATAAAGCAAACCCCTCCACCATCATCATTGTTCTCCCCCTCCACCATTGTACTCATTACCACCTCCATCATTGCCTCCTTCCCCACCACTATTGTCTTTTCCACCACTACCATCTTTGTCCTTTACACCACAACCATCATTGCTTTCTTCCCCACCATCATCATTGCCTTCCCCACCACCATCATCATCATTGCCCCCACCACCATCATCATCATTGCCCTTACCACCATCATCATTGCCCCACCACCATCATCATTGCCTCCAGCACCATCATCATTGCCCCACCACCATCATCATTGCCTCCAGCACATCATCATTGCCCCCACCACCATCATCATTGCCTCCAGCACCATCATCATTGCCTCCAGCACCATCATCATCATTGCCTCCAGCACCATCATCATTGCCCCCACCATCATCATCATCATTGCCTCCAGCACCATCATCATTGCCCCCACCACCATCATCATCATCATTGCCTCCAGCACCATCATCATTGCCCCCAAAACCATCATCATTGCCTCCAGCACCATCATCATCATCATTGCCTCCAGCACCATCATCATTGCCCCACCACCATCATCATCATTGCCTCCAGCACCATCATCATTGCCCCTACCACCATCATCATCATCATTGCCTCCAGCACCATCATCATTGCCCCATCATCATCATTATTGCTTCCAGAACCATCATCATTGCCCCCACCACCATCATCATTGCCTCCAGCACCATCATCATTGCCTCCAGCACCATCATCATGGCCCCCACCACCATCATCATTGCCTCCAGCACCATCATCATTGCCCCCACCACCATCATCATTGCCTCCAGCACCATCATCATTGCCTCCAGCACCATCATCATTGCCCCCACCACCATCATTGCCTCCAGCACCATCATCATTGCCCCACCACCATCATCATGGCCTCCAGCACCATCATCATTGCCCCCACCACCATCATCATTGCCTCCAGCACCATCATCATGGCCCCCACCACCATCATCATTGCCTCCAGCACCATCATCATTGCCCCACCACCATCATCATGGCCTCCAGCGCCATCATCACCTCCAGCACCATCATCATTGCCCCCACCACCATCATCATTGCCTCCAGCACCATCATCATTGCCTCCCCCCACACACACACAGCTGCACACATGGAGGCAGAGATGCACACACAGACACACACACAGCCGCACACACGCACACAGCACCCACTCACCTCTCCGCCCGTTCCCAGCAGCTGCAGCACATCCCGGCAACCTTCTCGCTGACACAGCCGCGCTGAATGATGACGTCATCCAGCCGCGCTGATTCAGACAGGAAGTGCCGGGCAGGAAGGAGGACGGCGTGGATCCCTCTAACTCCGCTCTGGTCCCAAGCTGCAGGGATCACAATCAAGGATCACCACGCTTTAGGTGCCCACCTTCGGGGCCCCCCATTCAGCAGCAGCGGCGGGCAGTGTTAGCCTCAGCCTGCAGCTAAAGCTGCCCGCCATTAAAGTGCAATGATATTCACGCCTCTCCATGCTCATGGGGGCGTGGGGAAGCGTGAATATTAATTTCTCTTTAGCAGCGGGGACAGGCTCCCATCCATATGCATTCTGGCACCAGAAGGGCCCCCTTGACTCAGGGGCCCCATAGCAGCTGGGTGTGCCGCTATTAGTGACACTCCACTGGCTGGGGGGCCCCTGGAGCAGTGGGGACCCTAGGCAGCTGCTGGCCAATATGCCAGCAGGTGTCAGTGCCTGGGCCCACCAGAGAATCCTCCGGTTCTCCGGTGGGCCAGTCCGACCCTGTATGCAGAAACAGCATGAGGGGGAATGGGTGCAGACACAGTATGGTGAGAGGTAGGATGGATGTTGACAGTATGAGGAGTGTGAGGGAATATATGTGGACACCAAATGGGGAGGATGGATGCGGAAACAGTATGGGGAGTAAGGAAAGGGATGGGTGCAGATACAGTGTGGTGAGTAGGGAGATGGGTGTTGACACAGTATGAGGAGTGAGGGTGATGTGATGGGTGCAGACACAGTATGGGGAGTCGGGGGTATGTGTGTGGAGACAGCATGGAAAGCGAGGGGGTAAATATGTTTCGAGACAGTATGGTTAGAGGAGGGGATGTGAAAGGAGACAGTCTGAGGAGGGAGGGGTAAATGTGTAAGGAGACTATTGAGGGGAATAGTGTGAGGAGACAGTATGAGGGGAAGTGTAAGTGGTCACAGAATACAGACTGAATAGTATGGGGGACAGTGTAACGTTGTAAGGTGAGAGAGTGACGTTCAGACACCTCTCTCCACGGAGATTACGTTTTTGACTTCTGTATTGGAATATGTGATTTTATTGTGCATAGAATCTCAGAGGCACTAATGTAATGCACCTCTCCATTACTAACCTCTGGGCTTGATGTCAGCAGGCATGTAACAGTTGACATCAACCCCAACTCTATTACCCCACTTGCTACCGCACCCGGGCAAGTGGGAAGAGTGAGGCTAAGTGCCAAATTTGGTGCATCTTATGGATACGCCATTTCTGGGGCAGCTGAGGGATGATGTTCTTATCCTTGGAGGGGGCCAATATCCATGGCTCTTTCCTAGCCTATTAATTTCAGCCCGCAGCTTTCTGCTTAGCTGTTGCAGATTATTACCATAATTATAGGGGGACCCCACGGCATTTTTTTGGGGTCTCCCATTTTAATAAGTAGACAGCTGTGAGCTGATATTAATAGCCTGTAAAGCTTCATGTTTATTACCCTTTTCTCAGGCTATAAACATCTGCCCCCAGATGTCGGCTTTCCCTCAGCTGGTTATTAAAAATTTGGATGACCCTTATGAGCTAAACACATGTACAGTAAGCTGCACTGTACTGATTATATATCTCAGTTACATATATCTATCTATATCTGAGATTGTTTTATTAGTTACTAAACTAGCTTGAAATGACAGAGAATTCCTGTATGTAAAAGTTGATGTTAAAAACACATTGTATATGGATTTGGGGGAATGCCGAACTGAATTCTTACCTTGTGTGCTGGAAAACCTGGATACACCTGTGAAGGATGGCATGGGAAAGATCACGCAGAATCCCACCTGCCACCATATGTAACGAATCCCACACTTCTATACTGTACCTGCCTGACATCTCTATTACGTCAGACTGATCATGTAATGCAGTTTCCTCACTATCACCAACGTGACGTTCTGCACCCCCTGGGGACAGGTGTGGTCAGCTTTGTACAGTTTTACACAGACATCTCACTGTCCGCACGGACCCAGGGAGGCATGGGGAGTGAGAGGATGTGGCCCACACAGTCACTGACATGGCACCACACTCACTCACAACAAAAATATGCCTAAAAAAGAATATTGGTTATTTTAAGAAATATTTGATAGAGTAGAGTAGGGCCTGGACAAATAAGTCTGCCTTGTCTTGGTGGTGGCTTAAAAAATCTTTTGGCCAAAACAAAAGCGGATAGCTATATATGTGATATGGTGTTAGATGGGAACTGTTGCTGTGTGATTGGGTGTCACGGGGCTACCGCGACAGAGAGATTCCAGAGAACCGCAGCGCTCTGGGCCTCGTTCACACAGTGAACAGAAGCTCTTCACCTATATTTTGACCTGGCTGTTTTGTGCCAGCAGTGCAGGAGTTAACCTTATTTGCTAAGTTAAACATAAACCATATAAGGTACCATAGATGAAATGGTGCTATCAGGACAAACTGCCGTACTCATGTCCGTGCACCAACAGGACTCTCCCTATTAGATATATACCACATTAGAAAAAATGGAGATAGGTCCAAGGATAACAAAATAACAACTTTATTAAATATATAACAACTATAATGTACAAAATACAAAAATGCAAGACTAGGATCGGGAAAAGGAGGGCACAGGTCCCGACCAATGAGTTGGAAAAACGGCCAATATGGGGAAAGAAAGCAGGCTAAGTGCCGTCAATAGATAGAGGAAACCAGGGTAGTATATCCGTATTAAGTCCAATAACTAATTAGATCATTTGTATTATGTAGTGCGCACTACCTCCAAACTACAACCCAGTTCGTACACTACCCAATCTGCTTACCCATGCTTATGCCAGGTCGGGACCGATGCTCCCCGCCGCCACCGACGCGCGTTTCGCCTTCTTTGTCAAGGTGCGGACAAAGAAGGCGAAACACGCGTCGGTGGCGGCGGGGAGCATCGGTCCCGACCTGGCATAAGCATGGGTAAGTAGATTGGGTAATGTACGAACCGGGTTGTAGTTTGGAGGTAGTGCGCACTACATAATGCAAATGATCTAATTAGTTATTGGACTTAATACGGATATACTACCCTGGTTTCCTCTATCCATTGACGGCACTTAGCCTGCTTTCTTTCCCCATATTGGCCGTTTTTCCATCTCATTGGTCGGGACCTGTGCCCTCCTTTTCCCGATCCTAGTCTTGCATTTTTGTATTTTGTACATTATAGTTGTTATATATTTAATAAAGTTGTTATTTTGTTATTCTTGGACCTATCTCCATTTTTTCTAATGTGGTACTTATTTGCTATTTGCTGTGAGCTGGGTCTCTCAGCTGAAGTGGATTTTTGTAATCTCCTCCTCTATATAGACCCAGCCTTGACTACAGCTAGTGTCAGTGATCAGTTCTGCCGCCTGGCTTGGAGGTTGAAGGAGAGTGATATTTGGAGCTTGGAGGTTTATTACAGAGATTGGTGTCTGCTGTTTTGGTTGCTTGTTAAACCTGTTTTACTTACTAGTTTTCTCCTTCTCTTCCCTTCTATGTGTACCCTCTGTGGTTGTGTGAGCATTTGGTGAGTTTGAGACTTTTAGTTACCTTGTCTGTATACCCTGTTTATTGTTGTGTTTATACACTGGTGCAGTCCTCCGTCCTCCTCCCTGGGGGGGAGAGGGGGCCACTTATAGGGCCTGCACAGGAGACAGGGATACGCTGGCGGCTCGGGCCTCCTAACCATCATAGGTACCCCCGATATAATGGAAAGCCAGGGCCCCATTAAAGTGGTAGGGACAGGTGCGGGTCCCAGTACACCCTCCTGCCCCTTTAACGCCGCTTACGGCGTGACATTGGGAAGACAGAGTGCAGAATTGGAGATTTTCCATGTGTGGGTGGGGGAACTGTGGAAGGGTGGAGGCGGAGCTGGGGTGGAGCCTGGGCGGAGTCTCAAGGGGCCACAAAAAATTGCCAGTATGGGGCCCTGAAATTCCTGGTGGCAACCTTGTGCTCAGCTGAATAGCGCCTTGTGCAATATTGCCTTTTTGTCCCAAACCCCGTTGATTTTTTTACCAAGTTTTCCAGAACACATGAGAAGGTAGGAGAATTAATTTTATAGCCTAGGTTTGCTTTCTTCCTGCAATGGCTCCTATCCATCATAAGTCATCAAGATTTTTTGGTGTTTTTACACCATTCCCAACCAGCTCTGCTAACTTTTTGAAAATTGGGCTGAGCCAGAACGTGACTTAGCAAAGCCTGGCCGAAAAAGTCATCATAAATGACTCCAAAACAGATGGCACAAAATACACCAGAAATGTACGTTAGCCCCTGACTGGTGTATCATTTCTATACAACATTAGTAAGATACATCAAATTCATTAAGAAGCACAGACCTCTTCATTTTTGGACCCTCACTCCAGTGCACGTTTATTAAGACTAGTGTGCAAGAAGCCAGTCTTAATTCATCAAGGCCATAAATTAGTGCAGCGCTCTGTATTTACTTTAGGTCAACCAGGTGAAAATAAAAAATGATAACGGCGGTTTAAAGCAAGTTGGAATTGCTGCATACAATTTCGCAACAATTTGGGGGGAAATCTGTAAAAATCTAAGCCGAGTCGTGTGGATATTGGTGCAGATTTGCCACTGATTTTCCTGCGTTATAAAAAGAAGAAAGTCAATGACTTTGAAATCAACAGCAAAAAATACCAATCATTGTACAGAATGCACACCTCAGCTGCTGCAGAACATCATAAAACACACCGAGAAGCCAATATCACATTTAATTGCTGCAATCGTTTTCCTTTACCTTTACATGATGATTTGGTGCTGAGATCGAAGTGAAAAAATATCAGTTTCTTATGTGTGCAAATATCACAAATAATGTGAGCCCCAATGGGCACAGTGATTACCATGTCTGTAAAGCGCTGTAGAATACAATGGTGCTATAAAAGCATAATAAATAAATGGGGGAGATGGAGCTGACAGTCTCTACGTGTCTATGGGCAGCATTAGGGAAGAAATCAATCTAATTATCAGGATCATTAATGCATGAAGCGTCTCATTATCTGCAGATAAGATCGCGCTGCACTTAATAGGATCAGTTGCCATTTTATAAATGGTTTTCCTACAGTGTAAATATATATAATGTTATCTCCTGCCCCACACTCCACATCATATCATCCTATGTGACACTGGGGATAATGAGGTGTCACCGAGATGTCAGCCCTCTCTTATCACACCACCACATCCTCTGTCCTCAGAGACCAGAGCCAGGACCCTCATCCCCAGCACATGAGATATCACATGGAAATCAATTAGAAATCCCTTAATAATTCCCTAACGAATAATAGTCAAAAAGTAAAAAATCAGTACAAAAATATTTTGCTAAATTACTATTTGCTTTAAATAAAAAAAATTGCTGTGTATAATTAACAACAGTGGACGGAGGAGCAAGTCACAATTCAAGTTTTTTTAAATGTATTATATAAAGGATGTTTTTAAGTATTTAAGGTGTGTATCATGAGGTTCTGCAGCAGCTGAGGTGTGTATCATGAGGTTCTGCAGCAGCTGAGGCGTGTATCATAAGGTTCTGCAGCACCTCAGGTGTGTATCATGAGGTTCTGCAGCAGCTGAGGTGTGTATCATGAGGTTCTGCAGCAGCCGAGGTGTGTATCATGAGGTTCTGCAGCAGCTGAGGTGTGTATCATGAGGTTCTGCAGCAGCTGAGGTGTGTATTATGAGGTTTTGCAGCAGATGAGGAGTGTATTATGAGGTTCTGCACCAACCGAGGTCTGCATTATGATGTTCTGCAGCAGCTGAGGTGTGTATTATGACGTACTGCAACAGCTGAGGTGTGTATGATGATATACTTCAGCAATTGAGGTGTGTATAATGAGGTTCTGCAGCAGCTGAGGTGTGTATTATGACGATCTGCAGCAGCTGAGGTGTATTATGAGATTCTGCAGCAGCTGAGGTGTATTATGAGGTTCTGCAGGAGCTGAGGTGTGTATTATAATGTTCTGACGCAGCTGAGGTGTATTATGAGGTTCTACAGCAGCTGAGGTGTGTATCATGAGGTTCTGCAGCAGCTGAGGTGTGTATTATGAGATTCTGCAGCAACTGAGGTGTGTATTATGATGTTCTGCAGCAGCTGAGGTGTGTATTATGATGTACTGCACCAACTGAGGTGTGTATGATGTAGCACTGCAGCAACTGAGGTGTGTATTATGAGGTTCTGCAGGAGCTGAGGTGTATTATAATGTTCTGCAGCAGCTGAGGTGTGCATTATGAGGCTCTGCAGGAGCTGAGGTGTATAGGTGTATATTATGAGGTTCTGCAGCAGCTGAGGAGTGTGTTATAAGGTTCTGCAGCAGCTGAGGTGTGTATCATGAGATTTTACAGCAGCTGAGGTATGTACTTTATTTATGATGTTCTGCAGCAGCTGAGATGTGTTTTATGATATTCTGTAGCAGGTGAGATGTGTGTTAAGAGGTTCTGCAGCATCTTATGCTTTTTTGCTACTTTAATAGTATTACTACTAGAGGTAATAATTTTAGATGTGAGGGACAATTTGCTAATATTATAGATATATTATTATTATTTCTTTTGAATTTCTCAAATTTTCTGTTAATAAGAATTAGAACATTTGAACATCTTTCACAGATAAAAAAAAAGATCAATAGTGAAACCATCAGTGGTCGGTGCAATGTGTGATCGGTGCAGGTCCCATCTTGTGGCCGGGGGTTCCCACACTCACATCTCCCCCCAGCAGCCTCTATTATCTCCTGTATTGGAGCAGATGGACACACGTCCATTGTCCCCGCTGCGGTGGGATTGGAGGATGAGTGTGGGAACCTCTTGTAAGTCCGCTCTCCACACATCATTATGCAGGGAGAGGGGTATATAGAGGGGCGGCCGCTCACTAGTAGTCAGACAGCTCCTGCCCCACACAGCACAAGGCTACAGACTGCCGGACCTGCACCATGGCCCCATGTAATATGAGGACCCCGGACCATCAGGCTGACAGCGGCCTCAGAAAGGTAAGAGCCCCCGACTAGTGACAGCGTCACCCCCATATCTCTACATGTAGACACTTATAGGAACAGGAGTCTGATGTTTACAAGTGATCTTAGTTGTCCTCCATAGACATGGACACTGGCGCAGGGGAATAATGAGAGATTCTTCTTCTTTTCTACAGCTGAGGAAGCCGGTGATTGAGAAGATGAGGAGAGATCGGATTAACAGCAGCATTGAGCAGCTCCGCGTCTTACTGGAGAAGGAGTTTCAGAGACATCAGCTCCCCTCCAAACCGGAGAAAGCCGATATCCTGGAGATGACGGTCACCTTCCTGCAGCGGCACATGGCGGAGAGAGGTGAGTGTCGTGTCCGCGCTCCTCACACCCCTCATGTGTTTGTTACTGAGAGCAGAGCAGCCGGCAATGGACGCTGTCACTGACATGTTGTCTTTCCTGTTCTAGATGTCACAGCCTCCAGCCAGACCCGGAGAGAAGGCTACTCCACCTGCGTCCAGGACGCCGTCACCTTCCTGACCCAGCACAAACAGGAGGAGCTCCAGATCCAGCTGCTGCAGAACCTCCCTGGGGCTCACACTGTGGTGTACAGGGCCGTATCTCCTCCTGTATCTCCTGTCTACCAGACCCCCAACAAATACAGCCCCCCAGACAGCAGCAAAACCTTGTGGAGACCCTGGTAGTGACTGTATCCATTATGTGAGTGTGGACTGGGAGCTGTGCACCCCCATTATTCCTGAGAACTGGTAGCTGTGTACCCCTAGTATACCTGAGAGCTGTGTACCCCCATTATACCTGAGAGCTGAGTACCCCCAGAATTCCTGAGAGCTGTGTATCCCCATTATACCTGAGAGCTGTGTACTTCCAGTATACCCAAGAGCTGTGTACTCCCATTATACCTGAGAGCTGTGTACCCCCATTATACCTGAGAGCTGTGTACCCCCATTATACCTGAGAGCTGTGTACCCTCAGTATACCTGAGAGCTGGGAGCTGTGTACCCCAAGTATACCCGAGAGCTGTGTACCCCCATTATACCTGAGAGCTGTGTACCCCCAGTATACCTGAGAGCTGTGTACCCCCATTATACCTGAGAGCTGTGTACCCTCAGTATACCTGAGAGCTGTGTACCCCCATTATACCTGAAAGCTGTGTACCCTCAGTATACCTGAGAGCTGGGAGCTGTGTACCCCAAGTATACCTGAGAGCTGTGTACCCCCAGTATTCCTGAGAGTTGTATACCCTCAGTATACCCGAGCGCTGTGTACCCCCAGTATTCCTGAGAGCTGTGTACCCTCAGTATACCTGAGAGCTGTGTACCCTCAGTATACCTGAGAGCTGGGAGCTGTGTACCCCAAGTATACCTGAGAGCTGTGTACCCCCAGTATTCCTGAGAGCTGTGTACCCCCAGTATACCCGAGAGCTGTGTACCCCCATTATACCCGAGAGCTGTGTACCCCCATTATACCTGAGAGCTGTGTACCCCCAATATTCCTAAGCGCAGGGGATGTGATGTCTTCTGTCACTAATGTCTCATGTGATGGGAGATGACGTTCCTTCTGATCTTGGTGTAATTTCTCTGTGATTTTCTCATCCATCATATAATCTGCTGTCGGCTGCAGATCTCCTGTGTGCTCTCGGTCCTATATCCTTCTATGAAGAACAGTCCTGGTCCTATATGGACCCATTGTAGGAATCTTCCCAGTGATACAATGTATCGGATTATATATAGTGTGTACTGGCTCTATAGAGAGTGATGTATTGTATGTAGATATCAGAGCTCCAGTGCAAAGCATTGCAGAATAATGGAGGTGAGACCTCCGGCCTGATATACACTGTAGATATTATGTATCAGTCCTGTAATACTACAGACGTCTGTATAGTAATATATACATTATTGGATTCAGTATATAGATGTACTGTGTACAGCGCCCCCTATAGTTCACTATTATTAGTGGTAAATGTTCTGTATATTGAATATTCAGTAAATTACCAGGAGGCATATGTTCTGTGTATGATCATGATTAATGATTATAATGTAATGCTGATGTGTATTATGCAGGATGAGGTCATATACTTTGCCATAGTATACAATATTTGTAGTAATTGCCTCCTTATAGTTCACTATTATTAGTGGTAAATGTTCTATATATTATACTGTATTATGTCCGTCTGATAAATTATCAGAATATTCTAAATTCTATGAATTGTACATTATGTGATCTGTATTATGGATTATTATGCTCCATGGTTTTCCTATGTGGTATGCAATATTTGCATCAAATGTTAGAAAGTTATGTATAATATACACTGTATGGTGCAATATTTGCAGTATTACATCAGTGATGTTGCGTATATTATACACTGACTGCGCGTGTCTGTATACTCTGTATACTCTTATCAGTGGACAATGTTCAGTTGTCATACATTGTGAGATAAGTTGCAATCAATAAAATAAATTATTATATATTAGTGTTGTGATGTTATTACAATGTTATCATCATTAACCCATTCCCCACCAAAATACTGGCGTTTCTCTTTGCAGAGTTCTCCTAATGACCACCTGCAGAAATGGGCCTAAGGATTAAATATATGGCTATAGTAATAAATGGGGTCAGATTGTGGGGCCGACTGGAGAGTTTAAGTTCTAGGACGCGAGCAATGAAACCTTCTCCTGTAATGGGGACAATGCCCAACTCCCTTCTGCGAAACAGTATATTGATTATATTAATATTATTCATTATATTTCCCATAGAGTACTCCATCCTCTCCGGTGTTCACAGTAATGGGATCTAAGGGGTAGCATTTCTCCTTGTGGAGAGTGACAAGCCAGGCCTGGCAGGAGTGAGGAGACTTATATGCCATGCATGCTCCTCCTCTTCCTCTCTGAAGAAGCAATTTGCATGGATAATGGGATCTCATGGGGATGTCAGCCATCTTTATCACACCCCCACATACTCTGTCCCTAGAGGCTAGAGTAGGGGCTCATATGCAGCACATGTGGCTATCATCAGCCATGAGGTCATGGTAGTTATTATCCACAGGTCTGAGACAATGCTGTGATCATGCGTATGTAATAAGAAACTCACCAATCTCTATGTGTTGGATAAATCATAGCCCTGAAAATCAGTGTTACCGGGACACTGTAATATTCTGACCCCACATACCGTGGTGTGGGGAGCATACATATGTTCATACTATGAAATACATCAGTAGGGTAAAAATACACTTTACACGGCTGGAGAAATAATTCTTGATGCCATAGTGGCAGAAAAGGGTTTTTATTTAACAACGCGTTTGGTGTATTTTTCTATTACAAAAAAAACGTTGCTTTTGTACATTAGTTTTGGCATCAAAACAAGTTTTTTTTTAACAACGCGTTTCGTTTCCAAACTGGCATCTTTTTAAAGTACAAAAAAGTCGTTTTTTTTAATATTTGAGAAAAACACCAAATTGGCGTCAAAACGCATTATTAAATAAAAAAAAAACTGCTTCTATTACTAGAGCAGCAAGAATTTTATTTTTTTTCCAGCCACACAGTCTACATTTTAAGGTTTTTTGTTTTTTAACCCTAGTGGGATGAAATTTTATCTGCCACAAGGCAGCTGCAACTTTGATTTTTAAGGGGGGAGACCCTTTTTTCCCTAGGGGGTGCAGCACCATCTTTTGGACATATTTTTTCACCTGTGCTAGGGTCACCCAATGGTTGCGTGTTCCTTTCCCTCCACAGCACCTCTTGCATGCCCACGGGCCACTAGATAATAGGAGCCCGCTGCCATATCCCAAACTATGAAGCCGCAGATTCCTTCAGTCTATTTGATTGCATGTAAGGAGTTACAGAATTTCTTATCTCACATTGAAACGATGCAAAATAATAAAAAAGATATTTACAAGCAGTAACAAGAAAGATACAAATAATAAAACAAGTCATTTCTAAATATTTATTAATATATATTCTAATTTTTCAATAAACGTATATTCATTAAACAGCACGCTTGACATGTAATAACACATGATACAATGTATTCTACAGATATACATCATAGATGTGACATCACAATTATTAGATATTGCACCATTACATATACAGCAATAAGACAATGCAGCGGAAGAAACCTTCTCTTACATAAGACTTGTACATATTCTACATATATAGCACAATCTATAGGGGGCATTAATTTAATATTGGTTCGAATATACTGTATATCTGTACATGTTGTACATATCATGTACATAAGACCAGTCACAGCCAACCTCTGGCTTACCAGTTGTTGCAGAACTACAACTCCCAACATGTCATGATAGCCTGTGTAGAATAAAACATTTGATTTACATATCAAATTAAATGAATTTACATAACTCTAAACACCAGTAACTGTAAGTTCCCATAGGGACCACTATGATACAGCATGAAAAATGCTCTCCAAATTTCAAAGACTCATTATTGAGTGCTGGAGAAAACATCCTCATAGGATATTATGAAGTCCATCAAGGTGATCTCCCACTGCCAGGGTCTCCACAAGGCTTTTCCACTGTCTGGGGGGCTGCTTGCTGGGGGTTTGGTAGACGGGGACTGTATGTGTGTATAACCATCTATTGGATATTCTGATATAATTCTGATACATTGATACTTACAAATATCTGTAATCACCCAGTATACTACAGATTATATTTATATATCAGGGTCCTTTTGCAGGTTTCTAGTGTTTTTTTTTTCTATTTTTTGTCATCCTTGATATTCATAGGGGGAAGCCTTATTATTACATATTGATTGATTGTTGAAAAATTGGGATTAATGTGCCCTACTCTGCCCACAGTCATGCATGTCTTCGTGTTTTGTGTTTTTTATTTGTTTTTAAAGAGTTTTGCACTTGTTTCAATAAAGCCTTGTTGTGCTGTTTTTATGTTTGGGTGTGCACTATGATTCTATGTAGCTTTTCTTTATACAAATTCATTTTCCTTTTTTGCGCAGATTGTAGCACCCTAATATTATTTTATGGTGCCCACCTTTCTTTTTCCATTACGTGCGTGGATCATTGAGTCTGGATGAGGCTGTAAGCGGCCATCAGTCAGGGAGTGTGCAGAGGTGTCCTCTCTGCAAATGGGATATCAGTGATGTGTAGCCAGGGGGACAAACGCAGCCCCTCTATATACCCCTCTCCCTGCATAATGATGTGTGGAGAGCGGACTTACAAGAGGTTCCCACACTCATCCTCCAATCCCACCGCAGCGGGGACAATGGACGTGTGTCCATCTGCTCCAATACAGGAGATAATAGAGGCTGCTGGGGGGAGATGTGAGCTGGAGTGTGGGAGCCCCCGGCCACAAGATGGGACCTGCACCGACCACTGGTTCTTTCCCTAATGATTTTAGTTTTAGGCCATGTGCTTACTGTCATTGTAATGTATGTTTGAAGTAAGGACCAGGAAAAAGCAAAGGTCAAATATATCTATATACAACCCCTGGCAAAAATTCTGGAATCACCGGCCTTGGAGGATGTTCATTCAGTTGTTTAATTTTGTAGAAAAAAAGCAGATCACAGACATGGCACAAAACTAAAGCCATTTCAAATGGCAACTTTCTGGCTTTAAGAAACACTAAAAGAAATCAAGAATATGAAATATTGTCGTCAGTAATGGTTACTTTTTTAACCAAGCATAGGGGAAAAATTATGGAATCACTCTGTAAATTTTCATACCCAAAACTAACACCTGCATTAAATTAGATCTGCTGCTCGTTATTCTGCATCTAAGCAGTCATCAAAGCAAAAGGTGGCTACTTTGAAGAACCTAGAATATAAGACATCATTTCAGTTGTTTCACACTTTTTCGTTAAGTATATAATTCCACATGTGTTAATTCATAGTTTTGATGCCTTCAGTGTGAATGTACAATTTTCATAGTCATGAAAATACAGAAAAATCTTTATATGAGAAGGTGTGTCCAAACTTTTGGTCTGTACTGTATCTATCTATCTATCTATCCATCATCTATTTATCTATCTATCTATCTATCTATCTATCTATCTATCTATCTATCTATCTATCTATCCATCTATCTATTATCTATCTATTATCTACTATCTATCAATCTATCTATTATCTATCTTTCTATCTATCATCTATCTATCTATCTATCATCTATTATCTATTATCTATCTATATATTATCTATCTATCATCTATCTATTATCTATATCATCTATTATTTATCTATCTATTATCTATCTATCAATCTATTATCTATCTATCTATCTATCGATTGTCTATCTATCTATTATCTATCTGTTATCTATTATCTATCTGTTATCTATCTTTTTATCTATCATCTATCTATCTATTATATATCATCTATCTATTATCTTTCTATTATCTATGTATTATCTATCTATATATCATCTATTTATCTATCATCTATCTATTATCTATCTATTATTTGTCTATTATCTACCTATCTATCTATCATCTATCTATTATCTATCTATCTTCTATTATTTATCTGTTATCTATCTATATATATATATATATATATATATATATATATATATATATATTATCTATCTATCATCTATTATCTATCTATCTTCTATTATTTATCTATCTGTTATCTATCTATATATATAAATATCTCTATCTATCTATCCATCTATTATCTATCTATCTATCTATCTATCTATCTATCTATCTATCTATCTATCTATCTATCTGTCTTTTGAGGTTTGGTATTTGCCTGGGGGGCTCTGCACCCGGACTCTTTCTTTGTGGTGCTCTAATTCTCTTTTTTTCTATCTATCTGCCTAGCTATTGATCATAAATTTAATAATAACAATACTATTAGTCGCCAACATTCACTACAATGATCTTCAATCTATGGCGCTACAGCTGTTATTATACTAGTTAAGTAAATAAGGTAGCACACTGCAGCGCTAGAACATACAAACTTGAAATACGAAATTTGAACTGCATTACTGCACTAGAAATATGAAAAATGAGAGCGTTTAGCGCATAAAAATGGCCAATTTTATGTGTACCTGGTAGCCCCTTTACGGCATCTCTCTTATACCAGGTCCTAAACTTGCCTTACCTCGCTGAAAATAAACGTCTCCATCCATTATACTAGAGCTCCATGCTGAGAGTTGCAGTTCCATGACAACTTTAGAACTCATATTGACAAGTGATTATTGAAAAAAATGCACAGCAAGGCTACCGTAATTGACAGCTATTTATTTATGTATCAACGCTTTTATCATTTAATTAGTAATAAACTATAAACTAATGTGATATGTGATAGCTGAGTATCTGGTCTCTGGAGAGAGGATGTGGTGGTGTGATAAGAGACGTCTGACATCTCGGTGACACCTCATTATCCTCAACATCAAAGGGGAAGGTGTACTGGACAGTGTCTGGGGTATATATTATTTTTGTTATTTATTTTTAAAGCACCAAAAATTACAGGCTGCACTGCTGTATACATGGTACAAGGTTTAAGTATATAACAGAAGACTTAAACACATCTATATGAGTGATAGACTGTGTCAATATAACAATGCAAGACACATATTATTATTTATTTATGTGTGGCTGGAAGTATGCAAATCGCGGAAAATCCTCTGAACATGCGGTGTGTGCAATGTGAGGATTCACAATTCTCCAGTCACATAGAGTAACTGCAGACTTGTAGCTGAACTGCTGTCAGTCAAGATATGACAGTGCCTAGTATGCACATTGAGGGGATGTAATAGTGCACCATATCACGGATGCACCAAGATGCCCCCAAATTTGCATACAAAATAAATAATTTGTCTTAACGCCAACTAAACCATTACAATCTGTATTGTTTATTTGATTTTTATAGGTTCAAAGTCCAATATAGATACCTACCGGTAAGTGTTTTCCTCAGTGTTTGGGGGGGAGCAGACTCCTTTTAAATGGTACCTGACACATCACATGACTCAAGATGCCCTCAAAATCTAGCAGCTTCATTATCATCGTTTTAATAAATTACTAATGATTAAAAAAAAATCTAAACAAACAATGGACAGTGTTCAAGGAAACATTTTATTGCAGAGAATCCACGACAACTTTCATAAGCAAAAGCATCTGATATTTACGGAAATACTCACTAATTTATCAGGCAAGTATAGAGATCTAGAAATATCACATCGCAAATATAAATGCGTTACTATAACACAATACACTTTAAATTATATTATAAGATATATATGACATGGTGACAATTCTTGCAAATGTTGCATACCCCCCAAAAAAATAAATATATAGTACTGACTGCAAATATTGCACACCTTGCTATATACTGTAAGTAGCTGAACAAGTCCTTTACTAATAATATACATTGTATATAGGATTACTGCAAATATTGCAAACATAAAATAAAGTAACAAAGTACTAAAATCCCAATGTAATGTACATGGCAGATATACATTCATATATAAAATATGATACAACTAAGGCCAATATGTGACCACACTAATCATCCATATCATCCGATATACATGACAGCATGCTAGGACTCTATATAAAGCTGATACACGCTGAAAGTGCATATTGTTATACAGACGTCTGTAGTATTACAGGACTGATACATAATATCTACAGTGTATATCAGGCCGGAGGTCTCACCTCCATTATTCTGCAATGTTTTGCACTGGAGCTCTGATATCTACATACAATACGTCACTCTCTATAGAGCCAGTACACACTATATATAATCCGATACATTGTATCACTGGGAAGATTCCTACAATGGCCTCAATTTATCAAAGAGATTATGCCAAAATTCTAGTGCAAATCACTTTGAAAATTTGAAAACACAAAGTTGCACAAAAACTTTGCCGGGCTTGATGAATTGGGGCCATAGTGTCCTTGTAGCACTGGGACGGTGTCTACATAGGAAAATATAGAACCAATAATATGATTGATTAGTAAATCACGTAGTAATTACATCAACTCCCATCACATGATGAGACATTAGTGACTGGCAGAAAACATCTCATCTCCTCTGGGGTGTGCTGGTATACACAACTCTCGGGTTTACTGGGGGTACACAGCTCTCAGGTATACTGGGGGTACACAGCTCTCAGGTATACTGGGGGTACACAGCTCTCAGGTATACTGGGGATACACAGCTCTCAGGTATACTGGGGGTACACAGCTCTCAGGTATACAGGGGGTACACAGCTCTCAGGTATACTGGGGATACACAGCTCTCAGGTATACTGGGGGTACACAGCTCCCAGCTCTCAGGTATACTGGGGGTACACAGCTCTCATGTATACTGGGGATACACAGCTCTCATGTATACTGGTGGTACACAGCTCTCAGGAATACTGGGGGTACACAGCTCCAAGTTCTTGGGTATACTGAGGGTGCACAGCTCTCGGGTATACTAGGGGTACACAGCTCTCAGTTCTCAGGTATACTGGGGGTACACAGCTCCAAGTTCTTGGGTATACTGAGGGTGCACAGCTCTCGGGTATACTAGGGGTACACAGCTCCCAGTTCTCAGGTATACTGGGGGTACACAGCTCTCAGCTCTTAGGTATGCTGAGGGTACACAGCTCTCGGGTATACTGGGGGCACACAGCTCTCAGGTATACTGGGGGTACACAGCTCCCAGTCCACACTCACATAATGGATACAGTCACTACCAGGGTCTCCACAAGGTTTTGCTGCTGTCTGGGGGGCTGTATTTGTTGGGGGTCTGGTAGATAGAAGATACAGGAGGAGATACGGCCCTGTACACCACAGTGTGAGCCCCAGGGAGGTTCTGCAGCAGCTGGATCTGGAGCTCCTCCTGTTTGTGCTGGGTCAGGAAGGTGACGGCGTCCTGGACGCAGGTGGAGTAGCCTTCTCTCCGGGCCTGGCTGGAGGCTGTGACATCTAGAACAGGAAAGACAACATGTCAGTGACAGCGTCCATCGCCGGCTGCTCTGCTCTCAGTAAGAAACACATGAGGGGTGTGAGGAGCGCGGACACGACACTCACCTCTCTCCGCCATGTGCCGCTGCAGGAAGGTGACCGTCATCTCCAGGATATCGGCTTTCTCCGGTTTGGAGGGGAGCTGATGTCTCTGAAACTCCTTCTCCAGTAAGACGCGGAGCTGCTCAATGCTGCTGTTAATCCGATCTCTCCTCATCTTCTCAATCACCGGCTTCCTCAGCTGTAGAAAAGAAGAAGAATCTCTCATTATTCCCCTGCGCCAGTGTCCATGTCTATGGAGGACAACTAAGATCACTTGTAAACATCAGACTCCTGTTCCTATAAGTGTCTACATGTAGAGATATGGGGGTGACGCTGTCACTAGTCGGGGGCTCTTACCTTTCTGAGGCCACTTTCAGCCTGATGGTCCGGGGTCCTCATATTACATGGGGCCATGGTGCAGGTCCGGCAGTCTGTAGCCTTGTGCTGTGTGGGGCAGGAGCTGTCTGACTACTAGTGAGCGGCCGCCCCTCTATATACCCCTCTCCCTGCATAATGATGTGTGGAGAGCGGACTTACAAGAGGTTCCCACACTCATCCTCCAATCCCACCGCAGCGGGGACAATGGACGTGTGTCCATCTGCTCCAATACAGGAGATAATAGAGGCTGCTGGGGGGAGATGTGAGTGTGGGAACCCCCGGCCACAAGATGGGACCTGCACCAATCACACATTGCTCAGGATGGGATTAACTAGCTGGAATATTTATTGATTTATTGATAAAATCCACTTAAAAACAAAATTGCAGCACCCACTATGGCATTACACAATGTCACACACATTACCTATACAGCACATAAATAAACGTTCTGACACGATAACTTGGGTGGATAAAATTGGCCACGGCCTTTAAAATTTATAATCATACAAATGCAAAATATCCATATCCAGCAGTTTGCTACTAATAACTGCAGCTTAGCAAAAGCTCAAACCTGATAACCAAAAACCTTCTGTTCATTCAGATACCTGAAACCTCCAAGGCTGTGATAATTAACAAGGGAGGGAGGGCAGGACAGCTTTGCCAGGTAGGAGATACTGGGGGTCAAACACAGACCCCCTAGTGACACCATCCTTTTATCCATCGACCGTTCTTTGTGGATGAAAATCTGACATTTTTTGGTGTGAACTATGCATATAAGTTTTATATAGGACCCCCCTACGCTCGATAGATCATATGTACTTTGGCTGCAAACAGTTGTCATGGCGGCCATGTTCGGCCCTCTCAGGCAGGCGGCCTTCACCTCAGACATTTTACAAGCTCCTGTCTGTGAAGGGAGCCTGACGTGTGCCTGTGAATTACAACTCCCATCATCAAAGCCAGGAAGTGTGCCTTTAATAGTCAGCACATGGAGGAACCTGGCATTGAACATGAAAAAAACTCACTCACAATAAGAGCTCATAACAACAAATCTGATAGACCAGATAGAGACTGAACGGGAACAGCGTGTGAGGTAAATGTATAGCACAAAGTGTTAGCAGAAGATGTGTCATTTTCAGTCACATTACTAGTGTCTAATAATCCCAAACATCTCATTATTCTGGACCCATCAATCCCAGATTTAATACATTTTGTTGTTTTCAAGGGGTTATTGTAATACAAAGGACATTTTTCACACTTCCAAGGATAGGCGTAATTGTGTGACTGTGTGATCACTAGGGTCCCATTTCTCCCACTCCCACCAGTCATTAGAACAGCGGTCTCCAGCCCCGGTCGTGCAGTAAGGGTTCACTCACGCTGGCTTCGATTCTCTCATGCGAGCGCATCGGGCCGATTATACCAATGTCACTCTGATCAAACTCTGTCCGACCTATTGATCTTAACAGCTCATTTACATATTAAGAAAAACATGGATTCCTTACGAATAAGGCCGGGCTCACACTGCGTTAAACAGCAGCCCGTTCAACATACGCTAACGGGCTGCTGTCAATGCAAGTGCCGGTATATGCAGAGCGCTAGCGCAGATAGAGCATCTGCTAGCTAAATCTGCGCTAGCAGTGACGGACCCGGAAACGCTGCAGCCCGTGTCTCAGGGTCCGTCACTCAATGACGGCACATCGCTAGCACACGCCCATTGGGGATAATGCCTGCGTTAGACGGACTACATTACACCGCGTTTATGCCGCGGTGTAACGTAGTCCGTCTAACGGACGCCACAACGTAATGTGAACCCAGCCTAAGATATCAGATCACAGATATTAAGGTATATTTTTATTAATCTTTCTATGACCTGCATGCTCATATAGACGGCTTATGGGGGTTGATCCTACTGACAGATCCCCTTTAAAGTTCCTGGGCTCAAATGCAAAATGTGTAACACAATAAATCTCTCCCAATTCCCTCATTCACAAGAACGCTCAGCTTATGCTACATTCTCTAAAAAGTGCCTTCCTTAAACCAGAGGCTCCCTTACCAGGATAGACACCGGTTCAATTGATCCACGTTTCCCACCATTAAG
Organism: Ranitomeya imitator; assembly: GCF_032444005.1. Lineage (NCBI taxonomy): Eukaryota > Metazoa > Chordata > Amphibia > Anura > Dendrobatidae > Ranitomeya > Ranitomeya imitator. Next base: position 101,073,455 of record NC_091291.1, read on the forward strand.
AAATCTTAAACAGTAACCAGGGATGTAGCTACCGCAGTCGTAGCGATCACCTCAGGACCCGGAGGATGAAAGGCCTGCCGACACCTGCAAATAGTTTCGCTGGATGCGTGTCCTTGTATGCACATACAGCGGAAGTCTGTTGCAATGCAAAGACCCATTGGGTCCGTGCGAGGTAATATACGCTGCCGGTCATTCAGAGGCCAACATCTTACATTGGCATGTACATGACTGGGGGCGTATAGCAGTGTTTTTATGCGCTCCTGTCACTTGCACAACCCATAGTCCTCCATATAGTATAATGCACAGCCCATAGTCATCCGGGCCACCAATACACCTTAAAGGGCACTGTGGTGCTGAATGGAGGTGGTGGAACGTAAAGGAAGCCCGGAGGCAGAGTTTTCTTCCAGGTTCTGTATTTTCCAGAGCCTGAAAGAAATCATTAGCATAAAGAAATGACGATTTCTCAACAAGATATGGGCATACAGGTATGACTAGTTTAACCATTCTATCACCTGTAAGCCCATATTAATAGTTTAAAAACTTCACAGAGGGTGACAGATTCCCTTTAAAGTAAAATCAATTTTGGTGTAACCCTGCTTTATATGAGTCTCTCACTTTGCTCAGAGCTGTGCTTGTGACCACAATCTATAATAATAATAATAATAATAATAATAATAATAAAATGAATGGGGGAAAACACACATAAACAACATACTGGATAGTGGTGCAGAAAAATCTGCTGCAAATACGCACCTTATAGTTTGACATGACATAGGGCTTGTTCAGCGGAGCGTTTTATAGATATATGATCTGTCCCTGTTGAAATTGGAAAATACATAGGCAACACGTGACCAATATTCCTGACTAGAGCAGTCCAGATGATAATTTGTCCGTATAAAAAAAAATCGCAGCGTGCACTATTCTCTTCTGTATTTCAGATGATACTCCCCTATTCAAATCTACAGGTGCGCAACAAAAAATGGGATATCGTAAGGCTCATTCTTAGTGCTTCCAATTTTTATGGATACATTTAAATTATTAACATAGGAAACGGGCAACCAGATGACGTTTAAGAAGGTGGACTGCTGATGTCGAATTCCTTCACCTGAAGACACAAATCGCGTTATTGTAATGTCATATGAACTGTTTTGTGTAATGTGAATGGTGTAATACGTTAATGATGTGTTTAATTTCACCATGGCAATAGTGAGAGTTAATATATATGTTGATATGTGCTGTGATGTGAAGCAGTATAATATCCTACATTATTAATGATGTTCTGCCCAGCAACAGGTAGCTGAAACAGACAGTGAGAGTTAATAATTGGGACTAGCCCACGGTGGGAGGGTCTAGTTTAAGGGAAAGTGATTGTTTTCTGTTACGAAGACTGATAGGGCCTAGAATGCATAGTTAGTGGACGTATAGGTCCAAGGCGAGCAGTGCCGCATTCTGGGGTGACCCTAAGTGAAAGGAGACAGAAGAGAAGGGATATCGAGATCCAGATGACATGTGACTAACAGACAGAGTGGCCTTCTGGAGACGGGTCCTAGGAGAGGATGCCTAGCCGTGAGATCCTGAATTTATAATGCTGGAAGGTAATGGACTGAGTACATGGGACTAGTAAAGGGTCGCGAGCGAGTGTTCTAGAGCGCCAGAAAGAAAAATAGGAGCACGGAACAGCAGAACAAGTTGATAACACTTGCTGATCAGGACTGTAGAGTTAAAGCTGGGTTATGGTGACGTTGGGAAAATCAGTGTACTCGTACATAGAGAGCCCTGGAGAAAACTACAGAGGAAAGAAAACGTGTGGAAAATGCTTCAAGTTGTAAAGGAAACACTCATAAGACTATATGCCTGCTATCTCTTGTATAGAATCCTTATCAAGTTGCAGTTCAGTAAAATGTGTTGGTCTACCTCATTGAACTGTGAAACATCTGGTCCTGGCCAGACCACAACGTCGGCTGCCTGTGGCCTGCACGGCACTAGTCCACACACCCAGCCAGGACCTCCACTTTCATGTAACATGTCAGGGCACCACAGACGAGTGTCTCGCTCACGGCCATCGCTCTGCGCCACGTTATAGACACACGGATGAAATACGGATGACAATATGGATGAAAATCGGATGATTTTTCATACCCTCGTCTGAATTCGGCCTTATAACAATGCCCATTAGCATTCGGCTGCCAGTCTCGTACATGTTCTTGCCGACTATACATAAGCGCTGATGTCATGTCCTTAGCGATGACATGTCAAGTGACCAAGTATTTTGCAATTGTTTGTGCACCAGAGGCAACCTTCTTAAAATAAGGCAAATAGCTCAAACTTTATATACCCTGGGGCCGCCCATTTTGCACATCGATTTAATCATTTATAGTTAAATATATGAAGAAAACTAACAAATAAAAACCCGAGAAAGTACAGTAAAACAAGCCATGAGTCCTAGGACAATACAGGACGTTGCTTGGGTAAAGCGTGGCCACCATTCCCCACGGGTCTCCGGACAGAGATGTTATTTCTGTCATCACAATGTAAATGTTCCCTCAATGAATTTGTTGAAATTTCCCACAGATCGCGGCCCGTAGAGAACAATAGACGTGTGTCTGACTGAACTGCGCGGCTCAACAAAGCAACAGCTGGAGACAGGGTCACCCAACTCATGAAAGGCCTCGATGTGGGAACAGAGCGCTGGAAACGCGCAGTAAATGTGACCCTCCTCACAAGCTAAGCACAATTTAATAGTAAGTGACACATTCCATTTCTGGGAACTGTCCCTGAGCCCGTTCCAGGAGGACAAAGCAGGGACCATTACCTCATTGCGTCATCTCCCCCATGATTTATCAACACGGGCAAGAATTAAAGGGGTCTTCCAGTCTTTTGGAGAAAAAAAAGCCGTCTTACAATATAATTTTGTTCTTAATATAAATATTTTTTCAAGATCTCTGCTTGCCATCGAATCGAAACGTGTCTAGGTCAAGTCCGGTTCACACAACTGCGACTTGTTACATCGTATCACCTTTCCGAAAAGCAGATATAGCTAAAAAATGGCAAAATAAAATTTAGTTTGAACCCCATAAAAATGAATGACTTTTTTTCCAATGGCTATTTTTTTGTTCTTTTTTAGTTAAAAGGGGTTTTAAGGTTTCAGAAAACCCCTATTCCTAAAAACAAACAAACTGAGCTTTACTCACCCTTGCCGGATTCAGAGTTGAGTCTCTGTCCCTGTTCCTGGTTATTGTTTTCGTCTGCAGCATTGAAGTCACGTCAGAAGCGCTGCAGCCAATCAGTGTGCTCAGAAGTTGCAGCATTTTCAACGTGACATCGGTGCTGCAGATGATAACAGACACTGGAAACAGTGACAGAGACTCAGAATTGAACCTGGGGAAGGTGAGTAAAGCACAGTTTAAAAAAAAAACTGCAGACAGTGGACAGTGGTTTTCCAAAACTAGAAAACCATTTACAGTTCACAAATATTAATATTATACATATCCCAGACAACCCCTTTAACTCCCCAGTAATGCAATGGAAAAAATGTATTGAATATTTTTGGGGTGAATATTATGCAGCACAGACGTTCTGCCCTATTTTAGAATGAATTCATTTTTGTTTCTGTCTGACTTCATCACATTCCTGCATGGAAAGAGTCCGCAGCCAGGCTGGGTGGTCCTGTATATAATTCTCCGGGGACTGGAATTCATCATATAATCTCATTCATTTACAGCCGGTGACTGGGAAACTCTTGTATCAATGGCCATTTACCACTGAACACTCTGAGAACAGTTAATTGAATGAAGCGGCCATTGTTCCTTCTTGCCTAGAACTCTCCGCCACTTGTAGATATCTCCTCCTTCTTACAAGATTAATTCAAAATGACAATTATCTGCAGAAAACAGCAAAAATTAACTGTACGCCGCCTCGTAGGTAAGTGCAAAAAAATTAGGTTGACATTGGGCACCCATGGGTGAGTGCTGCGATGTCCTTTACACTTGTAACGACAAATCATCACTAGAGTCCAAGTGTACAAACGTCGGCATAAGGAAATCCAGATGGAGAATCCACCTTAAGAAAATATTTTATTCTTACTATAGGTGCTGAGAGCCGTAGATTCTCTCATCCGAGAGAATCGGACCGATTATGCCAATGACACTCTGATCAGAGCATTGTGTGATCCGATTCTTGCGGACAAGAGAGGACTGAGGAGAAGATGGAGATCAAAATTTCTCCATCTTCTTCATTGTGTCAGTGCATGAAAATCGAACTGCACTTAGATGTCATATGAATGCAGTCAGATATTTCCCACGCACTAATTGACTAGCGTGGCTGAGTGTCGGATCAAATTTGGGGATTTAGCAATTTTTTTCCTCGTCTAGAATCTTTCCAAAGAAAAAAATCAGAGATGGGCATGGCCCCAGAGAATACCATTGCTCTGAGTGCTATCCGATGTTTTGTTTGATCGCCCTCGGACCAATAATACGGCCTTTTGAAAGAGCGCTAAGGTAAGTTTCACAACTCCGACATTCACGGCTCAAGCATGGACTGAAACGTATGGAGACTGCTGTGTTCCGGCCAGGAGTCCTGCGGCACATCACCTCTGCTTGTTGTCATTTCACAGGAATCTTCATTATGTCAAGTGGGTAATTAATAATCTATCGTGGTCGAATCATGGACTCAGAGATACACAACTCTTTACTGTATATTTATCCAAGCTGCATCCGTCAAGCAACCAAAATACATTTATTGAATCCCCTGTTAGAATTATTATTATTATTTATTATGCCTTTCTTATATAGCACCATTATATTCTGCAGCGCTTATCATCACTGTCCCTATTGAGGCTCACAATCTAAATAGAATTTCCAATATTCTATGGCAGCAATGCAGTTCCAATGTTCTAAAGTTATGATTCTTAGCAATTCAGGGTGTAAATTAATCTTCTTCTATAGTCATTTGGCACCTGTTCACACTAGTTTTTGGATATGCTGATCATTTTCTTCTATTTGTAATATAAATTATCCCTATCAGTGCACCAGTGAGGAAACCAATGCAGATACAGGGAAAACATACCTTGCAGATGTTGTTCTTGGTGGGATTTGAGCCCAGAACCCCAGCGCGACATCAACAGTGCTAACCACTGAGCCACCGTGCTGCCCGATCCCCTAGATGTAAGCAACGAAAATCCCCATTGAGTGACAGCAAGCAGAGATCTTCAAATAAAAACTGAAACACAAAGTATATTGGAAAAATTATAATAATAATAATAATATTAAAAACATTGTGACATCTTCCATGAAATAAAATATTGTTTCTAGAAGATTAATTTGGTAATTTGTGAAACCATATGGTATCTCACTGAGTCCAGACCGTTGACTCTGTGTGCCGCAAAACAGACACTATCGCGTGCGTGAGGCTCAATGGTCAAAGTGACTATAAGGTAGGAGCAGGTAAACAACACAGTAACATGTCGAGTGTCCCAGTCCCTTGTCCCAGTCCCTTGACTTTTCCCATTTGTCAATGAAACTTGATGAAAGCACTGGTTACCTTGACCCCTAAGTAGAAAGCACTTGCTGGGAGCAGTGATGCCCGGCAGGTGTCAGCCCATGGGGCAGCGGCTGCTCGGACATGCTTCTTGGCAGTACTGTGTGAGTTTGAGTTTGCTAAGTTTTCCCACACTGTTTTCCATTGAAAGTATTCATCCTGAGCACAATGGAAGTGTGCCGCTCCCCATTCATCATGGGGGATCTGACCTCACTGGGTGCTAAGCTGTAATTCTGCTCTATAGACCATCTGGAGGCCGGGTCACCTTTACATGTTCCTCATGATCTCACAACCTAAGAATTTACATGAATAAATGGTCTGTCCAAAAAAAAAAAAAGTATTATGAAATCGAGTGACACATAAATGGCTTGACTCCTTCACCCTTTTTGCGATATACAGGTGCTTCTCACAAAATTAGAATATCGTCAAAAAGTTAATTTATTTCAGTTCTTCAATACAAAAAGTGAATCTCATATATTATATATAGTCTTTACAAACAGAGTGTTCTATTTCAAGTGTTTATTTATGTTAATGTTGAGGATTATGGCTTACAGCCAATGAAAACCCAAAAGTCATTATCTCAGTAAATTAGAATACTTTATAACACCAGATTGAAAAATGATTTTAAAATCTGAAATGTTGGCCTACTGAAATGTATGTACAATAAATGCACTCAATACTTGGTCGGGGCTCCTTTGGCATCAATTACTGCATCACTGCGGTGTGGCATGGAGGCGATCATCCTGTGGCACTGCTGAGGGTTTATGGAAGCCCAGGTTGCTTTGATAGCAGCCTTCAGCTCGTCTGCATTGTTGGGTCTGGTGTCTCTCAGCTTCCTCTTGACAATACCCCATTAATTCTCTATGGGGTTAAGGTCAGGTGAGATTGCTGGCCAATCAAGCACAGCGATACTGTTGTTTATAAACCAGGTATTGGTACTTTTGCCAGTGTGCCAAGTCCTGCTGGAGAATGAAATTTCCATCTCCAAAAAGCTTGTCGGCAGAGGGAAGCATGAAGTGCTGTAAAATTTCCTGGTAGATGGCTGCGCTGACGTTGGTCTTGATAAAACACAGTGGACCTACACCAACAGATGACATGGCTCCCCAAACCATTACTGATTGTGGAAACTTCACACTAGACCTCCAGCAGCTTGGATTGTGGCCTCTCCACTCTTCATCCAGACTCTGGGACCTTGATTCCCAAATGAAATGCAAAATTTACTTTCATCTGAAAACAACACCTTGGACCACTGAGCAACAGTCCAGTTCTTTTCTCCTTGGCCCAGATAAGACACTTCTGGCGTTGTCTATTGGTCATGAGTGGCTGACACAAGGAATGTGACACTTGTAGCCCATGTCCTGGATACGTCTGTGTGTGGTGGCTCTTGAAGCAATGACTCCAGCAGCAGTCCAGTCCTCGTGAATCTCCCCCAAATTTTTGAACGGCCTTTTCATAACAATCCTTTCAAGGCTGCGGTTATCCCGGTTGCTTCTGCACCTTTTTCTACCACACATTTTCCTTTCACTCAATTTCCCATTAATATGCTTGGACACAGCACTCTGTGAACAGTCAGCTTCTTTAGCAATGACCTTTTGTGGCTTACCCACCTTGTGGAGTGTGTCAATGACTGCCTTCTGGACATCTGTCAAATCAGCAGTCTTCCCCATGATTGTGGAGCTACTGAAACCGACTAATGTACCTTTTTAAATGCTTAGGAAGCCTTTGCATGTGTTTTTGTTAATTATTCTAATTTAATGAGATAATGACTTTTGGGTTTTCATTGGCTGTAAGCCATAATCATCAACATTAACAGGATTAAACACTTGAAATAGATCACTCTGTGTGTAATGACTCTATATAATATATGAGATTCACTTTTTGTATTGAGGAACTAAAATAAATTAACTGTTTGATGATATTCTAATTTTGTGAAAAGCACCTGTATGTGCCTGGTGCTAGGATTGGGAACCCACCAAAGAAAACAAAATAAAACAATCAGCCTTGGTCACTAAGCTATTTAGACACAGGCCTAGGCTGGACAGCAATCTGCATCTTTGTTTTAATGAAAGAATAGCTACTTTGGTCAAGGAAAGAGGATGTGTCAGGACGTACCGGTACCATCTTACATCTAAATATATATGCACATATATAAATAGCCTTATAGAGGTCTAGTTGGTTAGGTAAAAATGCCTCTTCTGTAAGAGACACTTCGAAAACTGCTCGGAGTAGATGATTACTAAAGTACTGGCACAAGACTGATATTTGATAGATTTATGCCTAGAAAGGGATAATCGCGTTGTATTTTTAACTGTTAATTTTTTGTACCTACGTATAGGCCTCTTTCACACATCCTTTATTTAGAATCAGTCAGTGTTGAAAAGACGGATCCTGTGCCGATTGTAAAAAACTGATGTGCTGGATCCGTTTTTTTTACGGATCTGTCGAAGTAGCTGCAGCCGGAATTTAAAGAAACACAATTCGGGGGGAGAAAGAGAGAGAGATTTTTTTTCTCCCTGCATGGAAAAATGGGTTAAATTAAAGGAATAGAAATTCTTCCGGGCATGTTCAGTTTCAAAAAACGGAATCCGTCACTGGATTCTGTCTTCTAACGGACAGCAATGGATCCTGTGCCCATAGGCTTCCATTATAGCCAACGACAGACGGCGCAGGATCCGTCGCTGTCCGACTTTTCGACTACACAAAAAACGTTCCTAGGTCTGTTGTGTCTGGCCGACGGACAACGACTTTATGACGGATCCGTCAAACGACGAATTAAGCGGATGGCCATCCGTCACAATCCATAGCTAATACAAGTCTATGGGAAAAAACCGGATCCAGAAGCAACATTTGCTGGATCCGTTTTTTTCTAAAAACAACGGATTGTGACTGATTCTAAAAAGCGGATGTGTGAACGAGTCCTTAGTCTGTGTTATTGAGAGGAACTGCTGTCATTGTATTTGTTACTTTTACGCTGTTTGCCTACCATCCTTTCCCTTGTTTATAAACTGTTTAGTAAATATTTCTATTATATTATCTAATACAGTTAGGGCCAGAAATATTTGGACAGTGACACAAGTTTTGTTATTTTAGCTGTTTACAAAAACATGTTCAGAAATACAATTATATATATAATATGTGCTGAAAGTGCACACTCCCAGCTGCAATATGATAGTTTCCACATCCAAATCGGAGAAAGGGTTTAGGAATCATAGCTCTGTAATGCATAGCGTCCTCTTTTTCAAGGGACCAAAAGTAATTGGACAATGGACTCTAAGGGCTGCAATTAACTCTGAAGGCGTCTCCCTCGTTAACCTGTAATCAATGAAGTAGTTAAAAGGTCGGGTGGATTCCAGGTGTGTGGTTTTGCATTTGGAAGCTGTTGCTGTGAGCAGACAACATGCGGTCAAAGGAACTCTCAATTGAGGTGAAGCAGAACATCCTGAGGCTGAAAAAAAAAGAAAAAATCCATCAGAGAGATAGCAGACATGCTTGGAGTAGCAAAATCAACAGTTGGGTACATTCTGAGAAAAAAGGAATTGACTGGTGAGCTTGGGAACTCAAAAAGGCCTGGGCGTCCACGGATGACAACAGTGGTGGATGATCGCCGCATACTTAATTTGGTGAAGAAGAACCCGTTCACAACATCAACTGAAGTCCAGAACACTCTCAGTGAAGTAGGTGTATCTGTCTCTAAGTCAACAGTAAAGAGAAAACTCCATGACAGTAAATACAAAGGGTTCACATCTAGATGCAAACCATTCATCAATACCAAAAATAGACAGGCCAGAGTTAAATTTGCAGAAAAACACCTCAAGAAGCCAGCTCAGTTCTGGAAAAGTATTCTATGGACAGATGAGACAAAGATCAACCTGTACCAGAATGATGGGAAGAAAAAAGTTTGGAGAAGAAAGGGAACGGCACATGATCCAAGGCACACCACATCGTCTGTAAAACATGGTGGAGGCAACGTGATGGCATGGGCATGCATGGCTTTCAATGGCACTGGGTCACTTGTGTTTATTGATGACATAAGAGCAGACAAGAGTAGCCGGATGAATTCTGAAGTGTACCGGGATATACTTTCAGCCCAGATTCAGCCAAATGCTGCAAAGTTGATTGGACGGCGCTTCATAGTACAGATGGACAATGACCCCAAGCATACAGCCAAAGCTACCCAGGAGTTCATGAGTGCCAAAAAGTGGAACATTCTGCAATGGCCAAGTCAATCTCCAGATCTAAACCCAATTGAGCATGCATTTCACTTGCTCAAATCCAGACTTAAGACGGAAAGACCCACAAACAAGCAAGACCTGAAGGCTGCGGCTGTAAAGGCCTGGCAAAGCATTAAGAAGGAGGAAACCCAGCGTTTGGTGATGTCCATGGGTTCCAGACTTAAGGCAGTGATTGCCTCCAAAGGATTTGCAACAAAATATTGAAAATCAAAATATTTTGTTTGGGTTATGTTTATTTGTCCAATTACTTTTGACCTCCTAAAATGTGGAGTGTTTGTAAAGAAATGTGTACAATTCCTACATTTTCTATCAGATATTTTTGTTCAACCCTTCAAATTAAACGTTACAATCTGCACTTGAATTCTGTTGTAGAGGTTTCATTTCAAATCCAATGTGGTGGCATGCAGAGCCCAACTCGCGGAAATTGTGTCACTGTCCAAATATTTCTGGCCCTAACTGTATTTGTGCGTGTCTGCTGATTGCTGCTGCACCCCTCATCCTGTGGACGTCCCTCGTCTACGTTTCACAGATGCAAGAGAACTGACTGTTTAGGCAATGCTGTGACCATGCTCCAAAAGCTAATGGCTAAATATGCATTAGTGTGGTTCTGCAAGAGTGTGCACAGATTTTCAATAGGGAGAGGGTAAAAAGTAGCCACTACTGTAGACTCCTCTAGTAGAGTCCAAACCTCCTCTAGTATTACCTTCAGCACAAAAACTGTGCCCCCGTCAGAATCTTCATGGCGGAGTAGTTGCATGCAGGCTCATATCACCAAGCACAATGCCGAGCATCGGATAGAATGATGTAAAAATCTTACCCCAGTCCCTTACTGAAGAAAGATTTGCAGCTCGTCCGACGCTCGTCAGACGCTCGTCAGATACTCCTGATATTCATTAAGAGGTGTGTTCCTCTTAATTAACGAAGCACCTCTGACTCCAGTATGCTCCCTCATCATGACTGGCATGAACATTGCTGCTCTTGATGAATTGGAGCCATTGTTCTTAGAGTTTGGTGTGGATGAACAGGACCAGCTGCACGGAGCTCAGTCCTCTACCCCATCCCTCACCCCCAGAACAGAGATTTTGAACCCGACCTCTCCTCCAACATCAGTGTCTAACCTTACAAATGTTCTTCTGGATGAGCAGGCAAAGATTCCCACAAACACCTCCAAAATCTTATAGAAAACCTTCCCAGAAGATCAGTAACTGGTACAGCTGTAAAGGGACCAACTTCATATTATTATTATTATTATTATACATTTTTATAGCGCCATTTATTCCATGGGGCTTTACATGTGAATACGGGGCAAATATAGACAAATACAATAAACATGAGCAAAAAACAAGGCACACAGGTACATAAGAAGGGAGGACCCTGCCCGCGAGGGCTCACAGTCTGCAGGGGATGCGTGAGGATACACTAGGAGAGGGTAGAGCTGGTTGTTCAGTAGGTTGAGGGTCACTCAGGTTGTAGGCTTGTCAGAAGAGGTGGGTCTTCAGGTTCTTTTTGAAGGTTTCTATGGTAGGCGAGAGTCTGATGTGTTGGGGTAGAGAGTTCCAGAGTAGGGGGGAAGCACGGGAGAAGTCTTGGATGCAGTTGTGGGAAGAAGAGATAAGAGGGGAGTAGAGAAGGAGATCATGAGAGGGTTGGAGGTTGCGTGTAGGTAAGTACCGGGAGACCATGTCACAGATGTATGCAGGAAACTGGTTGTGTATGGCTGTGTATGTCATAGTAAGGGTTTTGAACTGGAGTCTCTGGATGATAGGAAGCCAGTGAAGGGCTTGGCATAGGGGAGAGTCTGGGCAATAGCGGGGAGACAGGTAGATTAGTCAGGCAGCAGAGCGTAGGATGGATTGGAGTGGTGCCAGAGTGCTAGAGGGGAGGCCAGAGAGTAGGAGGTTGCAGTAGTCAAGGCGGGAGATGATAAGGGCATGCACTAGTGTTTTTGTGGTGTCTATATTAATTAAAGCTTGTAATGGTGTAATGTGAGGGTGTCCCGACACTTTGTCCATATAGTGTATCTATCACATGTCTTATGCAATAGCTATAGACAGCCTCAGCCCATGTTAGCCATTTTATAGGCATTATGCACTTGCTCAGTGGTTTCTCAAAGAGCCAGTACATAACACAACTGTTTCTGTAGGCCTCAAGGAAAATAGCATAGCAAAGCACGGTGCAAAATAACATTACAGAGCAAGGACCACAGATTACTGTCCTAGAGATTGGAGATGAACAAACTTGTTCACCATTCGGATTCGTGTTTGGATTCCTGACCATTTTCCCTCAAAGTGTGCAAAATTCAGAGCAGTTTAGTAAATGATCACATGTCCACTAATGGTTTTGTTAGGACTAGGATAATGGTGCAGTATGATGAGCAGGAGGGACGTTTTTTATGAGGGGATGGGGAGGGGTCAGAGGAGCAGTGGACTGTTATTTATTTTTTTTAAGTAACTTAATGTGTGGAGATTCCGGCTGACAATCAAGGCGCAGAAACCATCCACAACATCCAAACACAAGGGCTTCTGTCATTGGCTGCTGAAGTCACATGTCCCTCTCCATATAAAAAGTGAACATATTGTTTTGGTGACACCATTTTGAGAATGTAACTGCGCAGAGAGGCTGCTCCTGCTGCAATTTGTGAGATAGTTAGATAAGCGGTTTATCGTCAGATACTTCAGCTAGATAGGATCCTGTGTGAAATCGACCTTCCAGCATCTAACTAGTTTGTGATAACAGTGTTGTGCAGGCACAGACCACATTTCCTAATCAAAATCGTTTGGGCTAATACTGTGGTGCAGGCATCAGGCCACATTGTCTAAGCAAAATCGTTTGGGCAAATACTTTTGTGCAGGCACCAGGCCACGTTTCCTAATCAAAATTGTTTGGGCCAATACTGTGGTGCAGGCACCAGGCCACATTGTCTAATCAAAATCGTTTGGACTAATACTTTTGTGCAGGTACCAGGCCACATTTCCTAATCAAAATCGCTTGGGCTAATACTGTGGTGCAGTCACCAGGCCACATTTCCTAATCAGAATTGTTTGGGCTAGTACTGTGGTGCAGGCACCAGGCCACATTTCCTGATCAAAATCGTTTGGACTAGTATTTTTGTGCAGGCACCAGGCCACATTTCCTAATCAAAATCATTTGGGTTGATACTGTGATGCAGGAACCAGGCCACATTTCCTAATCAAGATCTTTGGGCTAATATTATTTTGCAGGCACCAGGCCACATTTCCTTATCAAAATCTTTGTACTAATATTGTTGTGTAGGCAACAGACCACGTTTCCTAATCAAAATCGTTTTAGCTAATACTGTGGTGCAGTATTAGCAGCAGCAGCAGTGTAAGTGGTAGAAGTAATTTCTGTGAGTCCGTTTCACACATTTTTTTTTATACCAGCCCATGCACCAGCAGAACAGAGTACAAGTCTGACATGTTTTCATCAACTGGAGAGGATGGTGTAGGAGTATCTTGAGCTCAATATCAATGCCATCAGTAGGGTTTGGATCCTTATGCATCCAGCTGTCCCCTGAAAGTGTAGACCACCTAACTTTCATCAAAATAAACAAGTCATGAATCTCCAATGACTTTTGCACCCCAGTCGCAGACTAGGCAGTGGTGTAGTTTTTAGTGTGATACACTGATCTTGCATTATTGAGTCTGTGACACCTTTGTTGTGGCTGCTGTTGCTACTGCTGCTGATGCTGCAAACATTTTTTTGAAATGTGGAGATTCCAAGTTGGGTCTCCATCTTGTGACTTGCCTGTAGTAGAAGGTGTTTTAGAGCCCAATTATACTATTTCTACTCTGGGAAAATTGATGCCACTTTAGTGGTGTGTGGCAATCATTTTTGGAAATGTGGAGAATCCAAGTTGGGTCTCCATCTGCTGGGTTACCTGTAGTGGAAGAGGTATTTCGACTTTGGCGAAATTGATGCCACTTTAGTGGTGTGGGACAATAATTTTTTTAAATGTTTGGACTCCAAGTTGGGTCTTAGTTGCCTGTAGCAGTAGGGTTCCCAGATCAGCAGGACTGCACTTACTTTCAGTCAATTACCTGTGCTACTATCCATAAAGGTTTCTGACAATAGTAGTCTACAAAGCTGATAATTGTGCCACCTGAGGCTGAGCAGAAGAACAATTTGAGCTGTTGCATGAGGTATCACGGTTCCCAGCACAGCCGGTCTACACTGGTCCCTCACCCACCTCGTCTCAATTTAAACTTAAGTTCAAAGCTGTAAATTCTTGCCCAGACCCTGATATCTCATGCATGGCCTATGGCTAACTGCTCCTGTGCTGTTATCAAATTTCTACTGTGGGTCAATTGATGCCCCTTTTCATGATGTCTGCCCCTAATTTTTGCAAATGTTTGGACTCCAAGTTGGGTCTCCTTCATGTGTGCAGCTTGAATTTTGCAGGCCTGATCAATGTTTCAGCTGGAAATGCTGGCCCAGGCCCTGTCCCATGCATCCATCCTGCACATTTATACTATTTGTACTCTGGGTCAATTGATGCCACTTTTCCTGGTGTCTGCCCATAATTTGAGCTGTTCTGGCAGCTTTTTGCCCCCCTCTCCCCCTGAAGGTTTTTTTTCTATGTGCTTTGTTTTGCCTCCCATTGAATTCAATGGGGTTTTTTGTATGTTCGGCCAAACGAACCTTGAAAGGTTCGCTCATCTCTACTAGAGATCTTAAAGGGCCACTGTCACCCCCCTGCAGCCGTTATAAACTAAAAGAGCCACCTTGTGCAGCAGTAATGCTGCATTCTAACAAGGTGGCTCTTTTAGTTTTGTGTTCAGGTATTACTAAAATAAAGCAGTTTGAAACTTTGCAAAAATACCTGTCTTTGTCCACGGAGGCGGGTCTGAAGCCTCCTCTGTGAAGCGCCCAACTGCCGTCACTCATCTCTTCTGGGCGATGTTCGCCGCCCCCTCCGCGCTGTTTTCTTTTCAAATCCGGCGCTGGCGCTGTGTAAATATTTGTGGGGCAGGCGCACTAAGCTCTGGCGGTCTGACGTCCCAGCCAGGCTTGCAGACTGCGCCTGTGCTGGCAGTGCGGCCACCCACCTCGGTAATCCCTGCCCCGCACTGTGTTATGCATTATGCACAGTGCGGGGCTGGGATTCCTGGGCATGCACACTGCGTGTGTCAGCCACTCACTCAGGTCCCCCCGCTGACACACGCAGTGCGCATGCCCAAAAATCCCAGCCCCGCACTGTGCATAATGCATAACACAGTGCGGGGCAGGGATTACCGAGGTGGGTGGCCGCACTGCCAGCACAGGCGCAGTCTGCAAGCCTGGCTGGGACGTCAGACCGCCAGAGCTTACTGCGCCTGCCCCACAAATATTTACACAGCGCCGGCGCCGGATTTGAAAAGAAAACAGCGCTGAGGGGGCGGCGAACATCGCCCCAGAAGAGATGAGTGACGGCAGTTGGGCACTTCACAGAGGAGGCTTCAGACCCGCCTCCGTGGACAAAGACAGGTATTTTTGCAAAGTTTCAAACTGCTTTATTTTTGTAATACCAGAACACAAAACTAAAAGAGCCACATTGTTAGAATGCAGCATTACTGATGCACAAGGTGGCTCTTCTAATTTATAACGGCTGCAGGGGGGTGACAGTGGCCCTTTAATTTTCTGTGGAGTGAGTTTGTATAATGCTCAGACAGTTCTCATGAAATTAACCTCCCAAAACCCAATTAATCACCCTAAAGCAGGCTCAATACAATACCCACTTATCCAAATGAAGCCTCGGAAATCACATATTTATATGCAAATGAAGTGATGTAATAGATTGAACACAAGGATAGAAAACTGGCATGAATGGGGGGCCATGGGCCAGAGACCCTCAGTGATAATCCAATTAGGCAATTGTGATCCCAACTTCCTCTTGTGCGCGATTTATTACTGTCATCATCAAGCGGCTCACATGTTCCTCAGAAAAACATTGCGATGATGTATTATATTTAGTGATGAGCGAATATACTCGTTACTTGAGATTTCTTGAGCATGCTCGGGGGTCCTCTGAGTATTTTTTAGTGCTCGGAGATTTAGTTTTCATCGCCGCCGCTGAATGATTTACTGTACATCTGTTAGCCAGCAAAAGCAAATGTATATATATATATATATATATATATATATATATATATATATATACTGACTAGTAGTATCCTTTTTTTTTTATGGATAGCACTCGTCCCATATTATTCAACGAGGCTGTGCACGTGTCTGATTTTTTTCCTCTCACCGTGTGGTCCGAGAAAAAAAAACGCAGCATTCTTGATTTGACAATCAGATTGCACCATTCAAGTCTATAGGGCAGTGGAATACATCAGACCACCCTCGGATGACATCTGAGTGCATTGCGATTTTCACGGACAGACTGAATGAAGAAGGTGCAGAAACGTTTTTTTTATTTTCTACACCTGCAAGAAAGTCAGATCACACTATGATCTAACTCTGATCAGAGTGTGATTAACATAACTGGTCCGATTTTCTTGGATGAGAGAAAAACAGTCATGCGACCCTAGCCTTGGGGTGGCAGTATCAAATGTAAAAAAATTATAAAATAGAAAGGCTCACATCACCTTCTGACTTTTCTCGAAACATAAATAAAAAACTAAAAAAAAAAGAACACATGGTATCGTTGAGTGCAAGGCTCTCCTAAATAATAAGATATTATCATATATTTTCCAATACTCAACTCCAAAATGAGAAAATTAATATGTAAGTGGTCGCCTCCCCAAAAATTGGACCTCGAAGAGCAATAAGAGGGGCCCACTAGGACTGTGTCTCCCCAAGGGCCTGGATAAACCTGGACTGGGTAAGATTTTTGCTAATTACAGTTATATGTTGTATACTCACCCATGAAGACAAAGGCACAATGTAATAGATGATGACAACTGTCACGCGGCGGTCTTGGCACAGTGTCCTCTCCTGAGTTTCCCTCCAATGTCAGATATTTGATCCAGTGGATGAAGCACGTGTCTGGAGGCCACACGAGCCTTTCCCAGAATCTAGTGTATCATTACCAGCCCCGACCCCATTGTCATTCCATCCTCCACCTGCTGCTGAACAGAGGGTTGTTATCCTGAGGCAGTTCCACAGATAATTTAGCATCTAGTAATTGAAGCCCTCCGTATTGTTTGGGGGGGGTTCCTCGATTGGCTGCCGACTGTGGGAAACTTCACAGAGCTCAGGACTCACAGATTCAGCTGCTGATATGCACTTATAAATAGGAGATGGTCTCACATCTGCCACAAGGAGAATTATCAGTCATCAGAGATATATCTGTAAGACCAGTGCATTAAAAATGGCGCCCACCGGCACGTCTGCAGAGTCTTGCAATAATGGTCAAAAGTGCAAAAATGCCTTCAGGGTAGGTATTAGGTGATGTAAAAAAAAATCTTAAACTCACAACATAACTTGTGGATGGAATGGTCCTGTCCATTAGAGCTAGCAATCGATATATGTGTCAATCAGGGCTTAATCGATTTTATGTATTTATTTTTTTACAGCAACTGAGAAAACCGGAGGTGGAAAAGCTGAGACGAGACAGAATTAACAGCAGCATTAGACAACTTAGATTGCTGCTGGAGAGTGAATTTCAGAGCCATGAGCCTAACACCAAACTGGAGAAAGCCGACATTCTGGAGATGACAGTCAGTTATTTGAAAAAGCGCCACATGCTGGTGAATGGTAAGTACTGCACTGCGCACTCTTACGGTAATGGTGTAAAGTGTTCATTTATCCACTGGCGGAATCCTATCTATGTGAGGTGCATAAGTAATAGTTAGACATGAGCATTATTCGGAAAGGGGCCCAAGGGCTTCCCGCTAAGAAGACTCCGGTATTATAGAGGGCACATGTTAGGCAAAAACACTATTATAGATTTTCAGTTGCTTCAGGTTATATCAAATTGTCAGATATGAAGCCTAGGACTGTTTTATGAAGGTTGCACTTGCATCAGGCTACCACTATCTGGAGGTCCGGGCTATCCTTAGCTGCATAGGATGCCCATTTTATGACACCATTTATCGATCAGGATCATAGGTTCCTAATATAAGTGGGATCTGATAGGTGCCAGATTACGAAATGCTCCTGATTATCAGATGTTGGATTATTAGAATTTTGTTTAATTGACTGGAGGTTCGTGATTTTCTCAGGTGCATTGCATTGGATACAGCCTTCGTTTGTCATTTCACAGTAAAAGCTTTATCTACAATCGTCCGGAATTATCTAAATTTATCTGAATTAATTAATCACCAATCTTAATATCTGGAACAAACATATCATTGGTACAAACTGTGCAGGCACCAGGGGCCCAAGACACAAGGGGGCCCACTTCTACCTCCAAGCCAGCAAATAGCTTCTATCACAGACACGTAAAGGGGTGAATGATGATGCGTTTTGGAATGCAAAGGGCCACAGACTTGAACAGGGGCCATTTTAGCCCAGGTCAGCCCATGCTTATTAAACTATTCATTGGTCCAAGTATGCATGTACCTGATAGTTGCCATTGATGGACCTGATAACTTTCATATTATGAAACATTTCAGATCAGATGTCAGAATCATGGATTTCTATGGTGCACTGTAATCATAGTGCTAAAAGTATTTGGCTCCCCTTGACCAATGCTCAAAAGCAGGGCTCCCCAACCTGTAGCTCGGGAGCCACATGTGGCTCGCGGCCCCATGAATTGTGGCTCGCGACTGTCTGTCAGCTTGATGCATTAGGTCCAAGTCTAGCAAACAGGTATGAAAAGCACATCTCAAAAGGGTGAATTTTGTGAGTAGCCCTGCACAGAAGATCAGATCTGGATGCACATTTACTGGTCTTAGGGGTTTAGAGATGTTTTAGGTATGGTACGCTGGAGGTTTGTACTACCTGTTAGAAGAGGTGCTCAAAGCTGGATGTGACAATGTGTTGGGAGAATACTGAATGGGGATATTGTGGGAACCCCTGGATCTCAGTGTACTGCTCTGGAGTGATTTCTGTGGAAAAGCTTTGGTTATCATTATACCTGTAATGGGGGCTTTGGTTGACACTACTTTGAAGGGGGTGGGAGCTGGATGTGGCTCGCGACCCTCTCGCTAAGCTGAATGTCTCAACTGAGTTAGATTGATTGCTAACGAGCTTTAACACAAAAAAAAAAAAAAAAAAGAGATCTAAGGGCTAGCCTTCTATAAATGTAGATGTAGCTTGGGGATGCATTCGTGCACTGTTATTCGTGTATTTTTTATTCAAAGTACTTTTTTTTCTAAGTACTCGGCAGTTATAACATGGCAGTTAGACAGGGCAGGAGACAGGTAAGAAAAACTAAATCTAAACCATATTCACTTGAAACAGCACAAATACTCACCATATTTATTTGTATAATCTATATTCTGGCTGCTGCATTCACTCACATTCACCGCCCTCGCATTAACTCTCTACACTCCATCCATATCGGCCCCTCTGTCCTTGCCTCTCCTATGTATAGCACTCATGCTCTGTTCACATTGCTTAACAGCACAGATCCATTCAGTCCCAACATCCAACACAAGAGACGCTCTCACAAATCACTTAACCATCTGCTCACTCTTTCGATCCTCCTTCTCCTAGTCGCTGGAGACATTTCGCCAAACCCCGGCCCCCCCATGTTATAGCCAGTCAAACCTCCCAATTGCTACACCCAGAAACCCCTCTAACCTTATTAATATTCCCTGCATGCCTGCTGTCTCTTTCAATTGTGCCCTTTGGAATTCTCGCTCTGTGTGTAATAAACTCTCCTTCATTCATGACTTCTTCCTTTCTAATTCTCTTAATCTCCTGGCTCTAACTGAAACCTGGATCCAGCAGTCAGACACCACCGCTGCTGCTGCTCTTTCATATGGTGGACTACACTTTTCTCATACCCCAAGATCAGACAACAGAGCAGGTGGAGGCGTTGGTCTGCTCCTTTCACCCAAATGTACTTTCCAAGTTATCCCCCAAGTACCCTCACTTGTCTTCCCTTCCTTTGAGGTCCATGTGGTCAGACTCTACGTCCCCTTCTCCATGCGAGTGGCGGTGGTGTATCGTCCTCCCGGCCCCTCTCATCAGTTCCTGGATCACTTTGCCACCTGGCTTCCACACTTTCTCTCCTGTGACACCCCCACCCTTATCATGGGTGATTTCAACATCCCCATTGCCTCTCCCCTCTCCCCATCTGCTTCTCACCTTTTATCTCTATCCTCCTCTTTTGGCCTCTCGCAGCATACTAACTCTCCAACACATGAAGATGGAAACTCCCTTGACTTGGTCTTCTCCCGACTTTGCTCAGTGGATGACTTCACAAACTCCCCTCTCCCGCTCTCTGACCACAACCTTCTTTCATTCTCTATCAAGAACTGCCATTCTGCTCAGGTCACCCCCACTTTCCACACCTATAGAAACATACAGGCCATTAACACCCAGAAACTTATGATGAACTTGCAGTCCTCATTGGCCCCTATTTCCTCCATCTCATGTCCTGATTCTGCATTGAAGCATTACAATGAAACCCTGCAAAGTGCTCTGGATGAAGCTGCTCCTCCTATACATAAAACAACTCGGCACAGACGGCAACAACCGTGGCACACGCTGCAAACACGTTTCCTGCAGCGGTGCTCCAAGTGCGCAGAACGTCTGTGGAGAAAATCTAATCTACCCGAAGATTTCATCCATTATAAGTTCATGCTAAAGACATACAATTCTGCCCTTCACCTCTCCAAACAAACCTATTTCAACACCCTCATCACCTCCCTGTCCAATAACCCTAAACGTCTCTTTGACACGTTCCAGTCCCTACTCAACCCAAGAGAGCAGGCCCCAACAACGGATCTCCGTGCTGACGATCTGGCCAATTACTTCAAAGAAAAAATTGACCACATTCGACAGGAAATCATCTCCCAATCTCTTCATACCATGCACTGTCCTCCCTCCCCCACTGCATCTAGTTCACTCTCTGACTTTGAAGCAGTTACAGAAGAAGAAGTAAGCAGGCTCCTTGCATCTTCTCGCCCGACCACTTGCACCAGTGACCCCATTCCGTCACATCTCCTCCAGTCCCTTTCCCCGGCTATCACCTCTCACCTAACAAAAATATTCAACCTTTCCCTCACTTCCGGTATTTTTCCCTCCTCATTTAAGCATGCCATCATACATCCATTACTTAAAAAACCATCCCTCGATCAAAACTGTGCCGCTAATTATAGACCTGTCTCTAATCTTCCCTTCATCTCTAAACTCCTCGAACGCCTGGTCCACTCCCGTCTTACCCGCTATCTCTCAGATAACTCTCTTCTCGACCCTCTTCAATCTGGCTTCCGCTCTTTACACTCTACTGAAACTGCCCTCATTAAAGTCTCTAATGACCTACTAACAGCTAAATCTAATGGTCACTACTCCATGCTAATTCTCTTGGATCTCTCTGCAGCATTCGACACTGTGGATCATCAGCTCCTCCTCACTATGCTCCGCTCCATCGGCCTCAAGGACACCGTTCTCTCCTGGTTCTCCTCCTATCTCTCTGACCGATCCTTCACTGTATGTTTTGCTGGTTCCTCCTCCTCTCACCTTCCCCTTACTGTTGGGGTTCCTCAAGGATCAGTCCTAGGCCCCCTACTCTTCTCGTTGTATACTGCCCCTATTGGACAAACAATCAGTAGATTTGGTTTCCAGTACCATCTCTATGCTGACGACACCCAATTATACACTTCTGCTCCCGATATCACACCGACCTTTTTAGAAAACACCAGTGATTGTCTTACCGCTGTCTCTAACATCATGTCCTCCCTCTATCTGAAACTAAACCTGTCAAAAACTGAACTCCTCGTGTTCTCTCCCTCTACTAACCTACCTTTGCCTGACATTGCCATCTCCGTGTGCGGTTCCACCATTACTCCAAAGCAACATGCCCGCTGCCTTGGGGTCATCCTTGATTCTGACCTTTCATTCACCCCCTACATCCGATCACTGGCTCGCTCTTCTTACCTGCATCTCAAAAACATTTCTAGAATTCGCCCTTTTCTTAATTTCGACTCTGCAAAAACTCTGACTGTTTCACTTATTCATTCTCGTCTGGACTATTGTAACTCTCTACTAATCGGTCTCCCTCTTGCAAAACTCTCCCCGCTCCAATCTGTCCTGAATGCTGCAGCCAGGATCATATTCCTCACCAACCGTTACACCGATGCCTCTACCCTGTGCCAGTCATTACACTGGCTACCCATCCACTCCAGAATCCAGTACAAAACTACTACCCTCATCCACAAAGCACTCCATGGCTCAGCACCACCCTACATCTCCTCCCTGGTATCAGTCTACCACCCTACCCGTGCCCTCCGCTCCGCTAATGACCTCAGGTTAGCATCCTCAATAATCAGAACCTCCCACTCCCGTCTCCAAGACTTTACACGTGCTGCGCCGATTCTTTGGAATGCACTACCTAGGTTAATACGATTAATCCCCAATCCCCACAGTTTTAAGCGTGCCCTAAAAACTCATTTGTTCAGACTGGCCTACCGCCTCAATGCATTAACCTAACGATCCCTGTGTGGCCTATTTATAATAAAAAAAAAAAAAAAAAGGTTCCTCGCATCATGTTCTCATACACTTTATGCAGTATTAGCCCTCTGTGTCTGTACTGCTACATACTTAGGCAGGTAACTGGTTCATGCAGCTTTACATGAACACCTGAGCCTTACACTATAGCTGGTCCGAATAACTAAAGCAATTGTTACCATCCACCTCTCGTGTCTCCCCTTTTCCCCATAGTTTGTAAGCTTGCGAGCAGGGCCCTCACTCCTCCTGGTATCTGTTTTGAACTGTATTTCTGTTATGCTGTAATGTCTATTGTCTGTACAAGTCCCCTCTATAATTTGTAAAGCGCTGCGGAATATGTTGGCGCTATATAAATAAAATTATTATTATTATTATTAGAATGTGGCTCTCAAGGTCAGAAAGGTTGGGGACCACTGCTCAAAAGTATGGCTGCTGGTGCTTCTTCCACCCCTGATATTGGTGTCATGTGGCCTGCCCTACTGTAACCACATAGGGGTAGCACCTGGGGAAACTACGAACACTGCCTTTAAGAAATTGTGCATAATTATTATTTTATCTTACGGTACTGTATAGTCTTTGCCCATGTGAATGTAAAGGATGTTGATTTTTACATATTTTTTTGTTTTATATTTTTTTTCTTCCTATATAGCAACATCAAGCTCTACAAAAAAAACTTTCCAAGGCTACAGCCAATGTCTACAGGAGACTTTGCACTATCTATCGTATCCCAGGAAAATGGACCAGGCCAATGAAAAAGTCATGCAGTATTTCAGCAGAAGCTACATAATGGGCAGCGAAGCACCTGGTGCATCACCGACCAACTCAGAGCGGACCCTGAAACATGTCATCTGGAGACCATGGTAAAGGACTGTGATGCTTTGTCATACAGACTTGTATTTCACCCTCTGTCAGCTACTTTTCACTCTCTGTCACCTATGGACTTGGTGACATTACTAATACCAGGGGCCAATTCAACTCATGTGTCCCATAGTAGAAAAGGTTTTTTTTTAACCAATAGTTGCTTCATGTTGAAGTTATAAATATTATTTCCCATAAAGTTAGCAAGCACCTTCTATCTATATTGTACATAAGAAGGTTTTATAACAACTAATAATGCATGTGGAAAGAACTGGATACTATATGTAGATATTATATTTGAAAGATAATAAAACAATTATATTTTACATCACAAAATCTGTTGACCTTGTAATTCAAGTTTAATAAAAACAGTATTTGCTGATTATTTTAACAAAGAAAATCAATTATGTAAAACTATGTTCGCAATTCTGATGGTTGCCCTTGGAAACAGACTACAGTTTAGCTTCAATCTGCTGTCAGACATGTGACCGCACAGTTTGGCTTTACAGTGCTGTGCAAATTAATTGGGACAAAGCAAAAAAATTAAATGTTATAATGCAGGGATGTCAAACTGCATTCTTCGAGGGCTGCAAACAGGTCATGTTTTCAGGATTTCCTTGTACTGCACAGGTGATAATTTAATCACCAACTCATTATTTGTGTAGGTGATTAAATTATCACCTGTGCAGTACAAGGAAATCCTGAAAACATGACCTGTTTGCAGCCCTCGAGGAATGCAGTTTGACACCCCTGTTATAATGCACTATTACATACTAATTCTGAAAATTACCTTGTTCCACTGGCTAGTTGATCAAGATTTATTTATTATATATTAAAACTGGTTTGAATCACTGACTGGTAACCAACTTACAATTTTACTTAAATTAAATTAATTTGCGCAGCACTGTATCTGTGCAACTGACATCTGAGCAAAGGTGTTTGCAAAGATCATTTTAAAGTGTAACTGCGGTTTCAGAAGAACTTGCAGCAGAATGTCCAAGTCTGCCTCTAGCTCCTCCCTAAAATGTCTGTCGGTCTCTAGCTCCTCCCTAGAATGTCTGTCTGCCTCTATCTCCTCCCTAGAATGTCTGTGTCTGCCTCTAGCTCCTCCCCAAAATGCCTGTGTTTGCCTCCAGCTCCTCCCTAGAATGTCTGTGCCTGCCTCTAGCTCCTCCCTAGAATGTCTGTGTCTGCCTCTAGCTCCTCCCTAGAATGTCTATGCCTGCCTGCAGCTCCTCCCCAGAATGCCTGTGTTTGCCTCCAGCTCCTCCCTAGAATGTCTGTGTCTGCCTCTAGCTCCTCCCTAGAATGTCTATGCCTGCCTGCAGCTCCTCCCCAGAATGCCTGTGTTTGCCTCCAGCTCCTCCCTAGAATGTCTGTGCCTGCCTCTAGCTCCTCCCTAGAATGTCTGTCTGCCTCTAGCTCCTCCCTAGAATGTCTGTCTGCCTCTATCTCCTCCCTAGAATGTCTGTGCCTGCCTCCAGCTCCTCCCCAGAATGCCTGTGTTTGCCTCCAGCTCCTCCCCAGAATGCCTGTGTTTGCCTCCAGCTCCTCCCTAGAATGTCTGTGCCTGCCTCTAGCTCCTCCCTAGAATGTCTGTCTGCCTCTAGCTCCTCCTAGAATGCCTGTGTCTGCCTCTCACTCTGCCTTCACACTTTATACAATTTCATCAGCACCAACTGTCATCTCCTATCTCAGTAATGTAATAGTCTGTATTAATTGAAGACATTTTACCCATGTATTGAGAATGTTGAGAATGAATGATCAGTCCAGGAGGAGAAAGAAGCAGAAATATATGATACAGAGCTGCTTGTATTCATACTAGATGGTGGCCCGATTCTAACGCATTGGCTATTCTAGAATATGTATGTAGTTAATTTATGAAGAATAAAGCAATGAATACACGGGATTCGGATGGGCGCGACCAATTAGCGAAGTGTGGTTCAAATCCCTCGCCAATTCGCGGCCAGACTGCACCTTTTGCTGATTGTTCGCGGCCGGCCAGCTGCGACCAATCAGTGAAGCCAGCGCCAGCTGCAGGTTTTTGAAGGCCCCGGGCGAAAGAGTCTCACAGCCCAGGTAGCATATAGTATATAGCACAGCCACATAGTATATAGCACAGCTGCGTAGTATATGGCACAGCCACGTAGTATATAGCACAGCCACCTAGTATATAGCAGCCACATAGTATATAGCACAGCCACGTAGTATATAGCACAGGCACGTAGTATATAGCACAGCTACGTAGTATATAATACAGCCACGTAGTATATAGCACAGCCACGTAGTATGTAGCCCAGCAACGTGGTATATAGCACAGGCACGTAGTATATACCACAGCCCACACAGTATTTAACACAGCCACATAGTATATAGCACAGCCACGTATTATATTGCACAGCCACATAATATATAGCACAGGCACGTAGTATATAGCACAGCCACGTGGTATATAGCACAGCCACATATTATTTAACACAGCCACGTAGTATATAGCACAGCAGCGTAGTATATTGCAGAGCCACATAGTATATAGCACAGCCCACGTAGTATATAGCACAGCCCACGTAGTATATAGCACAGCCCACGCAGTATATAACACAGCCCACATAGTATTTAACACAGCCACGTAGTATATAGCACATCCACGTAGTATATTGCACAGCCACTTTGTATATAGCACAGCCCACATAGTGTAGAGCACAGCAACGTATATAACACAACCCACGCAGTATATAACACAGCCCACGCAGTATGTAACACAGCCCACGTAGTATGTAACACAGCCCACGTAGTATATAACAAAGCCCACGTAGTATATAGCAATGTGGGCACCATATCCCTGTTAAAAAAATAATTAAAATAAAAAATAGTTATATACTCACCTTCAGGCGGCCCCGAATCCAGCCCAGGCGTTTAGCGATGCTCCGTTCCCAGTAATGCCTTGCGGCAATAACCCGTGATGATGTAGCGGTCTAGCGACACTGCCATGTCATCACGGGTCATTGCCGCAATGCATTCTTGGGACTGGAGTGTCACGAGGAGTGGGAAAGGCTGCCGCTGACGCCGGAAGGTGAGAATATAGGTTTTTTTTTATTATTATTTTTAACATTATATGTTGTTACTACTGATGCTGCATAGGCAGCATCAATAGTAAAAAGTTGGTCACACTTACAGGGTTCATGGCAGTGTTAACGGACTGCGTTACATCGCGTTATGCCGATATATAAAAAATTTAACTTTACAGATATTGAGGGAAATTTATCAAAAGTAGTGTAAAGCAAATAGTGGTGTAGTTGCCAATAACAACCAATCAGATTCTAGCTCTCATTTTCCAGAGGACCTTCTGGAAAATAAGAGCAGAGACCTGATTAATTGCTAAGGACAATGGCTTCACTTTTTTGTTTTTCTGCACAAGTTTTGATAAATGTTTTCCACCAGTTGCATACATAGAAATCAAGGGGCACCATAGCAAAAGCCTGAATTGGGCCAACCACCTCTACCCCATTTGTGAGCAGTCTGTATGGTCTAAATGTTCTACCATGACTCAAGACTTGTCTCCCATCAAGCACATCTGGGACGCCATTGGTTGGTAATCACACAGGAGCTGCCAGCAGCGGATCTTGATGCATTGTCCATCCGCATTTAGTACTGCAGTACATTACAATCATTGACAACCTAATTTATTGCAGTGAGACTGTAAGTATCGGTATTTCTGCAGGTGACGCTCATGCACAATACTGAATAAATCATGAAGTTTTGAAACTTTTTTCGACATTTTTTCACAATTTTCAATTCATTACTATGTCTATCCGTCCTGCGATTTCCATAATTTCATCGTTCTACCTTCTTAATGTTGTTACATAGTTACATAGGTTGAAAAAAGACATAGGTCCATCAAGTTCAACCTTTCTCAAGGAGTGCATAAAAACATTATATTTATACTAGATGCAGGCCTGATGCTATCGCATCGGGAGGGCGGTAATGTCACGATGGGAGCAGGCTTTGCAGCGTTGAGCATCTCTCCCCCATGTGTTCACCCACCTACTCTCTCTTTCCCCATGTGCTGACTTCTCGCGTCTGTGCTCTTTTCTTTGACCTGTCTACCCCATGTGCTTTCCCTCTTGTCTGCTGTCTCTCTCCTTCCTGTGCTGTGTTCTTCCCTCATGTGCTGTCCCGTTTGAGCTGTCTCTCCCCTGTGCTCTCTCTCACCCCTGTGCACTTTCTCTCTCCCCATCTGCTGTCGTCTCCTCTTATGTTATCTCTTCTCTGACCTGTATACACTATGTGCCCTCCCCCTTGTGTGCTCTCTTTTTCTCCACCACTGTGCAAGGGGTTTTCCCACAAAAGAAAGTTCATTTTAAAAATTGTCTGTGTCTGACCATGTACAGAACATACCACAGCTCCTGGGCAGGGGAGGAAGCAAAAGACAATACTGACATTACAGCAGGGGATCGCAGAGGATACATTTTGTGAGGTAAAATATTGTTTAAAAACAGTCAGCGAAATATTTTACCCGACAACATGAATCCACTGTGATCTCCTGCTGTAATGTCAGTATTGTCTGTTGCTTCCTCCCCTGCTCAGGAGATGTGGTATGCGCCGTACACGGTCAGACACAGTCAATTTTTAAAATGAACTTTTATTCGTGGATAAACCCCTTTAATGTGACCGGCTTCCTCTGCCTGTAGACATGTCGTGCATCTGCCGCCAGGATCAGATGAATTATTCACTGCACCTGCGCGGAATTTGCGCAGTAAATCAGATGCCGCCATCTTTGTGCAGACAGATAGAGGCTGTCACATTAAAACTGCGCATGCACTCCTCCTGTACAAAGATGGCGGCAGTCAGTGAATCATTCGGCTGATCCCTGCGGTGGCGTGTTCGCGATGGTGTTCCGCTGGTGGTACCACGCAAGAGGCTGCGTACGGCGTATACAGTGTGTGTGTGCATGTGTGATGCGTACGGCATATACAGTGTGTGTGTGTGTGTGGTGCGTACGGCGTATACAGTGTGTGTGTGTGTGTGGTGCATACGGCATATACTGTACAGTGTGTGTGTGTGGTGCGTATGGCGTATAGAGTGCGTGTGCGTGTGGTGCGACGGTGTTCCGCTGGTGGTACCGCGCAAGAAGCTGGTACCACCAGCAGTTTCCATATTGAGACACCCATGACTTGGGTGCCCCAATATGGTGGACGGTGAACTTACACCGCTTGCAATTTTGGGATCCGGATACATCTAGACGGAACATGATGTGAAGACATTACAAGGTAAGTATATATTAAGATATATATTATATATTTCCATTATATTCTATACTTCAACCAGTCACTTTTTTTTATATTTCGATAAAAAAAATAATTAAAACCTTAGAACCAATATTAAAAATAAAAATCTGAATTTATCATACATTACACTGTATAAAAATAAACTACAGATATATTTTGTAAATATAATTTTTCATATTATTATCCTTATTATTATGAACTTTCTTGCTTCAGTGGAAGTATTCATAAAAAAAAATTCCATCCAGAGTTTATATCAGCATTTTCATTCAACGCAAATAAACTCGCCTCCCTTTTATTTCTTTATGCAGCTACAATCGGAATGACTTTTACCATTTTTTTATACAGGGGGCTAAAAAATGTGGTAATTTCCCACCAAAGAAATCTATTGTATCATGAATTTGTAAAGGTAAATTCTGATCTAATTTCCTTGGGAACGATACTCGCTTTAATTCTCCTCCTGTTTGCCATGATCTCATCAAAAAATAGATATCAACTTGGTAAAAAAAAAAAGTAAAACAAAAAACAAAGAGGCTTAAAGAATTAGTGAATTTTTCTTGAAGTTGTGGGAGAGACTGGGCAGTGTCTGAATAGGTTTAGACATCCTGTCTTTTGATCTTTTTGTTTCCCGCCTTGACGTGTGTCCCTATTTATGGTTGTCATTGGAATGTCTCTGATTCCAAACATTAGGCTGTGTCGGTTTCTCTCTTGGAGCCATTAACACTCTCGCCATTTCTGGCTTATTCAATTGCCCCTCTGTTATTTGGCACGTACCCTCCACCTGTTCATCTGTCATTATTCCAAGGTCATTCACAGTCAATTTAGCGCAGCAGTAATTTAAGCTTCTATTGTGGCCACCAGTTAACAATTGGTAGCCGAGTGTGGGAATGAGCGGAGAGGTTGGGGCTCAGCAACTGTGGCCTTCAAGGACGCCATTATACAGCGGAATCCCGCGTAAATTACGTCAGAGGTGACAGTGAACTCAGCCTCATTCAGAAGTGCGCAGTCCATTGTTGGAGAGATTTGCTGACTTCATTTCTCAGTACTGGGACCTAGAACAAGCACAAGCCTCGCTGGCGACTGGGTCTTTTGAATACATTGATGGGTGAGGTTTGGGCAAAACAAGGGGGGTTAATTGGTGTTGTCATGGACACACAGGAAGAAATAATGAAATTCATTGACAAGGGAGATACTTTTCTTTGCTGTGAGGATAATACCCAATGGCAGCAAAATCTTCAATGGTGAGATATTGATGAATAGCTATGACGACATCTTTATGCAGATGTGTGTGAATGCAAATGTAATGTCTATCTAGCTATAAGAAAAGATTTCATTTTTTTAAAATAACACTGCAATATAATACTCATAAATTTGAACTATATATATATATATATATATATATATATATATATATATATATATATTAATTATTATTATTTATTTATATAGCATCACCATGGTGCTGTACATGAGAAAGGGGTTACATACAGAGTTATACATATCGTCTACAGCAGAGGTCCCCAACTCCAGTCCTCAAGGCCCACCAACAGGTCATGGTTTCAGGATTTCCTTAGTCTTGCCCAGGTAATAATTGCATCACCTGTGCAATGCAAAGGAAAT
Organism: Ranitomeya imitator; assembly: GCF_032444005.1. Lineage (NCBI taxonomy): Eukaryota > Metazoa > Chordata > Amphibia > Anura > Dendrobatidae > Ranitomeya > Ranitomeya imitator. The sequence goes on from NC_091291.1 coordinate 101,103,549, forward strand.
CCTGAAAACATGACCTGTTGGTGGGCCTTGAGGACTGGAGTTGGGGACCTCTGGTCTACAGCACACAGACTTACAGGTTTACAGTGACAGACTGGTACAGAGAGGAGAGGACCCTGTCCTTGTGGACTTACATTCTATGGATATATATATATATATATATATATATATATATATATACTAGCTGAAGAGCCCGGCGTTGCCTGGGCATAGTAAATATCTGTGGTTAGTTATAGCACGTCACTTCTCTTATTTTCCCATCACGCCTCTCATTTTCCCAATCACATCTTTAATTTTCCCCCTCACATCTCTCATTTTCTCCCTCACACCTCTCATTTTCTCCCTCACTCCTCTCATTCCCGCCTAACACTTGTCAGTTCGACCTCACATCTGTCATTTTCCGATCACTACACTATTTTCCCTCACTCCTCTCATTTTGCACTCACACCTTTTCATTTTCACCTCACACCTCTCATTTTCAATTCAGTATATACATGTTTGTCATCTCCCTTATATATAGTATACACCTGTATGTCATCTCCTGTATATAGTATATACCTGTATGTCATCTCCCCTGTATATAGTATATACCTGCTGTGTGTCATCTCCCCTGTATATAGTATATACCTGTATGTCATCTCCTCCTATATATAGTATATACCTGTATGTCATCTCCTCCTATATATAGTATATACCTGTATGTCATCTCCTCCTATATATAGTATATACCTGTATGTCATCTCCTTCTATATATAGTATATACCTGTATGTCATCTCCTCCTGTATATAGTATATACCTGTGTGTCATCTCCCCTGTATATAGTATATATCTGTCTGCCATCTCCTCTTGTATATAGTATATACCTGTATGTCATCTTCTATATATAGCATATACTGTACCTGTATGTCATCTCCTCCTGTATATAGTATATACCTGTAGGTAATCTGCTCCTGTATATAGTATATACCTGTGTGTCATCTCCTCCTGTATATAGTATATACCTGTATGTCATCTCCTCCTGTATATAGTATGTACCTGTATGTCATCTCCTCCTTTATATAGTATATACCTGTGTGTCATCTCTCCTGCATATAGTATATATCTGTGTGTCATCTCCCCTGTATATAGTATATACCTGTGTGATCTCCTGTATTAGACCTCGTTAACATGTTATTTGCTCAGTATTTTTACCTCAGTATTTGTAAGATAAATTGGCAGCCTGATAAATCCCCAGCCAACAGGAAGCCCTCCCCCTGGCAGTATATATTAGCTCACACATACACATAATAGACAGGTCATGTGACTGACAGCTGCCGTATTTCCTATATGGTACATTTGTTGCTCTTGTAGTTTGTCTGCTTATTAATCAGATTTTTATTTTTGAAGGCTAATACCAGACTTGTGTGTGTTTTAGGGCGAGTTTCGTTTGTCAAGTTGTGTGTGTTGAGTTGTGTGTGGCGACATGCATGTAGCAACTTTTGTGAGATGAGTTTTGTGTGGCAACATGTGTGTAGCAACTTTTTGTGTGTCGAGTTGCATGTGACAGGTTGGTGTAGCAAGTTGTGTGCAGCAAGTTTTGCGCATGGCGAGTTTTGCGCGTGGTGAGTTTTATGTCTGGTGCCTTTTGAGTATGTGCAAGTTTTGTGTGAGGCAACTTTTGCATGTGTTGCAAATTTTGTGCATGTGGCAATTTTTCCGCATGTGCAAGTTTTGCGTGTGGCGAGTTTTCCATGAGGTGAGTTTTGCACTTGTGGCGAGTTTTGCGTGAGCCTATTTTTTGCATGTGGCGAGTTTTGCGCGTGGTGAGTTTTGAGCGGCGACTTTTGTGTTTCGACTTTTATGTGGCGAGGTTGGTGTATGTGTGGTGAAATGTGTGCTGAGGGTGGTTTATGTGTTCAAGCACGTGGTAGTGTGTGGCGCATTTTGTGTGTGTGTTCATATCCCCGTGTGTGGTGAGTATCCCATGTCGGGGTCCCACCTTAGCAACTGTACGGTATATACTCTTTGGCGCCATCGCTCTCACTCTTTAAGTCCCCCTTGTTCACATCTGGCAGCTGTCAATTTGCCTCCAACACTTTTCCTTTCACTTTTTCCCCATTATGTAGATAGGGGAAAAATAGTTTGGTGAATTAGAAAGCGCGGAGTTAAAATTTCACCTCACAACATAGCCTATGATCAGGGCCGGCTCCAGGTTTTTGAGGGCCCCGGGCGAAAGAGTCTCAGTGGGCCCCCCCTTTAACACATGCCCCGATTCATGATCGCATATAAACACAGCCATGTAGTATATAACACTGCCCACGTAGTATATAGGAGCCCACGTAGTATATAGCAGCCCACGTAGCATATAGCAGCCCATGTAGTATATAGCACAGCCCACGTAGTATATAGCAGCCCACGTAGTATATAGCAGCACAGCCCACGTAGTATATAGCAGCGCCACTCACTCATGCACTGGTAGGACTAGGAGCTCTTCCTGAATCTGCCTCATAACTTCAGCAGCACGGCAGCCAGCCAGGGGAGGAGAGCAGAGCAGAGAGCAGAGAAAGTGCTCTCTCCGCCCACAAACAATGTCACACTGGCTGCCTTCTCTTAACCCCTATGTGTGCCTGCCTGGCTGCACTCACTGAGTGATAAGATGCTTGTGTCAGAGCTGGCACATAGGGGTTAAGAGAACGCAGCCAGCAGTGACTTTGTAGGCAGAGAGAGCATGTTATCTCCTGCTCTGCTCTCCCAGCTGTATCTATGACAGCTTGAGTGGGCCCCCCTCTCTCCCCAGGGCCCCGGCATTTGCCCGCTGTGCCGGGTGCTGACGCCGGCCCTGCCTATGATGCTCTCAGGGTCCAGACGTGTGACTGTGCAAAATTTTGTGGCTGTAGCTGCGACGCCTCCAACACTTTTCATTTCACTTTTTCCCCATTATGTAGATAGGGGCAAAATTGTTTGGTGAATTGGAAAGCGTGGGGTTAAAATTTCACCTCACAACGTAGCCTATGACGCTCTCAGGGTCCAGACGTGTGACTGTGCAAAATTTTATTTCTGTAGCTGCGACGCCTCCAACACTTTTCCTTTCACTTTTTTCCCCATTATGTAGATAAAGGCAAAATTGTTTGGTGAATTGGAACGCACGGGGTTAAAATTTCGCCTCACAACATAGCCTATGATGCTGTCGGGGTCCAGACGTGTGACTGTGCAAAATTTTGTGGCTGTAGCTGCGACGGTGCAGATGCCAATCCCGGACATACACACACACACACATACACACACACACATACACACATTCAGCTTTATATAGTAGATATATATATATATTAGAAGAAAAAAAAAGGAATAGCACAACTCTAGTACTTATCTTCAGGTGCAGGGCCTCAGGCAACCAGTCCAGCGATTGCACCAAGTTTACAGTCACTCAAAAAAGAGGCAGCACTCCATAGTTTAAGTGAAAAATGTGGAAGGTTTAATCGACCCACATAGCCGGGCGACGTTTCAGCTCCATCTGAGCCTTTATCAAGCAGTGAGTAACCATTCCTAGTGTCTATTTATATGTGTCTCAACTCATGTTAAATTAGGTCCAATTATAAATTACATATTATTAGTGTTCATAATAACATATACAATATTCATTATTCATTTATATTTGCATCCAGTGCTCATATATAAGGTGCGTTGTGCTTATGTGCATTAAAACCATGCTATCTATACCCCAGCAGATTATCCTGAAGATATTCACAATTACAATAATAGATATATTAATGTTAATTATGTTTACATTCCTCTGCACTCACCCTTGTCTCTCATGTGGGCTCATGGAGGACGACATGCCTGCAAGTCGGCGTTCTCTGCCGCTCACTGCGCATGTCACAAATCCATCATCATGATGAAACGCCATATCAGCCAATGAGGCGCTCTGTGTGGCATTTTACACACGGCGCATGCGCAGTAGCGCCGAAAACCGCCATGTTGGTACTGGCTGATCATTCACTCTATTATCTATGTGAACTTATGCATATTAATAGTGCTCGCGCTGCAGCGCTAAGCAGGTACATACCGTAAGGACACTCATATGTCAGCGCCTGCACAGTTGCACATAAAAGGGCCTTGTGTTAATTTAAAGGGAACCTGTCACCTGAATTTGGCGGGACTGGTTTTGGGTCATATGGGCGGAGTTTTCGGGTGTTTGATTCACCCTTTCCTTACCCGCTGGCTGCATGCTGGCTGCAATATTGGATTGAAGTTCATTCTCTGTCCTCCATAGTACACGCCTGCACAAGGCAAGATTGCTTTGTGCAGGTGTGTACTATGGAGGACAGAGAATGAACTTCAATCCAATATTGCAGCCAGCATGCAGCCAGCGGGTAAGGAAAGGGTGAATCAAACACCCGAAAACTCCGCCCATATGACCCAAAACCAGTCCCGCCAAATTCAGGTGACAGAGTCCCTTTAAGATCAGCCATTTACCATAGAATGCTGTCTGGCTACACATAGCACCCACACCCAAAATAAAGCGGATCTAACACCCAATTGGGAGTATGTATTATTTTATGTTTATTTCAGATCTATAAGGACCAAATATATTTCTTTATGGACTTAAATGGACTATATAAGATGCATAAACATACCTCGGCACTACGGACGACTGCTTATCAAAGCATATAATATTAAGGTCAGAAATGGCGCACTCTATGATACAAGGAGGTGCTCAGAAGGAATAAATATGAATCAAAAAGGAGAATAACCTTCGGCACTCAATAAGGTCCACAATAGCTTCAACTCTCAAAGGGTAGATTTATTACAGAACAGCCGATTAATAACAGACATCACAGTTTCCAACGCTTCGGCAACTCATGCCTTTGTCAAGGAAGTCTGTAGGGAGTAATCACTGCCTTTTGGAAGCCATAAGCAGAATCTGCTATACAGGGGAACGGCAGCATAGGCTGTAACAGCGGTGAGATCGGTGTGCGTCCGGTAACCAGGGAGGTGGTGGGGCTTGGGCCCGCAGGACCGACAGGTATATATACATTTAGTATTACGTCTATTCCCATATATCTTACAGCGGACATTGGCGCGCATGTATTTGTTATTATAGTGCAGCGGAGGACATAAGGCACATAGTTGATTTTTGCCCTTGTTTTTATGCACCTTGCACATATAACTTATGGTTACACCTACTTGCACACTTTGCTATTGAGGATACATTTGCACATAAGTTATTTATTATATATATATTTTTTATTTGTGCCCAGCACTTTTTTTGCACGTGCAACACTATCTCCTCTGTATGCACATAAAACCTTTTTTTACATGCGCTTATAATTAGATTGTGGGACCGTTTTTAGATATATATTTTTTTATCGTATATTTTACCTGTTCACCTGTGTGTACTTATTCCCCAAGCACATGCACTTTTGTGCTAATGTTGCCATACTATAAATAAAGGCTTTTTATCTGATTTACCCTTTTGTGGCCTTTTTATATATATAAGTATATTTCTTTGCTTTATGTATATACATATATAGTCTGTTTACCAGTATTGGGAGTCCCTTTTTTTAGTTTTTTTATATTTTTATATGGTATTTGCACCATTGTCCTGGTCCACTTATCTCATATACTAAAGACATTCAACACCTCAATTGTTTTTACTGTTTATTTAGATGAGAAATCCACCCGGGTCATAGGCACTGTAATAGCCAAACAGCAAGAATTACATTTAATATTCGTATATATTTAGTAATAACAAAAAATAAAAAGAAGCAAAAGTAAATTAATATCTTTGTCCTCCATGATACCACATTCTGTCCAGGTGACTTTTTTCAGGAATAGCATCTGATGGGTAAAAAATAAGATAAAAATTACTGATACGAAGTATCCAACATATCTTAAAATATCCTGGCCCCAATTATACAGGAAGGAAAAAAGGTTAGTACATACCCCCCTATAACACCGCATGAATACTAAAATCTACATTTAATCCTTTCGGTTTGAGTGTTTTCAACTCATAGATGCATTTGAGCTCCCTCTTTTTTAGAATCTGTTCCCTATTACCTCCCCTCCTCTGGATCGGGACCACATCAATAATCCTACATTTCAGATCTTTTTCTTGATGGTTACAGTCCACAAAATGTTTAGGGACTGGAAGGTCCATTCTTTTCTTTCTGATGGTATACCTATGTTGGTTCATCCGCACTTTAAATGCACATATTGTTTCGCCAATATACCAAAGATTACACAGGCAGGTTAAGAGGTATATTACATGGTCTGTATCACATGTCAGGAACTCTTTTATCTGATAGACTTTACCTGTTTCAGGGTGCTCAAAAGTGGGGCCCTTCAACATATGTGTACAATTCACACAGGACAAACAAGGATAACAACCCCTTTTCTTCCTGCCCGTTAGTGTCAATTGTTGGTTTCTCATTAAAGGCCCAATGTCTGATTTTATTAAGTAGTCCCCTATATTTTTGCTTCTTTTATAGGAGTAAAGTGGTGACATTGAAAATTCACTTATTTCTGGGTGGCACCTACCAAGCATACCCCAATGCTTTGAGATAATCTTGCTCACCTCCCTGCTTTCTTCCACATATGTACTCACAAACGGAACACGGTTAATTCGTTTTTTATCCTTCGTAGCTTTCATAATTAGTGCCTTTCTATCCTTCTTTACATTTTCTTTAACCGACCTTAAAAGCTTTCTAGGGTACCCTCTCTCTATAAATTTTCTTACTAATGACTCCAATGCTTCGTCCACATCCTCCTCTTTTTTGACTATTCGCCGTACCCTCAACAACTGACTCAGCGGTATTGACTCGATCATTTTACGTGGATGTTGGCTGTCGTATACTAATAGATTATTTCGGACAGATAGACAGATTATTTTAGACAGATAGAAATAAGTGGTGAGACTAGCGTCCTTGCCAGCCAGTGCACTAGCCAGGGTAAAGTGAGGTGACAGCTAGGCATAGGCATGTGATGGCGGCGGGGGAAAGGACCCACATAGGGCATTAGAAGATCTTAGGAATAGGCACAGATTGTAGTTTAAGAGGTGCACCATCCCTTGTTCCCTATCGTTAGGGTCTTCCTCCCCCTTTTTCTATCCCGCTGTATGTGTGTTGTGCCGTCCGCTGGACCGAACCTTGTTGGGTCGTGACATATATGTATTATAATATATCTAGAATATATCCATATTTATACATGTATATATATATACTGTATATTAAAAAATATATATATACGCATATACACTGTATATATCATTTTACTGTATATATACAGTACAGACCAAAAGTTTGGACACACCTTCTCATTTAAAGATTTTTCTGTATTTTCATGACTATGAAAATTGTACATTCACACTGAAGGCATCAAAACAATGAATTAACACATGTGGAATTATATACTTAACAAAAAACTGTGGAACAACTGAAAAAATGTCTTATATTCTAGGTTCTTCAAAGTAGCCACCTTTTGCTTTGATAACTGCTTTGCACACTCTTGGCATTCTCTTGATGAGCTTCAAGAGGTAGTCACCCGCAATCGTTTTCACTTCACAGGTGTTCCCTGTCAGGTTTAATAAGTGGGATTTCTTGCCTTATAAATGGAGTTGGGACCATCAGTTGTGTTGTGCAGAAGTCTGGTGGATACACAGCTGATAGTCCTACTGAATAGATTGTTAGAATTTGTATTATGGCAAGAAAAAAGCAGCTAAGTAAAGAAAAATGAGTGGCCATCATTACTTTAAGAAATAAAGTTCAGTCAGTCCAAAAAATTGGGAAAACTTTGAAAGTGTCCCCAAGTGTGGTGGCAAAAACCATCAAGCGCTACAAAGAAACTGACTCACATGAGGACCTCCCCAGGAAAGGAAGACCAAGAGTCACCTCTGCTTCTGATGATAATTTTGCAGGTTAACAGCAGCTCAGATTAGAGACCAGGTCAATGCCACACAGAGTTCTAGCAGCAGATACATCTCTACAACAACAGTTAAGAGGAGACTTTGTGCAGCAGGCCTTCATGGTAAAATAGCTGCTAGGAAACCACTGCTAAGGACAGGCAACAAGCAGAAGAGACTTGTTTGGGCTAAAGAACACAAGGAATGCACATTAGACTAGTGGAAATCTGTGCTTTGGTCTGATGAGTCCAAATTTGAGATCTTTGGTTCCAACCACCGTGTCTTTGTGCAGAAAAGGTGAACGGATGGACTCTACATGTCTGGTTCCCACCGTGAAGCATGGAGGAGGAGGTGTGATGGTGTGGGGGTGCTTTGCTGGTGACACTGTTGGGGATTTATTCAAAATTGAAGGCATACTGAACCAGCATGGCTACCACAGCATTTTGCAGCGGCATGCTATTCCATCCGGTTTGCGTTTAGTTGGACCATCATTTATTTTCAACAGGACAATGACCCCAAACACATCTCCAGGCTGTGTAAGGGCTATTTGACCAAGAAGGAGAGTGATGGGGTGCTACACCAGATGACCTGACCTCCACAGTCACCAGACCTGAACCCAATCGAGATGTTTGGGATGAGCTGGACCGCAGAGTGAAGGCAAAAGGGCCAACAAGTGCTAAGCATCTCTGGGAACTCCTTCAAGATTGTTGGAAGACCATTCCCGGTGACTACCTCTTGAAGCTCATCAAGAAAATGTCAAGAGTGTGCAAAGCAGTCATCAAAGCAAAAGGTGGCTACTTTGAAGAACCTAGAATATAAGACGTAATTTCAGTTGTTTCACACTTTTTTTTTAAGTATATCATTCCACATCTGTTAATTCATAGTCTTGATGCCTTCAGTGTGAATGTACAATCTTCATAGTCATGAAAAAATACAGAAAAATTTGTCCAAACTTTTGGTCTGTACTGTATGTGTATATTATATATATATATATATATATATATATATATATATATATATATATATATATATATATTATAATGATAGTATAATTGTATTAGATAGCAAAATAAATACTAAAATTGAAAATATAAGACATTTGATATGTGTTCAATTTTTATTCAATTATATTATTATATTTCTTACAATATACAATTAGCTTTATATATAGTTATAACACGTTGGTTTTCTGAGTCAATCATTTTATACTTTTATCAATAATAATACTATTTTTTAATTATATAATTACAATTACACAAATCTAATGTATTTGCTTGATATATTAAAGAGGTTTCCACTTTTTTTAACATTTATGGTTTATACCTAGGATGTCTGATCAGTGAGGTTTTGACTCCATGCACCCCTGCAGATCAGCTGTTCTCAGTGTTGGCGGTCGGACTATCAGTTTCGGAGCTGCACAGCATGGCATCTTCAATGGAATAGTGGTCACGGCCGGGTACTACAGATCCGCTCTCTATTGATTTGAATAGGGGCAGATGTGCAGTACTCGGCCGCAGCCGCTAGTCAGTAGATGAAGCTGTGCTGGGCGGTACCATAACTGAGCAGTTTCAGTTGCTGCCAACACTTGAGAACAGCTGGTCGGCGGAGTGCATGGAGTCGCACCCTCACTGATCAGACATTGATGACCTATTCTAAGGATAAGCCATCAATGATAAAGTAGTGGAATCCTCTTTAAAGGGACTCTGTCACCTGAATTTGGAGGGCACAATCTTCAGCCATAGGGGCGGGGTTTTCGGGTGTTTGATTCACCCTTTCCTTACCCAGTGGCGTATCCAGGGGGGGGCAGGCGGGGCATTTGCCCCGGGCGCAGCTGACAGGGGGCGCCAGCGGGGCCGCCTGAATTGATGATGTGATGCGGCATTGCAGCTGTTAAAAGCCAGGCTCCTCGTCGGCGCCCGGCACATTCTGCCGCCCGCGGTGTTGTGAATTCTGTGGCTGAGTTCACTTCTGTGGTCACAAGTGGTATTGCAGTCTCTGGGCTTCCTCCCTCAGGTGTTTTGGTGAGCTCGTTGGCTGCCTTGCTATTTAGCTCCACCTGAGTCTGTCTTCCTGGCTCCTTGTCAATGTTCCAGTGTTGGATCTGAGCTACTGCATCTTTCCTTGGGCCTGCTGCTCTGCTAGATAAGTGCTTCTAGTTTGTTTTCTGTTTTTTTCTGTCCAGCTTGCTATTGTCTTTTGCTGGAAGCTCTGAGAAGCAGAGGGGTGCACCGCCGTGCTGTTAGTTCGGCACGGTGGGTCTTTTTGCCCCTTTGCGTGGTTTTCGTTTTAGGGTTTTTTGTAGACTGCATAGTTCTCTTTGCTATCCTCGCTCTGTCTAGAATATCGGGCCTCACTTTGCTGAATCTATTTCATTCCTACGTTTGTCTTTTCATCTTGCTAACAGTCATTATATGTGGGGGGCTGCCTATTCCTTTGGGGTATTTCTCTGAGGTAAGTCAGGCTTGTATTTCTATCTTCAGGCTAGTCAGCTCCTCAGGCAGTGCCGAGTTGCATAGGTAGTTGTTAGGCGCAATCCACTGCTGCTTATAGTTGTGTGAGGATAGATCAGGTACTGCAGTCTACAGAGATTCCACGTCTCAGAGCTCGTCCTATTGTTTTTGGTTATTGCCAGATCTCTGTATGTGCGCTGATTACTGCACGCTGTGTTGCCTGATTGCCAGCCATAACACCGCGGCCCGTCCTCCCCCCCCCCCCCCCGCAGTGAGATAATCCCGTGCCGCTGGAGGTTCGCTTGCTTCAAGGAAGGAGCCCCTTCCTTTTCAGTCTAAGCGCCTGGCCGGCTGCGCCCCGCCCCCTGACGACCGCTGAGAGGCACAGGCTGACGTCACAGTCTGACTGAGCGTGTGACTCACTGTGACACATCTCACACAGGCAGGCTGCTTCATAACCGCTGGTCGTTCGTTGCGCCCCTGTACCGGTGACTGAGACTCGGTTTGTTCGTTCGCTCGGGGTTCGGGCGTGTCGTCGTGCAGTCAGTGCTCGTGTGTAGTATTACTAGTAGTCACTCACTGTAGGAGGAGGGGGAGCCGGGGAGGGAGCGCTCAGCAGCGGCCAGGGCAGGGGCAAGTTGCAAACTGGGTATGTAACGAGACTGTCAGACTCACTCACTCACTGTTGTGAGAATGAGTCTGACGACTGTGATGGGGGCACAGATCAGGACAGTATGGGGGCAAAGATCTGGACATTATGGGGGCACAAATCTGGACAGTATGGGCCATAATGTCCAGATTTGTGCCCCCATAATGTCCAGATCTGTGCCCCCATACTGTCCAGATTTGTGCCCCCATACTGTCCAGATGTGTGCCCCCATACTGTCCACATCTG